>NC_064644.1:443745857-444370857 GCF_023864345.2 Schistocerca serialis cubense
TGATAATGACCTCAATTCAGCGAAGAGAGAGTCCGCATGTTTCGTCATGTGTGCCACTTTCTGCCGAAGCCGCTCATTGATGGATACACTCTAAATACCTGTAATGTAGTGTGAGTGTATGACTTTTGGCTACTAATGAGAACGACCTCGGGCTCAGGCTCTAATCCCAGCTCAAATCTTCTAGAAAAACCAATTAGCTATGGGTGCAAAGACTTCCGGCATAAGAAGTCACCCTCGTCTGCATATAGCTTTGTCAAAGAAGGTGGAGGAGTGAACAGATGTTCAGAGTCCTCTCTTCTTGCCCATAGTGTGGGAAACTGCTCCTCAAAAGACGAAAGAATCTACAATTACCAACGGTATGAGCATGCAGAAGGAAATGGAAAATACTGCATTACAGACATATTATCCACAGGACATGTAGGCTGTAATTGAAGGACATATCATCATGATCTCTCCATTGGGAAAATATTCCGCATTAGCGCCCCATTCGAATCACCAGGAGAGGACTGCCAAAGCGGAGGTGTTCATCAGATAAATATTGAATGATCAATGGAAGGATAACAACCCAAGTGCGGGGATGCGTTATGTCGCAATTTGTAACGTGGTAGGAAAGCTAGAGAACCTTAAAGTAGAAATGCTAAGACTTAATACAAATTTCACGAGATATATGTTTTCGGTTTCATTGTTGGTTGACGTGCAGGAGACATTTTGCACGAGGTACGTCACTAAGCTGCAAGTTGCAAATGCATCGTAATACTCTGCACTAGTGAATGCCTGTGAAGTGAAACGGAAAGCAGGCAGGGATTTCTCGTCAGTCGAATATAGCGGTGATTCTCAAACAGTGGGGCACGACCCCGAGGGGGGCGTGAATGGTGAGCTAGGGTGACGCTTTATGTTAAGAAAAAAATATATATTCTCAGTAACAGACAATTAGGGGTATCGTTTGTCGAACAACTGACATGTCACTGATCTGGTTTTAGTTTCGCCCGACGTTGGAGTTAACGGAAGACGTAGTCTACGACAACGAAACCGCTGTCACATTTTCAGCATTGTTTGAAATGATCGGTCCTTAAACGCTACCTAGGGGCAAAGCCTACACATGCGACGTGAGTAGGCTTTGCTCCTAGGTGGCTTTGCTTCCTTCATAGTCGGCGGAATACCTTTGTCGCCTAGGCCATTACTGTTTCCGCAAATATCCCTAGCAGTGCAAGGTTTGGCTCGTGTACCTCAACGCATCCTTATATAAACGACCATAGTTATAGTCTTATAATTATAGATTTTGCGAGGAAGACTTGACTGCAGTATGAAGCGGTTGCGGACTAGTGATAAACATTAAGACAGCAGTGGCCCGTCAACTGGCAGAGGGGAGGGAGATACTCCAAAGGCGAAAACATGGAGGTATGATGAGAACTATTTATTGTTAGGCTTCATAAAGATAACAATCAGTGATAAATAACGTCCGGAGACAGCAATTTGTTTAACGATTTTAGCTGCTGATAGCATGAAACCTAACAAGTTAAAAAGACATCTTGAAACGAAACATCCTGAATTAATGGGAAAACGAAAAAGATTTTTTTGGTCACGAAGCTAAATGTTTTATTATCTACCCAGAAGAACTTTGCTAGAACGACGAATATGGCGTCTAAGGCCCTTTTATCATCTTACAAGATTTTTCACAAAATTGATAAATGCAAGAAACCACACATGGTTGCAGAAACCGGTTTTACCAGCATCAATCTATAGTATCAACAATGTCTGACGACTCATTTGATCATCAGTTGAAAAGCATTCCTGTCTCTAGTGACACAGTGCGTAGAAGAATTTTGGATATTTCTGACGATTAACTCGAGCAGTTAACCGATAAATTGCGCAACAACTATTTTGCACTTCAAGTTCATGAAGCAACTCACTTTCATAAAGATGCTGATTTCATTGCTTATGTTCGTTTCGTTAAAGTATGTAACAATCGAGAGGAATTTCTTTTCTGTGAGCCGATGCTGAAAACAGCGCAGCAGAAATCGTTTGTGACACGCTCAATACTTTCTTTAATCAAAACGATATTTCATGGAATAGCTGCTTTGGATTATGCACAGACACGGTTCGCTCATTGTCTGGAATTAATGGTGGATTACAAGCGAAAGTTGACGCTGATGCTCCTAATGCTGTATGGACTCACTGCATGAAACATCGGGAGGCTCTGGCTACTAAAGAACTAATTCCACCCCTTCATGAAGTTTGCAGAATCGGTTAAACAAACAGTTAATATTGTTAAAGCAAAAATCTCAAAATTCGAGGCTTTGTAAAGTGCTACGTGAGGAGATGAATCCTGAACACACTCAGTTGCCTTTTTTAGTAATGCTGGATGGCTTTCAAGGTGTAAAGTATTGAAAACAATTTTTTAACTGAGGAATGAGGTATTCTGTTTTTTAAAGGAGAAAAGTCACTCTTTGGCAGACTGTTTCGACAACCGATATTTTTTTATTTAAAATGGCCTACCTTCTGAGATTTTTTGAGAATCAAAATATTCTTGCCACTTCACTTTAATCAGGCAACTGTACTATCCTGAAACAAAAAGATGAAGGTGTTCATAAAGAAATTAGAGCTGTAGCAAAACCGATTGGAGAATGTCATATTGAATATATTCCTTACTATAGTGTCACTTTTAGGAGATACAGATAATCCGATACTTCCAATGGAGGTAAAGGCCTGCTTTTTTCATCATCTGGCAACATTAAAAGTTCACTTCGAGAAATATTTAATCAACAATTTTGATAAATTTAATAGGATTAAAAATCCATTTGTAAATGATCCTGGACCACGAATTCAAAATACAGAAGAGAATGAAAAAATTATTAAACTCGCTTGAGACAATTCACTGAAGAACAAATTAAATAAAGCGTCTTTGTTAGAGTTTTGGATACATATTGGCAAGGATTTCGGAACGCTAAGCCTAAATGCAATGAACATCCTGATCCCTTTAGCAACAACATATTTCTGCGAGACAGAATTTTCAGTTTTTTCAACTATGAAGTCGAACGACAGTTCAAAGAAATATAAACAAAGAACTTCGAGTGGCTCTTTCTATTATTCCTCAACATCTTGAGAAACCAAAAGCAAGTTCGTGCATCACAATGAACTTATTAATTTAAATCTTTATTGCTCTTGTAATTCTTGTTAGCTGAAAAGTAAATAACGTTCATTTCATAGTTTTTGGATAAATGAAAAAGTGATAAAAATAAAAATTTGTTCCGTGTTTTCGTTGTAATAATTCATATTATTTTTACTTTCTGCTGGGTAAAATCTTTTTAGATAGAGTTTGGTAATCACAATAAGGAAAAAAATATAAAATATGACTATTTTTATCAATAACAATAGGCTGGGTGGGGGGGGGTGATACTATTTTTCCTAGTGAATGGGAGCCCCGAGAAAAAAATTTTGAGAACCAGTGACATATAGGGTACTGTCAACAGTAGCGGAAAATTAAACAATGGAGTAGGATTCGTTATGAACAGGAATGTAGGATGGAGAGTGAGTTACCGTGAACAGTTCAGTGATAGATTTGTTGACATCATAATGGACAACGGACCAACGCCGACGTCGCAAGCAGATGATGAAGATATATAGAAAGTATACGAGGATGTTGAACGGATTCTTCACTATGTTAAGGGAGACGAAAATCTAAGGACTGGGGTATACGTGAAACTTTTTCCTCCGAGACAGCTTGGGACTCGCAGATTTGTTTACACTAGGAACAAATTTCCACTTAATTGTTGCTGTCTAATAATTATTTGCTAGTATTTCCTGTAAGTGTCTGAGAATCCTGCGGTGGCAGAAGACAGAAGCGTTTACAAGCAGTAGGGCGAGAGTCTGTGAGAGCTCAGAGCTCACTCTCCGAGTGATTTTCCAGTCGTAGTGGTGTACATGAAGGAAGACTTTGCGATTTAAGAGAGACGGACTATAGCGACATTTTTAGCAATTTTAGCGGCAGACAAAAAACCTAAACGGCCTGGTTCGTGTTGGGTAAGTGGGGATTAGGCGCCGGGATGATTTTGGAGCATCGAAGAATCTCATTATAGAGCTTGTGATGGAACATCCAGAACAACATCGAAATTTTACGAGGATGACAGTGGTGGGTAAGCAATACAGTGTATACTCCGTATAAGAGGACCCAAAAGTGCAAAGACAGACACTATTAACCACTAATCCATTAGTAATAAAGACAAACGACTTGTAACACCAAGACTTCTAACATCAGCTACGTTTATTCTTTTTAGTATTTCCTAAAGTAACAATTACGATGAAAATAAAATTACATCAGATGTCATTCTGATACCCATATTCGTTGAAAGCCAAATGGGACCGATATCTGATTAACGAAGCATTTTCAGACATGCATTTATTCGAATGTTCCTATTTGTAATGACTTGAGGAACCACTCGCATATTACTGAAGGTTTTTTCAACACCCGATTTAATAGTGTACTAAATGAATGCCACGCCATAAAAATGATAAATACAACTGTCAAATGTTAGTTCCTGAGTTACAAAACGATTAGTTTGAAATATAACTTCACCTATTTCTCTATGCTAATCTCTATCATAAAGTTAAATTTGCTGCTCCATAGATTGTGGGTGTTCTTGTGAATTTCTTTTGTGGAGGTGTTGGAAACTGTAGCCATTTTTAGCCAACAGGCTTTGCTTCTTATCATGGTTCCTGTAATCCAGTAACTGTACATTCCATAACGCTGGTCTTTCGTTCGCACAAACTATGTGCAGAACATCGTCTTGAGCACATTTCCTGGCCGCTTTATTCATGTTTTTCCGAATCATCGTTGACACTTTCTTCGCCTTGCGTAGACGCTGCGACAGTAGTTCCATCTGTGCTGACAATGCCGTTACGCGTTCATAGAGCGGTTGAAACCAGTGTATGCGTGGCACGACGGATGACGCGTTAGTATCTAAATCATATTAACGCTCGACTGAGTCTCCTCGGTGACATCTTTCTTTGTTCATTAATTCTATATAATATATCTATGCTGCTTTTATAAGTTCCTTGCTGCAAAGCATTGTTCATGTCCATATTTTTGGAAAGGAACTAACTGCTCATGATATTAGTCTACGAGGCGAAACCGGTGTTTTCTTCACTCAGAACCATGCCACGCCCACAAATCACTCCTCAAAACTCGAATTTTTGCGATTATTTACATTCAATGTGTTCATGAGTACGATAATTATATATTGACAAGATGAGGTAATGTAGATACTGCGAAACACTTCACAAATCTTGCTCATAAACAGCTCTCCAGAGGGAGGCTGCCGCCACCAAGAAGTGTCTAAATTGGCACAGCGTGACTTCTAACTTATTGCCCCACTCTCGAACACTACCAGCGAGCTGACTCTGTATTGTGTAGACACATATTCGGGAAAACACTCTGAGATAGACACATTATTAAGCGTACACGGAGCTTAATAATTATGGTTGACTGGAATGCTGTTGTAGGGGAAAGAGTAAAAGAAAGTGTTGCGGGAGATTGTGGGCTTGGTATTAGGAATAAGAGAGCGGAAAGATTAACCGGGTTCTGCAAAAAAATTACAGCTAGTATGTGTAACTAAGGAAAGGCCGGGAGATACCGGAGGATTCCACCTGGACTACGTCAGGGTCAGGCAGAGGTTCTGAAATCGGGTATCGCACTACACGACTTACCTACGAGCATATGTAGACACATATTCTAATTTAGTGATAATGAAGAATTGCCTGAAGTTTAAGAGATTCGTCCGGAAGAATCAGTGTGAAGGGAAATTGGATATTCAGTAACTGAGGAATGATGAGCTGCGTTTGAAGTTCACAAAGGATGTAAGTACTGCGATAAGGAACAGCAGAACACGCAGTTCAGTTAAAAAACAGTGGAGATCACCAACAAGTAAAACCAGAGCTATAAAGGCAAGCATAGATACTACGAAGTTAACTGCGAAGCAACCTTCGGTAACAGTAGATATACTGCAATTAATAGGCTAAATAATAATGTGTAAATATATTCAAGGAAAGACAAGGATACAGCAGTATAAAACACGTAAATGATGGTTGGACTGACTGAATCAGGATATAGGAAAGTCAAAACAAGCTTTTGGAAAATTAAAACCAACATTTACAGTGCAGCCGTTAAAAGCAGAGGAAAAATGGTGTAAGGGGAAATAGTACATTCACGGTCTCAATGAAGAGGAAGATTTGTCTGATGATGTGATAGAAGAAGTGGTAAGAGTCGATATGAAAGAGATAGAGGATTCAATATTACAGTCTGAATCTAAAAGAGTAGAAGAAATAACGTGGAAAGGAGCGGGACACTGATCCAATGAGGAAAAATGCGCAGCGTTGGAAGTTCGCTAGAGATTTGGATAGCACAGTAAGGTATATCAAATCACGCAGTAAAGTTGAAGACGAATGGTCGTCTCTAAAAAGTACAGTTACAGATGTTGGAAGGACGAACATAAACATTGTGATCAATAGTAACTGGACATCTGGCTGAAAACGACTTACAAGTTCGTGACGCCCTCCATCGGTAATTTTGGGATTCAGTACGATTTTGGTCCACCCTTAGCTTTGATGACAGCTCCCACTCTCTCAGGCATACGTTCAATCAGGTGCTGGGAGCTTTCTTGAGGATTGACAGCCTTCTTCACGGAGTGTGGAGAGTTATAGATGTCGGTCGGTGAGGCCTGGCACGAAGTCGGCGTTCCAAAACATCGCAAAGGTGTTCTATAGGATTCAGATCAGGAGTCTGAGCAGGCCAGTCCATTACAGGGATGATATTGTCGTGTAAACACTCCGTCACAGGCCGTGCATTATGAACAGCTGCTCGATTTTGTTGAAAAATGCAATTGCCATCCCCGAATTATCCTTCAACTGTGGGAAGCACGAAGGAGCTTCAAATATCAATGTAGACCAATGCTGTGATAGTGCCACGCTAAACAACAAGGGGGGCAAGCCCCCTTCATGAATAACACGACCACACCACAACATGACCGCCTCCAAATATTACAGTTGGCATTACACACGCTGGCAGAAGACGTTCACCTGGCATTCGCCACACCTACACTCTGCCATCGGATCGCCACCTTATGTACCGTGATTCGGCACTCCACACACCGTATTATCACTGTTCAGTCGTGTAATGTTTACGGTTCTTACACCAAGCGAAACGTCATTTGGCATTTATCGGCGTGATGTGTCGCTTATGTGCTCGACCATGAAATCCAAGTTTTCTCACCTCCCGCCTAACTGTCATAGTACTTGCTGTGGATCCTGATGCAGTTTAGAATTCCTGTGTGTTGGTCTGGATAGATGTCTGCCTATTACGCATTACGACCCTCTTCAACTGTCAGCGGTCTCTGTCAGTCACCACGCGAGGTCGGCCTGTACGATTTTGTGCTTTACGTGTCCCTTCACGTTTCCACTTCATTATTACATCGGAAACAATGGACCTAGGTATGTTTAAGAGTACGGAATTTTCGCGTACAGAAGTATGACTCAAGTGACCTCCAATCACCTGATCACGTTCGAAGTCCGCGAGTTTCGCGGAGCGCTCCATTCTGCTCTCTCACAATGTCTGATGACTACTGATATGGAGTAGCAGGCAGTAGGTGGCAGCACAATGCACCTAATATGAAAAACTTAGGTATTTGGGGGTGCGCCGATACTTTTTATCACGTTGTGAATGTACGGAGAAGGTCACTGAGAAGAAACTTTGCCTAACAGAAGAAATACTTCAACCCATCGACGAAGACTGTCCAAGCAGAGACATGAATATAGTGATGTAAGTCACTTAGGAATAAAATCACATGAAAGGAAGCCAAGGCGAAATAGCGTCAGGAAAAATCTGAAGATATCGAAAAAGAAATGAACATTGGAAGGACAGACTAAGTACATAATATAGTTAAAGCAACTTCGGTGAAATCAAAAAACAGAGAGGTAATATTAAGACTACTGTTGGAATCTAGCAGTTAAATGCAAAGAACGAACAGGTGGGAATAGTATACAGAAGGCCACTATGACGGTAAGAAGTTACCTGTCAATTTGATAGAGGAAGAAGTTGGAGCAGGTTTGGAAGATATGAGGGGTGCAGTATTTAAATCTCAGTTTAAAAGAGTTTTGTAAGATTAAACACATAAGGGGTAGATAAATTTCCATCGGAATTCCTGATATCGCATGGGAAGTGTCAACCAAATGATTATTCAAGTTAATGTGTGGCACCTAAGAGACTGCGGCATACATTCAGGCTTCCAGAAAAATTTCATCTATACAACTCTGAATATAGTAAGGAGAGGTAAGTGCGAAAACCATCGCACAATGAACTTAAAAGCTCATGAATCAAAGTCTCTGAGATGAACGGTACAGAAATTTGAAGGCCCCATAAATGACGATCCGGTTTTCTTTAGCAAAGGTAAAGGCTCAATAGAGGCAGTTCTAACGTTGCGTTGAGAGATTCAAATGGTTCTGAGCACTATGGGACTTAACTGCTGAGGTCATCAGTCCCCTAGAACTTAGAAGTAATTAAGCCTAACTAACTTAAGGACGCCACACACATCCATGCCCGAGGCAGGATTCGAACCTGCGACCGTAGCGGTCGCGCGGTTCCAGACTGTAGCGCCTAGAACAGCTCGGCCACCCCGGCCGGCTGCGTTGAGAGAAATGAAGACTCATTCGTAGGAATTGTTGACCTAGAGAAAGTGTTAGACAATGTAAAAAGTTCCAGACGTTCGAGATTCAGAGAAAATGAGGATTAAGCTGTAGGGAAAGGCGATAATATAAAACGTGTACAAGAATCAAGAGGGGACATATAGACCGAAAGACCAAGAACGAAAATTAAATGAGTGTAAGATAGGGGTGCCGTCTTTCACTCCTACTGTTCAATCTGTATATCGAAGAAGCAATCACGAAAAGAAACGGAAGTTCCAAGAGTGGGATTAATATTCAAGGTGACAGGATATCAATGATAAGATTCGGTAATGACATTGACATCCTTAGCATGGGTGAAGAAGATTTACAGGATCTGTTGGATGGACTGAAATGTCAACAATATGGATTGAGAGTAAATTGAAGAAAGATGAAATGATAGTAGCGAGAAACTTAACATCAAATTTGATAATCACGACGTAGACGCAGGTAAAGATTTCCCCTACCTTGGAAGCAAACGAACGCAAGACGGTCGGAGGAAATAGAATCTAAAATGCAGACTGTCACAAGCAAAGAGAAGTACCCGGCTAAAAGAATTCTGCTAGTATCAAATTCTGCCTTGAGGAAGGAATTTCTGAGAAATCGGTTTCTCTTGTATTGTAATGAATCATGGACGTTCGAGGAACCGGAACGGTTTAAGATGTGATAGTGAAGAATGTTGAGAATTTATTAAACTTGTGATGTAAGGGATGAGAAGGTTCTCCACAGAACTGTCGTAAAAAGTAACATACCGCAAACATTGAGAAGAAGAAGAAGAAGAAGGGACAGTATGATACACCTATTAAGACATTAAGAAATAGCTTACGTGATACTAGAGGGAGCTGTAGAGGGTAACAGCTGTAGAGGAAGAGAGGGAATTGGAATACGTTCACCAAGTAACTGAGGATGTAGGTTGCAAGTGGTACTTTGAGATGGAGGAGGTTGGCACAGGAGGGACATTCGTGGCTACCCACATCAAACCAGTCATAAGCACAATGATTAAAAAAAAGAATGAAGCTGCTGCGATAGTGATTACTATGTTCTACGCTTTGTTCCAAAAACATCCAGACATTTTCTATGGCATTAAGATCAGTACAGTAGGTTGCAAGTGGTACTTTGAGATGGAGGAGGTTGGCACAGGAGGGACATTCGTGGCTACCCACATCAAACCAGTCATAAGCACAATGATTAAAAAAAAGAATGAAGCTGCTGCGATAGTGATTACTATGTTCTACGCTTTGTTCCAAAAACATCCAGACATTTTCTATGGCATTAAGATCAGTACATTTACTCTGTCAGTTGAGACGCATATGGTCCATGCCTATTTGTAAAAATGATAATACTCCGTGCAGCCCTGTGATCTCAACTGTTGCTGCCTTAGAAGGCATACAGCGTACTCATGATGATGTAGAAGAAAGAGAAATACTGCACCACCAAGAAGATTGAAATTAACATCCTAGTCCACGTCCTCGGTTATCTGACTGAACCCCTAAACTTTGTAGACATCACGTTCCAAAAACAGGGAATTACATGCCTCTTTATCCCATCTCGTTATGCCTCATTAGGCCAAATAATCGTCTAGCATTATCTGAAAAGAGTCAACATCGCACAAAACAACACTTCCAGTCGCCAATTGTGGACTTCATGCGTTGTTTTCAGCACCGACGTTCGTGCAGATTTTTGAGCTTATCTCAGCAATTGGGTTTTATAAGTCACCGATTCCAAATGATCGTTTGATTTTGTTCTCTTCTAAATGCTCCTTCTGAATTGGAAACAGACTTGCATTCAGTGTCAGCAGAACAATTGCTGCCGGCTTTGACGCAGAATGTCAATCACGAAGCGTGAAGTTGTCTTTGATCCCTGTAGGCACCGTTTTTGCGCTGTTTTACTTGCTGTGAGTGGCACAGCATTTCTTGCGAGCATGTTGGGCAGTCCAGACTGATACACTAATGAATTGGGTAACTCCGTTCAATGGGCGGCAATGGGCACTTTCAAAGAATTTAGCCCCACTCTGCGATCCTATCACGTCCCCACCAGGCCGACGAATCTTACTGCATTGTGTGTACAAGAAGATTCAGCTGCTCTTACGATAGGTTTTATGCTACCTGCAACGCCTTCAAAAACCGCGCGAGATTTTTATACTCTCTTAATCGCTACACACCAACTAATAGTCTTGCAACAAAAATGAACAGGATGTGTTTGTGCGATATTTAACAAACGTTTCGGCCAATACGTTGAAGGCCAGTTTTGTAAGTTTTTCTTTAATAATCCGAAAAATATCGCCACTAGGGAAAACCTAAACCAGTAAAAACCTAACTACGGTAAATTAAATTTCATACAAAAAGGTCACTTTCATTTTCCTGTAGGACTAATAGTACGTATGAATAGAGCCATAGAACATGTAAATCTTGTGTGCGTCATTTGAATGCGTTGTCGGTTACGTAAAACAGATAGGTAGCGACAGCTGAAATACCCTGTATAGCATAAGCTGCCACATACAGGCTACCTCAGTGACATGAAGTACGTCAGTGGAGATGGCCAATTTTACATCATCAAGTTCCAAGGGAACATTTACTCTTTTTAAAGGGGTGACTAATTTTATTTTCCGGTAAGGTTATGGTACTCTACAGACGACAATACTAAAGCCAGTGAGAGGACGTTTGTCTGGGCGACTCGAGGGGACACCTGCGGGGTACCACTACCGGCGGCCACCTTGCGAGCTTCCGCCGCCGCCGCCACAGGCGCTGGGGTGGGTGTCTAGCCGACGGCGGGTCCGCCGTTAGAACCGCAATGGGCCGCCGTTAGCCGCAATGGAGGCAGCCGTGCCGCCAACTTGGGCCATTGGGCCGCAGGCTGTACGACGCACGGCCTACCGTCTGGTCGCGGTCGGCCTTCGTCCTCCGTCCTCCGCCCTCCGCCCTCTCCCTAGCATTCTGCACCATTTGCAGCAGGCCGCCGGCGCGCCCGCAATATCGACCGTTAGACGCCAGTTCCGTGGGAATGTTGCCGCTGCGGCCGTAAGCTACACGCCCGCGTCTTGTAACCGGCTCATGTTCTTCCGTCCATTATTTCCTACCAATCTCTCACGTCACTTACAACCCTTCTCCGAAGTACAGTGTAAACGCTTCCGTGTCTCTGTCAGAGCTGTACTCCTACCACCCTCATTATCTACAGCCGTACACAGACGTAGAGCGGACTTGTGACTACTGGACTTGTTTTGTGCTGGTGGTGCTCAACAGATCACAAGTAATCTGGAAAAAAATTCAAAATCGCCAAAAGCTATATGGCGAAATAATCTTACATTTACTAATTTTTCTGTCTTCAGGTCGACTTTATTACAAAAATAGCTGAGCACGTGGTGTTGTCTAGTTATTTATATATTAAAAGCTTCTATTAGCCCAACTACCCCTCCTCTTCCGTCTCCTTTTCTCTGTTCATTTCCTGGACCTCCTCTCTGTGTCCATCTTCTCCACCCCCAATTTCTGTCCATCTACTTCTGTGCCTCTCTGTGTCCATCTTTTCACCATTTCCCTCTGTTAATCTGCACCTCCCCATGCCCCCTCTGTCCATCTTCACGTTCCCTCTGTGTCCACTTCCTCGTCCCCCTCTAATTCCATCTCCATTTCCCCGGCCCTGTCTTCCTCGTCACACTCTCTCTCCATTTCCCCCTCCCCCCTTCCCTTGTTAGTTCCACCCCTTCCACTTCTTCCCAGTTCCTTCTCTCTCTTCTTTCCTCTTCTTTCCTTGCTCTGTCCATCTCCTCCTCTTCCCTCTATCTGTCCATTTCCCCCTTCAATATCTCTATCCATATGCCCCTGGTCCTGTCTGACTCGTCCTATCTGTGCTACAACCTTTTGGCAGAGAACCTGTCGCCACAAAGTGACAAAATAGTCACTGCTGAAACAAACTCTTTAGATTCAACTTATGATATTGATACTGACTTCTCTACCGCATAATTCCTGTTGAATCGAAACGTAAAAGACAAGTAAGTAAGTACATAAACACAACTAGTTTTCGTCTGCTAATCTATCTTAACGTAACAGCCACCATTTGAACAGGTTGTATGTAATTATTTGGTAATTGTTTCTTTTGTCCGTGTAACACAGTCTTAAATGTTCTATGCAATTCGTCAAAAGAGGTAACAGATGTTTTGGAAATAGTCAAGGAATTTACTTCCGTCGTTTCTCAAATCTTCAAAGAGTGTATAAAATAAATGTACTTCCCCTCTTCTCTGGTTAATAGGGGTCCATCCAAAAAAGGCGATATTTAACTCTTGTTCAGCAACGACATTGGAGCATCCACAAGGCAACAATTCGTTTACAGTTCATCTTCACGTGCATATTAAACACATTCAACAAATATCTACAATTGGTCTCGTCAAAAACCGTGCTATGTGAAAGCAACACAGTCACGGCCAAAAATCGTACGGTTTCTTTCCGTACGGTCAAAATAGTGAAATGTGGAAGAGACCTAACCATAGTACGAGGCAGTAGTTATTATTGACATTATTATAGTACATGTCTTAACGCTTCAAGTTTACTGAAAGTTGCAATAACGTCATTAAATTGTATTTAATTCGAAACTTTTCTTTCAATTCATAAAACGGACAGATTGGCTAGTCGTTCCTGATTAATTATAGAGCGGAGATAATTTTTCATTGTTTCGTTTATAGAATCTTCTCTCGAATGATGCGACTTGGACGTAAATGGTCAATAAATATGAGATTTTAAGTAATGTACAGGGAAATGTTTAATTGAAGTCCCATTTAACCATAAATTGAAGGATTTCCTGGGCTGTCCATCAGGATGCAACGTCCGTACCCGTGTCGGTGTGCACGTACATGGCTGCGATATTTCTTGAGGGACCTGCATCTTATCAAACTCGTCGTGAATTTCTACGAAATTCTCCAGTGCTAAAGCCAGAGGATCATCGGAAGCTTCAGGAGTAGATTTTGTTTCAACAATTTGGAAAATTTTGGTGATTTCCTTCACGGCCTTTTGTCGTTGTGACATTACTACCATAGTGCGTTCAAATATTGATCGACTAGCTGCTTCTTTAATCGATAATCCAGCTCTATGAGCAAGTTCACCCATTATTGTTTTATTTTCCCTTCTTCTTCCTCGTCGGTCAATGTTAATGTTCATATCGCTGCTACGATTGCCAACTTTAATTTGAGCCACAAATGGATAACTCATAAATGTACTATTACCATTATTATTATATTTTTGTTATTTTTATGATTATCATTCACAACAAATTACACTATACGTACATTAAAAATCTTACAACAAGAAGCGTGATTTATTTAAGACGTTTCTCACTGTTAATACTGCGATTCCAGCTATTCATAGGAGCCTCTAGATTCATTGATAGTTATATTTTGGAGTATACTTGTTTTCTGACTTCACAGCTTTAACAAGTTCTTTCCCGTTGTCGCATTTGACAAATTCAGCACATTTCATTTGGCAGTTAAATTTCACAGATAGTTCCGCTCTCACCATTTCTACTTTCAGTCTGTTTCTTTCATTGTTCCAGATATTTGTTATCACAATCAAAATCCGCTCTACTAATGCATTGGACGGTATCACTATTAGCATATGTTGAACAACTTTCAGTAAATTATGTGCTTTGTATCTCTTACAAAAGTCACCATTTGTTTGAAATGCTTGAGTCAGGTATGTCCTTAATGATTGGCAAGACGTCATTCAGAACACATATTTCCGAAAATAGTTCGTCATTGTTTATATATATGTTGAAAAATCTATAAATTTCATTATGTTCTCCATTTTAAGGGCTCTTTAAGATTTAATTGAGAGCTAAGCTTGAAAACTGGATCTTCATTGAAGTCATAGTACTTTTATAGATAATTTAGAATCCTATTTTAGACCTGCCGAGCTTCTTTGACAAATTGCTCTTGTTCACATTGCGGACATTTGTAATGGCTTGAATCCGAAGATATTATTTGTCTGTCTATTAATAATTTCAGTACACAACTTCAGCAATATAGAATATATATGAGTAACCTGTACATAATCATGTTCAAGGCATTTTACGGTTGTTTTAAATAAATCCGTAACATTGTGGACAAAATAAATGTAAACCTCTGGGAGAGTTACTTCATCGTGCACTTCATTGTCTCTCCATGGGCTATGAATGTCAAAATATGTTTGGCAGTATTGTCTTCACCCTAGCTTAGAAAATAGGACTTCGGCAATGCCATTACTGGAGCAATCTGCCTACAGCAGAAAATCGAGTCAAAATGCTTCTAGGAACATAATGAAATACCCTGAATGCAGGAACTTAGGAAGTTCTACAGCCCATTCCCTTTCATCGTGATAGAATAAATCTCATTAAATATCCTAACCACAAACGATTCAACGTCGTGCGACAGTAGTTTTAGCCCATATTTACCACTATTGTGTAGTAAATGGATTGACAAAAAAATGTGTGTGAAATCTTATGGGACTTAACTGCTAAGATCATCAGTCCCTAATCTTACTGACTACTTAAATTATCCTAAGGACAAACACACACACCCATGCCCGAGGGAGGACTCGAAACTCCGCCGAGACCAGCCGCACAGCCCATGACTGCAGCTCCCCAGACCGCTTGGCTAATCCCTCGCGGCAAATGGATTGACGGGTTTCTGCAATAAGATGTGGTGAATTCGAAAGTAAAGTTCTATGTACTGACTTGGCAGAAAATCCTAAGAAATTTTGGTCTCATGTCAAAGCGGTAGGTGGATCAAAACAAAATGTCCAGACACTCTGTGACCAAAATGGTACTGAAACAGAGGATGACAGACTAAAGGCCGAAATACTAAATGTCTTTTTTCAAAGTTGTTTCACAGAGGAAGATTGCACTGTAGTTCCTTCTCTAGATTGTCGCACAGATGACAAAATGGTAGATATCGAAATAGACGACAGAGGGATAGAGAAACAATTAAAATCGCTCAAAAGAGGAAAGGCCTCTGGACCTGATGGGATACCAGTTCAATTTTACACAGAGTACGCGAAGGAACTTGCCCCCCTTGTTGGAGCGGTGTACCGTAGGTCTCTAGAAGAGCGCAGCGTTCCAAAGGATTGGAAAAGGGCACAGGTCATCCCCGTTTTCAAGAAGGGACGTCGAGTAGATGTTCAGAACTATAGACTTATATCTCTAACGTCGATCAGTTGTAGAATTTTGGAACACGTATTGTGTTCGAGTATAATGACTTTTCTGGAGGCTAGAAATCTACTCTGTAGGAATCAGCATGGGTTTCGAAAAAGACGGTCATGTGAAACCCAGCTCGCGCTATTCGTCCACGAGACTCAGAGGGCCATAGATACGGGTTCACAGGTAGATGCCGTGTTTCTTGACTTCCGCAAGGCGTTCGATACAGTTCCCCACAGTCGTTTAATGAACAAAGTAAGAGCATATGGACTATCAGACTAATTGTGTGATTGGATTGAGGAGTTCCTAGATAACAGGACGCAGCATGTCATTCTCAATGGAGAGAAGTCTTCCGAAGTAAGAGTGATTTCAGGTGTGCCGCAGGGGAGTGTCATAGGACCGTTGCTATTCACAATATACATAAATGACCTTGTGGATGACATCGGAAGTTCACTGAGGTTTTTTGCGGATGATGCTGTGGTGTATCGAGAGGTTGTAACAATGGAAAATTGTACTGAAATGCAGGAGGATCTGCAGCGAATTGACGCATGGTGCAGGGAGTGGCAATTGAATCTCAATGTAGACAAGTGTAATGTGCTGCGAATACACAGAAAGATAGATCCTTTATCATTTAGCTACAAAATAGCAGGTCAGCAACTGGAAGCAGTTAATACCATAAATTATCTGGGAGTACGCATTAGGAGTGATTTAAAATGGAATGATCATATAATGTTGATCGTCGGTAAAGCAGATGCCAGACTGAGATTCATTGGAAGAATCCTAAGGAAATGCAATCCGAAAACAAAGGAAGTAGGTTACAGTACGCTTGTTCGCCCACTGCTTGAATACTGCTCAGCAGTGTGGGATCCGTACCACATAGGGTTGATAGAAGATATAGAGAAGATCCAACGGAGAGCAACGCACTTCGTTACAGGATCATTTAGTAATCGCGAAAGCGTTACGGAGATGATAGATTAACTCCAGTGGAAGACTCTGCAGGAGAGACGCTCAGTAGCTCGGTACGGGCTTTTGTCAAAGTTTCGAGAACATACCTTCACCGAAGAGTCAAGCAGTATATTGCTACCTCCTACGTATATCTCGCGAAGAGACCATGAGGATAAAATCAGAGAGATTAGAGCCCACACAGAGGCATACCGACAATCCTTCTTTCCACGAACAATACGAGAATGGAATAGAAGGGAGAACCGATAGAGGTACTCAAGGTACTCTCCGCCACACACCGTCAGGTGGCTTGCGGAGTATGGATGTAGATGTAGATGTAGATGTAGAACACTTTTTCAACTACTCTAAAACAGATAAGTTATTCCCATAACTGACGGAACAGTGGTCCGTACCATAAGCAACTTAATTAGTTGGGATCTTGAGAGAGACCAATTTTAATAATGCTCCCGTTAACCTTCAGCGGCTACAGAGGTTGATGTTTCATGAGCGTCTTCGTAAAAATCTATAACAGCTGAATGCGTTCCCATATATTGGTCGAATTACCGAATGGCAACTGGAAATAATTTCATATTTCCATTATTTGAAGCAGTCGAGAATGCAGCTGTAACAACTTTTTCACAATTTGTTGCAGAGAATGTAGAGATAATACATTCTCTGCTATAGCTTCAGCTTTAGTCCGCCCAGAGTGAATTTAGGATGTTATATTCGAGTCTTGACACAAAAAGTGAAATAAGACATCATTAACAGAGCCTTGTGAACGGTAATTATGATGATGATTCAATCTGCGATTCAGTTCCGTTGCTGCCATTTCCTCTTTCGGACTACTTCCCGCTAGCACGAAATACCTTTGAGCCGTGAAGTTTCTTATCACTTCTCGCTCCTTATCAATATGAATCTTGGTACTGGCTCGATACTTTACCGCTTTCACTGAGTTGTGTTTCATTGTAAAACTTGCACGGCATCTCTTACAATATCCAATATATTTATCCTGTTTCGAAAGCCACCCCAAAAGTCTGTTTCTTTCAGCCATTTTTCATTTAATTGACACTCATGGCGCAGTTTTTTACCTTGCTCCATTTGACAAGCTCACTATAATATGTTGTTGTATGCGTACACATATCACCCAGTCGCACAGAGCCGTTTTTAATCACCTCAGTTTTAAACAAAACACATGTCGTGTGAGGTTCGCCTATGTAGCCACGACATAATACTTCACTACATCAATCAGCCGCGCGAAACAATTGTTATACTTGCAGCGTTCGTTTGATCGACAGCGATATTTCTTTTAGAATTGAAAATTAAATTCCACCCGAACGCCCAATGATACCGACCGGCCGCCGTTGACACGCCCCACAGGCGTCACGCGATGCGGATATGGAGCGTCATGTGGCTAGCACACCGCTCCCCCGGCCCTATTTCTGTTTACGAGACTTCTCAATTAAGTAGCTCCTCACAACGGCTGAGGGTGATGTGTCGACAGAAGTGACGACACAGTGTTATTTTGAGGGGGCCGATATGCACGCTATAAGCTCACGCAGAATATCGTGAAGTCTGAAACATGACGCTCAATGAATGCTATAAAGAAAAGTACGTTGCTTTTGGAATACTTAACTTTAATCCATCCTTGTTGTATACATCGTTCTTGTTGAGACATGCTTTAGACGATAAATATCAATTGCTATGTAACGCTAATGGCGCCTTGCTAGGTCGTAGCCAGGGACTTAGCTGAAGGCTATTCTAACTATCTGCTCGGCTAATGAGCGATGCTTCGTCAGTGTAGTCGCTAGCAATGTCGTCCGTACAACTGTGTCGAGTGCTAGTCCGTCTCTCGAGACCTGCCTTGTGGTGGCGCTCGGTCTGCGATCACACAGTGGCGACACGCGGGTCCGACATGTACTAATGGACCGCGGCCGATTTAAAGCTACCACCTAGCAAGTGTGGTGTCTGGCGGTGACACCACAGAGGGTACCCCGCTTGCCAACAGCGCCAGGCAGACCGGATGGTCACCCATCCAAGTGCTAGCCTAGCCCGACTGTGCTTAAAATTCGGCATTCTGACGGGAACCGGTGACACCACTGCAAGGCCGTTGTCTCTTTTCAAATTAGAAGTTCTTTATTGCAAGCACCGAGAATAAAATGAAAATACGACATTTTCATGGTTTGTCTTATTTGTTCTTTCTTGCCTCTGAATAGTACAGTGAAGCGCCAAAGAAACTGGTTTGGGCATGCGTAGTCAAATACAGAGAGATACAAACAGGAAGAATACGGTGCTGCTGTCGGCAAGCCGGCCGGTGTGACCGAGCGGTTCTAGGCGCTTCAGTCTGGAACTGCGCGACCGCTACAGTCGCAGGTTCGAATCCTGCCTCGGGCATGGATGTGTGTGATGTCCTTAGGTTAGTTAGGTTTAAGTAGTTCTAGGGGACTACTGACCTCAGATGTTAAGTCCCATAGTGCTCAGAGCCATTTGAATCATTTTCTTTTTTATGTCGGCAAGCCCCATATATTACAACAAGTGCCTGACGCTGTTGTCAGATCGGTTACCGCTGCTACAATGGCTGGATATCAAGATTTAAGTGAGTTTAAATGAGTTGTAGTCGGCACACGAGCGATGGGACACAGTACCTCCGAGATAGCGATTAAGTCTGGATTTTCCCGTATGACCTTTTCCCGTAATATACCGTAAAGATAAGGAATCCAGTAAATCATCAAATTTCTGACATCGCTGCTACCGGGAAAAGACTCTGCAAGAACGGGACCAACTACGACTGAAGAGAACCGTTCAGATTGAAAGAACTACAATCCTTCCGCAAATTGCTGCAGCCGGCCAGGGTGGTCGTGCGGCTCTAGGCGCTATAGTTTGGAACAGAGCGACCGCTACGGTCGCAGGTTCGAATCCTGCTTCGGGCATGGATGTGTGTGATGTCCTTTGGTTAGTTAGGTTTAATTAGTTCTAAGTTCTAGGCGACTGATGACCGCAGATGTTAAGTCGCATAGTGCTGAGAGCCATTTGAACCATTTTGAAATAGCTGCACATTTAAATGCAAGGCCATCAACAAATATCAGCGTGCGAATCACTCCGCGAAACATCATCGATCTGGGCTTTTGGAGCCATTGATGTGTACCCTTGATGACTGCACGACACAAAGTTTTACGCCTCACTTGCTACCATCAGCAACGACATTGGACTTTTGATGACTGAAAACATGTTGCCTGATCGGACAATCCTCATTTGAAATTGTATCGAGAGGGTGGGTGCGTACGGGTATGGAGACAACCTCATTTTTTTTTTAATTTTTGCAAATATTTATTTACACGTCTGGTTCCGTAGGGCCAGATTGAGCAGCAAATCTCCAAGGTCATGAAACGTGTCAGTACATGAAATTACAAAATAAAAGTAATAACACAAAAGAATAAAGTGTTTATGAACACAAGAAAATCAAGCCATACGTTCAAGTAAACGTAATCAACAATATAACATAAGAATTACCTTAATTTTACGGGGAACTCTTCTGCACAATAGAACAAGTGACGCATGAGGTGAATCTTCAGTTTCGATTTTAAAACGTGCGGATTACTGCTCAGACTTTTTAATTCTTTTGGTAAATTATCGGAAATGGATGCAGCCGTATGCTGCACAATTTTTGGACAAGAGTTAAGCAAGTGCGATCCAAAAGCAGGTTGGATTTTTGTCGAGTGTTAACTGACTGAAAGCTGCTAATTCTTGTATTAAGCTGATATTGTTAACAAGAAACGATAGTATATAATATGCATATAACAAGAGGCCAATGTCAATATACCCAGAATATTGAACAGGAGTCGAGAAGTTACTTCTACTTTCGTTCGAATAGTAAAATTGGCAGCATAATGTCTTTTAAGAAGATCTTGAACGTGGGCATTCCACGACAGATTACTATCTATCTGAACACCTGGAAATTCGAACTGTTCTATTTCACTGATCATATGCGCATTCTGTGAAATTAAAACGTCGAGTTTTATTGAATTGTGTGTTAGAAACTGTAAAAAATTGAGTCTTACAGTGATTTAGCGTTAGTTTATTTTCTGCAAGCGATGAACTTATGTCATGAACTGCACTATTTGAAACAGAGCCAGTGTTGCACACAACATCCTTTACTATCAAGGTAGTGCCATCAGCAAACGCAATATTTCAGAATTACCCGTATTGCTTGGGAGGATATCATTTTACATAAATAAGGAACTTTAGTGGCCCCCAAACGGAACATTGAGGCAGCCCCCATTTGACTGTAACCCACTCTGAAGCCCCATTACAGCCATTCTCAACAATGAATAATGATCTTTTGCAGTCTGTTATTAAAGTAGAACCAATTGTGAGCTACTCCCCATATTCCGTAATGGTCCAACTTCTAGAGCAATACTTTGTGATCTACACAATCAAACACCTTAGTTAAATCATAAAACTACGCCTAGCGTTCGAAACTTTTTGTTTCACCCATCCAATACCTGACATAGGAAAGAGAATATAGCATTGTCAATTGTTAAATTACTTATAAAGCCGATCTTTACTTTTGATAGCAAATTTTGTGATGTAAAATGATCAATACAGCCTTTTCAATAACTTTAGCTAACATGATGGGATAGAAATATGTCTAAAATTGTCTACATTATCCATTTCCCTCTTTTACTCGGTGGCTTTATTACTGAGTACTTTAACCTTTCAGGAAACTGACCGTTCTTAAAGAAAATTAAAAATACGACTAAGTACAGGGCTCACATATCCTGCAGAGTACTTTAATATTCTGCTAGGCACACTATCATATCCGTGAGAGTCCTTAGCCTTCAGTGATTTAATTATTAACCTAACGTCCCCTTTGTCAGTATCAAAGAGAGGTATTTCAGACATCAATGTCAGAAAGGCATTTGCAAAGGGAGTTATATGATTCCCTGTAGAAACTATTTTTTTTATTTAATTCACGGACAAAGCTCAGAAATGATTGTTAAGTATATGAATACATGGACCATGCATGTCAGCAGTGGACTGTGCAAGCTGGTGGAGGCTCTGTAATGGTGTAGTGCATGTGCAGTTGGAGTAACATGGGACCCCTGATACGTCTAGATTCTAGTCTGACGGGTGACACATAACAAAGCATCCTGTCTGATCACCTGTATCCATTCATTGTGCATTCCGACGGACTTGGGCAATTCCAGCAGGACAATGCGACACCTCCTCACGTCCATAATTGCTACAGAGTGACAATTCTGGACGTGCTCCAGGAACACTCTTCTGAGTTTAAACACTTCTGCGGGCCACCTAACTCCCCATACACGAACATTATTGAGCATACTCGAGATGCATTGCAACGTGCTGTTTAGAAGAGATCTCCAGCCCCTCGTACCCTTATGGATTTAAGGACCATCCTGCAGGTTTGGTTCGGTTTTGTTTTGCTTTAGGGAGCAAAAAACAACTCGGGTCATACACGCCCAAGACCAAACTATAGAGCACGAAGACATAGAGGAGTTAAAAAACGACTATACGTCAGTCCCAATTAACATAGTGGAAGACTGCTAGAAACAGGCACCAGGAAAAAGGGCTAAAAAAAGATATCATACAGAAACGGAGGTCCAAAACTAAAAATTAAATGGCCTTCGCCATATTGCTTTGGCGGATAAAAAGTAAAACGCGGTCGACAACCCTGCATGTCATTTGCTAAAATGGCAGATCAATCAGACGGCATACTAAAGCGGGAACGCAAACGGTTAAAAAAAGGGCATTCCATTAGGAAGTGGAGGACAGTTAAAACTTGAGCGCAATTTGCACAAAGTGCTGGGGTAGCGTTCGTTAAAAAGGCAGTGCCCAAAACGCAGCCGACTTCTCGGCGGGAGAGTCGAGTGGTTGCCGTGTAAGCCACTGGGAGCGGCTTAATGGAGCTTATTCCCGTGAAGGGAGGACCACTAACGATGTCAAAGGGACACCACCTGCTGACAGATGGCAACACAGGGATCATCATAGGCAATGTAGGTACTCACAGGGTGAGATACAAGGACTGCTGCCTTGACAGCAGCGTCAGTAGCCTCATTTTCTGGCAGACCGACATGACCAGGAACGAACAGAGACATCACATCGGCTCCACAAAGAGCGAGCAAGTGAAGGTTTCACTGGACCCTCTGTACTAAGGGACGGACGGTGTACAGCGCACAAAGACTTTGAATGGCGCTGAGTGACTCTGAGCAGAGGACGCAACTGAAGAAGCTGTGTCGCCGGATGAACTTCATGGCCTGATACTTCGTGGCCTGATACAGGGCGAAGAGCTCGACTATAAATACTGAGCAATTTGCCAGAACCTGATATCGAAAGACACGGGTGCCAATGACGAAGACACCACGGTCAGACCAAGAGCCATCAGTGTATATGGTTCAAATGGCTCTGAGCACTATGGAACTTAACATCGGAGATCATCAGTCCTCTAGAACTTAGAACTACTTAAACCTAACTAACCTAAGGACATCATACACATTCATGCCCGAGGCAGGATTCGAACCAGCGACTGTAGTGGTCACGCGGTTCCAGACCGTCGCGCCTAGAACCGCACGGCCACACCGGCCGGCATCAGTGTATACAAAGGTACTATTGCGAAGTTCCATACGAAGGTCGTGAAACTGAAGGCGAGACATCGAGGCTGGAGTAGTGTACTTAGAAAGCAAATTAAGGTCAAACTTATCTCGGGCCACTCTCTAAACCCCTGCTAAATGGTGGCCCAGTATGTTGGAGATAGCAATAGCGTCCACGATGGCATTGTCTGTCACTGTCAGACCGGAAATCGGGGCATGGATCTTGGTCCCAGAGAGCCGTCGATGGTTGGCCCACACCACAAGAAGAGGTAGAACTGCTAAAAGAACTAGTGAATTAAATTCAGCTTGCTCGTTTGCTACCGCGAAGAGCGCGTCTGTTTGTAATGACTGCAGTTAGCCATCATATGATGACAGTTAAACACGCGGAGAATACGTCTCCATGCGCGAATTGCGTCGCCGCATGTCTCAGTTCACCAATGGACTGGGACACGATGTGTTAAAGAGAATTGCTAGGAATGGAACGTTCTGCACAGTAAGGATAACTTTGATGAGATATTCCACCAGGTCATCACAACTGGGGAAATCTTGTTCTTCGAAGGTCGCCAGAGAGGAGTAAAGCTGACAATAATACTTAGTAAGCTGGCATTTGGGCGTGCACATGGACGGGGTAGGAGTCAGGAGACGGAGAGCACACGGGAAATGGTCGCTCGGTTAGGTGTCATAAAGAATAGACCACTGAAGACAATGGGCAAGCTGGGCAGAGCAAAGGGATAGGGCCAAATGGGAATAGGTGGGCGAGGAGTCGGAAACGAAAGTGGGTGCTCCAGTGTTAAGGAAGATGAGGTTAAGTTGGTCAAGAAGGGCAGCCAAGTGGGCACCTCTCTGACAGGTCCTGGGAGAACCCCAAAGGGGATGAAGCACATTAAAGTCACGCAGTAGCAGATATTGGGGAGGTAGCTGCCCAATAGGCTGAAGGAAGTCTGCCCTGGTGACATCGAATCACAGAGGGACATAAATGGTACAGAGGGAAAAGGCCAGGTGGGGAAGGAAAAGGTGAACAGCAACAGCTTGAAGGTGGGCAGTCAGGGAGATAGACTGGCTGTGAATATCGTCCCGTATGAGCAGCATGATGCCCCTATTAGATGTAATGCTGACATCTGGGGGAAGGTCAAAAGTAACCGGTAAGTAATCTGAAAGCTCAAAGCGCAATTTCGTTTCCAGAAGGCAGAGTACAAGATGATGCTGCGATGTAAAAGCAGCTGGAAAATCTTCTTTGTGGGACCTTCACCACGAACGTTCCTTCACAGGTCTGTCATGAGAAGGAAGGGGTGTCAACTTGACGGCCGCCGAGTGACAGCCGGTGTGGTGTTGCTACTAAGGTACCACGTCGTGACACTGTCGAAGAGGATCTTCGAGTTGGCGAAGGAGAAGAACGTTTCCCTTTAGTGGGCTTCTTCGAGCCGTTCCCGTTAGAGGAAGATTCGGGTGTTTTTTGGCTGGAGGGACATAGGAAGTCTTCATGAGAATACTCCTTCTATCCTTTCCAGCGTGTTGCGCGTGATTAGCCGAGCGGTCTGAGGCGCTGCAGTCATGGACTGTGTAGCTGGTCCCGGCGGAGGTTCGAGTCCTCCCTCGGGCATGGGTGTGTGTGTTGTCCTTAGGATAATTTAGGTTAAGTAGTGTTTAAGCTTTAGGGACTGATGACCTTAGCAGTTATGTCCCATAAGATTTCACACACATTTGAACATTTCTTTCCAGCCTACTGTTTGTGTAGCTGGTGGCTTCGCTCCTTGAGTCGAGAGTGTGACGAGTTGTAGCATAGCTGGACGGGGGGGATGGCGCTGCTACCTTCACAGTGGGCGATTTCACAACCTCAGAGCTGAATTTTAGGTCGCATGTCTGCGTGTCTGCGTGGCCATGTCCTACATGGAGCGAGGGGTAAGAAGAACAGAACTATAGGTGTCAGACAGGAGAACACAGTGTTGGCAACTAGCCAGTAACTTGCGAGCGACTGGGAAAGCCACTTTTTCCCGTAACCGGATCACTTGGACAACTCCCTCATCAAGATACACAGGACAATCCCGAAAGGAGGCGGCATGGCCACTATTGCAGTTGATAACAGTGGGAGAACGAGGCGGACAATCGGCCTCGTGTGCATCCCTACCAGAGGATACAGATTTGGCTGAATGTCGATAAGACATTCTAATGTGGTTGAAACGATGACACTGGTAGCAGCGCATTGGGTTCGGAATGTACGATCGAACTATGATAATTTGATAGCGTGCTTTGATCTTGAATGGCAGTACCACTCTATCACAGGCGAGTAAAAGAGTGCGGGTGAGCACTAAGGAGGAACCTACCTTTTTCAATTTTAAATTTACACCACGGGAAGAATTCAAAGTTCTATGGGCCTTGATACGAACGGGGTTGCATTGGAGAAGCGAGGCAGCAAGCAGTTGTTGTGCTTGAGAATCAGTAGTAGTCTCCAAAATCAAAGTTCCATTCCATAAACGAGAGCAGGATCTTACAGGGCCGGCTTTTGCATCAACACCTTTCTGAATAGCAAACGGATTTACTGTGGCGAAGGACTGATAGTCTACAGTACGTGAGACTACAAGGAACCATGGTGCAGTGGGAAGGGTCTCTGAATCATTACTATAACTACGTTTACGTTTTGTAGAAATTGATTGTGAAGATGACTGACTCATTGCGAGGAAATGACCCAAGATTGCCAGCGACTGATGACACGCTCCTTCAAATTGGGGTCCCCTTAACAAGGGGGTGCATCACCTTAGGTGATGGTTCGCACCTCACGTCACACTTCCCGAACACATGACAGAGGGACCAATGGGTAATTTGGGAAGGTTGCCAATCACACCTCCCTGGTCCTGGCCTGTACCAGGGGTACGTGCGTACGCTACCTGTCGACCTGAGGCTGGGAATTACGCGCTACCCGGTGTAGTGGGACGAAATTAAGCGTCACCCATCCACCAAAGTCAGCCCAGTTTGCAGGTGACTAGAAGTTTAATTTAGTTTTGTTTATGTGTTTTCTTATTATTTGTAATAGATGTGAATTATCTAAAAGTTTTGTATTTTTTTTATGTATTTCATGTACGGAGAGGGCGGCGCAACTAACGGGGACAGCATCTTCGTTGCCGCGACCAGAGAGGAAATTGCTGGCCGCTATACGTCGCGGGTCGACAGCCAAGGAGCAACAGAAGATCCTGGAACCGAGTTGTTGCGTCGTGCTTCTAAAAATAAAAAATGAAGTTTTATACTCTTTTTGTACAACAATGACATCATATAGAGCTTAATCTTATTGAAATGTCAGTCACTAACTCTCAACGCTCAAGTTCACGTCTGTATGTGTAGGAAGCTAATAAATTAGTGTATGCTACTAAAGTTGAAACACGTGTCTTGAAGATTTATTTATGAAGAATTATGTCAACGGATTAATAATATATTTGACAAGATTCGTGATTCTTACGGCGTTCGCCGAAACTTTGAATCTAAAAAGTTTATTTAATGTGTGATTCTGATATCGATTAGATCAAGATAACGTGTGTCAATATAATTTCTGAGGAGAAACAAACGAAATTTAAATTCGAAAAAGTTACAAAAACCAATTGGCCCAAGTGATGTAATTCTTCGCACACGACTCAACTGATGTTTTACAGTTTCGTTCAAGAACCATTTTATGACAATTTAAAAGAATATGAATCATTTTTGAAGTGGGTTGTAACTGACGTAGGTGACGAAGTCTGCACATGGTCATACATATATCAAACGAAAACTAATACGTCGTTACACTACACCGTGGCGACCTTAGAAACAGGACCGGTGTGCAACTAAGGCACACAGGTACGAAACAAAGCATCCAGAGTCCTTCGGAAGTCAACGCGAGTTTTCGTGGAGCCTTCACCAGCCAGCGGCGACTTCGCGGGTGTGGGCATCTGACGGAGCGCAGCCAAGCAGTACGGTCACGCAGTTGTTCCACGAGAAGGCGCGTCTGTTGGGCAGCAGCTGAACGCTGCAAAACCCGACAACCTTTTTTCTCCCTAAACTAATAGGCCCAGTACGTCAGCTGCGGGGTGTTCCTCCGGCTGGTATTAGAGGTGTTGCTGGGGGCTTCGCCTGTCTACGGCGGTGCCGGGCGTGGTGGCAGCCGGTGACGTTCCGGTGTTCGACTCAGCGTCCTGGCCGGTTGCGGAAGCGGGGTCGCAGCATCTCAGTGGCTGCATCGACAGCTGTTTCTTCTGCAGCCCCATAGCAGCACTCTGATCATCGAGAACTACAAATTACAATATTAAGTGTCCGGTGGGCTTGTTTCAAGTTGGAAGTGGAGTGTTGTATATAGGGAGTGTGCTTTTATAGGATTGTTGATTCCAAGTCTGCGTGTGTAAATAGTTAATATCTTACAATAATGTCGGGAAGTGAAATGTCAGACGAAGAGCAATCTATGTCCGATAGGAGCATGAGATCCCTTTTTAGGGCGATCGCTAAATTAAAACAATCTAATGGGGATTTTCTAGCTGAATTAAAACATTCTAACGAAGAATCTGCTGCTAGATTAAAAGAGGAACTAAAACAGGAATTAAAACAGTCTAACGAGGAATCTACTGCTAGACTTAAAGGGGAGCTAACAAAATCTACAGACAGGTTACAGGAATATCTTAATGAGAGCAGTCGAGAATTAAGTGGTAAAATAGAGTCTTCTAAAGTTGAAATGCAGGAAAAATTAGTAGGACTTAGTAATAAGATCGCTGATAATTGTAAAAGGTTAGAAGAACATATCCAGGAATCGCGCGAGGAAAAAGCTCGCATGCGAAACGATATCACTGACTTAACCGAGAGACTAGATAGTGTCAATATCTTAGTTGTAAATGAAATACAGAAAAATAACAATATGTTACGAGATGAATTTTCTATGCAAACGGAAACTGTTCGTAGAGAATTATTGGAATCTATTAAAGAGGTCTCTACCAAACCTGTAGAGATTTCTTCAATAGATAATGTAGAATTAGAGACATTAACTCATCAAGTAGAAAAGGACCATACCGAAATCGAAAACATGAAATTTTTAATTACTGAAATATGCAGTAACCTTGAGACTGCCAAAGATAATAACATTGATGAAGGTACAGAGCGTTCACATCGTGAGCACAGTGAAGAATCGATATTAGCTAATCGCGTATCCAATACAGAAATGCGGATACAGGAAATTACTAAACGGTTATCGGAATTAGATAATAACGAGAACATTTCAGGTAGCAGAGGTAATAACATAATCAGAGACAACAGTCGCATCGAATTTGCTAGCTCGGACGACAACAATATGAATAAAGCAATCACGGCAAGCCAATCCGATGCAACTCCGTCTCTGCAATCTAAACAAAATCCGACTATTTCTCTCGCAGAATGTCTGGATGACATAACGACAAATTCAAATGTAGCAAGTCGATTTCCTGTATTCAAACCAGGAGGCGAACTTCACCCAATAATCTTTATAAAAGCTTTTGAAACATCATTATCTCCTAAATGGAGTAATGAAAAACGCATTCAATTTGTAATAGGACATTTAGAAGCAGAAGATGCGGAATGGGCAGTACTGCATAGAACTGAATTCAGGGACTGGGATGATTTTGTTAAGCAGTTTAAACAAAATTATTGGTCAAGAGGAAAACAATACCACTTAACTTTAGAGTTGTTAGACCCTCCTCCATATTCTAAACGGTGGGGAGGTTATAGGAATTATTTTGAATGGCATTTAAACCGTGCTAAATTAATTGAAGAACCAATTATTGAAAGTCATTTAATACGAGTCCTAATTATTGGATTACCGTATTATATAAAGGAAAGAAAAATGCTATTCTACGAATTATAGGTGAGCCTTTACTAGCTGCTCTACCTTGGCCACCGGTAAATGAGATACAACAATGCATTCCAGACGAAAAAGTTTGCGAACAGATTGTAAAAAATGCCGAACGGAGAATTAAAAGTTATAATCAACAGGCTATAGAACCCTCATTTCAGGTAGGAGATCTTGTGTTAGTACGATCTCATCCTAAAAGTTCTAAGATCGGTAAGGAATGTAGAAAATTCTTCTTTATCTTTGAAGGTCCATATGTTGTACATAAGATTGTACATCCCAAAGCATTACTTCTTATGGAACCTTCATCAGGTGTAATTAAAGGATTATATAGTGTTGATCAAATGAAACCCTTCATTCCTAAATAAGTTAATAATTAGTATATGCCACACACGGAAGAGCATTCATAGTTTATTCATGTGAAGTTTTTCGTGATAGTTACGTATTATTTTAAAGAATGAAACAGAAAGCTTAAACAAGTGTTCTACAATAATCTAGTGGTACTTCAAAAAGAGAAAGTTAACCAAAAGGGGGATTTATATGGAAGAAAGTTTGCTCTTAGGTCAAAAGGAAATTTGCATATTTTAAATTTACTCGGATAGTAGGAACCAAAGGGGATGGTTAATAGATTTAGGGACCATGGGCGTCCAGAGCTATATGGCTCACGAGAACATAGCAGAGTGCCTTTAATAGAGGTTTGTAATAGTGTTAATATAGAACACACCAAATGGGGCTCTCTCGCTTGTTTCTCCTAAATAAATTGCCATTACCCAACAAGGTGTCCGAAGGTAAAGAAAGCCGTGCCGAGATTCTAAAGAAAGTTTTGCTTGATTTCTTCTTGACATCAGGCATAAATAAGGCATTAGGGAAAAGAATGACGTAAAGTAAATAGTACTATTAGTTATTGTGAGAAACTTATTAGTAATATACATTCTTGCAAAGAATAACTCTAGTAAATAAATGAAACTGTAACTAATCTATCACAATTTGAATGCTCTGTCCTAATGTAACAACGTTAAAGAACGTACTAAATTGGTATTTATTAGCAACTATTAACTGAAGAGGAGCAATCTCCCTATATTCGGTTACGAATTACCATAATAGCACAATTAAGAGTAAATGACAAATAGTCACAACAATATCGTATTAAAAGGATTAAATCTATCTAAGAGCAAGGACTCTAGGTTACGTAAAATGTGAGAAAAATGTATTAACAGTTAAATATTGTATATTGAAAAGTTTTAATTTCGGTTAAAACCTGACAAACTGAGCTTGTGGGTGGGGTATGTAGTGGGACGAAATTAAGCGTCACCCATCCACCAAAGTCAGCCCAGTTTGCAGGTGACTAGAAGTTTAATTTAGTTTAATTTATGTGTTTTCTTATTATTTGTAATAGATGTGAATTATCTAAAAGTTTTGTATTTTTTTATGTGTTTCATGTACGGAGAGGGCGGCGCAACGAACGGGGACAGCATCTTCGTTGCCGCGACCAGAGAGGAAATTGCTGGCCGCTATACGTCGCGGGTCGACAGCCAAGAAGCAACAGAAGATCCTGGAACCGAGTTGTTGCGTCGTGCTTCTAAAAATTAAAAATGAAGTTTTATACTCTTTTTTGTACAACAATGACATCATATAGAGCTTAATCTTATTGAAATGTCAGTCACTAACTCTCAACGCTCAAGTTCACATCTGTATGTGTAGGAAGCTAATAAAATAGTGTATGCTACTAAAGTTGAAACACGTGTCTTGAGGATTTATTTATGAAGAATTATGTCAACGGATTAATAATATATTCGACAAGATTCGTGATTCTTACGGCGTTCGCCGAAACTTTGAATCTAAAAAGTTTATTTAATGTGTGATTCTGATATCGATTAGATCAAGATAACGTGTGTCAACATAATTTCTGAGGAGAAACAAACGAAATTTAAATTCGAAAAAGTTACAAAAACCAATTGGCCCAAGTGATGTAATTCTTTGCACACGACTCAACTGATGTTTTACAGTTTCGTTCAAGAACCATTTTATGACAATTTAAAAGAATATGAATCATTTTTGAAGTGGGTTGTAACTGACGTAGGTGACGAAGTCTGCACTTGGTCATACATATATCAAACGAAAACTAATACGTCGTTACACTACACCGGTCACCTGTAACACGTTAGACTCATGGGCCGGCCTTCAGGAGCGTACAGGGAAGTTGAAGAAGAAGAGGAACCTGAAACGCAGTAGCGGTGGAACGAGAGGAGAAGGGAAAAAAAGAAATGAAAAAGAAGCGAAAAACAAAATTAAGGCTGTTCTTACGTCAGCGACAGACAGTGCAGAACAGCCTCAGTAACATCCCCAACACGTTCCCAAGGTGAGGGCAAAAAGAATAGCAAGAGGATAGACAAGCAGCACACTAGGGGAAAAAAAAGGTTGAAAGGGTGGGGCCCTATGGTAGCCAAGCACGAATCCACCAAAAAGTGGTCTCCTGGGGGGCCGTCCTGCAGGACTCATGGTGACTGTTCCCTCCAGCTCTACTTCAAACATTAGTCGAGTCCATGCCACGTTGTGTTGCGACAGTTCTGCTTCCTCGCGGGGGCCCGCACCATAACAGGAAGGTATACTATTTCCTTTAGCTCTTGAGTGTATAACTGTGCGGAAGAAATAGACATAAAGTGATACTTTATCTTTGTGTTATTGCCCACGTGGAAGTGACATGCAGCTGTCATAAAAATAACACAGGCTGTTATTGGCATTTCTTTCCTTGTTCGTTCTTATTAGAGCGATCTTAAAATTACTTGACGACAATGGACGACTATGGACACCGCAGTATAACGTAAATACAAACACTCTTCAATCTCTTTGACACGGTTTCCCGAACAAATGAACGCGGCAACTTATATTAAAACACACTGGAATTCGTTGTGACGAGTACACAGTGCTCCCAACTTGATACAAATAATTTAAACCAAGGAAAAATCAAACTAAAATGTTTAACCGACTGCACTTTCATTATTTAGGTAAAATCCGTGAAAAAAGTCTAGACCGCGATGGGTATTTTACACTACTGGCCATTAAAATTGCAACACCTAGAAGAAATGCAGATGATATACGGGTATTCATTGAACAAATATATTATACTAGAACTGACATGTGATTACATTTTCACGTAGTTTGGGTGCATAGATCCTGAGAAATCAGTACACTGAACAACCACCTCTGGGCATAATAACGGCCATAATACGCCTGAGCATTGAGTCAAACAGAGGTTGGATGGCGTGTACAGGTACAGCTGCCCATGCAGTTTCAACACGATACCACAGTTAATCAAGAGTAGTGACTGGCGTATTGTGATGAGCCAGCTGCTCTGCCACCATTGACCAGACGTTTTCAGTTGGTGAGAGATTTTGAGAATGTGCTGGCCAGGGCAGCAGTCAAATATATTCTGTATCCAGAAAGGCCCGTACAGCACTTGCATAATGCGGTCGTGCATTATCCTGCTGAAATGTAGGGTTTCGCAGGGATCGAATGAACGATATAGCCACGGGTTGTAACACATCGGAAATGTCCATTGTTGAAAGTTCTGTCAATGCGAACAAGAGGTGACCGAGACGTGTAACCGATGGCACCACGTACCATTACGCCGGGTGATACGCCAGTATGGCGATGACAATTACACGCTTCCAATGTGCGTTCACCGCCGTGACACCAAACACGGATGCGACCATCATGATGCTGTAAACAGAACCTGGATTCATCCGAAAAAATGATGTTTTGCCATTCATGTACCCGCGTTCGTCGTTGAGTACACCATCGCAGGCGCTACTGTCTGTGATGCAACGTCAGGGGTAACCGCAGCCATGGTCTCCGAGCTGATACTCCATGCTGCTGCAAACGTCGTCGAACTGTTCGTGCAGATAGTTGTTGTCTTGCTAACGTCCCCATCCGCTGACTCAAGGTTCGAGACGTGGCTGCATGATCCGTTACAGCCATGGGGATAAGATGCCTGTCATCTCGACTGATAGCGATGCGAGGCCGTTGGGAACCAGCACGGCGTTCCCTAGTACCCTACTAAACCCACCGATTACATATTCTGCTAATAGTCATTGGTTCTCGACCAACGTGAGCAGCAATGTCGCGATACGATAAACTGCAATCGCGATAGGCTACAATCCGACCTTTATCAAGGTCGGAAACGTAATGGTACGCGTTTCTCCTCCTTACACGAGACATCACAACGTTTCACCGGGCAACGCCGGTCAACGGCTGTTTGTGTATGAGAAATCGGAAAGTTTATCCTCAGGTCAGCACATTGTAGGTGTCGCCACCGGCGCCAACCTAGTGTGAATGCTCTGAAAAGCTAATCATTTGCATATCACAGCATCTTCTTCCTGTCGGTTAAATTTCGCGTCTGTAGCATGTCATCTTCGTGGTGTAGCAATTTTAATGGCCAGCAGTGTATTAAAATAACCGGTTTCGGCCTAGGGCTAGGCCATCTTCAGGTGATAGTGCTGTCTGTAGATAGCGTAATTCTAGGCTGAACCCGGTTAATTTAATAAAATACCCATGGCGGTCTACAGTGTTTTTCAATGATTTTGTGTAGTGTACAAAATCGATGTCACCAAAAATGTTGCAAATAATTTCGTTATTGGGCTTCGGTAACAATTTTTTTAAAAATGAAATTTGTAAATACAAATTTAGCTCAATTTAAGGGGCCCCAAAAACCTGATTTTTGAGAACCGGTCGGCACTTTAGAATGGACACCACTGTTTTTGTTTAAAAATCGGACTGCCTGGCTTACTAACTGGCAGTTATCAAATCTGGACAGTCCATTGCTCAGTACGAAAAGTACCAAATTCGTCTATAATTGTAGTTCGTTCCGTCACTAAAAACCCATACAAGTTCTCTAATCTGGCGGCTCCTTAATCCAAATCATTTTTAGAGACTGTAGGTATTGCTGGTTGCAAATGGGCAACGGAATAAGGATGCACATAGCGCGTATCCATAGGACACATGGCCTGTAGACGAAAAAGTGTCTTAATGATCTTTCCATTGGCGAATGATTCTCGAATACTGCACCATTCGGAACTCCGGAAGGGGGCTGCTAATGGGGAGGAGACCATAAGAGAAAGACTAAATAACAGACGAAAGAATAACGTTCTACGGTTGAGGTCGTGGAACGTCAGAAGCTTGAATGTGGTAGGGAATCAAAAAAATCTGAAAAGAGAAGTTCCGTGGCTCAATCTAGATATAAAAGGGGCCAGTCAAGTGAAATGGAAAGCGTACACGAATTTCTGGTCAGATGAGTATAGGGTAATATAAACAGCAGCAGAAATTCGTGTAAGGGGAGTAGGATTCGTTATGAATAGGAAGGCAGGGCAGAGAGTTTGTTACTGTGAATAGCTCTGTGATTAGTTTATTATTACCAGAAACGACAAAGAACCAACACTGACAACGATAGTTCCGGTATGCATGCGGACGTGGCAAGCTGCAGATGAAGAGAGAGAGAGTATGTGAGGATAATGAAAAGGTAATGCAATACGTGAAGGGAGATGAAAATCTAATAGTCATGGGGGACTGGAATGCAGTTGTAGCGGAAGAAGTAGAGCAAACGTTTACGGGACAATATGGGCATGGAACAAAGAATGAGAGAGGAGAAAGAGTTCTGTAACAAGTTTCAGCTAGTAATAGCGAATGCTCTGTTGAAGAATCAGAAGAGGAGGAGGTATAGTTGGAAATGGCCTGGTGATACAGAACGATTAAGCTAGATTACGTAATGGTCAGACAGATATTGGATTTTAAGGTGTACCCAGGCTCAGATATATACTCAGATGACACTGTAGTAGCGATGAAATGTAGTCAGGAGGAATCAACACGCAAAGACGTGGAATACGGAAGTACTAAGGAGAGACGAGATGCGCTTGAAGTTCTCTAAGGTTGTACATACATCAATAGGGAATTGCTCAGTAGGCCGTACATTTGAAGAGAAATGGACATATCTAATTAGGACATTCACAGAGGCTGGAAAGGAAAACATAGTTGCAAAGAAGGTAACTGCGAAGAAACCATGGGTAACCGAAGATATACTTCTGTAGATTGATGAAAGAAGGAAGAGCAAAAATTGTTCAGGGAAATTCAGGAATGGAAAAACACAAATCTTTGAGAAATGATATAAGTACGGAGTGGAGAGAAGCGAAGAAGAAATGGCTACATGAAAAATGTCAAGAAATCTAAAAAGAAATGATTGTCGAAAGACCAGAGTCAGCTCACACTTAAGTCAAAAGGCCTATGGTGAAATGAAAGGAAAGTATGCTAACATCAAGAGTGCAGCTGGAATCCCACTGTCAAATGCACAGGAGAGAGCGGACACGAGGAAAGAGGACACTGGGGTCTCTACGAGGCGGAAGATTTGTCGGATGTGACAGAAGAGGAAACAGGAGTCGATCTTGAAGAGATAGGGGATCCAGTATGAGAATCAGAATTTAAGAGAGCTTTGTAGGACTTAAGACCAAATAAGGCAGAAGGAACAGATAGCATTCCATCAGAATTTCTAAAGACTTTGGGGAAGTGGCATCAAAACGACTACTCACATTGGTGTGTAGAATGTATGAGTCTGGCGACATACCATCTGATTTTCGGAAAAATATCATCCACTCAGTTCCAAAGATTGCAAGAGCTGACAAGTGCGAGAATCATCGCACAATTTGCTTAACAGCTCATACACCCATGTTTCTGGCAACAGTAATATACAGAAAAACTGAAACCAATCTTGAGGATCTATTTGGTGACGAACCGTTTGGCTTCAGTAAAGGTAAAGGCACGAGAGAGGCAATCCTGACGTTGCGGTTGATAATGAAAGCAAGACTAAAGAAGAATCAAGAGACGTTCATAGAATCTGTCGTCCTGGGAAAAGCATTCGACATTTTAAAATCCGGCAAAATGTTGGAAATTCTGAGAAAAATAGGGGTCATCTATACGAGAAACGTGTAATACACAATATGTACAGGTCAAGAGGGTATAATAATAGTGGACAACCAAGAACGAAGTGCTTCAATTTAAATATATGTTAGACAGCTATGTAGTCTCTCGCCAACACTTTTCAGTCTGTGCATCGAAGAAGCAATGATGGAAATAAAATAAAGGCTAAGGGGTGGAGATGAAATTCAAGGTGAAAGGATGTCAATGATACCATTCGCTGATGACATTGCTATCCTGAGTGAAAATGAAGATGAATTACATGTTCTGCTGAAAGATGAAAAGTCTGGTGAGTACAGATTACAGAATGAGAGTAAATCTAACAAAGACCAAAGTAATGGGAAGTACCAGAACAGCGAGAAACTCAACATCAGGACTGGTCATCACGAAGTAGGTGAAGTTAAGGAATTCTTCAACCTAGGCAGCAAAATAACCATTGACAGATGGACCAAGGAAGAAATCAGAAGAATACTTGCATTGGCAAAATGGGCGTTCCTGATCAAGAGAATTTTATTAATACCAAACATAGAACTTAATTTGAGGAAGAAATTTCTGAGACTGTACGTTTGGAGCACACAATTGTATGGTAGTGAAACATGGACTGTGGGAAAACAGGAAGCATTTCAGATGTGGAGCTACAGACGGGTGTTGAAAATTACGTGGATTGATAAGGTTATGTATGAGGAGATTTTGCGCAGAATCGGAGTGGAAAGAAATATGTGAAAAACACTGAGAAGGTGAAGGAACAGGATGGTAGGACATCCGCTAAGACATCAGCGAATGACTTGCGTGGAACAGGAGGGAGCTGTAGAGGGCAGAAACTGTAGAGGAAGACAGAGACTGGAATAATCCAGCAAATAATGAACGATTTAGGTTACAAGTGCTTCTCTGGGATGTACAGTTTCGCACAGAAGAGAAATACTTGGCGGGTTGCATACAACTAGTCCGAAGGCTGTTGACTAAAAATAATTTATTTTAGGGCTAAATCTACTTCTTCTAATAACGTGTGCCAGAAGTTCATGAAAGAAGGTAAAACCACATCCATCTGAAAGAAGCAGGCTTGCTTCAGATCTAGTAACAAGACTTGCTTTGGATTGATCTTGCGTGTCTTCCAGTGAACTGTTTTCTTTTATGACGTTAACTGAATTGTAATGAGTACTCCAGCCAGTATGAGACAGCCGTTTCAAACATACGCTTGTTTCCTCTAGAAGTAATTCCCTCCTACACTATGTGATCCGCACATCCCCAAGGACATACGTTTCTCTTATTAGGTGCATTGTGCTGCCACCTACTGCCTGGTACTCCATATCAGCGACCTCAGTAGTCATTAGACATCGTGAGAGAGCAGAACAGAGCGCTCCGCGGGACTCACGGATTTCGAACGTGGTCAGGTGATTTGGTGTCACTTGGGTCATACGTCTGTACGCGAGATTTGCACATTCCTAAACATCCCTAGGTCCACTGTTTCCGATGTGATAGTGAAGTGTGGTGTCACCGCCAGACACCACACTTGCTAGGTGGTAGCCTTTAAATCGGCCGCGGTCCATTAGTATACGTCGGACCCGCGTGTCGCCACTGTCAGTGATTGCAGACCGAGCGTCGCCACACGGCAGGTCTAGAGAGATTTCCTAGCACTCGCCCCAGTTGTATAGCCGACTATACTAGCGATGCTACACTGACAAATACGCTCTCATTTGCCGAGACGATAGTTAGCATAGCCTTCAGCTACGTCATTTGCTACGACCTAGCAAGGCGCCATTACCAGTTTATATTGAGATTAATAATTATGTATCATAAAGAGCTATGTTCTCCAATTATGGATTAAAGGTAAGTATTCTACCAGTTACCTCCTGTTTTGCTAGTCTTATTTCTCTGACCTGTTCCAGACATCACGCCAGCCTGCGTGAGCTTAAACGCGTGCCTTTCGGCCACCGGTCATAGTGGATTGGCTGTCTGGCCAGTCCACTACAAAGTGGAAGCGTGAAGGGTCACGTACAGCACAAAATCATACAGGCCGACCTCGTCTGTTGGCTGACAGAGAACGGAGACAGTTGAAGAGGATCGTAAAGTGTAACAGTCAGAAATCTATCCAGACCATCACACAGGAATTCCAAACTGCATCAGAATCCACTGTAAGCACTATGACAGTTAGGCGGTTTAACGTCTCCTTACAAAAAAGTTGATAAATGAGAGTGTTGGAAAACCTCACTAAAGTGACAACAATATTTTTAGCGAATCGCCATCTGACTTTCAATAATCCCTACAAAAGCGTGGCCCTGACTAACAATAACCTACACCTTTCATGAATCACTTACCTCACAAAAATCTTCGTTACTCGAAGTTCTGCAATACAGCGAGCGCCACTGCTGCCAGCTAAATAAAACATTTTAACTACTTAAGGCACTAACTACTGATAGGCATAGTTAGCAAATGAAAGATTTTGATAGAGAAGAAACAATGTATTTCTCTTAATAGCGTTCAAAAGTGATAATATGTATGTATAATTTGTGACTTCCAGTTTGGCAAATTTCCTTTTTCTGACGGACACCCGTCCAACTCATCTGCTCGAATTAACATCTCGGAACTCTGGCTTCTCTCTCCCCACACCCACCACTGCTGGCGGCTCACGTCCAACTGCGCAACGCTATGCGCTGTTCACATCAAACTGCCCAACACTTAAATGGCGAATATTCCAACAATGCCAACCAGCCACAAACTGCACACAGCACAGTCAGTGATTTTGACACAGAGTGCTACGTGGCGTTACCAACATAAAAACCTAAACAGCCTACTTAAAGTGGGAGGTAAGACAACGAATTTCATGTTCGAGAGGCTGCTCATGAGCCACTCAACACGCTGGTAAATGCTAAACGACGCCTCGCCTGGTGTAAGGAGCGTAAATATTGGACGATTGAACAGTGGACAAACATTGTGTGGAGTAACGAATTACAGTACACCGTGTGGCGGTCCGATGGCAGGGTGTGGGTACTGCGAATGCCCGGTGAACGACATCTGCCAGCCTGTGTAGTGCAAACTGTAAAATTCGGAGGCGGAGGTGTTATGGTACGGTCGTGTTTTCTTGAATGGGGATTACACATCTTGTTGTTTTGCGTGGCACTATCACAGCACCGGTCTACATTGATGTTTTAAGAACCTACTTGCTTCCCACTGTTGAAAAGCAATTCGGGGATGGCAACTGCATCTCTGAACACGATGGAGCACCTGTTTATAATGCACAGCCTGTGGCGTGGTTACACCACAATAACATCCCTGTAATGCACTTGGTTGCTCAGATTCCTGACCTGAATCCTATAGAACCCTTGGGGATGTTTTGGAACGCCGACTTCGTGCCAGGCCTCGCCAACCGACATGGTGCACCACTCCATGAAGAATGGGCTGCCATTGCCCAAGAAACCTTGCAGCAACTGAGTGCTGCGAGAGTGGTCATTAAGGCTAAGGATGTGTCAGTACCATACTGAATTCCAGCATTACCGATAGAGAGCGCCACGAACTTGTAAGTTATGTATAGCCAAGTATCCGGGTTCTTTTAATCATATAGTGCATATGCAGAAGACGAAAAAAATGAGTGTAATTTCTCTACAGGTCCAAAACAGGTGACGATAGAGGAAGCACAAGAGATTATTAAGTCCGCAAATATTTTAGGAATGATTAGCACAGTGACTAAACGGAGCTTTCGGCTCAACCCTGTGGGTTTGTACAGGGGCAGTACCACCCACCGATAGGCTTTGACGAGGTCAGCAAGTGAGAAGAGAGGGGTGAGTGGGGGGAGGCGTTGGCGGTCATTTGCCATCCCCTTGCCAGTATTCGTAAAACCACGATGGAAAGGTGTAGTAATATCAAAAGTTACTGGATTAAGACCTAGGCCATCGAATTACAGTTCGGAATGTGTTACCTTCACAAATAGTTGAAGCCTTCGTGTTGTTTATTTATAAATCGCGATTTTGTCTGAACTGTTATCTTTGAAAAAAAGGGTGGTGCTGGTGAATAGCTTTTCCTTCGAAAACGGGGAAATGGGCCGCAAAAGGTTTAGAACCTATGACTTAACCGAACGGTTATTCGCTCCTTCGTGTGATCGTCACCCTGCTAGAATCTTGAATCGCCCCCCCCCCACCCCCTCCCTACGTAACAATGGCCAGTTGACGACCATAACAATGAATGGAAAACCCAGGATGGAATTTAAGTATACAGTAGAAAGGCTAGTTGCTACTCACCTTATAGCGGAGATGCTGAACCGCAGGGAGGCACAACAAAAAGACTGTTATACAATTAGCTTTCGGCCAACTAGGCCTTTGTCAAAATTAGACACATACAGGTGCACCCAGACAGTCTGGCTCCAGCTACCAGACTGTGGTCATGTGTGTGTGAGTCGCGTTTGCGCGAGTGTGTGAGTCTTTGTATGTTTTCTAATTTTTACGAACTCGTTGTTGGCAGAAAAGTAATTGTGTGACAGCCTTTTTGTTATGCCTTTTTGCGACGCAGCGTCTCCGCTGTATAGTAAGTATCAACTGTCCTTTTCATGATATAGCGTCAATAGCAATGCTGAGTTGCCGACAATAGTAACAGTATACGCCCTTTAACGTTCACTTGGGTCTACGCCTAGAGTAAACCTGCAATATGATTTGCCTAAATGTAAACGTCTTGTCCTTTCAGTGAGAGAAAAATATGGAATTAGTAAAAGATTAGAGAAATGTGAAACTGATGACGAGACTGGGCACTGCTGGAAAGCTTTGCGAAGAAAAAATCTTGCTTCACGTCGCGAATCAGCAGCATCTGGTCCTAAAAGAAGCAAGCATCGTACAAGTGCTATAGCTTGTGCTAATAATACTGGTAGCCACCGATTGCCTATGCTGGTAATTGCTGAGAAGACACGTTTTGCAAGCAGGTTAATACGTCTGTCATGCCTATTACTTCTACCCCTCAAAACAATACCTGGTTGGGCAGTACAATTTTCGCACAATGGTTTACGGAAGTTTTTGAATCCCCTGTAAAAGTTCACTGTTGAAGAATGGAAAACGGGAGAAAAGATTTACATGGCAACGCCCCAACTCATCGATCGTGTGCTATTTTAAACTGGAATGAGGAGTTCATACGATATTACACAAAAGAACTGCTATGTAAGTAATTGTTAAAAAGAAAAAAGAAGCGAGAACAAAGTCTGTTAATAATCATAAAAATATTAATTTTGCAAGATGCGTGCTACATGACTGCTGTAGTAAGGGATGGTGTAAAGTAACAGAATTTGAGAAAGTTTGGAATTAAATTTATGGTATGGCGATAAGTTGCTAAAGTATAATCGTAATGACGAACAGGATGATATGTCCGAAATGCTCAGTACGCTAAGAGAACGCAACTACCATGAGTGTGATGAAGAAGACGTTGTAGCGTCGATTAATATTGACAATGCGGATTCAGGGCAACGCATTATGCAGTATACTGAAAGTGTAACCCTCGTCACTGATAAAGTTGACGCCGCCAGCATCTCGGGAACTAATGGTTCAGAAAATGAACATGAAGATATACCGGCTGCTTATGAAGCATTTACATGTTTAAACACTGCTTTGCGATGATTTGCGGGTCAAAATGAAAGTGGACAGTATCAGATTTTTGCCCTGAAAGAATGTGCGTGCTTTATCTGCTCGTAACTGTGTAGGCCAGCCTAGACGGCCACAAATTAAGAATTTTTCAGCGTTAATTTATTACACAAGTTCTGTGCGCGTTAAATTCACATGCATTTTAATTTTTTGTATACTAGGGTGCACTATATGTATTCCCACTACACCTGCCTTTGCATTAACGAGACAGAATCTCATCATTACAAATATATGTACTTTTTGTTGGTACATAAAATGGTACAGTTAGATTACCTAAATAAAAATGATTTTCCGATCAAACAAACATGTCCACAAAGTACGTGGGATTATCAACGCTGTAGTATCTGTTTGTAAACATCATGATTGTACCATTTGTAAAACATTTTCGATATTACACCATAGTGTTACTTCCTGTAAAACAGTGTAAGGAAATAACCTAATGTTTACAAAATATTATAGAATTTAGAGTGTCCACGCCTTTCACATCTTGACAGTATGTACCAGAAAATTTCGGGATATGTTGTTGTTGTTGTTGTGGTCTTCAGTCCTGAGACTGGTTTGATGCAGCTCTCCATGCTACCCTATCCTTTGCGAGTTTCTTCATCTCCCAGTACCTACTGCAACCTACATCCTTCTGAATCTGCTTAGTGTATTCATCTCCTGGTCTCCCTCTACGATTTTTACCCTTCACGCTGCCCTCCAGTGCTTAAATTTGTGATCCCTTGATGCCTCAGAACATGTCCTACCAACCGGTCTCTTCTTCTCGTCAAGTTGTGCCACAAATTCCTCTTCTCCCCAGTTCTATTCAACACCTCCTCATTAGTTATGTGATCTACCCATCTAATCTTCAGCATTCTTCTGTAGCACCACATTTTGAAAGCTTCTATTATCATCCTGTCCAAATTATTTATCGTCCATGTTTCACTTCCATACATGACTACACCCCATACAAATACTTTCAGTAACGACTTCCTGACGCTTAAATCTATACTCGATGTAAACAAATTTCTCTTCTTCAGAAACGCATTCCTTGCCATTGCCAGTGTACATTTTATATGTTCTCTACTTCGATCATCATCAGTTATTTTGCTCCCAAAATAGCAAAACTCGTTTACTACTTTATGTGTCCCATTTCCTAATCTAATTCCCTCAGCATCACCCGATTTAATGCGACTACATTCCATTATCCTCGTTTTGCTTTTGTTGATGTTCATCTTATATCCTCCTTTCATGACACTGTCCATTCCATTCAACTGCTCTTCCAAGTCTTTTGCTGTCTGTGAGAGAATTACAATGTCATTGGCAAACCTCAAAGTTTTTATTTCTTCTCCATGGATTTTAATACCTACTCCGAACTTTTCCTTTGTTTCCTTTATTGCTTGCTCAATATACAGATTGAATAACATCCGGGAGAGGCTACAACCGTGTGTCACTCCCTTCCCAACCACTGCTTCCCTTTCATACTCCTCGACTCTTATATGTGCCATCTGGTTTCTGTAGAAATTGTAAATAGCCATTCGTTCCCTGTATTTTACCCCTGCCACCTTTAGAATTTGGAAGAGAGTATTCCAGTCAACATTGTCAAAAGCTTTCTCTAAGTCTACAAATGCTAGAAACGTAGGTTTGCCTTTCCTTAATCTTTCTTCTAAGATAAGTGGTAGGTCAGTATTGCCTCACGTGTTCCAAAATTTCTACGGAATCCAAACTGATCTTCCCCGATGTCGGCTTCTACCAGTTTCTCCATTCGTCTGTAAAGAATTCGTGTTCGTATTTTGCAGCTGTGACTAATTAAACTGATAGTTCTGTAATTTTCACATCTGTCAACACCTGCTTGCTTTGGGATTGGAATTATTATATTCTTGTTGAAGTCTGAGGGTACTTCGCCTAACTCATACATCTTCCTCACCACATGGTAGAGTTTTGTCAGGACTGGCTCTCCCAAGGCCGTCAGTAGTTCTAATGGAATGTTGTCTACTCCCGGGGCCTTCTTTGGATTCAGGTCTTTCAGTGCTGTGTCAAACTCTTTACGCACTATCGTATCTCCCTTTTCGGGATAATAATAACGTAATTAGAAATGCAAGTACTTATTTCTCAGATTATTTTATGGATGCACGATGATTTTTATTGGGTGCACGATAAAATAACGTAATGTATCTAATCGAGCTTTATGAAGAATGAAACTAAGTGGTAACACGAAATTTAAGATATTACAGCGTTCTTGTGCGTGCGGGGGTCTGTTTGCGTTTTCCCCATTCTGACGGGTACTCTCCGAGTGTTTCAAACTCAAGTCTGTGGGAAGTCCCGCAGAGGCTACTACCTTCATTTCGTGTCTTAACAAGTTGCAAACTATAACGTAATTTTAAGACAATAATGTTCAGATTGACTGCCGTCATTGATATTCGTTAATAGCTTTGTTGTTTTTTTTTACGAAAGAAATCACCACATAATATCTCTGTTATTTGGATCTATTATTTATGTTTCTCGACTAAGACGCCATAGAGAGAGTGCGGTGCACCCATTTAAGGGGCTGACTATAAGATTTATAGATATTAGGTGCGTGCAGCAGAAAAACGTTACAAAACTTTGTTACTAAGGTCAGTTCCGGTGTATGAAATCTAAATGGGTCTACTCTAGCTCAGCTAGTTGGAGTTCCATATTTATACAATAAACTATGTAATAATTATGTGTAAGATTTGAAAATGTTGTTTTTAGATGAAATAATTTTGGGTAATAGAACTAATGAGTCACTGGTAAGCTCTTTACTTCAATTATGCACGTACTTTTATACTGTACTTGTAGTACACCTATATAGATAGCATAGGCATCAAGAGAGGTTAAATGTAGAATAATGACGTCTAGCAGGCATCTGGTAATTATTCTACAGTACTTAAGCTTCATGCAACGTTTTATAATGATTATAAGGATTTTGAACACAGTATAGACATTTGCCACGTCCCAAAAGCAGGTAAGTATGTACCTATATTTATACTTTGCGTAAGTATGGGGCCTCTAACTCCAGACTACCTCTTATTTAATGATCGTATTTTGGCACTGATTAGGATTTAAGTAAAACTGGTCTCTTGTCCTGGGCGGCCTCTAAGTTTCAAGGTCTGGGGCGGCCCCGCACCCCCCCCCCCCCCCCCCCCCGCTCCCCCCAACCCGTTGTTCACCACTGCCTGACTGACAGAACAGGAACTAGAGAAATTTTTGTTCTGTTATTGCGGCCGTTAGAATGTCGCACCGCGCGAATGATTACTATAGATATTCCGCCGATGTAAGAAAGGCCACATTCACATGGAATTTTGTAAATTTGACAAAATCCAAATGTGGCCTTTCTTACATCGGACAAACAAATCGTACCGTCCAAGAAAGATGTACAGAACACCGGAGGTACACACGACTTTTACAACTTAATAAGTCGGCAATGGCAGAGCACTGTATTGATAATGGTCACAATATGTTGTATGACAACGTCGAAATTTTGGCCACTACATCATCCTCTTGGGACTCGATAGTGAAGGACGCGATTGAAATTCGCTTGACGACGAATTTAATTAATAGACATAGTGGTTTCTATCTTGATAAATCATGGAATCCGGCACTTGCTGTAGTAAACTCATAACGACGTCGTCACAGTGCAGCTCACAATGATATATCGATAAGCAAACACAGATCAACTGCGGAGTCATAGATACAACTCGCGCATTATGCACGTCTCTGCCGCCGACCAACGTCTCTGGCGCATTTGCATCTGTGGCCGCATGCGCAGTCGCGCGGTACAACAGTATAAAGGGACGAAGCGAGCACTGGAGCGGCAGTCTTGCGGCTCACTCTGAAGATGGCTGAACGTTAAACAGCCGAAATATTAGAAGAAGAAGAAGGAGAGTCCCTGCGGCTGCACATCCGAAACTTAATGGAACATTTCTGTACGTCATTCTTGCATTCATAGTGCCATGGTGGCCTAAATTGGAATTACATTTTTCCAGAATTGATCGGTTCTTCTTTAGCACATTAGCATATCTACCAAGTTTCATTGCCATGCGACTAATTACAGCCGGCACTGGAACTCCATGAGTAGTTGAATTTTAATTATAACTACCTGATACATGAACCCAAGTGTTTGTAGTACATTGTAAACAGGGTACATACACTTTGTAATGTGTGGATACGAAGATAAACATTTGTGTTCTTTTTAACTCTGCTAGTTCTAGGAAAAGCAAATTTTTAAACAGAAAACATGAAAAATTGTTAACAGAAAGTTCCAAACCCGGGCTAGATGGTAGTGTAAGGATCCTGGATGGGGACACCTCCTCTATGTTGTCAGGATCGCGTTGTGGAAACAGTAGAGAGTTTATTAAATGGCGCTTTATCCCAGCAGTGATGCTGATGTTAGCGGAACTATAACTGTAAGATATACTGGTGATGGAAGACCATCACTTTTCCCATGAGTGATGTGGTAGGCGGCCAATCTGAACAGAGCTGGAGGACTCTGGTATTTATGGAGACGGAGCAAAAATACCCGACATAGTTCGTGTTCTGTCACATAAATAGTGACAGTCTCTCTGGGGAGGGGGGAGGGGGGAAGGTGGATGAGATAGCCTGTTGCTCCACATAACATGAGCTATCTCTTTCCCTCTCTGTCTCCGTCTCTCTCTCTTAGTGAACATTCTGCTGAACGTGTAACTTGTGGCTGGCGATTGGTGTCGATTTAGAGATGCGTGCTGCTATCCGCGATTGCCTTGCAGTGTTGACTGTTTCTTTATGCTGAAAATCTATGTCACATCCTCTCCTCTGCCTGACATTGTCTGTGGCTTTGCTAGCATCGAATTAAGAAAAAATGTAAATTCTCTCCCACTTATACTCTGTGGTGTAAAATATCTTTCTTTTTTAAGAAGTTCGTTCCGAATTTTACCTTCTCTATCAGTCACTAAACTAGTCTGTACATGTTTAGTTTTCCCAAATAAATATTATTCTGAATTGGATCACTTCATTGCTTCTTCAGCTGAACCGTACATCTCTTAATCTTTGTGTTAATTGAGTTACCTAACTTTAAATTGTGTTTCTGCACTGTTTTCCTACTACTAATATACATTGTCCATTCTATTCTTGCTTCTTATCATTTTAATCTGATTAAAATACTTGACAGTTGACACTTCACGTGTTCGCCCATAAGCTTCGACACTTCACGTTTGGAGCCGGTTTTCTGTAACCAGACACTCCCGATCCGTTCGCCGTTGCCATACTACCACAAATGTTGGTCAGTTTACTTAACTTTCTTGTCTGTGATACATTCTTGATGTGTTTGGATCTCGAATCACGGATCTGGCACTTTCATTTCGTATTTCATCATTGCGATGTCGTAGGCTCGAATCTCGCGAAATACGTGGAATTTTTTATTTCTAGTTCTTACGAAAAGATTTTGATTGTGATTTTTATGCAGTTAATTACTTTAAATGTTTATTTTTCCTTGTTCTTTGCCACGTCAGTTTGATCAGCGTATCGACTTTTCTATTTTCTCTTATTTTCTACCTGTCATTCTATTTTCGTTTGGAACCTGCCTTTGCCGTCTATCTGCAACCATGTGTTAATGGGGTCTGCCTAGCGATTGGTAACGCTACAGCTAGAGTAACCAGTGGGAGGATAGCTTCAGATAATCGATAACAAGATATTACAATTCACTTTCAGCGCTGATACTGAACTTTTCCTGACTTGAGTTTGCTCGTAGAGCTGATATTAGTTCTACTGCAGATTGCTGACCATCGCATTCTCGGACACTTCATACATCATGATGTTCAGTTTGGTTACGGCATGAATTCGAATTGAGGTCTACAAAACGCATCACGTGCCACAGTTGTTATTGGCCATTTAAAATCAGCTGTCGACAGAGAATCCCGCAATGCCGACGTACCTAGCGGCGGCCAATAATAACATTGTTCCACGTTACACATTAACAGTATTTATGCTGTGGCTTTCTGTGTTTGTGTAATACCTAACCGAGCGGCAGCACCATAGCGGCAAGTGACAGACTAGTGTGCATGTATCCCCACAGGAATTTGATGGGTTGGTGATTCGTTTGAACAGGATAGTTTGCCTTTTAAGAAGAAGTAAATTGTAGAATTAAGTACTATAATCAAGATAATACTTGTAGTTGATACAGTAACTGTTACTACGTTTTGCTGGAGTTCCGCATAATATTGCTTTATATGTTGTAGCAAATGATCAACTGAAATTCATCTCTTTTCCTAGATAAGCGATTCATCTATTGAGTGTAATACATGGAATCAATGATTGTATAATGAAAGGTTAGGTTCTATATGGGGAAAATGCGCGATGGTTACTGTAACAGCAGCTGGATGAGAAACCTTGTCCCAACTACGCGACACTTGATTACGTTTATATGTGATCAGGCAATTAACAACTCTGATTTTGTCCTCACTGTTAATCTTAAAGTTCGTTAACAGTTGACAAACACAATTTCTGGTGAAAATATGGAGTAAATACAGTTGTTCCAATTTTTTTGGAAATATGTCTGCAATTAGTACTTATCTTTTACATTCTACTGCTTCCATTTACCCTAGATAACTGTATTTCACGTGACTTTTCCTCACTCTGGACTACCCTGGCTAGACAAATTGTAACACTCTCTCTTATACAGTTGTTTACACTTGATGAAGTGCTGTAGTATTACGCCCAATATGATTCTTCAGAATGTAAATATTGGTTCACCACCTAAGACAAAAGGAAGTACCACCAATCACCACCTCCCTGCTTTAAATCAGTGCTTATCTCCAGAACCGTAGACAAGCAAATAGAAAGCAATGTTAACTAGATTCCCCTAACATATGGATATCCCATCAAAGCTCATGTACGCTTACAGTATAAAAGAGTAAACTTAGTCTATTTTCCTATGGATGTAAGTTCATACAGTACAGTCTGTGTAATTTCTCCTTTTCTAGGCATCTTCTCTTTTTCTGGTAATACTGAAGAAACCTGTGATAATTTGTAAATTTTTCCTTTAAAGTGCTTCACTCTACTGGCATAGACTATTGTGTACTGTAGCAGTCCGCATGCATGTTGCCCAAGACATACCTGATTTTCTAAGGCCTTAGTGTTGGCGCATTTTACCCCTGCCAAACTCTTATTAACCCTTTTACAAATTGTTCTATGGGTTCACATCAGGCATCCTACTTATTGTTGAATCACATTAAAGTTGATGGCATATTCTGCCCATGCACCACTTTGTATTGTGAAAGACTTCTTTCGCATGAACTTTCGAATTACATGCACCGACTACAAATCTTAAATAGTTAACCCAGTCCTCACGTTGGCTATTTACGTAATAGCTTATCATTTTCACCATTGTGCCACGAACTCTTTCTGCTGGTCCAGTCACTTGCTTCTTGACTTGCAATATAAGTCACAACTTTTTCCATCTTTCAGACACAGAGTTAGTCCTTCGATCTGTGATTATGTTCTATCTTAGTAATCAGTTGTTTACCATTGCCTGTGCAATAGTAGGAGCTTTCTGTTTCAGAAATGTGGCCATTGTTAGATAATATATCTTAGTGAGTATATATTTTTTACCAGCAGCAATTCTGTTGAAAGATGGCAACAAATCAGGTCCTAACCATTATTAGAAGATCTATCATACTGAATATTTATTTGTTACCAGCTGCTGTTCGTTAGGAAGGGCCTAACACATCAGATACTACCAGCTGGAAAGGTTTTCGAGCCCCTGGTAATATCTGTACTTGTATTCTCTGGTGACTTAAATCTATCTTCCACACATTCAATACACAATTTTGATCTACTGATTTATATCACTACGCTGTGTTTTCAACCAAAATCTTTCTGAAATTCGTACATGAATTGGCCTCCTACCCCCATGACCTGATAACACATTCTCATGTGTGTTGCAGTACCTCTGACCTGAACATGGCAGAAACCACAGTCTTTGTGGACATGCACAGTAAATCCTTATATGTTCCAAACTGAGGTTGCATTGTAAACAGTTGACATACCCTGTCAATTGCCTGGGCCTTCTTCTACATTGATTGACGGATACCTAATGCCGACAGTTACTTTTGGACTTATAATATCTGTGTTTGTATGCTTTATTCAAGGCCTGTGAACCACTTCATAATCAAACTCACTCAATTTGAGTGCCTATTTTGTTAAATGGCTTTAAGTACCTTTCAGGCCTGTCAACCATTTCAAGCATGCGTGATCTGATCGTACAAATAACAAAAACTAACAACAAATAACAACGAAAATAACCAGTTACATATATTACAGTCGACATTACTTTCTTGGTTGTTGAGCACTTTCGCTCACACTTGTTCAACAGTTTAGATTTGTATGGCACAGTGTGTTCCATCTCATTCTAATTCTGACTCAGAATACAGCCAAACACACAGTCACTAGCAACACAGGAAAACAAAGAACACTAACACAGGATCTAATATCATTATTTCCTTTAATTTCTGAATGGCTGAGTGACAATATACTGTCCATTGAATCTTAACTCCCTTGGAAAGTATCCCAGTTAATGGCTGTGCAGTTTCAGGAAATGACTTTACAAATTTGAAATAACGGCTACTTAAGGCAATAAGTGTTTGTAACTAATTTATTGGTTGTTGTGCTGCAAATTCATATGCAACTGATGTGAGATGAGAATCCATCCTCACTACCTCTTGATGGAGAGCATGATCAAGGCAGTTAACTCTTGTTTGAGCAACATTACACTTCTCTATGCTAACTATGACATGTGCTTTTCTCAGTCTGCTGAACACTTCACATGCTCCTCTAAATTTCTTGAATAAAGTAATGTGTCATCAAGATATCTTTGTTATGAATCTGGAAAGTACTCTGTCTATCAAGTAGTGAAACGTTGCAGTAGCATTTTTAACCCAAGTAGCATCCTGCAGTATTGATAATAACATAAATTTGCTTTGAATGCTGTTTTAGGCCGGTCATCCAGACAAACTTCAAGATGGTGATAATCATTTCGAAGATTCATTGCGGAAAAATATTCACGTTGTCCCAACTTCTCTTCAGTTTCTGTGATGTTCAGGATTGGATCTGCATAAGTAATAGTGCATGTGTTTGGGTATCAGTAGTCGCAAGAGAACCAGTATTTCTTGGTTCCATCAAATGACTTTTATGGTACAGTAGCAATATTTGCCTGCGAGGGAGTATTGCTGCGTTCTGTTAATACCTTGAGTTACCTGTTTCCCTATAAATTCATCTACTAGTGGTTGTAGGCATTTCGCTATTCCATACAACTATTTGTAAGCAGGTGTATTATCACCTGTTGGAACGTGATGTTCTCTTACAGGTGTTGCTGATAGCGGACCATTTGAGTTAAATAAGTCTAAAAATCTGAATAACAATATTTCCATAGCATCCTGCCCACTGTATTTCAAATGACACACCCAGACATGTCAAACAAGAGAAAATGCAGCTTATAATGTGACAATATTATGGAAAGGATAGTTGCTACTGACCATATAGTGGAGATACTGAGTCACAGATAGGCACAAAAAACAATGCCAGAAAGCAAGCATTTAACCAACAAGGACTTCATTGAAAATTGATGGCATACACACACATGCTCAAGAGAAAGCACATGACCACAGTGTCTGGCTGCTGAGGCAACACTCTTTGCAGCAACATATGATGAGAAGAAGCAACTGTGTTGAGATGGTAAGGAGGAGACTGGGGAAGTCAGGGGGTCTCAGACTTCATTAGTCATTGACGTCACCCATCTAGCCCTTTGTCTCTTCCCATTCCAGCACTACACAGCCCTGTATTCCACCAACACATCCACAGTCTTCTTAGGCCTTTTCCACTATGCCCCCTCCTCCCTACACTACTCTTTCTGTGGCCTCCCGACTGCACCTAGTTGCCCTACCCTCTCTCTAACTTGTCCCCATATGATCGCACTAACGGCACTTACCTTTCCCCCAACCTTACCCTGCTGTCCATCCCTGTCCCTGCCCAAGCCTCTCCTTATCCCACCACCCATTGGCTTTTCTCATCATGTGCTACTGCTTGCAATGAGGCCTCAACAGCCAGAGACTCTGCCCATGCGTGTGTGTGTGTGTGTGTGTGTGTGTGTGTGTGTGTGTGTGAGAGAGAGAGAGAGAGAGAGAGAGAGAGAGAGAGAGAGAGGGAGAGTGTTTTGTCTATTTCTGATGAAGGTCTTGCTGGCTGAAATCTTGCTTTCTGACAGTCTTCTTTTGTGCTTATCTCTGCCTCAGCATCTGTACTATACAGTGAGTAGCAACTATCCTTTTCATAATATTGTCAGAGGCTGTGATCTGTTGACCTATTAATATCAGCTTCATTGAGTATGTATAAATTTTCTGCTATTAATACCTTCCAAAACCATCCAGGCTTACTGAAACCATAGATTCACCATTCATGTTACTTATTGCACACTGCTTCTGCTTAGAAAACGTCTCCCAGCTAACACTTCGTTCTTCTGCAGTGGCTCAACTATAACCTAATAGTCATTGTGGTACATCGATATCCATAGTTACCCAAATCAGCTGTACTGTATGTGTACATGCTAGTATTTTGTCATGTGAAGCTATCATAAATGCGAATGTTCTCCGTTCACTTTGTGACTTGTTAGTAATAGGTGTACCTTGCAACATAGAAACATTTACAGCTGTGGCACTTATTGGGAACTAATTCCCGCTAGGATCAGTTCTACGCTGTCAGAGATGAGTTTAGGTGTGATGTCTATCTAGGAAGTATGACAATAACGGAATGTCACTGTCCCACAATTCTCAACGCACCCATACACACGAAACACTTTAGTTTCTACGTTAAGGCAGAGCCCTGTTGTCCCCAATGATTCCAGTCAGTTTTTCTTAATACACGAAATCTGTATCTTGAAATTTTTGTGTTGTAACCTGTGGTAACCGCGACCGGAACCATCGCGGGGTGGCCGAGAAAGCGCGGCGCGACCAAACGAAGAGCGGCCCGCGAACAAACAAAGGAACGGAAAGGACGGACACAAAACAACGACGGACGATGGAGACAGACCATACGACGACAACACGCAAGAAGCAGCGTAGTGACAGAGACAACCAAACGAATCCAAGGTGACCACTAGTAATGAAATTAAAGAACGGTAATCACGCTACCTGTCGTCGAGGCGATGTGTCAAGACTCACGCAACGTTTAGACTCACTGGCTGAGCAGGAGACAGGCGCTTAAATACTCTCTCTGGGGCGCCGCTATTGGTCGCTGGAACCACGTGTTCCACTGTGGCGCCCTCACACTAAATGCGGGCCATGCCGCGTGTGCTGCCACAGCTTACGGCGCGATGGTGCAGACAGCTCTAGGGGTCTTCGGCGAGGATTCAAATTCTTCGGCGCGCGGTACCAGAGTCTGGTCTCCTACCGTCCATGAGATCCAGACTAACGACACACACATGTGCGCTATTGTCTACCAGGAATATGTATCTTCTTTGCTTTGTACTAAGTTTTCAAGCAGGAGCCCGTCTCTGCAAATATATTTGCAGAATTATGGTCTATTGGGAATGCTTACTGGCAGAAGTAACTTTCCCATTTGAGTTTAACGTCTGATTCTTTCGTTTCGTTTAACCAGCTTCTTATTTCTCCACTGGTCTGCTTTGTGGCCAAAGCATTCACAACTATAACATTGTAGTTGGCGTCACTGCTCCTTCAAATGGCCTTCCTTCCCACACTGATAATCTTTTTCTTCATAAGCAGACATTGGTCTATCATGTTATTTCCAGACAGCCTACACCATCACATTGTTTGCATTTCTATATCATCCTGGGCATAACAAAGCAAAAGGATAAAAACACAGCAGAGAATGTTTTTTGACTCAACACGTTGCAGGTCTGAGCTGAGGCATGTGAAAGCCGTGTTGGCTACTGTCGACAGGCCTCAGGCTGCTGACCGGCGCAGTGGTGTCATTGCAGCATCTGAGCTTTGGCACCTCCTGAGCCTATTGTGTCGCCTTTGACCCCTGATGTCTTTCTGACTATTGATTCACAGGTCTCTGCTTGTCGACACTTACCTACGGTGATTGGCGAACAGAGTCGGGGTCGCGAATCTCTGCGCGGAAGCCGGAAATGCGTACCGGCCACACGGCTATATCGTTACGTTTCACAAACAGGTTGGAGATATTAGCTACTGCTGAAAACAAGTATCAGCCACCACGGGACGCCACATCTGTTGGCACTGTGGCCAATCTTACTGAGAGGTATGGACAAGCTCGGAGGACAGGATTGGGTGTGACTGGCGGCTGATGGAGCCCCTCAGGAAAATGCAGTTACCTAATGAAAGAAGGCCAGTGACTGTTCTGTTTTCCTATCGGAGGAGGTGGGGGATGGGGCGATATGAAGGAGGCTCTGAAGGCGGCGATTCAGGGCAGTGGCTTCGATGGCCATCGTTTTGCAGCATTGTTCCCAGAATACATCGCCATAATTTGGCTTGGAGAAGACTAGAAGGCTTAAACCAGAGGCTCAGACGATTCTAAAATGATATCTCGTGCACGTTTCTCGAATTCAGCTGTCGCGTGGCATTTTGTACAGTCCCTCTTAGTAGGAGAGGTGCGAACTACATGCGGGAAGCGACTACTAGCGTAGCAGAGTACATTTGGCGTGTACAGATGTGTTGTTTTAGGACAGAGGAATCCCTCCACAGCCGAGATGAGATGCCTTCTAAATCCAGAAAGAGTAGCATTAATCACAGCAGATAGGGGAAAGAAAATGTTAATAATTAGTTATCTGCAGGAGAATCTATGGAAAGGTATCAGAACTAATGTTCCTTGTAAATGGTAACAATTCCCACATTGTAATAGGGACAGAAAATTGACGAAAACCAGCTGTATGCAGCTGCAACGGAATTCTAAGTTCCGTATGGAATGTATATCGCAAAGATAGATTGAACGCTGGTGGTGGAGCTGTGTTTATAAACACTGAAATACGATAATGTCTAGTGGGATTAGTACAGATTCTGAACGTGTTATAATTTGAGTGATGAGAAGTGTTAAAAACTGATCAGATGTGATCGTCGGATGGGTTTATAGAACCATTGCTTCAGCAGTAGTAGTTGTGGAAGAGTTAAGTACAAACTCGGAGAATATTTACTTAAGTTTCCTGGTCATGTTATAGTTTTCTAAGTGATTTATCTGAAAATAATATTGAGTACTTAAAGAACCGACTCGTGAAAACTGCATCTTATACTTGCTAGAGACAAAGAGACCCAGACTTCTCGACTCATTGTAAAACAGGGAATCAGTGAACACAGCATCACTCAATACGGCATTAAATAGGAATACTAAAAAAGTCAAGAAGATGGTTCTGCCTCACAACAGTAAACAAATTTCAGATTACGTGTGGTCAGCACGAATATCTGATCTCCAGTACTAACAATGTTGAGAATCAATGGAAAAAGTTCGAGAGCATTGTCCAATATACTTCAGATACGTATGTTCCAAGCAGAGATGTGAGGGAAGGAAAAAACCCACAGTGGTTCAACGGATATGTTAAAAATTAGCTATTAGAGCAAAGAGAGTTCCAGTACAAGTTTAAACGTAGTCAAAGACAAATACAGGTTCGAAAGTAAAATTCTGTCTGTCGACTTGAAACAAAATCCTAAGCTAGTTTGTTCTAATGTTAAATCAATAAACTGATCGAAGCCATTTCTCCAGACACTCTGGGAGAGTACTGACTATGATAAGTTTTTTTCCAAAACTGTTTCACAAAGGAAGATACCATTGTTGTGACTCGTTTAGATCATCGCAGAAACGATAAAATGGCTATATCGAAATAAGTAAGCAAAGCCAAGAAAAGCAACTGAAATAGAATAACAGAGTTAAGGCCCCTCGACCTGGCTGGACACCAGTACCATACTTCACTGCAGCTCCAAAAAACTGCATATTCAAATAGAGAAATATATAAACAGGCAGAATACAGCGCTGCGGTCGGCAACGCCTATAAGTCAACACGTGCCTGGTGCAATTGTTAGATCGGCTACTGCTGCTACATTGGCAGGTTATCAAGATTTAAGTGAGTTTGAACATAGTATTATAGTCGGCGCACGAGCGATGGGACACAGCATCTCCGAGGTACGATGAAGAGGGAATTTTCCGATCCTACCATTTCACGAGTGTATCCTGAATACCAGTAGTCTAATACGATAAAACATCAAATCTTCGACATCGTTGCGGCCGGAAAAAAAGATGCTGCAAGAATGTGACCAACGACGACTGAAGAGAATCGTTCAACGTGGCAGAAGTGCAACCCTTCCGCAAACTGCTACAGAATTCAATGCTGGGCCATCAACGACTGTTTGCGTGCGAACCATTCAACGAAACTTCGTCGAGAGGGCTTTTGGAGCCAAAGGCACACTCCTGTACCCTTGAGGACTGCACGACACAAGACTTTACGCCTCGTGTGGGTCCGTCAACACTGATACTGGACTGTTGATGACTGGAAACATGTTGCCCGGTCGGACGAGTCTCGTTTCAAATTGTAACGAGCGGATGGACGTGTACGGGTATGGAGACAACCTCATGAATCCGTGGACCGTGCATGTCAGCAGTGGACTGTTCAAGTTGTTGCAGCCCCTGTAATGGTGTGTGGTGTGCGATATTGGACCCCTCTTACGTCTAGATACGACTTTGACAGGTGACATACACGTAAGCATCCTGTGTCATTACCTGCTTCCATTCATTTCCATTGTGCACTCCAACGGACTTGTGCAGTTACAGCAGGGGAGTGCGACACCCCAAACGTCCAGAATTGTTACAGAGTGGCTCCAGGAAGTCTTTTCTGAGTTTAAACACATCCGCAGGCCACCAAACTCCCCCCCCAGACATGAACATTATTGAGCATACCTGGGATGCCTTGCAAGACGTTCTTCAGAAGAGATCCCCACATCCTGCTACTCTTACGAATTTATGGACAGCCCTGCAGGATTCATGGTGTCAGTTCCCTCCAGCACTACTTCAGACAGTAGTAGTGTTCTCGCCACGTCATGTTGCGGCACTTCGGTGTGCTCGCTGGGGCCCTACACGATTTTAGGTGATGTATCACTTTCTTTGACCCTTCAGTGTGCACAGAATATGCGAAAGAACTTCTCTTCTAGCCGCAGTAAACCATAATTGTTTGGAGGAGCGTATTGCTCCCGTTGAAATTAAGAAACCGCAAGATATTTCCACTTTCAAGATGGATCGTCAAACAAATGAAAAACTCAATAGGCCTATATCCCTGACGTCGAACAGTTGCAGAATTTAGGAACATGTTATCCGCTTCCATGTTATGACATGTTTGGAGGCCACAAATCGCCTCTGTTGGAAACAACTCAGGGAACGACGTTGTACTGAAACACAGCTCTCTTTGCTAGCCAACGGATTCCAGAAAGCGGTAGACAACAGGTGCTCAGGTAGAATCCCTTGATCCTTGAATTCCGGAACGAATTCAATGCAATTACGCTCTGTCACCTAATGAACCGAATATGAGCGTACGGAATATCAGACCAATTATTCGGTTAGCTTGATGAATTTCTAAAAAACAAAGAAGTCGCGACTGTATAAAATATTAGCGAAATCTACCAAGAACTGCACAGGATCGACGCATGGTGCAGAAGGTGGCAATTGATCATCAACATAAACAAATGTAACGCACTGTGAATACATAAAACAGAGAAACCCTTTAATGTGTCATTACACATCTCATAACAATCGCTGGAAGCAGTTACTTCCATTCAGTATTTATGACTATGCGAACGAAGCGATTTGTAATGTAACAACGACATAAAATGCATCGCCAAGAAGGCAGATGCCAGAGTGAGATTTATTGGAAGAATCCTCCGGAAATGTAGTCCATCAACAAAGATAGTAACTTATAACTTGAACGTTGTTCGTCGTTATGTGATACGTACCAGAGAGGACAGATAGAAGAATTAGAGTGGATTGAAAGAAGAACGGCACGTTTCTTTACAGGTTCATTTGGTATGCGCGAAAGCGTAACACAGATGATAAACCAACTCCAATGGCAGTCGCTAGAAGAAAGAGTTTCTGCATAACGTTGTAGTTTATTGTTAAAATTTCGAGAACGTAAGTTCCTATAACAGTCAACAAATATGTTGCTACCTGCTATGTACATCTCGCGAACAGACAATAAAAGTAAAACTAGACTGATCTGCGCCCATATGGAGGATTACAGGAAATCGTTCTTCTCGCGAAGCATTCGCGACTGGATCAGGACAGGAAGCAAGTGCCTTTAGTACACAAAATACCTATCGTCACGCAGCATACAGTACACAGCACAAAGTAAGAGGCGGCTTGCAGAGTGTGGACATAAATACTTTACAAGTAGTACGATGAAGAAATTAAAGACTAAATAGAGCAACAATCAGAATATATGTGTTATTAGAGAGGGAAATAGTAGCCTTCATTCTCAACAGAACTTTAAAAACTATATTACAGATACGGAAATAATGTCCAAGAAACAAGACGCGTTTTACAGAAATACAAATTTCCGATGGGAGGTCTACATGCTGATGATGTAGAAAGTATCATACAAAGAGTTGCAGAAACGAAAGAAGAACAGCAAATCTCACCACTTTATGAAATTGTGCATATTTCATACAAAATCTGAAGACTTTTTCTTCACTGCAAAATTTGGGATGAGATGCTAGAAGACAGTGACAGCATACACAATTGGAAATTTCCGACGGGAAAACCATGTTATTCCCTAACATATTCCAGCTCAAGAAAACAAAGAAAAAGGGTTTGGCTAAGAAAAAATACGACTACAAACGAAACTGGTCATACTTTATCAAACAATAAGGAAATTGTATAGGTTGTGACCGTAGTAAAAGCTAAAATGAAAGGAACACTATTGACTGTAATCAGAGTTATAGATTTTGGTAAACTTTATAAGAGTATGGAGTTATCATAGACAAAGCAAATAACAAGTGCAGCGTTTGAACATATACATATTTAAGGTATCTATTAAACTGACAGTTACTTACATATGATACAAAGGGAAACTGTTACAAATACGGAAGGGACCTTGCCGAGGTGGGGTTACTTGCGTGCCTCAATGAGATACATTGGTGCACAAAATGTGCGACCTCAATCGACCGTTATTTGTGGAGAGGTGGTTCCTGAAGATGATAAGAAACATTTTGAGTATTGTTGTGGCAACAGTCTGGATAATTGTCTCATCTAGCCTTGTAATATTGTCCTCCTTTGCCTTGCAGTGCTGGTAGTGCGAACGACAGAAAGCAACTGAAACCCCTACTTCTATGTCGAGAGCATGCACCACTACCATATTGTTTAATGAGTAGAAGAGTCTGGACGTAAAACAGTCCCGTATTTGGACTCAAGACGACGTCGTCATCAAGAAAATGAACAGTGATATTCTACTCTTCGAAAGTGGAATATTATACTTCGTCTTGCCAATTGTGGCTGCGTGCCCAACCTACTTTAGGATTCCATCTGACGTTGTCCCTAGTCTCATTGCTGAGCCACTAGGATGTTAATATCATTTCCGCCCTTTTTATTGCTTATGAAATCCACACATTGCATGTTGTACCAACATACAGCGAGACATTCAGAGGTGGTGGTCCAGATTGCTGTACACACCGGTACCTCTAATAGCTAGTACAATGTCCTCTTGCATTGATGCACGCCTGTATTCGTCGTGGCATACTATCCACAAGTTCATCGAAGCACTGTTGGTCCAGATTTTCCCACTCCTCAAAGGCGATTCGGCGTAGATCCCTCAGAGTGGTTGACGGGTCACGTTGTCCATAAACAACCATTTTCAGGTATGCGATAGGATTTATATATGGAGCACATGCTGGCCCCTCTAGTCGAGCATTGCCTTAATCCTGAAGGAAGTCATTCATAAGATGTGCACGATGGGGGCGTGAATTGTTGTCCATGAAGACGAATGCCTCGCCAATATTCTGCCGAAATGGTTGTACTATCGTTCAGAGGATGGCACGCACGTAACGTACAGCCGTTACGGCGCCCTCCATGACCACCAGCGGTTTACGTCAGCCCCTCGTAATGCCACCCCAAAGCAGCATGGACCTTCCAACTTGCTGTACTCGTTGGACAGTCTGTCTAAGCCGTTCAGCCTAATCGGGTGGCCTCCAAACACGCCTCTGACGATTGTCTGATGGATGGCATATGCGACACTCATCGATGAAGAGAACGTGATGCCAATCCTGAGCGGTCCATTCGGCATGTTGTTGGTTCCATGTGTAACGCGCTGCGTAGTGCCGTGGTTGCAAGGATGGACTTCGCCATGAACGGCGGGAGTGAGGCTGCGCATCCTGCAGTATATAGAGCACAGGTTGAGTCGTAACACGAAGCCCTTTAGCTAGTCGGAAAGCATTATTCAACATGGTGGCGTTGCTGTCAGGGTTACTCCGAGCCATAATCAGTAGGTAGCGTTCATCCACTGCAGTAGTCGCCCTTGGACGGCGAGGCATGGCAGCGACAATTCCTGTCTCTCTGTGTCTCCTCCGTGTCCGAACAACACCGCTTTGGTTGACTCCGAGACGCCTGGACACTTCCCTTATTGAGAGCCCTTCCTGGCTCAAAGTAACCATGCGGACCCAATTGAACGACAGTATTGACCGTCTAGGCTTGGTGGAACTGCAGACAACACGAACCGTGTACCTCTTTCCGCCGGCCGGAGTGGCCGAGTGGTTCAAGGCGCTTCAGTCTGGAACCGCGCGACCGCTACGGTCGCAGGCTCGAAACCAGCATGGGGCATGGATGTATGTGATGTCCTTAGGTTGATTAGGTTTACGTAGTTCTAAGTTCTAGGAGGCCATTTGAACTATTTTTCACCTTCTTGCTGGTGGAATGACCGGAACTGATTGGCTGTTCGACCCCCTTTGTCTAATAGGTGCTGCTCATGTATGGTTGTTCAGATCTTTGGGCGGGTTTACTGACATCGCTGAACACTCAAAGAGACTGTGTCTGTGATACAATATCCACAGTCAACATCTATCCTCAGGAGTTCTGGAACTGCTATGATGCTAAACTGTTTTATATATATGTAGGATAATGCGGGGAAGCTACTTCGTACAGCATAGTAACCGGATTATCATAGGCAAGACTGACACAAAACAAACGGCCATCATATTAGTACAAGTGAATCTTCCATCTATCACCGCATAAGAAGAGGAGTGGTTATGTATCCACTACACTCAACTGCCTCTCCACGTCCTTTGTCGTCTTTGACAGAATCACAAAGTCACTGGCAAATCTCAAAGTTTTTATCTGTTCTTCCTGAACTTTAATTACTTTCCCAGATATCTCTTGGTCTCCTTTACTGCTTGTTCAATGTACAGATTGAATAATGTCGGGGGAAACCTCACTCCCTTGTCGACTCTCTTAACTGCATTCTAGGTTCTGCACAAGTTGTAAATAACACTTCGCTTCCTGAAATTTATCCACGTTATCTACAAGATTCCAGAAACTGATGTCCTGTCATCATTGCCCAAAAATTTCAATAAATCTACAAGCGATGTAAACATATGTATGTTTTCTGTCAATCTGTCTTCTAAGACTAGTCGGACGGTCAGTTTTGCCTTGTGAAGTGCTACACTTCTCCAGAAGCCCAACTGATATTGCCCTGTTTCTCCGTTTTTCTCTAAGCAAATCTTGTCAGTATTTTCCAACTATGACCTATTAAACTGATAGTTCAGTGTCCTGCCAACATCTTCCTTCTTTGTAACTGGTAATATAACTTTCTTCTTAATGTATGATAGTGTCTCACCTGTCTCATATACCTTGTACACGGTGTTGAATAGCTTTGTCATGGCTAACGTAATCAATTTCATCGATAAAACTGAGGGAATATCATCTACTCCAGGATTCTTTTTCCCCCTTGTGTGTTTGCGTGCGCTGTCCAATTCTAATCGCAGTACCGTATCTTCCATCACATTGACATTCACTTCCTCTTTACCATCAATAACATGGCCTACAAGTGCATTTATTTTCAACTCATCCTCTTTAAATTCTTTCAATCTTTCAGGTATCTATTAATTGTTTCTGCCGGCTTGCTATCTCAGTTTCTGATATTCATACTGTTACTCTTCTTTTCTCCAAAGATCTTTTCATCATTTCGATAGGTGGCACGTATCTTTCCCTGACCACGTGTGTTTCTATAGCCTTGCATTTGTTCGCTAGCCATTCCTGCTTAACAACTTTACATTTACAATGAATCACTTTACACATCTGTGTTCCCATGAGCCATCTGCATTTGAAGCCTTTTTTATATTTTCTCCTAGCAGTTACATTCAATATCTACTGTGGACTCCGATGGTTTCTATTAAGACTTGAATTTCTACCTCTTTAATCCTCTGCTGTCATCACTATTTCATCTCTGAAAGCCACTCGTCCATATTCTATTGTATTAATTTGTCCTGTTTTGATCTAATGTTTTTGCAATTTGTTCAGTTTCTGTTTGCAACACATAATCATTAAGCTATTTCCAGGGTTTACATCCGTCCTGAATACACTTGTAGGTATATGTAAGGCGTTTGTGGAGAGCAATGGGTTGCCTTTTGAGTTAGAAGAAATGATTATGATGATCGTCATAGGAATTCATTTGTAACATGAGATTCTAAGGTGCAGTGTGGTTTTGTAGGCAGACTACCAGAATTATATTGCGTTAATTCAGCTATAACTAGCGGCAGCCTTTGTCTTCGCGTCCGTCCACTGCAAAAGGAAAGAATGTCTGATACTCTGAGCTTAAACATAGCATGGGGGACTTAAGAATGGCGATGATCTTCATAACAGTTTCACATAAAGCCACAAGATATGTTGAGAGAGTCTGTAGACTTTTACCAAATATAGTTCAACTTAAACGCATGAATTGCACATACAGTTAAATCATGAGGAGTATCTTAAAGACAAAGGGAATGTGACAAAAGTATTTACCCGAAGACCACGCGTGTTTAGTTCGCTTACTGCGGTGCACAGACGAGCATAGGGTGATATAGCCTTACATAGGAGTTAGCTCTTTTGAAAATATAAGTGTAGAATGTTTCAATGAACAAGGCCGGACTAGTCTGAAACACACATCATTTAATCCATCCTAAATAGCACTGGGTGAATTAAACTGACCGAAAGTTTACGGATCAAAATTAGTAAGACCCTGAATATTCTTGCGACATAACTGGCTTGGCTTCATACTTTAGTGACCCTGTAGATTTGGATATCTCAAGTGCGCTAGTCCGATTCACACTGGGCAGTCGGACATTTTAATCAAATGACATGGAGGTTCTAAGATATTACTATAATTCTAAGTCAGTTATCAGCGCTCATGCCACAAGAGTCAGTAACGTTTCCACTTGGGATATCTGTCAGCAACATAACAAAGAGATTAATGTCCAGAAAGAATAAAACAAGAGTCATAACTTGAACTAAATAATCAATTATACGCACGTATTGGTGTTTACAATGATACGTATAACTCAACATACCGCCGGCCGTTGTGGCCTTGCGGTTCTAGGCGCTTCAGTCAGGAGCCGCGTGACCGCTACGGTTGCAGATTCGAATCCTGTCTCGGGCATGGATGTGTGTGATGTCCTTAGGTTAGTAAGGTTTAAGTAGTTTTAAGTTTTAGTGGATTGATGACCACAGATGTTAAGTCCCATAGTGCTCATAGCCATTTGAACCATTTTTGAACCAATAGACCAACGCCAAGAGGAAAGGTAAAAAAGGATGTGACAGGAAAAGAAACGGAAGCAAATGATAGAGATCAATTCACAAAGATATCTTCATTTTGACGTAATCCTCCAGATTCTGAAACACTGTGAATTCATATTTTATAAGTAAGAGTCTTTTCTTTGTCATTAACGGCTCAGTGCGTAGTTCATTCATTACAGCAATCTTACTATCACTAGGAAACCAACAAAAAGATCTGGTGCGCCGTAACAATATTCGTAGACTGCTTTTACACTGGCTGAAACTACGTCGTCCTGGAACTAGCGTTCATAAAAAGTTCATCTCGCGTGAATCACTTGAATCAAAGCTAATCTGATCTTCTTCCCAACCATCTCTTTGCCCGTTTGCAAAATGTATTTTTTTAAGTACCGTGGAATGGACGCCGTTTTGAATCTTCCTCGTAGATTACAACCGTTTGTCGGCCAGGACTCGAAATGGGAACCTTGCACTTGGAATTCGGTTCCCATTCTCCCTGAAGGATTAATGCTGCTTGACATGCCAATAATTTCTGATAAGTTTGGAAAGCAGGAAAAAGGTACTGACAGAAGAGACTCTGTAAGGGCGGGACATGAGTCGTGTCTTAGTAGTTTAGTCGTTAAGAATAACGCAAGCGAAACACGAGGTTCTCCAATCCAGACCCGTATCGCCACTCTGTTCCTTCATTTTTCTTAGCTTCCCGCACCCTTAGCTGAATGGGCAGAGTGTCTAGCTCCCATGCAGCGTGCGTTGGTTCAAAGGTTCAAATGGATCTGAGCACTATGGGACATAACTTATGAGGTCATCAGTCGCCTAGAACTTAAAATTAATAAAACCTAACTAACCTAAGGACATCACACACATCCATGCCAGAGGCAGGATTCGAACCTGCGACCGTAGCGGTCGCTTGGTTCCAGACTGTAGCGCCTAGAACCGCAGGGCCACTACGGCCGGCTGCGCTGGTTCGATTCCCGACCGAGTCGGAGCCTTTCCCCACGCTGTGACTGGGTGTTGTGTTGTCCTCATCATTATTTCATCATCAAGTCACCCAACTTGCCTTCAGCTGAAAAGATTTGCAACTTCGGGGCTAAACTTCCCCAAATAGGGCATCAAAACCATATGGTCATTTCATTTGCTAGACACGCTGTAAGTAGGCTATTTAGGTTTCTATATTCGGAACGTCACGTAGCGCTCTGTATGAAAATCACTGGCTGTGCTGTGTGCAGTCTGTGGCTAGTTTGCAATGTTGTCTGCCATTGCAGTGTTGGGCAGCGGCAGCTGGATGTGAACCGCGTAGCGTTACGCAGTTGGAGGTGAGCCGCCAGCAGTGGTGGATGTGGGGAGTTTTGAAATCTGTAAGACTGGATGTAATAAACTGCTATGTATTTTATGATTTTTCAACACTATTAAGGTAAATACATTGTTTATTCTCTATTAAAATCTTTCATTTGCTAACTATGCCTATCAGTAGTTAGTGCCTTCTGTAGTTTGAATCTTTTATTTAGCTGGCAGTAGTGGCTCTCGCTGTATTGCAATAGTTCGAGTAACGAAGATTTTTGTGAGGTAAGTGATTTGTGATAGGTATAGGTTAATGTTAGTCAGGGAAATTCTTTTGTAGGGATTTTTGAAAGTCAGATTGCGTTGCGCTAAAAATATTTTGTGTCAGTTTAAGGACAGTCATGTATGATTTTTCTAAGGGGACGTTTCATATGTCGACCCTTAGCCGAGGATACCTCACTGGAATCTTCTGATTTTTTCTTGTAGTTTGTGTATTTAGTGTAGCTATTGTTTATTGCTAGCGCGTAATTGTAGAGAGAATCTCCTTTGTAGTTGCAGTCTTTCATTGTTGTTGTGGCATGCATGTAGATTTGCACCTAGTATTTCGCAGCTGCGCTTGCAATTAACTAGATATTACTTTCAGTGCTATGATAACGTGTTTTCTTATTTTACTCTTCAAATTGTGCTTATCTGTTTTGTCGTGTGATATATTGTGACAATGATGGCGTGCGAAGAACGTAATACTAATCTCCAAAGTAAACTGAGAAATGGCAGTGAAGACGAAAGCAGTGGGTTTGCACCACCGAGTAATGAATTAACTAATGTGCAAACTGGTGATTTGGTAATTGTGCATAGGGAAATGGAGCGGGCGGCAAATAATGGCGTAGACAGTGAAACAATTAGTGAACAGAGAAGCATTATCGATCGATCGGTCGGCAATAGCTCGCCTCAGGAATCCGAAATGACAGGACACAATCTCGCAGATACTGTAGATTCAGGTTTTGGGTCCTCACCGTTTTCTCAAACAAGTCAAGACACATTTTCTGCTTGTCAAAATGTGAATGTTGCCGGTGCAAATCCACTGCCGAAAAGCACTGAGGAACAGGTTTCAGACACCAGTGCATTGTTATTACAATTAATACACCAAATTGGACAAACACAGCAAAGGCTTCAAAAGTTAGACACTATGGAACAAAATCTTCGAAAGTTAGACACAGTGGAACAAAATCAGAGACAAACACAGCAAAAGCTTCAAACGTTAGACACAATGGAACAAAATCTTCAAAAGTTAGACAGAATGGAACAACACCAGAGACAAACACAGCAACAGTTAGACACAATGGAACAAAATCATCGGAAGTTAGACACCACACTTGAACAAACACGTGAATATTTAACTACTGAGTTACATAACATTGAATCGAAATGTCAAAAAGTCTGTAATGACGTAAAAACACAAATTTGTGACCATTCCCAACCTATTTTTTCGCGTCATGAAAATGCATTACGGAATCACGAAGCAGCCATAAAAGAACTGCAAACTATTGTTCATGAAAATCACGACATCTTGCAAGCTAAAATTGACTCAATTGCATCTACCGATTCGGTTACGCAACTTGCAAAAACTCAGGAAAACTTAAAGGACACAGAAGAAACGATTTCATCACAAATGGACACTCTGAAACTTGGTTCAGAAAAACACACAGAGGAAATAATTTCACTATCGGATAAAATAGCCGAACTTTCAGATCAGTTCACTAACTTATCTACAAAGGTAGATGATGATCTGAATGACACAAGACCTATAGCCTTCATGGACACTGAAGACTATGGACAAATTAGAAAATTGAAACAAAATCAAAATCAAATCAATACACAGTACAAAAGAGAAATCTGGGAAGTACAAGATCAGTTGGCACAAGTAATACAAGAATTACATATTTCAGACGACACTCGCGCCTCAGTACAAGAAGAGGGACATAGAAATACGGAACAACCACATAATAGTAACACAGCACATTTCCTAAATTATGAAAGAAATTGGCAAGGTGGACCGAATTGTGAAATGGAACCGCCGAAACGACGTAGCAATGACCAATATGCGACTCGCCGACATGATGATTTTGACCATAAACTGTTCATTACTACATGTAAATTTAAAACATTTAAGAATTCTGGCAATGACATTCATCCACAAGCGTGGCTCCATCAATTCTCGCATTGTTTTCCTCCCAACTGGTCATTAGAGCACAGATTAGAATTTATGTGTGGATATTTATAAAATGAACCAGCTGTAAGAATGCGATCGGTCATTCACAATTGTCACAGTGAAGGAGAATTTTACCATGCCTTCCTCTTAGAATATTTGTCTCAAGCTACACAAGACCGAGTAAAACATAGCATCATAATGATGAAACTTTTCGAACAATCTGAATATTCCAGTCTTGTGAAATATTTTGAAGACCTGTTGCACAAGAATCAGTACCTGTCAAACCCATACAGCCCCTCAGAACTCATCCGCATTTGCTTAATCAAATTACCTGAACATTTACATACATATTATTTTGGCAGGACGTTGCAAAGACGACATTGAAGATTTTCAGGGACTCCTACAAGAATTAGAAATTGACACTGACAATCGCGGAACGCGAAAACAGGATCACAACAATTACAGGTCACATCCGTCACAATTCCACGATGAAAGAAATAATAACTGGACACGACAAGGCTATTCTCACAACACAAATCGTGACCAAAACAGACACCACCCATATGACAGCCGTTGGCAGAGTAGTAATAATTACATGGAAAGATCACCTCTCCGCGGTAGTAACTATCACAGAGACAATAAGAGAAACAGACAATTTGGGAAACAAATTAATTATTATCAAGGGAGACAGAATAACTTTAGATGCAACGGTCAAGCGCGCAGTTACGATTCAGGGAGAAATTCTCCACCATGTGACCGACAAGAAAGAAACTATGGAATCTACCGACATGATGACAGACGATATGATCGTAACGACAGACCTGAATTGTATCAGAACTAGCGGGATTCAAACAGAGCAGGGCCCTCTCGACAAGGTGAATTTGTAGAAGTTAGGTCTCCAAATCCCAATAACGACGCGCGCCAACAAAGACGCATTAGGCAATGACTCATACCGCTGGCAGCCATAATACGTACTTATGAAACTTACGACGCAGCTGCCGTAGCTAGTAATTACGTAAAAATGGAAGACATTAGGGACATCTTACTCCAGGACCATGACGTAAAACATAACAACATTGCATATCCTGTGATTCACATTACTGTAAATGACGTTAAATTTACGGCAGTACTTGACTCTGGCAGTCCCATTTCAGTAATTAGTGAAACAGCTTTTAGCAAATGCAACAAATCGAATGATTGTCCCACACTTCCGTTACGTAAAATTAAGTTACAAAGTGCAATCTTTGGAAAAAGTGTAGATGGACGCCAACAAACCAACTTAGAATTCTTTTGTCAAAGCCACAGCTTCTCTATGAACTTTCTTATTGTTCCATTATTGTCGACAGAAATTATATTGGGAGTAGACTTTTTGAATGAATACAAAGTAATCTTAAACTTTCACGATGCTGAAATAAGTTTAGAGAAAGAAGGTAAGTCAATAGCTTTGAAATTTGAAGATTGGCTCTCAAACCATGACGAACAAACTAATCGGCTTTACCTCCTGTTAGCCAACAGTTCGGAATTTTCTACGGAACCTAACACTAACAATCACTCTGCAAGTAATGACAGGGATGACATCGACAGCGCATTTGATACTAATGAGTTAATTCAGAATAAACTTCAAACAATTGAGAATTGTAATGACACTGATAGGCAGGACCTTTTCGAGATTTTACAAGCACATTCCACAGTTTTTACTCACAACACAGGAACAATCAAGGGATTCCAATACCAATTTCGTGTTCGTGAGCATACTAAATTTTGTGTTAGACCATACGTAATTCCAGCACATTATACGGACCGTGTTAGAACAGAAATACAATCTATGCTTGACGACGGCATTATTCAGCCGGCAGTAAGCTCATACAACAATCCATTACATATTGTTGAGAAGAAAAATAGATCGATCAGGCTTGTCTCAGATTCGAGACAAATCATTACTATCATTATTCCTGAAACAGCCAGGCCGCAAACGTTGGAAGAACTTCTTCAACATTTTAATGGTGTAAAAGTGTTGTATTCCATTGCTCTCAGATCCAGCTTTTATCAGATCGAACTTCATCCAGAATGTACAAAATACACAGCTTTCCTTTGTTTCGGCGTTTGTTATCAGTTTCGGAAACTTCCTTTTGGTTTGAACATTTCTTCTGCAGCATTCATTCGCGGGCTAAATTCCATATTACCTGAGTTCTTAAAACGTCACATCACCTTATATGTGGACGATATTCTGATAGCAGAAGCCTCATGGGAACAACACAATCGCATCCTCAACAGCGTGTTACATATTTCTGCAAAATCTGGAATTAGGGTTAACTTGGAAAAGTCTGAATTCGGTAGGTCAAAGGTGAGGTTTTTGGGACATATTATTTCTTCTGAAGGCATTCAGCCGGATCCTGAAAAGTTAGAAGCAATCAGAGCCATTCCAGTTCCATCCACAAAAAAACAAATCCGCAGTTTTCTAGGTATCGTAAATTTTTACCGTCGTTTTCTGAATATGCAAATTCTTGTTACACCAGAACTTTGTTCTCTCACTGGAAAAAATACTATTTCGAACTGGGACGAACAAGCACAGTTGGAATTCAATTCTTTGAAAGAATCGCTACTTAACGTGCCAATACTAGCTCATCCAGATCTGTCACAAGATTTCTGCCTTAGCATGGATATTTCTGTAGTCGGTCTTGGTGCCCATTTATTTCAAGAAGCCAAAGAAAATGACACTACTGTTCAGAAAACCATTGCTTTAGCTAGCCGAGTGCTAAAAAAATCTGAAAAAAATTATTCCGTTACTGAATTAGAAGCTTTAGCTATCGTTTGGGCATTTAACAAATTCCGTTTCTTTCTTTCTGGTAAGCACGTAAAAGTATACAGTGATCATGGTGCATTTCAATTTCTTATGTCTTCCAAATTAAATCATGACAGGCTAAAACGTTGGGCATTGTTTCTGCAAGAATTCCACTTCACAATAGTCTACATTCCCGTCAAGGAGAACATTGTTGCGGACGCTCAGTCACGCGCACTGGCTGGACTTGAGAAAAGTAACACAGAAGGTAACCTCGAGAAAAATTTCAGTATTCTTTACATTCAGAGAGTCGCCTTTGAAAACTTCATCACCACATCTTTAAAGGACATTGCTCATGAACAAGATAAAGATCCGATTTGGAAAGACATCAAAAGTAAATGGCATGAAAAGACACACACTCAGATTCGGCATTATTGCCTGGTTAGAAACAACATACTCTTCAAACGCTGCACTGTTGATAACAAGCTATGGGTACTTTGTATTCCAGACTATTTTGTCAATAAGCTCATTTGGTACATTCATTTCAGCTACGCACATTTTGGTCCACGAAAATGTTATCATTTTCTTCGAACGACTTGTTATTTTAACAATATGGAAAAGAGAATTCGAAGAGTCTTGTCTATTAGTAAACTTTGTCAAAAGGCGAAACCATCTACTATCTCACATCGTGCTCCGTTGTTTCCTATCATTCCTTCTAAATTAAAAGAATTTGCTGCTGTTGATTTCTTTGGGCCCCTTGTCAGAACATCGAATGGATTTTCGTACGTTCTAGTCGCTGTTGAACATACTTAAAAATTTGTTTCTTTCACTCTGTTACGTAAAGCCACTGGACGGTCTGTATCCAACTCCCTTGTTAAAAATTTCTTACGTGAAGTTGGCCACGTTGCTAAAGTCATTTCAGATAACGGACCGCAATTCAGATCTGCTGTTTGGTCACGCATGCTTCGGAATCATAAAATCAAACCTCTTTTTATTTCATTGTACTCACCACATTGTAACCCCTCCGAACGGATTATGAAAGAAATCAATAAGCTTTGCAGACTTTATTGTCACAGGAAGCATCAGCATTGGGACAGATATTTACACTTATTTCAAAATGTGCTGAATGAAATGCATCATGACTCCACTGCTTTACCACCTACTCTTGTACTGAAGAATTAAGAACAACCGAACAGAATCCGAAAGCTTGTACCTATCCCGAATACACGTAAAATTCGACACAAAGACATAATTGATTTGGCTAAAATATAAAAATATAAAATCTGCAGCAGATAAAAGGAGAAAACTACACAGTAAAGCAAATGCAAAGATATTCTACGTTCGTCAGAAAGTTCTCATTAAAGCTCATTCATTGTCAAATAAGAAGAAACACTTGCGTCACAAATTCTTTCCAGTTTAAAATGGACCTTACAGAATTCGACGTAAACCACATGATAATTGCGTTGAAGCTGAAACTCTGCGTACCAGGAAGAGTAAAGGTTTACACCACATTTCACATGTAAATCCGTTTATTGAAAGATAATCTGCTTTTTAACTTTGTCTTTGCCATAAAACTTTTCGCTTCACATTTCTAGTGTACATTGTCAGACTTAGAAACTGTTACCATGCAACAATGTTTGATGTTAAATATCTAATCAAGAACCAAGAGAATTTATTTAAACAGAAATTACGAATGCATTGTTATAGTGTACAGACGTCACAATGTTATTGTGTGTGTACATTGTTGCTTGTTAGTTGCACGATTACGCAACGACTATAAGGCTTACATACTTAGAATGTATACTGGTACTGCTAATGAGATTTTAATGCAACATTTTGGTTTACTTGAAAATACATTCTGGATTTAAAGTACTTTCTGAGAGATACCAGATGAGACAGTGGTTAGTTTATGTGACAGTTACACGACTTTATCCCGACGCTACTAATGAGTGACAATTTACAATGTTGCTTTTGCAGTGTTTCTGTTTTATATCTGCACAGTTTTTCTGTATTATTCTGGAAAGTAAAACATGTTTTAGTAGTAACTTTTGTGGTATAGCTACAATAAGGCTACCTTTTCAGTAGCACAACAATACAGCACGGTACTTTCCTCATCACGGCAATATGCGTAATAACTAAGATATCTATGTGCAAAGCATTTCACATTTGTTTATCATGAGGTAAGTACATTGGCTTCTGCAGAACTTAGCTTTCGGAGGACAATAACTACGACACTTCCACAGAGATTATCTTACAGCAAGACGCACATTTAGCGCTACAGGACACGTATTTGAATGATTAATTTTGCACTAGAATCATTTATTTTTGAAGATATTTGAAGTACAATGATACAAAGGTTTTCCGTGATACATTTCATTCCATTGCTGTAATCTATAAAGTGAAGAAGAATTAAATGATCTGCTGATCGGAATGAACAGTCTAATGAGTATACAGTATGGTTGAGAGTAAATCAGAGAAAAACGAAGGTAATGAGAAGTAGTAGAAATGAGAACAGCGAGAAACTTAACATCAGGATTGATGGTCACGAAGTCAATGAAGTTAAGGAATTCTGCTACCTAGGCAGTAAAATAACCAATGATGGACAGAGCAAGGAGGACATCAAAAGCAGACACGCTATAGCAAAAAAGGCATTTCTGGCCAAGAGAAGTCTACTAATATCAAATACTGGCCTTAATTTGAGGAAGAAATTTCTGAGGATGTACATCTGGTGTGCAGCATTGTATGGTGGTGAAACATGGACTGTGGGAAAACTGGAACAGAAGAGAATCGAAGCATTTGAGATGTGGTGCTATAGACGAATCCTGAAAATTAGGTGGACTGGTAAGGTAAGGAATGAGGAGGTTCTATGCAGAATCGGAGACGAAAGGAATATGTGGAAAACACTGATAAGGAGAGGGGACAGGATGATAGGACATCTGCTAAGACATATGGGAATGACTTCCATGGTACTAGAGGGCGCTGTAGAGGGCAAAAACTGTAAAGGAAGACAGAGATTTGAATACGTCAAGCAAATAATTGAGGATGTAGGTTGCAAGTCCTACTCTGAGATGAAGAAGTTAGCACAGGAAAGGAATTCGTGGCGGGCCAAATCAAACCAGTCAGTAGACTGATGACAAAAAAAAAAAAAAAAAAATCTGTAACACCTGAAGTTCTAATTACATTAACCCTCAGGGGGGTACACGCTTACTTTGTGTACCATGTGTTTGGCAAGCACAATGAGCCCTAGCTAATATTGTATTTGCTTATACAACTTTACACATTGATACCATATTTCCCTAACACAGAATTACACAGCTATCTGATTATTTAACAAAGAAACAAAAATTTTTTTTACTTCGTCAGTGACATACGTTTACGCAATTACACAGTTGGATAACTTCACACTTATGAAATTGTATTTTGTCTGTACTTTGTGAACTGTTCATATTTTTTTCAGAACCATTGTGATACTATGAGATCTTTGAATGATGTGTTTGGTATGGGATCATGATTTTAAAGTACGTTAGAGGTAGATGACACTATTGAAATGAGCAGAGAATTTTTTTAGGTTTTGATATTATTGCAGAAAGCTACGACGTTTTTGAGATTTGGCTGAGGTGTTATGATGGTATTATTACGACGACGATGTGTATTATGATTTTGAGGTATGTTTATGATCAATAAGCTGATGCTATATGAGGAATTTGATTATGCTATGTATTTATTACGATGAAATATTGAAGTATCGCCGGAAGGTTGACGTGTCGACGAATATGCACATGTGTGATAAGGTAAGGAATAAGGAGTAGTGGTTAGGGACTCTGATTTATGCAAAGGATGTTGGAAACCAAAAATCGTACATTAGGAGTAATGAAATATGTGTATATGCCTGAATGTATCACAATGCCGCCGAAAATTTTTTGGACACTGTTATATTTACAGGATTTGGTTTCTACACATTTGTAACGCAAATTTTCGAAGTGTGTAATTTTTATATGAGACTGTCACTGTAGCACAAACTGCTGTTGTAAATATTTCGGTAGGAGAGTTAAGTGACCGACACGTAATGCGTGGTGGGCACCCAGCTGCACGATAGTCGCCTGGGGAAAAGCCATCAGTGTGTGCCTTTCAGAGGCACAGGTGGAGAAAAAAAGAGGCCATTGTCCTCGCTATTGCCATTTCTTTGTAGAAAGCATCGCAAATACGACACGCCCAAACTCGAAAACATATGATTACACCATGGAGCTCTTAATTTATAATATTTACAAAATTGCCTAATGAAATGATGAGAAACATTTTTACATCTTTTGTCTTTCTGGTTGAGGGATTGCTCATTTCGTTTAATATATAGCTTCTAGCTGCACTGCAGCATTGGTGAAAATAAAATTTAGTAGATGTACTAATATCACTGTTTTCTGTCTACAGACCCAGTAAAGAATACGCTTATGATGTACTTTCTTAGAAAAGAGAGCACAAATAAACATTTCCCTTCAGAGGAATTGTATAAATAATTTTTTTAACAACTTGGTAACTTTCTTGCAGAGTAAGATTTTGTGATGCATCACTCTAGTGTTCAAAAATGGGTCTGAGCACTATGGGACTCAACTGCTGAGGTCATTAGTCCCCTAGAACTTAGAACTAGTTAAACCTAACTAACCTAAGGACATCACAAACGTCCATGCCCGAGGCAGCATTCGAACCTGCGACTGTAGCGGTCTTGCGGTTCCAGACTGCAGCGCCTTTAACCGCACGGCCATTTCGGCCGGCTCACTCTAGTGTTCAGATCTGACATAGGTATTAGACATGGCCATCTTTACTGTAATATTTTTTCTGCTTGAGCTTTGTCATGTTTAGATATAAGTTACTGCATTTGCTGCTGCTGTGTGCCAGGCATAGTGCTACAGAATTTCGCTTTGTATTACTCTGTTTAGCCAGTTTACTACCGATTTATTTTTCTTGTTGCTGCACATTGGCTCAATATTAGATCTAATGTTGCATTTTCTCTGCTAATTTAGATTTACTGTTGCTTTCTTTGCCAATTTGCATTTTTTGTCATTGCTGTTTGTGTTAATTGCTTTGTGCTGCTGCATTGCCTCATCCCTTAGTTTAGCATCTGAACTCAGTAGGTTTAAGTTAGCTTAAGAGGGGGTAGGCTGTATAAGAGAATGAGTTGCGATGAATTGGAAGAGTTATACGAAAAAAGTACAGAAAGCAGGTATAGATAGGACTTTTTGGGAATAATGAAGAACGAAGGGAGATCTCCAAGAAGCATAGAAAGTTTTGTTTGCAAAATACTGCAGTAAAACAAACCCTGTCTTTTCCTTTTGTTATCCCGCTATGTGTTTGTGTATCGTTGTGTATTTGTGTTCTTCCTGTCTTTATGAGTTTATCTGACAAGACTTGTGTTGCAGAATTTTTCTAATAGTCAGTTACATTCACTATGATGAAGAATACTGTTATCCCCAAATATAATTTGCGTTAATAATATGTCATTTTCTTTATAAAGATGTTTACACATTATTAATTCTGTTCTGTTTCAATTCTCATGTGTGAAATTAATGTTTCAAAAACTATTCTCATTTTTTTATTTATTTACTAATGTCATAATTCCTGTAACACTGATGTACATGTCTATTTCTATTCTTTTGTAGAGCCTGTATTACTGTAAATGTTATCTGTACTATAATGTTCTTTAATGATGTATTTTGTACATTTGTAATTGTATTCTTATGTTGTAAATTTATAATTGTATAGACTCCAGTTCTTCAAATTAAGTATTATTTCACTGCACACGTTTCTGTTGGTCATATTGTATGCACAGTATGTGAGCAGTTGGGACTGTTAGTGTTTGGATGTGTGTTAATAATTCAGCAAAGGACTGGTTAACAGCATTGCTGGTTCTAAGGACACTTAGAAAAAAACTTTGTGAGTGCACAAGTAGTGGTTTATGGACTTGCTATATTCTCCACAAGACTCTTCGATGGTGATGTGCACCTGCACAGTCGCAACGGATGGCTGCTAGCCATCTCTACAAGGACTACAGTGGGTCTGAATATTTGATGGCCCACCAATACCATTATTTCTACAAGGACTTTGAGAAAAGAAATGGCAGTTTTACTGTGATGAATGATCAGGACTCTCTTTATGGACTGTTAGAAAATTTAGCTTTTGACCAATATTGTATTAATATGTGTGTGCATTTATATCTTTCTTACTGTAATTATGAAAAATTTTATCAAGTCTGTATTGGCCAGTGCCCAGAACAATTTGTAATTTTTTTTTTTTTGTGGGGAGCATGAGGGCTATGTAAGTAGGCTGTTTAGGCAACGCCACGTAGCGCTCTGTATGAAAATCACTGGCTGTGCTTTGTGCAGTCTGTGGCTAGTTTGCATTGTTGTCTGCCATTGTAGTGTTGGGCAGCGGCAGCCGGATGTGAACAGCGCGTAGCGTTACGCAGTTGGAGGTAGCCGCCAGCAGTGGTGGATGTGAGGAGAGAAATGGCGGAGTTTTGAAATTTGTAAGACTGGATGTAATGAACTGCTATGTATATTATGATTTTTCAACACTATTAAGGTAAATACATCGTTTGTTCTCTATTAAAATCTTTCATTTGCTAACTATGCCTATCAGTAGTTAGTGCCTTCACGAGTATAGCTGTGATAGGATACGTAATTTGTTAGATACGTTCTTTATCAGGGCGGCAACACAAAGCCGGAATACATAATTCCCCAGGAATTCCTGGTATGAGGGGGAAGGGAGAAAATAGGTCTAAAAGCTCCTGATAAATCAATGGATAGAGGAGTGGGGACGGGGAAGCGTCACACCACAATAATGACTTTTCTCTCATCTCAGTTGAGCTATGTATCAGCTGTAAGCCGTAGCTTAACTGCAATTTTCAAACAATTATTTGTATGGAATAACAATCATATCATCAGCACACATGGAAATATTAAGTATTTTAAAACTTGTGATTTATAAAACTCAATAAAATTCAGTATCAATGTTAGTTTAAAAAAGCACAACTGCTTGAGATTTTATGATATTCGTGAAATTTCCTGACATATCCCCCGTTTTCCAGGTAAAATGTAATTACCCAGAACTCCAGGTTTTCTGTGTGAATCGGCACCTTATTTATACAGAATTGGCATCCGAAGGCGTCGAGGAACAGTTGGTAAGGCGACAAGCACCGTCTCTCAATCCGTTTCACACGAGTCCAAACAATGAGTAGCGAAATATGCGCTCAGCACTTGAACATTACCACGGCAGTTGCTGAATTATTGTGTACGAAAATAACAACGAATTTCCAAAACCAAAAACTTGGGAATCATGAATTTCTTCGAGAAAGCCTCAAATACTGGGATTGTTGTTATCGGCTTATTTCAGGCATGTCACTGAAACCTGAGAGAAAGTGACAAGTAACTGAGAATTCTAAATTTACACGAAATATTAATTCTTACTGGAATATCGTTTAAGATACCTTACTTTTGATTCGCTGTGGACAATCGCACATTTTAATTATATGATATGTAGGTTCTAAGCAATTACTAGGTACAGTTCTCAGTTATCTGGGTGAGATGGTCCCAATGGCGGCTAAACAGATATCACCCAAGAAGGTTACGCTTGTTCACTCAACATGACTCACCCACATTTCTACGAGGGTCCTTCCAAAAGAAAAGCACACTAGTAAAAATACAGTTTTCATTCTGCATGTGTGAATGTTTTACAGTGTGTAGATACATCCCTCCCGCTTGTTTTCAAACTTAGTGCTACCTGTTCCCGTGAATGGCGCCGCCACAGCATGTCTTCAAGATGGCTGGTGCACTTGACGTTCGTCAGAAGCAACGTGCTGTCATAGAATTCCTGAGCTGTGAAAACGGGACCGTGGGAAACATCCACAAGAGGTTGAAAAAGGTGTATGGAGTTGCTGCTGTCGATCGCAGTACAGTTAGTCGGTGGGCAAGCAGGTTACGTGATGAAAGGTGGCACGGCAATATTGAGGATTGTCCTCGCAGCGGCAGGCCTCGTACTGCTAACACTCCAGACAATGTGCAGAGACTAAACGAATTGGTGACTGCTGACAGACGCATCACAGTGAACGAATTGTCACGCTACGTTCGGATAGGGGAAGGAAGTATTTGCCGAATACTGAAAGTGTTGGCGTTAAAAAAGGTTTGTGCCATGTGGGTTCCTAGGATGTTGACAGTGGCTCACAAAGAAGCAAGAAAAACGGTATGCAGCGAACTTTTGGAATAGTTCGAGAATGGTGGAGATGAATTTCTTGGAAGAACTGTGACAGGTCATGAAACATGGCTCCATCATTTTTCACCAGACACGAAGAGGCAATCAATGGAGTGGCATCGTGTAAATTCACTCAAGAAAAAAAATTCAAAACCACACCTTCTGCTGGAAATGTTATGGCTACGGTGTTTTTCGATTACGAAGGACTTTTGCTTGTGGACATCATGCCAAGTTGAATCACCATAAATTCTGATGTATGTATGATGACACTGAAGAATCTCCAAGCTCGACTTAGTCGTGTTCGACCACATCGGCAAAAGCAGGATGGACGACACTGAAACACCCGCCTTACACTCCTGACCTGGTTCCATGTGACTACCATCTCTTTGGGAAACTGAAAGACTCTCTTCGTGGAGCAAGATTTGAAGATGATGACTCCCTTGTGCACGCTGCCAAACAGTGGCTCCAACAGTTTAGTCCAGAATTTTACTGTGCGGATATACAGGCGCTGGTTCCAAGATGGCGTAAGGCCGTTGGGAGGGATGGAAATTATGTGGAGAATTGAAAATATTGTTGCTAAAGGATGTATCTACACACTGTAAAACTTCCAAACACGTCGAATGAAAGATGGGTTTAAAAAAATAATATATCAGAGAATTTAATAATGAATAATATATACTAAATGTTAAATTAATTAGAAATAACAGATAATAAGACGGGAGTCAGAATTTAGACGAAACTATATAATGATTCTCACTTACATGAGACTACAGTGAAACAAGGATCTCAACCCACCGAGACTAGGAGGATAAAATTTAACGAAGGCGGTAACAAAATAAGAATTTCAGACAAATTATAGTGATTACTTCACAAGATGTCTTAATTTCGACTTACTCTTATAATTTTAAAACAATATGGATTTACATGTAAGACTCCATTCTTGATCGTCAGTGCCACAGAGCGTGAATAGCTCATTATACTCAGAAAAGGAATAATTTTGACAGCACAGAAAATAATAATGCTATTATGTTGTTACCCTGTTGCCTTTGCCTGAGGTAACGGAATGATATTTACTTGACGAAAGAACACCTACAAATCTTTCACTATTTCTAAATGTCCGTAAATATAGAATAAACATCCAGTACCTGAGATAGACTGAAAGTTCAAAGAAGTGTTTATTTGTGGTCAAGTTACATCGGTTATAATTTCCTTCCTCAAACCCACACACTACACAGTTACACATAGACAAGACTGTCATTCACGATACTGAATCTTCAGTGGGTTCAGCACTCTTAAATTTCATAAAGTCACAGCAGTAAGGTAACAACCACAAAAAATAATTGGACACTGCGTTTAGTTTCTCTGATTATAGAACGCATAGCATCAAAACATTAGTAGTTCGAATCCGTTTCTAATCTTTTCTTTGAAAAGTTTGCATAAAATTTGGTTAGTCACATTATCCATTAACATTTGGATTAGGTGTTTCAGCTTGATAGTACTGGTGAAAGAGGCACTGCAGGCGGCGGACCTGCACACGCGATGGCGGGATGGCTCAGGATCGAACAGGACCATCCACGAGGGTTATTCGAAAATAGTGAACAGGATACCTCGATGCCCTTCAAGAGAGAGCTCATGGAGATTATGACGACGTCCATATTCGGTGGATTACATTAAAAGTCACGTAGATGTGACTTAAGTTAGTTCCACAGACAATATTCTTCCGTGTGCAAAAGTATAAGTTTTTTTTTAGTGTAGGTAATTTGGTTTTTTTTCAGTTAACGTTAGTCATTACCATCTGCATCTGCATTTATTCGTAAGGAACTTTAATGAATATAAACTTCAGGCCGTGTGTGCTTTATGGTTTTGGTTATGACAGTCTTACTTTAGCGTGGCTTATACGGAGTAATGTAGATAGTTCATCTTTATCAGTGAGTTATCATTCAAGCATACGGTGTCATTGTGTATCGTTTCGTCATTTTAAAACACTTCGTACTTGCCCGTTGAATGTTAAGAATATAGCCGTCCGAATCAGTGCATCGACAACAATTGAGTTTTACGTCACAATGGACAGCTGTCGTGTTTGAAGCGCCATGCTGCCATAGTGACTGGTGCAACACACCTGCCATTGATTTAGTGAATGTTCAAGACGTATATATCAACAACTGTTCATGGTATTTGATATTATTCACCGTACGAAGTGAAAGACTCCTTGTCTGCTCGTGACAATGGAATATTTTGAAACACAGATTTCGAATAAACAGTTGTTGAGATCTTACAATCAGAGCTTCAGGGTAAGTATAATACTTATTCTACGAATTAGCGGAGTTAAATTTCTATTTTCATGGGGTTTTGGACTGTATCACTCATTCATTCATATCTCTGAGGATACGGCTATTTCTTCTTTACCAAATTTAGATCATATTACTCCGCTTTCTTTTCCTTTTTTTAGATTAAACAGCATCTGCTGTGTCACATATATATTTCACACACCTGCTCACTCCTGCTTACTTGCCCATCAATTAAATTTCATTCATTGTGGAAGGTCGATTCTTTCGTCTCCTCCAAGAAATTGGACACTCCCGATCAAACTGTAAATAACTGCTTACTTGGGCCACGTCAGTTGACTTCAGTTTAATTTTATGAACATATTCTAAAACTACCGTGGTTGTAATATCTGTCTTTGTTCACTACAACATGTGTGTAGCTACTGAGTAACAGTAGCTGGCCACTAACCTATCTTAGTTACTTATAAATCAGCATTAGTACTGAATTAATAAAATATAACCAGAATATCTCAGAGAAAAATAGGATATCATTCATTTCATAGCAGTTAGAGAAGAGATGATTGCTTTTATTTTTCCTTAATTCACTCATAATGTGAATCTACTCAGGGGTGCCTAACTAAGCAAATACCTAAGCGCAATTCCTGAGCCTCTCGTTTTCTTCTCTCTTTACAGTGGTCTACATGCACTTGACAAAAGTATTTCTTGAGGTCTCAGTGTGAATAAATGTCTTTAATATTTTTGGCAATGGGATATGTTAATCAGTAACTTATTTCGAATTAAACTGCCCCCACCCATTCTGGTGGTTCATTGTTTCTGCAATGTGTCATAGCACGTATAATATGTCATGTGTCGTGTATGTGACATAATCTTGACGACGGTAACCGTTCGGGTTTTCAGTAGGCAACATTTTATTGATACAAAGCGGGCCGCTCTCAGTGTGGAGAGGTGTCGCAGCAGCCGCATCATTGCTTGCGACACTGTTCACTGTTCGCAATACATTTTTTTAATAGCTGCCGAGAATTCTTCCGGGTTGTATGGCCGTGGTCCATGGAACTCTTCTATCATTGACGTTTTGTCCTAAGCTACGTTGGACATCTTCGGATGCACTCTTGGTTGGGCTGAGTCTTGCAGATTGACGAGTCGGACGTCGAAGAAGTGGGCGTGATCTGGATTTCACGTGATAGCAGAGATAGACCTTGTCAAGGATAAAATATAACTATCGATCATACTACGTCAAAGATAAAAACTTCTCATCAATTCTGTAGCGCCACTGTCCATATATCGCTGAGTTTCATAGCTTCTTCTTTTCTGTTAAAATTATCCCCATGTTTATATACTTCGATGGCTTCTATATATAGCCATGGATAATATTTCGTCATAGTACATAGAAGTTCAGTTTATGAAAATTTCACTACGTGATCACCCGACTGAAGAGTATGTTCCTCCACAGCCGACTTGTCTGTTTTCCCTAGTCGGCAAAGGCTTTTATGTTCCTTCAACCGTGTATTCACACTTCTCTTTGTAGTTCCAATGTATACCCTACCACATGTACACGGAATCTTGTATACACTACTTGCAGACGGAGGGGAACGTTTATCCTTAACGCAACGAAGTGCTTGGTCTACTTTCTACTGAGTCCTACGAGCGCCAATTTTTACATGGAAAAATTCCAACAAGTAGCTCTGGAAAAAGTAAATAAGAAACCATGTGTGCCGTCGTTTTTCTAGAAAAAATCAGTTATTGAAAAGAGATTCATAATATCACTACACAGTCTACATTTTGACACATCACCGAGTTGCTCAGCTCAGTTTAGGCGACCAGCATCCAGTACTACTGCCAGTCGTGGATTTGAATCGACATTAAAGGCTTAGTTTTATATCCTTGTTATGTTATATTTTGACACTTTAATTGAAGTTCGTTTCGATTAAAGCATGTTATTCATGAGTTCTTCAAGCGCCACGGATAAGACGGTACAGTGTCACGGTGTAATTTGAGACACGGTGACAGTGACACTACGGTAAAACACAATGGCGTAAATAGCGCTCACTATACACACGGCACACATGGAAGCAGTCGAAATTCATTTAATGCAATCAACTAACATGATTAGAGAGTGCTACGACGGACAATTCCGCTTCTGAAATTCAGGTTACGTAAAATATAAGTAAATATCGAATCTGGTATTCTCCAGAAGAGCTGAGAAGATCTCTGCACGTAGAAGAAAATACGTTACTAAAAGACAATGTCAAAGAGGACTTAAAATGCATTTAAGCTGTAATTTCCTCTTTCCGCAGACCACAAAAAGAATATATTCATTACACCATGAAACACAATTTTAGATAGTGAAATTTCTCTGCGACAACATGAACATAACACCTACCCCTTTGTTGTTTCACAAATCTGTATGCGACTGCAAAATATCAGTTACTTCGGGAGTTGTTGATAATCTAATGTCTAAAAATAGCTTTCGCTGTGATTAAGTTACAAATGTTGTGCAAAGTCAATTGTTACAAAACATTTGCTGGGTATAAAAAAAGACTACGTATATAAATCTGAAGAGTCAGTAGAGGACCTCGCTAGCAGTATCGAAACCATTATGCATCCAGCATGATGGGGCTCGTCAACACTTTGCCGTTGATGTCACAAAGCATTTAGACAGTGTTTTCCGCAAATGCTGGGCAGAGAGAGGCGTGCCAGGACCTTGGCTACCACATTATCGTGGCACCATTCCTGTGGATCTCTTCGTGGTAATATATGAAGTGTCCGCAGCTCGTAGTCGTGCGGTAACGTTCTAGCTTCCCGCGCCCGGGTTTCCGGGTTCAATTCCCGGCGGGGGCAGGGATTTTCTCTGCCTCGTGATGACTGGGTGTTGTGTGCTGTCCTTAGGTTAGTTAGGTTTTACGTAGTTCTACGTTCTAGGGCACTCATGACCATAGATGTTAAGTCCCATAGTGCTCAGAGCCATTTGAACCAAATACATGAAGCATGTGGTGTACGAGACATCGAATGACACTCCAGAAGTGCTGCTTGTCCGTTTTTCGACACTAATGCAAGCGGACGATTTTTTCAGCAAGATATCTGAAATAATATGTCTCAGACATTGCTTCAACGCCGTCTCTCAATGTAATTATCATTAAAACTTTCTGAAACTCCTACCTGGGAACAGTTATACCTGTGACATTTTCATCACTTAAAAAGGTGTTCATCACCTCCAATCACTCTAAGGTTCTGTATACGTAGTTTTTCTACAGACTTCTTATGTTTTAAGTGAGTAGAACGATAAATTGATATCGTAAGGAACGACAGCGACTGATTATCAAAAACCATAAGGACAGTCTAAATCAAAATGTATTTAAAACCTGATTTCGGGTGTAACAGAAACCTCGGACAAATTTTATACGAATAATGAGGTGACAGTCACGGCAGCATCGACACTGCGATGCCACTACGTGATGGAGGTATGAGGTTGACTGCACATGAGAAGTGGTTATGAAACATAAATTAATTCAGATACGCCAAGCTTTTAAGATGGGTTTCTTGGAATAAGATGTAATACGAAAAAATCGTCTTTCATAATTTTTAAGATGAGTTTTTTCGAATAACACGCTGCTTCCGATGTAATTCTGTATATTTTCCTGTTCCGCATAATATCCGAAAACATTTTCGGCGAACTGTATGTTCCTTCACATCGATATGTTGAATTTGGTTTATAATCGCAACTTCATGATAACAAATGGATCTAGAATGAGATTTTCACTCTGCAGCGGTGTGTGCGCTGATATGAAACTTCCTGGCAGATTAAAACTGTGTGGCCGACCGAGACTCGAACTCAGGACCTTTGCCTTTCGCTGGCAAGTGCTCCACCATCTGAGCTACCGAAGTAAGACTCACGACCAGTCCAGTTTTAATCTGCCAGGAAGTTACAACAAATGGATCTGTTAGAGAAATACTGAACATGTCTGTCTGAACTATAAGGTCGTATGCCTGATAAATTTTCGTTTTTTGAGGCGTAATACACTTTATTTGAATTAGATGCCATATATTCGTTATGTCCTCCATCATACATCTTTAAAATGAATCTTTACTGCTAGCGTTCCATAAATTCTGCTTCTGCACCACAGCATATTTTTGGTTCTTAATAATTTCTGCATACTATATGTTCCTCGAATAGTAAAAGTTCCTAGCATCATAAATGGTGGAGTACTTTTCTTAAATCTCGCACATTCCGTGCGTTACAACAGAGGTCCAATATTACTAATTTTCACTCAAATAAAATTCTATATTTCTTTATTTTACACGCCACATGCACCAAAAATATGATAGTGCTGCTTTCATCTTCAAAAATGGTTGTAAAACTATTAGTTCCTTCATTGTCATGCAACGTGCAAATACACTCAAGAGCCAAGGAAATTGGTGTAGGCCTGCGTATTCAAATACAGACATATGTAAACAGGCAGAATACGGCGTTGCGATTGGCAACGCCGAGATAAGACAACACCTGTCTGGCGCAGTGGTTAGACCGGTTACTGGTGCTACAATGGCAGGTTATGAAGATTGAAGTGAGTTTGAACGTGGTGTTGCAGTCGCCGCACGAGCGATAGTACACAGCATGTCCGAGGTAGCGATGAAGTGTGGGTCTTCCCGTACGACCATTTCATGAGTTTACCGTGAATATGAGGAATTCGGCAAAACGTCAAATTCCGATGTCGCTGCGGCCGGAAGAAGATCCTACAAAGAAGAGGCCTACGACGACTGAAGAGAATCGTTGAGCGTGACAGAAGTGCAAGCCTTTCGCAAATTTCTGCAGATTTCAATGCTGGGTCATAAACGTCAGTGTGCGAACCGTTCAACGAAGCATCATCAAGAGGCCCACCCTGTACCTTTAATGACTGCACGACTCAGAGATTTAAACCTCGCCTCGGCCCGTCAACACCGACGTTGGACTGTTGATCACTGGATACATGTTGCTTGGTCGGACAAGTTTCGTTTCAAATTGTATCGAGCGAATGGACGTGTATGGGTATGGAGACAACCCAACGATCATGCATGTCAGCAGGGGACTTTTCAGGCTGGTGGAGGCTCTGTAATGTTGGGGGGGGGGGGGGGGTGAGCAGTTGGAGTAATATGGGACCCCTGATATGTCTAAATACGATTTTAACAGGTGACACGTACGTAGGCATCCTGTCTGATCACCTGCATAAATTCATGTCCATTGCACATACTGACTGACTTGGGAAATTCCATCAGGACGCCGGGACATCCCACACGTCCAGAATTGCTACAGGGTGGCTCCAGAAACACTCTTCTGAGTTTAAATATTTCCGCTGGCAGACACGATGAACATTATTGAGCATATCAGGACTGCCTTGCAACGTGCTGTTCAGAAGTCAGAAGAGATCTCCATCCCTTCGTACTCTTACGGATTTATGGACAGCCCTGCAGTATTCATGATGTCAATTCGTTCATCACTATTTCAGATGTTAGTCGAGTCCACACCACGTCGTGTTGCGCTACTTCTATGTGCTTTCGGGGCCCTACACGATACTGAGCAGGTGGACCAATTTCTTTGGCTCTTCAGTGTATTAAAACGTAAGAAGAAAAGACCCTAACTTTACAGGGTAGGTACCACTGATAACGTTTGCAAATTGATAATATTTGTTCCTTCCAGATTTCTCTTACTTTTAAAGAATGGGTGTTTTTTGAATAAGTGTTGTTTTGAAATAAAACTAAACAAGTAGACTTTTCTCAGCAATTTTATTTTTTTCATGGAAATATGTACTTTAAACTGCTTTTTCACATAATTCCCACCAATATTAAAGCACGTACCATACCATATAATCAGATTTTGAAAACCATACTCGTAAAATTCTTTCGTGCCGATAGACAACTATTGCAAAACGCTTGTTTTGAAGTCTGAATTTTTGTAGTGACGCTGACCACCCAGACGCATCTTCAAATGCTGAACACATATTAAGTCAATGGGTACTAGAATGGGAGCTGTACGGAGGGTGATCAAGTTGTTCCCAGCCGTATGATCCGATAATCTGTACAGTTCGACTCAACGGGTATTCTCATGAAGCAAAGCGATTCCCTTACTCAGCGTGTCATATCTTTTGCTTTAGATTGCATGCCGGATTCTTTTAAGGTTCCCAGTAAGCTGTGGAAGTTATATGGTATCAACACGAGATAGAAAATCTATAAGTAACAGCGTCCTTCACTACTCAAAAAACAATACACATGATCTTACGGGCTGAAATAGTTTGCCTGAAATTTACTTTGTTGAGTGGTTTTGAGTGCTACCCTTTCCATGGATTGCTGCTTTGATTCAGGTACAACTTGGCATAAAAACCCGCCACCTTCCTCACTTTACCACTCCAGAAAAGTCAAAGAGCTGGATAAACGTTGGCTTTTCTGCATATCAGTCAACATTGTCTGTACCCATGTGAGGTATGCATGTCATCTTGGTCTTTACAGAACTGTTAACTTCCTACTTTCATAATTAGATACGTACACTGCAGAGAGAGAAAGCCATACAGATATTCGTTGGCTTGTTACGCTATCCGTGCCTGAGGGAGCTCACAGAAAGTGCATTATTATTAGTAACGGTGTGTTGGGAAGCAGACCTGAACTGAATGGCTAGGAAATTATTTTACTTGAAATGAGCTGCTAAATACTGAATCCGAAGAGTATTAATTTGTAATTGTATCACATACAAAAAAGTTTACGTCACTTTTTATCACACCGTCTGTCCGTCAAGATACGGTCATTAACGTTACATATTTTGATACTCACAAACTCACTACTTCCGTTGGTGTTGTATCGTGAAATTTGACAAGAAGAAAGGTATCACAGTACAAGTAAAGAGAAAAACTCGGAAAATAATCAATCTGTAATCATTTCACAAGAAAAAAGCATTTGTTTCGAAATTTGTTATCTGACTTCAAATTTGAATTTTCGAAAGTCTTGAGGACCATGGGATCGATATCTTCTCAGTATCAATGTCGAGAACAGGCAATAATTGTCGATATTCACCATTCTCTGGATGGATTAACTGTCTACACACACCATGAAGTTTGTACGGAACCCAAACTGCGCGAATCCTACAACGCACCTGTTAAATTTCTTTCGTCAACTTTTTGCACCATATTGGCAGTAACGATTGATGTTTAGTCACTGCGTTCGCCTTCATGCACATTTGCACAGCTGTCATTGAAAGCTGTCACCCATTTCCGTACCACACAATTTCTCATAATGTTTTCTCCATGAACTGCATTGACCTAATGAATTTCGGCTGTTTTCACGTCTTTAGCTCTAAGGTTAAGAATCACAGCACTTATTTCACAGTCGGTCGCAGTCTCAGTTACAGAAGGCATTTCAGATACTAACAAACAAACGTAAACAAGCCGTATGACTCTGTAATGGTTTCTGTGACTTACCAACAGAGTGCGGTACACATCGCACCTGCTCGCAATGTCGGCCACGGCCCTGCAACGACGGAATTTCGAAACAGTACTTACTTTAAAAATAAATTTTGTGTCAGTATTAAACTTTTAACAGGTGTTCCTTTTTCCAAAGATAACAGTCTCATTCATCTCTGCTACAGTTCGTCGAATTACTGGTCCGTTCTGATTGATCACATTTTATGTAAAATTCTCATCCTTTCCTAAGCAGATGTTTTTGTCATTATTTAACATCAGCAAACTAAGACAGCTTAAAAGCTAGGTCGATTCTTGCAGAGAAGATAACAGCCGCTTTTTATAATGCTGATTATTTATACAAATAGCGCCGTTACCGGTTTTGAATTGACGTGTTCATCACCAGGTGGCTTGTTCATGTTAAGATATATTTTTGTTATAGTTTACAATAGTTCTCGCTTTTTATTTCGCCATGTGACAAAAATTGCATGCCAAAAGCCCCTCGCCATTACGTCGCAATGCCTGCTTGTGTTCATGCAGTACCGAAGACTATGTCAACCAATTTATTAATAAATATGTACAGTCTTAGATCTAAAAACTGACCGCCGGCCAGCCGCCACAGAGACTAATTCCGAGTCGTTCACTTAAGGTGGCCAATAAGACTGACCGCCCCTGACAACTCTAACTCGGGCCATCTGCACAATCTGGCAACACTGTAAGATGGGGAAGTGTCGGGAGGAGGTGTTCTCTACTTCCTAGATGTTGTCGGATTGTGTGAGCCCGTGGGCTAGTGGTAATCGTCGTGCATTCTAAACGTGTGGTCGCTGGGCACGCCCAACTGCATTATTTTTTTTTTACCACATTTCGGCCCTCGTCTAAGGTTATGAATCTGATTGAACATGGAAGATAATTCGCTTCACATTCTACCTACCAGCAATAACAAGTACTCCCAGAAACAATTCCGCAGGACAGCTCGTGGCTGCGTCGCAATCAGAACGGCTTACGCTCGAGCGTTTCCTCGCGCTGCAGCGGTTACCGGCCGCCGGCCAGACGCCACCCGCCGCCTGAAATCCGGCGTCGCCTACGTGAACGCGGCGCAACGCTGTCAGTGTACGTATAAACCGTCATTTTGGAATCTGAAGTTCTGGTTGTCATCTTATAGTTAAGCATTGGATTTTGCATACCTGAAAATCGTGAACTACAGTTAAGCATTGTAAAAGGGAGTCGCAAGTAGAAAAAGGTGTAACATCTACAACACAATATTTACTTTTCATATAACAGAGGGGCGAAAGCAGAGGAGGCATCTAGAACGATTTGAACTGTGTATGGAGAGAGTGCTTTTAGGAAAAATACGCCAGAAAAAGATATTCTTCTTTCAACAAAGATCGTTCTCGCATGAACGATTTTCCACAATAAGGAAGTTTCGACTACTGATATATGTTATGGATTACCATTTAACCGTCATGCGACATTTGCATTCGACAGGCAAAGTTCAGATGTCTGATGTAGGAGTACTGCATGCTCTAATTCGAAACAACACAAATCAACGGAGTGACTACCATTGAAAGTCATCAGGTCGCTCATTGAGCATTCCTATGCGGTACTGTAATTGGTGACGAGTTGTGATGCCTTTATCGTTAACTTCCTAAGAAGAAATGAAAGACTGAGCCCCTCCAAAAAAATGTAAACTCGAGCAAAGGGAAGTGTGAACATAGTATTTTACATCTGATAGCTCCGAAAATGCGTTTTAGGCTACAAATTCTGTCCCAAGGGGTGTGTGCGTCACAGCTGGAATTTGTTGCCATCAACTGGGACACCTTGTGGTCGCAGTGTAAGAAAATCGACCGGCAAAACTACATCGTCTGTGCTACTGCATGATAACGCACTCTGTTGATTTGAGAAACAAAACTATCTAGGAGATTGATAGGAAAGTCGTCTCTCAGCCACATGTATTGATAGGGAAGTCCTCTCTGAAGCACTTCTTCCTCTCGTCATATGTCGGCCAGAGTGGCCGAGTGGTTCTAACCGCTCCAGTCTGGAACCGCGCGACAGCTACGGTTGCAGGTTCGAATCCTGCCTCGGGCATGGATGTGTGTGAAGTCCTTAGATTAGTTAGGTTTAAGTAGTTGTAAGTTCTATGGGGCTGATGACCTCAGCAGTTAAGTCCCATAGTGCTCAGAGCCCTTTTGAACCTCTCGTCATATACTAGTAAAATTTTACCTTTCCCGCACTTGGTCGATCAACCGTCACGGCGATTCATTTCTAGACGGAAACACTCTACATTCTACACTGGTTTAAAGACATCGTTGGAACCAGTAGGTTTCTACAGGCATGAAGTTTGTAAACCACTTTAGCATTGTCAGATTGTTTTAGATATCTTGAAAGGAAAAATCTGCTCCTGATTAATTTCTCTTTGATGATTACTGTTGCTTTCAGTAAACTAATGGAAAACGCTATTTAAATATTCACTGTACTAATACAAATTAAATTCAGCTTACTACAGAAACATCACGACGGCAGTCTATCTTAATAAAGCATTAAGTATCTGTAAAACGATTGAGCCTATGTTTACACGAATTAGTAGGATATTACCGACTTTTGACTTCGGAAAGGTTTGTATTTTCTTCATGTCCTGTATCATTCGCAAGTGTTTTGAAAATGTGGCAGTTCACAGATAAAATTATGTATTCACAACAACAAAACATATGTCGGCAGAAAACAAAAGTGGCATTACGGATTTTGCAGTACCGTAAGGTTTTCGCTCTGACACTAAGAGGCACTAAAAGTAGCAAGACGAATTTTGCTCGAGCGTTGTCTTGCGATTCCCTTATTGAGTTTGTATCTGCCTGCTTGTAGCTCTGCTACAGAAGAATTAAAAATCTGGCTTTCAGCGAGTCTCGAAAGGTGAACAAAGGCAACGTATGCCTGAGAAGCCAGCACGTTACCTAGGAGCTAGCGAACAGGTGTCGTGTCATAGACTTACTTACAGGCCCAGTAGGCGCTTTTGGTAGATAAATCGCAATATAAGAGGCAAGAGTATTTGCATTTCTCGTGTGGAACGACTTTCGCTGACTCAAAAGCCTTAACCTGATGTCCTTATATTACATTTCAAGAGAAAATCACATTGTTGAATTGAAATGGCACGTTAACAGGAATGGAATTGAGCAGGCTAGCTCTGTGCCATGAAAGAAGTAACTCGCCGGTCTCAAAGTGGCCAAACATATTCTGCGCTGTTGCCAAGTTTCAGTATACTGCTAGGAAGGATACCAGCTGATGTGTTCTGTGAGGGACCTCGGAAGTGACTATAGCTTCGTCTCAAAGTTGCGGGTGCAAGGGCCGCAATATTCTCATTATATGTCAATGAATCTTATTCGCATTTCTGTAACTGGGTTTAGGGGCTAGAATGTAATCACTTGTAATACATCGATGCACTGAGTGCAAACTAAATCTCATAAATTAATAACTGCGACAGTTGTTTGTGTTTACCGGCCTTAATCGGACAGAAACATTGAAAGCGTTTTACCCAGCGCGATTCACACTTTTGGAGCTTCTCCAGTGGTTGAGTTGGCAACGTATCTTTGCTGTACAATATTGTTATTGAGATAACTGTCATTGGCACATCCGCCAGAGGACAGGCATGGCCTGTCTTTTTGTTGTCAGCTTTTCTGACGGATATTCTGCCTTTATAGTGGAATCTGACAAATTCCGTCTGTCATTTGATAATTGTGAAAAACTACTTTTTTCTTCTGCACAGCACCGCAGTATGAACTCATGGGTTTCATAGGATTCCTATACTTAATTTCAATGTGATCGTTTACAATGACAGTAGGGGAAGAAGTAAAACCATCTGATCTGAAACATACTTTTCCAGTGGGATTTGAATCTTTGGCTACAGTTGCAGTAGTTCATCCTGTGGGGTATCAAGAATGTGAGCAATCCCTCATTGCTGTAGTATAGGCTAGGCCATAAAGAAGCAGGTTCCCGACAAAATAAACGATGAGAGACACTGTCGCTGTAACTTATTAAAGAGGAATTGTTAAGAAAATTACAACTATATGTAATGAAATGAGTAGGTTGATGCAGCTCCAGTCCCGCACTATCACTGAGTTGCCAAACATTTTCCCAATAGCTCTTAAGATGAAAATGTGTGTGTGTGTGTATGTTCTTTCGGACATTTCAGAAAGAACAGACACTACGAATCCAAATAGACAGCCTTGTTAATCAATTAAATATCGAAGGACAGATGTCCAGGGTGTCATGGGCGTTACAATAGAACAACAACGTCAGATGAAAATTTGTGCCTCACCAGGTTCGAACCCAGATTCGTAGTGTCTTTTCGTTCCGACATGTCCGACAGAACAGACTTCACACCTATATCCATATTCAGGGTGTTTCAGGAGGAATAGTACATATTTTACCAGGTGGTAAGGTACCTCACGAACAAAGTCCGTATTTGGTCATCATATAGCATTCAATAATCATGCTGAGGGGACAGTACAACTGAATTTACAAGTTCTTCATTATGCAAATAAAGGCTTACTTATGAATATCCTAGAAGAAATCGAGATATATGCTCATTTGAAAACCAAATCATCAATGCTGCTCAATGAACAATTAGATTTTCGTAAAAAATATTATTACGACCTTTTTGACGAAATTTTATAATAAAAGCATCTACTCTTTTGTTTAAAAAAAAAAAGACTAGTTATACCAATGGCAAAAGCAATGTATGTAAAATATGCTGCAAAACATAAAAAAAATTGTTAAATTGACATTTATTATTATAAAAACTATTAGATCGATGATTAAAAAAAAAATCAGTAGTCTCATCAGTTATTCAGATATACATAATGTGGAACGTACTCTTGGCTGCTACCCTACTGCTATAAAGACTATTGCCATAAAAACTACAGTTAAAATAAGACGATTCTGCAGCATCCAACAAAGAGGCAATTGTGATGTAGGCAACTCGGTATAATCAATATATGCCACAACGCCAAGGACTTTCACATCTTTGATGTAACAGGCACTGTAATAGTATTAAGGTTGCCCATAGAGGGCACAACTGTTACACATCGTAGTTCACTGTTTTTATCCAAAATATAAATCAGCTGTATACATACTAACTATCTGTTAATCAGACATTTAAATGAATCAATTTTATGTCATTAGTGTAGTTCCTACTTTTATACTTTGACGATGGCGTCATATTATGAACGCTGATTGGCACTTGTGAAGTAGTGGACAGGAAGTAGGCGGAGCCTCTGCATATTTAAGCTCGTGCTCAGCACTCATAACCATCAGTTGAGTGCGTAGCAGCGAGGAGAGCTCCGCCTACCATCCTAAGGGAGCCATGGGTATAATTAATTTTATTTTATCTTGTTAAATTTTGACATCATTAGACACTTTCATCTTATTTAAAGATTGGTATCTAGTATTTTTTAAAATTTATCCACAGGTCTGATGATGGTTTTGTAGAAAGAACCGAAACCGGTTACCTGTATCATCAAAACATACATGACGTTATGAAGACTGAACTTTAGTCGAAATATAACAATTAATTGATCACTGCTTTCCAAAAATGTTTACCAAAATTGTACACGTGTAGCTGTTCTGAGGTCGTCTTTGCGTCTTTTTATGAGGGCTGCACTATTCATAATCCGAACGATCAGATCGACTCTTGGGTTACTTTTTCTTTGTAGACTTCGCCTTTAACCATCCATGCAGGTAAATTTCCAAAGAGATAAGTCTGGGGACCTTGGTGGCCAAGATAAGTGCCCATATCCATTGATCGATCTTCCGGGAAATGTTAGGCTTGGATAATGTCACCTGACGACTAGAATGTGCAGGAGCCCCGTCATGCTGGAGGAACATACGCATTCCTGTAGCCAAAGGAACCTCTTCCAATAACTCTGGAAGCTCATTTTCAAGGAAGTGTGGACAACTTGGTCCTGTACGGACCAACATACGAAACGAAAATGCATTGAACCCAGCTATACAGTACTCAATAAAAAATTGGACACATGTTATACGACATTTTTCTGCATTTTGTCTATACTACCACCTCCTACAATATTTACTATTCCTCCTGAAACATCCCGTATAATTATTCAGGTCTCGACTGGTCATCGAAAGTTTTCAGTGCTAGACGCACGTCATCGTCCGAATCCTCGCGCGGGAATACAGTGTGGCCACTAGTGAGTGGAATAATCGACTAGGGCGGCCGGGTGGTGAGGGGTGGGTGGGTCTTCGGCAGGTACCGCGCATGTGGTATGCGGCAAAGATGGGAATTCGTGTCTGACGAGTAGCGTGTGTAGATTAATGCTGCAGAGAAATTGGCTGCTGTGTCCCGATAGTGCCAACCTTCGGGGGTTCGAGTTCTCCCTCCGGCATGGATGTGTGTGTTGTCCATAGCGTTAGTTAGTTTAAGTTAGATTAAGCAGTGTGTAAGCTTAGGGACCGATGACCTAAGCAACTAGGTCCCATAATATATTATCACAAATTTACATAATTTTAAATCCAAAATACTGCATCTCAGTTCTTACAATAGTGCAATAGGTGCGCACTGGTTAGATGTAACTGAAGAGAGACTCCAATTCTGATTGTGGTTAAGGGCGAATCCCAAGCGCATGGCTACGAACAATTGGGAGCGTAAACTTAATGTTATCGGAGACTTATTGAACGACAATGACATGCGATCGTTACACCGACTGCAGAAAGTTCAGTTTATAAATACATACATACTTAGCGAAATACACTCCTGGAAATTGAAATAAGAACACCGTGAATTCATTGTCCCAGGAAGGGGAAACTTTATTGACACATTCCTGGGGTCAGATACATCACATGATCACACTGACAGAACCACAGGCACATAGACACAGGCAACAGAGCATGCACAATGTCGGCACTAGTACAGTGTATATCCACCTTTCGCAGCAATGCAGGCTGCTATTCTCCCATGGAGACGATCGTAGAGATGCTGGATGTAGTCCTGTGGAACGGCTTGCCATGCCATTTCCACCTGGCGCCTCAGTTGGACCAGCGTTCGTGCTGGACGTGCAGACCGCGTGAGACGACGCTTCATCCAGTCCCAAACATGCTCAATGGGGGACAGATCCGGAGATCTTGCTGGCCAGGGTAGTTGACTTACACCTTCTAGAGCACGTTGGGTGGCACGGGATACATGCGGACGTGCATTGTCCTGTTGGAACAGCAAGTTCCCTTGCCGGTCTAGGAATGGTAGAACGATGGGTTCGATGACGGCTTGGATGTACCGTGCACTATTCAGTGTCCCCTCGACGATCACCAGTGGTGTACGGCCAGTGTAGGAGATCGCTCCCCACACCATGATGCCGGGTGTTGGCCCTGTGTGCCTCGGTCGTATGCAGTCCTGATTGTGGCGCTCACCTGCACGGCGCCAAACACGCATACGACCATCATTGGCACCAAGGCAGAAGCGACTCTCATCGCTGAAGACGACACGTCTCCATTCGTCCCTCCATTCACGCCTGTCGCGACACCACTGGAGGCGGGCTGCACGATGTTGGGGCGTGAGCGGAAGACGGCCTAACGGTGTGCGGGACCGTAGCCCAGCTTCATGGAGACGGTTGCGAATGGCCCTCGCCGATACCCCAGGAGCAACAGTGTCCCTAATTTGCTGGGAAGTGGCGGTGCGGTCCCCTACGGCACTGCGTAGGATCCTACGGTCTTGGCGTGCATCCGTGCGTCGCTGCGGTCCGGTCCCAGGTCGACGGGCACGTGCACCTTCCGCCGACCACTGGCGACAACATCGATGTAATGTGGAGACCTCACGCCCCACGTGTTGAGCAATTCGGCGGTACGTCCACCCGGCCTCCCGCATGCCCACTGTACGCCCTCGCTCAAAGTCCGTCAACTGCACATACGGTTCACGTCCAGCTGTCGCGGCATGCTACCAGTGTTAAAGACTGCGATGGAGCTCCGTATGCCACGGCAAACTGGCTGACACTGATGGCGGCGGTGCACAAATGCTGCGCAGCTAGCGCCATTCGACGGCCAACACCGCGGTTCCTGGTGTGTCCGCTGTGCCGTGCGTGTGATCATTGCTTGTACAGCCCTCTCGCAGTGTCCGGAGCAAGTGTGGTGGGTCTGACACACCGGTGTCAATGCGTTCGTTTTTCCATTTCCAGGAGTGTATATCATGTCGCAGCAGTCTTACCGATACCGCAGGTCACAGCACATAAAATACTAACTGCAGCCTGTTGATATGTGTGGAAACAAAATATCTTCAAAATATCCTTCCACACGGCGACTTTGCAGAAGCAAAAGGGAGGACTTGGAATTAAAGACGTTAAATCTAGATTGACGCACTGTTTCTAACTCGTGCTTTTAAAATAATACATGTCACTAAGACAGGCATCATGAAACTTCTGTTCCTCTCGTTAGATCCTAGGGATAGGAACGCTCCTGTTAATGTAGCACATATAGATGCCAGCCTAGATTACGTCCGAAAGTACTATGTCGATTGCAGCTGTATAAGACTTCCATCAGCACGAAACAACACTAGAACCGTCTATGGTTATATGACCAGACATCGTATTCACAACACAATTCATGTAAATAACCTACTAAATACTGGATGAACGTATGGAAAAATATCAGCAGTAAAATTCTACCGGTGACCTATGGTACGACGTTGTAATCGAAACCATACCCACAGCGGAACGATTACGGAAAATCAAATTGAGACCATCTCCATACCGCGACAAATGTCGGCTTGTAGAAACTGTAGCGGACATATTCTTATGTGAAAATAGAATCAGAATTTTGGACTGGAATAGGAAGAAATTAGCACTATCAACAGAACCGCAGAAAGTCATATATCGATAACTGAAGCTTTACAACCCAACTGGAAACGTTACCCGTCCGCAAAGAATAACAGTTTTTCGTGGCTTCTGGGACAGTTTGTGTTTTACGTCTTAACAAACAAAACTTCGAACTTAGAAGAGTACATGTCTTATATTGCAGAAGAACATTTTGAGCTGCAGAAAAATAACAAGTATAAGTAATGGTTTCAAAATTTTTTGTCTATTGCTTTATGTGTCTACAAAGAAGTGGGCACTTTTATTGATTAGAAGCAGAATACTATTCGTTCACTTTTTTTATTCCTGGAACATGCTTTTACGTTAGTTCTAAAGTCAGAACTGTTCTAATTTAGCAAAACGCCTTCGGCTCCGAATATTCTTTCGTTTGTTGAAAAGTGTAAGGCTTCCTTACAGACCTCTTATGCATCCAGTGCATAATAACTTAAATAGTGAATATGTTTCTGAATGAATCTTTATCTATTTTTCTGTCACCATTTTGACTGTTATAAGTTAAGTTCTACAAGGAACGCGCGCCATTGGAGGCGTAAATCTGTAATTTATTTTACCTTAATTACTACTTCAATTTTGTTCAACAATGTAAGGCGCCGACCTGGTGCTGAAAGACTTCTCAAATAAAAAAAAAAAAGTGCAGTGATAAGCACGTCTGTCTAGTAAGCAGGAGGTCCAGGTTTGAAGCCCGGTCGGTCATAAATTTTTATCTGCCGTCGTTGCTGTATTTCAACGCTTTGTGACCGTGTGGACGTCAGTCTTTCGATATTTAAGATGCAATTGATTTTGAGGCAATAGCGATGATTTGCGAACATCAATGCAACGGGACTTCTACGGCATCCAACCCTTAGTCATTGCTTTGTGACGGCGCTAACGCATGTCATATACATGCGAATCAGATTGTAGCGCATATATAGTCAAATAACGAATAGTCAGTATACAAGTACTTACGAAAAGTAGAAGCAGGATTGCAGCGAACTGATCACTTAACAAAGTGCAACGTAGAGTACCTGTATAATGAGTCATTCCAGCTGCACAGCTGAGTGTAATATTTGTTAAGCAATTCACTGCAGAATTAATGAAATACCCACACGATGATCTCTGTAGTCATACTGTATCATTAGCAGCTCGCGAATGGAGTACTATGTTCGTTAAATCGGATTACTCAAGCTGATGCCAAATAAAGAGAAGCGACGACGCCACAGCACTATCTTTACTTAAGTAGGTATTCAGCGCTAAATTATGTGCGCCACCATTAACGTCAGTGTAAGCAGTTTGATAAAAACACCACCACTACTACTGCCAACCTGTACCATTATCATCATACAGCTGTAACTCGCCGTGATTACAAGTTGCTGATGTTTGTCAAAAATAGCGGAAAGGGCCTCATGAATGTGAAGTTCCATTTGCATTACGCCTAGGACGGAGGGAATCCTAAATAACAGTAATAGGTCACCCAGCGAAGAGAAGAGACTACGTATTGTCTCAAGTTCGATTCCCGGCGGGGTCAGGGAATTTCTCTGCCTCGTGATGACTGGGTGTTGTGTGATGTCCTTAGGTTAGTTAGGTTTAAGTAGTTCTAAGTTCTAGGGGACTGATGACCATACATGTTAAGTCCCATAGTGCTCAGAGCCGTATTGTCTCAAGCTCTTGCAGTATGATATTAATGCAGTTCGCGATGGTTTCACACTAACGGATTCCTTTGGCTATTGGAATACTCATATGGGAATTATCAAAGTGTAATTGCTAGAACGCTCAACTACTTAATAACACCTCATTCTGGATTGAATACGACTCGGAAAGCGACGTTAATTTGACGTTTCCGTCCATCTCCTGACGTCTTACTGAATGAAGTCCGAAGTGCATTCACAGTTGTGTTGCCTGCCGCATGGATTCTGTGAAGTGTTGTGGCAGCTGGCAGTCATTGCTGAATACAGACATGTGCAAATATCCTCACTGCTCCAGGGGAACTCGTCTTTGTTGCTTTTTTCCCATACCGTAATTAGCACAAAAAGATAAGGCTTATTCTGCTGAAGAACTTAATGCCCACAAGTCAGTAAATAAGAATCTCCGACCGGTAGTAATGCATGAAAGGAAACAGACTGTTGGACAAAAGAATGGACAGCTTCCTGCTTTTTGCTTTTCCGATAACGCCTACGATAAGAGTCCGGTGTCATATTATGCTGCAGAATCCAAAACAGTTTATTTTTTTACTTTACAAAAGCTGTGATATGAGAATGGGAGATGACTTACATGCTTCTCAGGAACTTTAGTTTTTCGTGTTTATTTTCCCACTTCATACTAAGACAAGTGCGTTGATATGATAAGAGGAAATGAAATATACGCTTCCAAGACATAATATTTCCTTGTGTGCTACTACTGCCTGCATGAAAACACTGCAGTTAATTTTTGCGTCTTAGATAAATTTTGGTGTCACCTCACATTACTTTGTGAGAGAGTTCCCATATTTTTGGGATTCAAATAGAGTGGACATTTCATCACTGGTAAATATTCTGATAACTACTGCCATGATACTCGTTGCAATTCCTCCATGGCACCTGTGAGTAGCGTCTCACGTTTGTTACTATAAGAACATGCAGGCAGTGCTGTCCGCTCACTGTGATTTCTTTCTGTTTATGGAGAAGCGTCTGCTGCAGTGTCTACCCTCATCCAACATAAACAAATCGCGGCGGCATCGGGCACTGCTAATCGCTGCACTTGTCGTGAGCCGCAACGACAAGAGCGCTCTGTCTCTCCCAACGATACTATGGAGTTAATACATCTTACTTACTTAACGTAATATGCCGGACGTCGGTTGGGTAAAACTTCTGTTTGTACCTTCCCATCGCATTAAAATACTTTAGAGCCATATTTGATTCAATATTTATTGTCTCTCTAATGTTAGTAGTTTTGATTCAGATTGTGCGTGAACAAGAAGACACACACACACACGCACACACACACACACACACACACACACACACACACACACACACACTCAGAAACAGTCATTGATTTCAGTGATTATGACGACTACTGTGGGGATGAAGTAGTGAAGCCAGCAGACGATCAAGTAGGTAGAAAGACGAGGGCTAATAGAAATCCTTGGGTAACAGAAGATATATTGAATTTAATTGATAAAAGGAGAAAACATAAAAATGCAGTAAACGAAGCAGGCGAAAAGGAATACAAACGTCTCAAAAATGAGATCGACAGGAAGTGCAAAATGGCTAAGCAGGGATGGCTAGAGGACAAATGTAAGGATGTAGAGGCTTGTCTCACTAGTGGTAAGATAGATACTGCTTACAGGAAAATTAAAGAGACCTTTGGAGAGAAGAGAACCACTTGTATGAATATCAAGAGCTCAGATGGCAACCCAGTTCTAAGCAAAGAAGTGTAAACAGAAAGGTGGAAGGAGTATATAGAGGGTTTATACAAGGGCGATGTACTTGAGGACAATATTATGGAAAAGGAAGAGGATGTAGATGAAGACGAAATGGGAGATAAGATACTGCGTGAAGAGTTTGACAGAGCACTGAAAGACCTGAGTCGAACCAAGGCCCCGGGAGTAGTCACCATTCCATTAGAACTACTGATGGCCTTGGGAGAGCCAGTCATGACTAAACTCTACCATCTGGTGAGCAAGATGTATGAGACAGGCGATATACCCACAGACTTCAAGAAGAATATAATAATTCCAATCCCAAAGAAAGCAGGTGTTGACAGATGTGAAAATTACCGAACTATCAGTTTTATAAGTCACAGCTGCAAAATACTAACGCGAATTCTTTACAGACGAATGGAAAAACTGGTAGAAGCGGACCTCGGGGAAGATCAGTTTGGATTCCGTAGAAATGTTGGAACACGTGAGGCAATACTAACCTTACGACTTATCTTGGAAGAAAGATTAAGAAAAGGCTAACCTACGTTTCTAGCATTTGTAGACTTAGAGAAAGCTTTTAACAATGTTAACTGGAATACTCTCTTTCAAATTCTGAAGGTGGCAGGGGTAAAACACAGGGAGCGAAAGGCTATTTACAATTAGTACAGAAACCAGACGGCAGTTATAAGAGTCGAGGGGCATGAAAGGGAAGTAGTGGTTGGGAAAGGAGTGAGACAGGGTTGTAGCCTCTCCCCGAAGTTATTCCGTCTGTATATAGAGCAAGCAGTAAAGGAAACAAAAGAAAAATTCGGAGTAGGTATTAAAATTCATGGAGAAGAAGTAAAAACCTTGAGGTTCGCCGATGACATTGTAATTCTGTCAGAGACAGCAACGGACTTTGAAGAGCAGTTGAACGGCATGGATAGTGTCTTGAAAGGAGGATATAAGATGAACATCAACAAAAGCAAAACGAGGATAATGGAATGTAGTCAAATTAAATCGCGTGATCCTGAGGGAATTAGATTAGGAAATGAGACACTTAAAGTAGTAAAGGAGTTTTGCTATATAGGGAGTACAATAACTGATGATGGTCGAAGTAGAGAGGATATAAAATGTAGACTGGCAATGGCAAGGAAATCGTTTCTGAAGAGAAATTTGTTAACATCGAGTATAGATTTAAGTGTCAGGAAGTCCTTTCTGAAAGTCTTTATATGGAGTGTGGTCATGTATGGAAGTGAAACATGGACGATAACTAGTTTGGACAAGAAGAGAATAGAAGCTTTCGAAATGTGGTGCTACAGAAGAATGCTGAAGATAAGGTGGGTAGATCACGTAACTAGTGAGGAGGGATTGAATAGGATTGGGGAGAAGAGAACTTTCTGGCACAACTTGACTAGAAGAAGGTATCGGTTGGTAGGACATGTTTTGAGGCATCAAGGGATCACAAATGTAGCATTGGAGGGCAGCGTGGAGGGTAAAAATCGTAGAGGGAGACCAAGAGATGAATACACTAAGCAGATTCAGAAGGATGAAGGTTGCAGTAAGTACTGGGAGATGAAGAAGCTTGCACAGGATAGAGTAGCATGGAGAGCTGCATCAAACCAGTCTCAGGACTGAAGACCACATCAACAACAACAACTGTGTGTTGAACAACACGTGCACCAATCAATTCTTCAGTTGGCGTCGAGTCGATGAGACTTTTCAATTACCTTGGATTGCAAGAATTGTAAGGAGGAGACTGAAAGTAGATGGACTTGTGTGCTAAAGAGCAAAGCAAAGCTTGTTATCAGATAATTGTCCACATGGGTTTTGTGGACGAGTATACTTCTTTTAGTAACCAACCCAACCACCATCATTACGTAAGATTTCTCGAAGGCCTAGAGGCATTGATTTAATGAAGTCGTCGATAGTGTAGCATGATGGTTTACATCCCACCATACGTTTTCCATATTCGTCCAAAGGTCGCTTCCATTTGTAGGTCCACATGGCAATGACCTTGTTACCTCTGCCCACATATTCTGTATCTGGTTGATGTTCGGAGATCGTGGAACAAACGGCAACAGCTTTATCCTCTCTTGGCCCTGAATCCAATCTCGCACTTCTCTGCTATGATGTATGGGGCTCTGCTCCTGTAAATAAACTGTTATCTCGTTACTTCATATATTTATATTTAAATAACGTATTTGTCATAAGCACATTGTATTAGTATTTTCCGTAGTGTTTAAGAATTCAGGCCCTCTGTTAGATAAGTGATCTACATTCAACAGTCCGATTAAGAATGTGTTTTACCCAGTCTATCATATGATGAGAGCCGTAGTCGGATATCCACATTAAGACTGAGTGGCTGAATCCGATTAGAACGATCTGGTATCGAAATGAAATTACAGAAATCGGATAATTTGAACGTCTGTATTGCAACAATGCTCGGCACATAATTCCTTTGATGGAGTAACATTTAGCAACTGTCTAAGAAAAAGTAAGAAATATGTCTACTAGTAACAATGCAACCTAATTATAACCCATATTTGTGTGACGGAAACATTGAATAGAGCAATATGCATCTATTTTAGTGGTGGGAAGGTACACCACATCGAATTTGCTAATGACATAATAATGATAATAATAATAATAATAATAATAATAATAATTCATGCCAGAACGTTCTTTGTTGATACAATAATATCTTACAATGCTTAACGGTAGTACATGATTTTCAGGTATGCAAAGTCCAATGCTTAACTGTAAGATGATAACTAGATCTTCAGAATCGAAAATGACAGTTGATACATACACTGACAGCGTGGCGCCACCTTCACATGGGCGGCGCCGGATTTCAGGCGGCGGGTGGCGTCTGGTCGGTGGCCGGTAGCCGCTGCAGCGCGAGATATCGCTCGAGCGTAAGCTGTTCTGATCGCGACGCAGCCACGAGCTGTCCAACGGTATTGTTTCTGCGAGTACTTGTTATTGCTGGTGGGCAGAATGTGAAGCGAGTTTTCATCGATGTTCAATCAGACTCATAACTTTAGACGAGGGTCGAAATGTGGTAAAAAAAAAAAAAAAAAAAAAAAAATACAGTTGGACTCGAACCGCCGGCCGTGGTGGACGTGCGGTTCTAGGCGCTGCAGTCCGGTACCGCAGGTGTGCTACGGTCGCAGGTTTGAATCCTGCCTCGGGCATATACATGTGAGATGACCTTACGTTAGTTAGGTTTAAGTAGTTCTAAGTTCTAGGGGTTTGATGACCTAAGATGTTATGTCCCATAGTGCTCAGAGCCATTTGGACGCGAACAGGCGACCATAAGTTTAGAATGCTCGACGATTACCACTTTTTTTTTTATTCATTGTGTTAGATATTGTTCCTTGCGTCACAAGACATCCGTTTTAAGTTGATCGTTGATTCTTAGACTCAGTTCTTTTATTACAGAGAGCACACAGCCCTCTGACCGAACACTCTGAGCTACCGTGCCGGCTTCCTCTAGACCACGGGCTGACAAAATCTGACAACATCTAGGAAGTAGAGAACACTTCCTCCAGACACTTCCGCATCTTACAGTGTTGCCAGATTGTGCAGATGGCTGGACTTAGAGATGTCAGGGACGGTCAATTTTATTGGCCTCCTTAAGTGAACGACTCAGAATTAGTCTCTGTGGCGGCTGGCCGGCGGTCAGTTTTTACGTCTAAGACTGTACATATTTATTAAGAAATTGGTTGACATAGTCTTCGGTACTGCATGAACACAAGCAGGCATTGCGACGTAATGGCAAGGAGCTGTTGACAAGCAATTATTGTCACATGGCGAAATAAAAAGCGAGAACTATTGTAAACTATAACAAAAACGTATCTTAACATGAACAAGCCGCCTGATGATGAACACGTCAATTCAAAACCGGCAACGCCGCTATTTGTATAAATAATCATCATAATAAGAAGTGCCTGTTATCTTCTCTGCAAGAATCATCCTGTATTTTATATATAGTTACAGGCTCAAAATGTCTGTCTTCCGCAAAACAGCGTAATGAATTACATTCTTTTCCTTCTCATTAGCTTTTACGCTCTTTTAGCTAGAAGCTTGCACTAAATTTTTCGCAATTTTTTTCTTATTTAACGTAGCCACCGGATGCCCTTCCCGTCGTAGTTGTCGTCAACTACCTACTGGAGGGAAATCTTGCTCGCGTCCTTTCCCTGCAACTATTGTAAATTTAATTCTGTGTGGTACAGTAATTAAATTTCGAAAGAAAAACAGCCTTGGTTACTGGGGAAACAATACTTTTATCGACGCTTATCACCCTTCTGGGACATCATCAGTAAACCTTTGTGCACTGCAAGTTTTCTGATATGCCCAGGAAGGGCGAAACCAGTTGATAAAAGTTTCGTTTCACCCTGCAAACAAGACATTTTTACTTTTTGTTCAGAAATGCTTCAGGCGCTCAGTCCGGAACCGCGCGACTACTACGGTCGCAGGTTCGAATCCTGCCTCGGGCATGGATGTGTGTGATGTCCTTAGGTTAGTTAGGTTTAAGTAGTTCTAAGTTCAAGGGGACTGAAGACCACAGATGTTAAGTCCTATAGTGCTCAGAGCCGTTTGAACCATTTGTTCAGAAATGCTACCCACCGTTTCTGTATCTATTAAGCCATGGAATGGGGTGAACTGCACGCAGTTTGACACTTTGTGTAACTAGTTTCCGGAGGTGGAACATGGGGATCACCTCAGCATTTGCCTAAACGAGAATGGGAAAGCACCTAAAGGTTACTCATAGATTGGCCGTGGGACAAACCATTTGCCGGTGACACGCCGCATGATTTCGATACTAGTCTGGCTGTTTCCTGTCCCGCGGAAGCGCTATAACACGCAGTATTCCGATTCTTTTTTTTTTGGGGGGGGGGGGGGGGGATCATGATATTAGGTTACTGTTTGAGCTGGGAACATGGGGCCATGGGATGGATATTTTTTTTTTTTAGCTCGGGCCAGCGGCCATTTATTTAGCCATTCGAGGGTCTATCTTACTGTAGCTATGTCATACTATATTAAGCAAGGTTTGAACGACAAACCGGAGCTAGCTCCAATGCCAGTAGTGCGAATCAATTAATTCCTTTTACAAGAGAGTTTAACTGGGCTGTAATCAATGCTCAGATAATGGCACAATTTGGATGAGCACTATTATTTTACGTGCAAAAACAGTCACCCTCGTTCGTATTTTACGTGCAAAAACGGTCACCCCTTAATAACTCCGTATTGCAGAGAGACTGATGGTTAAAATTTGGTCCACCGATATATAACACCTTGTGTATTGTGTATTAAACCGGAGAACTAGAAAAGACGGAAAGGTTTCGTGTCGCCGTAGCCCTCAGCGGTCTACAACCCCACAGCAGGTAACAGCAATCGACCCACCTCATCGCCGCCCCACACCGAACTTGGGGTTATTGTACAATTCACCCCCCAGTGGATCCTCCCTCACCTCCCTCCCCTCTCGGAACGTATCATACCAGACGAATGTAACCCCCAATGTTTGTGTTGTAGAGTAATTATGATGTACGCGTACTTGGAGGCAGTGTTTGCGCAGTAATCGCCGACATAGACATCAGAACTTGGTTTAAGGTCAGTTTTAACAGTTCGAAGAAATAATGCTTTGTTTAGGTTTTACGCGGAAAGAAACACGTTTTTCACGGACGTTTTTGAAGCGTGCCACTTTTATACTTTAAACTTGTACGAATTTGTTGGAACTTTACACAAACGCTGAGTAATCTTTATCTGTTGTCCAGAGGCGATGGTTTAACGATTTTCAGAGCGCCAAGTCTATACTTTAAACTTGTACGAATTGCTTCGAACTGCGCATGAAGAGATAAATGGATGAAGCCAAAATAATTTTTTTTCATCCAATAAACTTTACCCGTTTTTGGGATATGATGGTTTAAAGACGAGCTAAATGTAGCATGTAAAATTCGTTCTTTCTTAAACTGAATGCGCGGAAACTGTTTATTGTGCATCAAATAAATAAAAAATGAAGTCTTAAGGTAAAACTGGAAGTTCACTTCCAGAAATGTGCCTTCATTTGGATTTTACGTCCAAAACACACTTTTTCAGTAAGTTTCTTACGTGCCCCGCTTCTCCGTTCGAACTTGTGCGAATATGTTCAAATATTGTAGGAGGACGGAAAAATACATGTAACTAATGGTCATCTTGTCCTTGTGTGAAAGACTTACCTGTTGCCACTATTTAAGCAACATAGTTTGGAAGACAGAAACCAAACCTATACAGGATCAGTGGTCGCCAGATTCAACAAAAATCTACATTGGTTGCGAAGCAATGGTGGTCAGATGTCAATATTATTGTAGAGTAAAAGTTCGGAATCACAATGAAAAATTCTGCTGTCGCAGCACAAAAAAGGCGAATATGTCCTCGTCAGAGTTAGAGATGAGAAATACGGGAACTAGTTTGCCGACTTACTTGGAAGCTTCAAAGACCTTAAATCGTAATATAATCTTGTTAATAATGTTATCCACGTCATGAAATATAATGCATTATGTCACGTAAAGTAACATGGCAGACGATATCATGTAGTACAAAATGACACATGTCATCATGTGATCCTATTTGGGATTTATCACGTCGTGCAATAACAAACGAAAGGGCAACGTCGGAGCTGGCATGTTAGAGATTTGAAAGTGGTAGGGACGCTAGAAAATACGAAAAGAGAAATGGGAAGGCCCAGTGTGCATACAGTGATGTTCAGTACAGTGAAACGAAAAGAAGGATTTCTGGTCAGACGGCTGTACGCTAATGTCAATTGCGGCAGTAAGTGGTATGACGTGGTTAGGATACGTTATGAATAGGGAGGTAGGGCAGAGAGTGAGTTACTGTGAACAGTTCAGTGATAGGGTTATTCTAATCAGATTCTACAGCAAATCAACGCTGCCACCAATAGCTTAAGTCTACTTGCCGACATGGCAAGGAGAAGATGAAGAGATAAATAAACTATATGAGGATATACTTCAGTACTTGACGGGAGATAAATATGTAATAGTTATTGGGGACTGAAATATGGCTGCAGGGAAAGAAGTAGAAAAAAAGGTTACGGAAGTAAAAGGGCTTGGTAGTAAGAATGAGAGAGCAGGAAGACTAACTGAGTTCGGCAATAAAATTCAGCTAGTAACAGCAAATATTCTGTTCAAGAATAACAAGAGGAGGGCGTATGCTTGGAAAAGACCCGGAGATAAAGGAAACATCCAGTTATATTGCGTCATGGTCAGGCAGTTTCGGATTTGAGATACTGGATTTTAAGGTATACCCAGACTCAGGTCACAATTTAGAAGTTATGAAAGGTAGGCTGAAGTTAGAGAGACTAGTCAAAGAAGTGCAATACGGAAGAAGTGCAATACGGAAGTTCAAAGGAATGAAGACATACGCTTGAAGTTCTATGGGCTATAGATTCTGTGGCCGTAAATAGCTCAATAGCCAGGCCAGTCCAAGAGCAATGGCAATCATAGAAGTTGGAGAGAAAAATAAAGATACAAGGAAGTTTACTGCCAGAACACTATGGGTAACAGAAGAAATGCTTCACTTGATCGGCGAAAGAAGGAAGTACAACAATGTCCATGGAAATTCAAGAGGATAGAAATACAAGTCACTTATGAATGAAATAGATAGGAAGTGCAGAGAAACTAAAGCGAAATGGGTGCAGGAAAACGGTGAATAAACCGAAAGAGACGTAATTGCTGGAAGAACTGATTCAGCATATGGAAAAGTCAAAATGACCTTCGGTAACATTAAGGCAAGGGCATTCACATTAAGAGTGCAGTGGGAATACCAGGGTTATATGGAAAGAAGTGAGCGGATTGATGGAAAGAGTGCACTGAAGGTTTCTAAACGGAGGAGGAATTGTCTGATGAAGATTCAGAGGAAGAAACAGGCAGAAAGAGTACACTGAAGGTTTCTAAAAGGTGGAGGAACTGTCTGAAGAAGTGACAGAGGAAGAAACAGGGGTCGACAGGGAAGAAGAGTGGATACCATAATAGATTCAAAATCTGAAAGAGGTTTGGAAGAATGAAGATCAAAGAAGGCACAACGGATTGTCAATATTCAATCGGAATTTCCAAAACCTATGGGGAAGTTGGTAGCAAGACAACTATTCAAGATCGTGTGTAGAATGCATAAAACTGGCAATATACCACCACACTTGGGGAAAGTATCACCCACACAATTCGAAAACAGCAAGAGCCATCATGTGCTAAAATTATAGCACAGTCAGTTTAACAGGTCTTTATGATCGGTTTGCCTTAGAAAACGTAAAGGCACCAGAGGGGCAGCTCTGGTTACGGTTGACAATGGAAACAAGACTGAAGAGAGATCAAGACACGTTCACAAAATTTCTCAAGCTGGAAAATCGATCGATAGTGTAAATTGATTTAAGATGTTCGAGATTCTAAGAATGATAATGTTAGTTATAGATATAGGCGGGTAATGTATATTATGTACAAAAACCTACGGGGAACAGTGAGACTGGAAGAACAAGAACGAAACCCTCGGATTAAAATTGTTACAACAGGGTTGTAGCCTTTGACGCCTACTTCAGGAGCAATGACAGAAATAAAAGAAAGATTATAGAGTGGGATTAAAAGTCAAGATCAAAGGACGTCGGTAATAAGATCCGTTAATGACTTTGTTATTTTCAGCGAAAGAACAATTATAGGGTCTGTTGAACGGAATGAACAGTCTGATTTGTACAGAATGTGGATTGAGAGTAAATCGGAAAAACACAAACGTAATGAGAAGTAGCAGGCATGAGAATAGAGAGAAGTTCGCATCAAGACTTCTGACGACGAGGTGGACGTATTTATGAAATTCTACTATCCTGAACGTAAAATAACTCTTGAGAGGCGAAGCAAGGAGGATATAAAAGGCAGACTGGAAAGTGCGTGGTATCAAACACTGGCCTTAATTCGAGGTAGAAGTTTCTGAGTATGTACCTTTGGAGCAAAACATTGTATGACTGTGAGGCATGGACTAAGGACATACCGGAACACAAGGGAATAGTAGCATTAGAGTCGGCCGCTGTGGTAGAGAGGTTCTAGGTGCTTTAGCCCGGAACCGCGCTGCTGCTACGGTCGCAGGTTCGAATTCTGCTTCGGGCAGGTTAGTTAGGTTTAAGGAGTTCTAAGTCTAGGGGACTGATGACCTCAGATGTTAAGTCCCAAAGTGCTTAGAGCCATTTGAGCCATTTGAATTTGTGCATTTGAGATGTGGCGCTACAGATCAGTGTTGTAAATTAGGTGGACTGATAAGGTAAAGAATGAAGAGGCCCTCTGCTGAATTGGCGAGGAAATGAAAGTACGTCAAACACCTACAAGAAGAAAGAACAGGGTGATAGTATATGTTTTAAGATACCAAGGAACAACCTCCATGGTACTGGAAGGAGCCGTAGAGAGTAAAAACTGTAGGGGAAGACAAAGTTTGGAATACATCCACCAAATAGTTGATATCATAGGGTGGAAGTGTTTTTCTGAGATGAAGAGGTTGGTGCAGGATAGGAATTCACGGCGATCCGCAATAACCAGGCAAAAGAAATTAATTTTTTTTTGTCTGTTGAAAATGGCGCATCAGTATTTAAACATAATATGCAAACAGTCATTAATTATGAGTTTGAGAAGATTCGGAGCACTTTTTGTGCCACAACGCTAAGAGAATCACTTACCGTTCTTTGCATAATTCTTCCTTAATGACCATTGCATTAAAAATACACAGTGTGAAGGTTAGAGGTAATGGCGCAGGGCAAAGATACTACAGAAAGCAGGATGATAAGTGTTTCTAGTCTGAGCGGACCACCCATCAAGAATTTATTGGTTCACTCTTTAAGGGAGTGCGTTGTAAGGTGATTTGTTAGCAATGTGCGTTGCTTGTACGTTCTGGACAGACCCTCTTGAAACGGTCTTCTACTAGAGAATAGGGAAACAATAGGAGGTACTGGACCCCTTTTGTTATCATTCGTTTTAATTAACACGCATATCAACAAATTCCTTTAGAACAACAAAATCTTAATCCTGATTATTTTAGGTAATAAGAATAGTAAGTCACAAGATTTAAGTGAATCTGCTATCAATGTATTTTTATCAACAAGGTCTATCCCATATAAAAGAAAATTTTAAAACCACTGACAATTATGCACCTGACAGGAAAAATTAATACACACAATATTTCTGGCTAGTCTTTGGACACTGGGAACTGATGTTGTCAAACACATTTGCCTGAATAACAACCTGCCAGAGATGCACCTAATAAATAGCAGGATGAATTTAACACAAAGATACCTGTTTCACATTCAAGAGTCAATCAGTAACACTAAGGCTTGCTAATGTTTCAAACTGCGGCTTCAAGGCGCAGTAACACAATTAGTCAGCGTAGAGTCTTACTAAGAGTAGCACAGCAACCACCTCTCACAAGCGTATGTCACTCTTGAGACAAGGTTTATTAAAAATATAATAAATAACAGAGTAAACATAATTACCACCAGAATTAATTAGCAAGGAGTTACGCCGGGTCGCTCGAAGGCAGAACGAAAACTTAACTTGGGGAAGCCAAGGCGGAAGGCGGCAGTTCGTACAAGTCCCACTCCTAGAGCTTCGACCTGGAGTCACCTACCGCTACCAAAGATTTCACAGCCTCGGTACCCAAAGGTGGAAAGGTAGCGCTTACTCCAAAATGCCATCTAGCCAGATGTAACATTTAACAAGCCCACAGAACAGGTCCTCAGGGAAAATGTAAACAACCACCAAAAGATTTAAATAACAGGTTCAAATATTCACTAACAAAACGGGACACTGTCTTTGCCCCACTACGAATCAACTACACAGGCAAGGTACAACCAACAGCGCAAATCTTATCAATAACCTTAAGGAGAATTACCCGCTATTTGCATATAAAAAGAAAACTACTGAAATTCCTGGACCAGCAGCACATAGCGGGTGAGGTTATGTATATGGAAAGGGGCAAAAATCAGTTGCTGTCAGTTACACTCAACATATAAATTTTATTAGTTAAAACACACAATGACATAAGCAAGAGTTAAAAACTCTCAAGGTTTTAACAAAAGAGTTCCTTTCATTTGATTTAAATCGGCTGAAAGCCACATACGAAAATCTAGGGCCCATGGCCTATCAAGGAATTGAGGTACAGGACTTCTGCAAACTTCATTTCTTTTATAATTTTTTTTTACTTCAATAAAAATAGTCTGAAGACCACACATTAAGCAACAACAGTGTTACGGCTTAAGGCCGAAACAAAGATTTTCAATGTTAATTCTAAATAGGCTGAAACACGACCCAAGGCCGCGTATCAACCAAACAATTTAACAGCTGAAAGCCTAGGAAGAAGAGTTTTCAATTTAAAAGGTTGAGGGCCTTAGCTTAAAACCTTTCATGCAAACTTGGCTGAAGGCCTCATACTAAAGAATAATAATGTTATGACTCAAGTCAAGACCAAGATTTTAAATTTTCAGTTTGAGAGAGATTAATACTCGGCTGAAGGCCACACACCATGGAGAAAACAATTTCGCAGCTTAAGGCCTAAAGAGAAAAAATTTATACTTTTTATAAGCTAAAACTCGGCTGAAGGCCACACAGAGTACTTAAGACAAGAAATCACTATGTTAAACACAAGCCCGCATCTCGTGGTCGTGCGGTAGCGTTCTCGCTTCCCACGCCCGGGTTCCCGGGTTCGATTCCCGGCGGGGTCAGGGATTTTCTCTGCCTCGTGATGGCTGGGTGTTGTGTGCTGTCCTTAGGTTAGTTAGGTTTAACTAGTTCTAAGTTCTAGGGGACTGATGACCATAGATGTTAAGTCCCATAGTGCTCAGAGCCATTTGAACCATTTAAACACAAGGAGCGGTGCTCAGGAAGTTCGAAGGGTCGGCCCGGAAAGTAACACTAACGCACATTGAGGTGAGGCAGGCAGCCAGACCGACTACCTCTAAATCGGAAGGCTCCCCAACGAAGGCCAGCCGACAAAGAAACCAACAAAATCAGTTCACTCCATCCAATAAGCAAAACGACAACAAGACGTCAATAGTTCAACTATCTGGATGCTGGTGCCCAATGCAGCCAAGTCTGAATAAACGCCCAAAACTACCAACACACCTCTGCTCTCGAACTACATGCCGTGCTGGACAGCAACAATACGACGAGGAAAATACACTGCCAAAAACTACGTCAACACACAGGGCAGGTAACCGGGACGTTAATGGCCACAAGGCCGAACATACCACTGGTGCACTTCATTAATGAAGGATTTAACTAAGTTAAGTTAAACCTTATCAAAGGAAACAGCTGCAATTCTAGCTGACTTCAATGCACACATGTTGTTGCTCACGGGAATCTCGCAGAAAGCAACATCCAGGAACAAACAAAGTAATAGCATTTGATGCCTGATAGTATTTTAAGTGAGCACTCAACTTTAGGGTCCAATATCAGTGGGCGACGAACTTAGCAACCCTAGCAAGAAACGCCTCACAAATCCAACTGCGCATGCACACCTCCAGCGGCTCCGGCTCGACTCCGCTCGATGGAGACCTCCTCGCTGCTCTGCGCCAATCAACCGGCCGCCTCCACCCGTAAACGGTCAAGGGACCAAACAGACGTCGGCTGATGGGATGACCGACCGGACGACCAACAAACATTCGTTCCCGCTCGAGTCTCCTTCAGTTGGACAGTGAATGTGTGCCGACAGCAGTCAGCAAGTACTCGCTATCTGTACCTGACTGGTGCTCCGTGCCCGACGGTCCTTAGTCGCCGACCACTGCTCCGTCCCCGACTACACACCTGGTCCGTCTCCAACTGAACTCCCAACTGAACTCCAGACACACCACGACCCAGAAATACTATCGGTCGCCCCAGTGATGGTACGAGACTGCACATATCGATAAGCGCTGCTGCTGACACTCACGGGCAGTTAAGGCAGAAAGTTAGTGATGCCAGTAAATGGAATAAGGAAACGAGGCGGCAGTACCATAAGAGAAGATGATAAACAATACACGGCATGAACTTGAGCCAAGCAAGGTTCACTTACAATTACTAGCAAGGCCAGGAGGCACTCCACCAAGCGTATGCAAACAGTGATCCAATACTGTTAAATGTTTTTTATTCCAGTATTTGTTCACGATATGAATTTTTAGACGATGACCGGTTTCAGTCCGTAATGACCATCCTCAGGTCTTTTTTCCTCTAGTTCTTTTTGGTATACAACGCTTAGACCGTAACCTGATTTTAGAATGTTCATGGTCTGTGGCTAAAACAAATACTGAGTCAAACACATAAACGTATGATTTTTTAAGTGAGTAAATTCTACCTAGGTCTCTTGCTAACATGGCAACCATACCATTACGTGGACGCTTACGTGGACGCGAATGTATTCGAGTCGAAGGACATGAGACAGTTAGCTTTGTCATAATATCATAGCCCGAACGACGTGCTGCAAGGCATGCCTGGCCCCGATTATTCAATGCAGGCGTCTAAATGGGTAAACATTGCCTCAATTTGAAGCCAGAACTGAGCTGAATCAATGCTCATTTCCTTCCATTGCTATATATTTGGCTAACTAATCGGCAACAGCAAATATTTTTTAGGTTTGACTAAAAGTATCGGGACACCCTCAAAAACAGCAGGCACTCCAATTAAGTTACGTGAACTCTTATGCTCCACTGTTCACTGAAAACCGTAACGACCACAATTCTGAAATTTTCATTACAAGCTTTACTGGTGCTCGCTGTGCTAGTGCTGCCAAACAGTCGAATGCAGTATATTCGATAAACAGATTACGGCCTTGCAGCTGAATACATATTACATCAAACAACAATTCCCCAGGAGCTTGGAATAGGCACGCTCGTGCATTATATTAATATTTAACACCTGTCTTAAACTATTCATAGGCTCACCTTCCCGTCCATGGCAACACTCATGCGCTTCCAGTTACCAGAGGTGAGGTAGCAGACCTTAACACCTTCACACACTCGCCCTAAGTACAATAGCACTTAATTCTTCGCTGGACGCCCGATATGGCTTGCATCGGGTACAGCGGGCGGCAATAAGGCAGCGAACGAACGTAGACAGCCGTGTCCGGAACTAGTAGCAAACAACCCAAGGCAACAACAAGCATCCCCACAGGCGACGGGAAAGGCTCTCCATCAAGCTGCCCCATACACGTGGTCGGTTCAAGCTCCACTACAAGCGCACACCGGCCTCAGGTAACATCGAACGCCAACTGTCCCGTCCATGGCGAGAGCCTACTGTTAACTCATCCGGCAAGGATAAGGTGGCAGAAGTTAATTACGCGTTATCAGCAAAGGTAAGAGCGTGAAGGCAAGGTACTTGCAAATACGCTGGCGTGCCAGCAATGCCACGGTTCACGTCTGTATTACAGCAAGAAATACCAATCTACATTTGGTTGAAAATCTGTGTGTTAGATCATTGTGAGCCTAGTAAGGGCGTAGTATACATACGTCGTCAGGTTGAATCGTACATTCTACAGATACCTTCACGGCAGTGGTACCTAACTCGGCATTAGTTCTTTAGGGTATACTACGCTTACATCCTAACCTGATTTTACAATGTTCATGGTCTGTGGCTAAAACAAATACTGAGTAAAATACATAAACGTACATCCTTCTTAAGTGAGTAAATTCTCCCTAGGCCACTTGCTAACATGGCAGCCATATCAGTACGTGGACGGTTACATGGACGCGAATGTCTTCGAGTTGAAAGACATGAGACGATTACCTTTGTCATAATATCATAACCCGAACGACGTGCTGCAAGGAATGCCTGGCCCCGATTATTCTATGCAGGCGTGTAACTGGGTAAACATGGCCTCAATTTGAAGCAAGAACTGAGCTGAATCAATGCTCATTTACTGTTATAGCTATATATTTGCTTAAGTAATCGGCAACAGCAAATACACTACTGGCCATTAAAATTGCTACACCAAGAAGAAATGCAGATGATAAACGGGTATTCATTGGACAAATATATTATACTAGAACTGACATGTGATTACGTTGTCAAGCAATTTGGGTGCAGAGATCCTAAGAAATCAGTACCCAGAATAACCACCTCTGGGCGTAATAATGGCCTCGATACGCGTGGGCATTGAGTCAAACGGAGGTTGGATGGCGTGTACAGGTACAGCTGCCCTTGCAGCTTCAACACGATACCACAGTTCATCAAGCATAGTGACTGGCGTATTGAGACGAGCCAACTGCTCGCCCACTATTGACCAGACGTTTTCAATTGGTGAGAGATCTGGAGAATGTGCTGGCCAGGGCAGCAGTGGAACACTTTCTGCATCCAGAAAGGCCCGTACAGGACCAGCAACATGCGGTCGTGCATTGTCCTGTTGAAATCTAGGGTTTCACAGGGATCGAATGAAGGGCAGAGCCACGGGTCGTAACACATCTGAAACGTAACTTCCACTGTTCAAAGTCCCGTCAGTGCGAACAAGAGGTGACCAAGACCTGTAACCAATGGCACCCCATACCATCACGTCGGCTGATACGCCAGTATGTCGATGACGAACACAGGCTTCCAATGTGCGTTCACCGCGATGTCGCCAAACACGGATGCGACCATCATGATGTTGTAAACAGAACCTTGATTCATCCGAAAAAATGACGTTTTGCCATTCGTGTACCCAGGTTCGACGTTGAGTATACCATCGCAGGTGCTCCTGTCTGTGATGCAGCTTCAAGGGTAACCGCCGCCATGCTCTCCGAGCTGATAGTCCATGCTGCTGCAAACGTCGTTGTACTGTTCGTGCAGATGGTTGTTGCCTTGCAAACGCCCCCACCTGTTGGCTCAGGGATGGAGACGTGGCTGCACGATCCGTTACAGCCATGCGGGTAAGATGCCTGTCATCTCGACTGCTAGTGTTACGAGGCCGTTGGGATCCAGAACGGCGTTCCGTATTACCCTCCTGAACCCACCGATTCCAATTCTGCTGACACTCATTGGATCTCGACCAACGCGAGCAGCAGTGTCGAGATAAGATAAACCGCAATCGCGATAGGCTACAACCCGACCTTCATCTAAGTCGAAAACGTGATGGTACGGATTTCTCCTCCTTACACGAGGCATCACAACAACGTTTCACCAGGAACGCCGGCCAGCTGCTGTTTGTGTATGAGAAATCGTTTAGAAACTTTCCTCATGTCAGCACGTTGTAGGTGTCGCCACCGGCGCCAACTTGTGTGAATACTCTGAAAAGCTAATCATTTGCATATCACAGCATTTTCTTCCTGTCGGTTAAGTTTCGCGTCTGTAGCACGTCATCTTCGTGGTGTAGCAATTTTAATGGACACTAGTGTACTTCTTTAGGTTTCGACATACACTATGTGATCAAAGGTATCCGGACACCCCCCAAAACATACGTTTTTCATATTAGGTGCATTGTGCTTCCACCTACTGCCTGATACTCCATATCAGCGACTTCAGTAGACATTAGACATCGTGAGAGAGCAGAACAGGGCGCTCAGCGGAACTCACGGCCTTGGACGTGGTGTGGTGATTGGGTGTCACTTGTATCATACGTCTGTACGCGAAAATTACACACTGATAAACATCCATAGGTCCACTGTTGCCGATTTCATAATGAAGTAGAAACGCGAAAGGACACGTACAGCACAAAGGCGTACAGGCCGACCATGTCTGTTGACTGACAGAGATCGCCAACAGTTCAAGAGGGTCGTAATATGTGATACGCAGATATTTGTCCAGACCATCATACAGGAATTCCAAAATGCATCAGAATCCGCTGCATGTAGTATCACAGTAAGGCAGGAGGTGAAAAAACTTGGATTTCATGGTCGAGCGGATGCTCATAAGCCACACATCACGCCAGTAAATGATAAACGACGCCTCGCCTGGTCTAACGAGCGTAAACATTGAACGATAGAACAGTGGAAAAACGTTGTGTTTAGTGATGAATCACGGTACACAATGTGGCGATCCGATGGTAGGGTGCGGGTACGGCGAATGCCGGGTTATCGTCATCTGTCAGCGTGTGTAGTGCCAACAGTATAATTCAGAGTTAGTGGTGTTATGACGTGGTTGTGTTTATCTTGGAAGGGGCTTGCACCCTTTGTGGGTTTAAGTGGCACTACCACAGCACAGGCCTACATCGATACTTTAAGCACCTTCTTGTTTCCAAAGGTCGAAGAGGAATTCGGGGATGGCGATCGCATCTTTGAGCACGGTTGAGCATCTGTTCATAAGGCCAGGCCTGTGGCGGAGTGGTTACACGACAATAACATCTCTGTAGTGGACTGGCCTGCACAGAGTCCTGGCCTCACCCGCCGACATCGATACCTCTTCTCAGCGCAGGATTCCGTGAAGAAAGGTCTGAAATACGCCAAGAAACCTTCCAGCAACTGATTCAACGTATGCCTATGAGAGTGGAAGCTAAGGGTGGGCCAACACCATATTGAATTCCAGCATTACCGATGGAGGGCGCACGAACTTTTAAGTCATTTTCAGGTAGGTGTCTGGATACTTTTGATCATATAGTATAGGTGTCGTTTCCAAATTGCGATCGATTGTTATTCAACGACAAGTTTCTCTGTTTTGGCCGGCCGTTTTGGCGCTACAGTCCGGAACCGCGCGACTTCTACGGTCGCAATTTCGAATCCTGCTTCGGGCATGGATGTGTGTGATGTCCTTCGGTTGGTTAGGTTTAAGTAGATCTAAGTTCTAGGGGACTGATGACCTCAGAAGTTAAGTCCCATAGTGCTCGGAGACATTTGATTTTTTCTCTGTTTTGACATCTCCCTACGCGGTACTGTTGGTAAACAACAACAGTTACTTTTCGGTCCACTTTTGCCCTGTATGCATGTTAGTATCAGGTACCTAATTACAAAATGTTATTACCTAACAGTGAGAAAACATATACATTTCTTTGATTTAGTGATTTTTTTGCTTATAAGCTTTGAAGAGAGTAGGCAGATAAACTTTACCACAAGACAAGCTTATTAATATCTCCATTCTAGTAGAATATGTCATCAGTTCGTGTAACCAACACTGTGGACCAGTCTGTTCCATTACTTGACATCCGTATGTGGCATGTATTTAACAACGGATGTTTCAGTCTGTGTATCTTTAAGCTTTTTAAAGTTTTTTCTGGGGAGACGATATATTAATAGAATTCTCAAGCAAGTAAAACTTCTGGGAAGAATATCGTTATTAATAAACCACCTATTTCAACTTAAATGAAACACAATGCTTGAGTGAATAATATCCATCAACATTTTCCAAAATTATTTCAGAAATAAAACTGGAGAGTTTGAATATTCACCCTTTTCTAGGAATTTTCGAAAAGAGTACATTGAAAAACACATCTATCGATTCCGTATATCATGGTTCAAAACTAGTTCAAATGGCTCTGAGCACTATGGGACTTAACTTCTGATGTCATCAGTCCCCTAGAACGTAGAACTTCTTAAACCTAACTAACCTAAGGATATCACACACATCCATGCCCGAGGCAGGATGCGAACCTGCGACTGTAGCGGTGGCACGGCACGGTTCCAGACTGTAGCACCTAGAACCGCTCGGCCGGAAGGGCCCCTATATCATCTGAATGACTGCACACACACACACACACACACACACACACACACACATATATATATATATATAAAGGGTGATACAAGAAGGTACGGCCAAACTTTCAGGAATCATTCCTCACGCACAAAGAAAGAAAATATGTTATGTGGACGAGTGTCCGGAAAAGCTTACTTTCCATGTTAGATCTTATTTTATTACTTCTCTTCAAATCACATTAATTATGGAATGGAAACACACAGCAACAGAACGTACCAGCGTGACTTCTAACACTTTGTTACAGGAAATGTTCAAAATGTCCTCCGTTAGCGAGGATACATGCATCCACCCTCCGTCGCGTGGAATCCCTGATGCACTGATGCAGCCCTGGAGAATCGTGTATTGTATCACAGCCGTCCACAATACGAGCACGAAGAGTCTCTGCTTGTACAGCAGCAACTTCTCTGACGCTGATATTAGGGTTATCGTCAACTGCACGAAGAATTGCCTCGACTATTGCAGGTGTCCTCGTCGTTCTAGGTCTTCCCCAGTCGCGAGTCATAGGCTGGAATGTTCCGTGCTCCCTAAGACGCTGATCAATTGCTTCGAACGTCTTCCTTTCGGGACACCTTCGTTCTGGGAATCTGTCTCGATACAAACGTACCGCGCCACGGCTATTGCCCCGTGCTAATCCATACATCAAATGGGCATCTGCCAACTCCGCATTTGTAAACATTGCACTGACTGGAAAACCACGTTCGTGATGAACACTAACCTGTTGATGCTACGTACTGATGTGCTTGATGCTAGTACTGTAGAGCAATGAGTCGCATGTCAACGCACGCACCGAATTCAACATTACCTTCCTTCAATTGGGGCAACTGGCGGTGAATCGAGGAAGTACAGTACATACTGACGAAACTAAAATGAGCTCTAACATGGAAATTAAGCGTTTCCGGACACATGTCCACATAACATCTTTTCTTTAGTTGTGTGTGAGGAATGATTCCTGAAAGTTTGGCCGTACCTTTTTGAAACACCATATATATATATATATATATATATATATATATATATATATATATATATATATATATATATATATATGTGTGTGTGTATGTGTGTGTGTGTGTGTGTGTGTTTTAGGGACCGATGACCACAGCAATTTGGTTCCTTCACACATTTCAACATTTTTTGCTCCCAAGAGATTATCTGAGAAAGGAAGACGGAAAAGGCAGGGAGAGGAAGAGAGAAAAAACAAGAAGAGGAAGAGAGGGATAAAGCGAAAGCAGTGACTATGTTTTCATGTGCGTTCTGGATCAGGACGTTCATTACACGGTCAGTGGAAAAAGTGTCACAATAAGCGAAGACGTGTCTCGGAATATCCGTACATAATCGACCGTTTCAGAGCAAAAACTTCAGAGAAAAGACGGTCATAGTTTCTCCATAATTGCATGGGTCACTTATAGCGTAAATAATGGAACTAATTAATTTGAGGCGGTAGCACAGTGACTAGCGTCGAGGCTTAACAATTTTGCCCCCCGTGATCGAAACCCGATTATTATTTTCATTTTTATTTTTGTTTTTCATTTCTCATCCCCTGTCCGTTGAAGATTGCCACATGAATGTTTTCCAGCATATATTGAAATTAGGTTGTCCTTACTGTTCTACTAATTGTACGTCTTGCTATGCATTTAAAAAAAAAGAGCAAGGAATGAGTGAGAAAATTATTTGAAATTGTTTTCGGTGATATTTCTGTACGGAATCTAAATTCATAATCAGTTAAAAGAGCTAGTTATTGGAAAGTGATGGCGTCATTCGTGGTTTGCGTGAAACAATTGCCAACCAATGAAATCTTCAGCAGTGTTAACATCGTTTGCCGGCCGAAGTGGCCGTGCGGTTAAAGGCGCTGCAGTCTGGAACCGCAAGACCGCTGCGGTCGCAGGTTCGAATCCTGCCTCGGGCATGGATGTTTGTGAAGTCCTTAGGTTAGTTAGGTTTAACTAGTTCTAAGTTCTAGGGGACTAATGACCTCAGCAGTTGAGTCCCATAGTGCTCAGAGCCATTTTTTTGTTAACATCGTTTCCTTCACGACTGGGATTCATACGAAGAAATGTCGTTGTGGCAATTCTATGTTTCGAATGTTTATACGATGAGTATCATGGAACGGAATGTACCAAATCTTCCTGAAGAATCAACATAACAATAAAATATAACAATAAACATAAATAAAAAAATGCAAGAATATGAGAAATAATAAGACTGTTGCCCCCGAAAATATACACGCATGTATACATAATTAACTGTATGAGACTTACTATGAAACACTCTTTAGTTTTGCGATTAAAATGAAGCTCTTGTACCCCTAATCTGATGATAAACAGTCGTGTAGTAACCTTATACGAAAATGGGTACACAAATGATAAAAAAAATTAAATAAAAACATAATAAAATAAAAACAACAAGCGGATTTGGAACACGGGGCCCAAAAGTGTTAACACGCAAGGTTAACCAGTGTCCACCACTTCGGCTGAGGTTATTCCATGATAAAATGTACCCTCCCATAAACCATGGACCTTGCCGTTGGTGGGGAGGCTTGCGTGCCTCAGCGATACAGATAGCCGTACCGTAGGTCCAATCACAGCAGAGGGGTATCTGTTGAGAGGCCAGACCAACGCGTGGCTCCAGAAGAGGGGAGGCAGCCTTTTCAGTAGTTGCAGGGGCAACAGTCTGGATGATTGACTGATCTGGCCTTGTAACACTAACCAAAACGGCCATGCTGTGCTGGTACTGCGAACGTTTGAAAGCAACGGGAGACTACAGCCGTAATTTTTCCCGAGGGCATGCAGCTTTACTGTATGGTTAATGATGATGGCGTCCTCTTGGGTAAAATATTCCGGAGGTAAAATAGTCCCCCATTCGGATCTCCGGGTGGGGACTACTCAAGAGGACATCGTTATCAGGAGAAAGAAAACTGGCGTTCTACGGATCGGAACGTGGAATGTTAGATCCCATAATCAGGCAGATAGGTTAGAAAATTTAAAAAGGGAAATGGATAGGTTAAAGTTAGATATAGTGGGAATTAGTGAAGTTCGGTGGCAGGAGGAACAAGACTTTCGGTCAGGCGAATACAGGGTTATAAATAAAAAGTCAAATAGGGGTAATGCAGGAGTAGGTTTAATAGTGAATTAAATAAAGGAATGCGGGTAAGCTACTACAAACAGCACAGTGAACGCATTATTGTGGCCAAGATAGGCACGAAGCCCACGCCCACTACAGTAGTACAAGTTTATATGCCAACTAGCTCTGCAGATGACGAAGAAAGTGAAGAAATGTATGATGAAATAAAAGAAATTATTCAGATTGTGAAGGGAGACGAAAATTTAATAGTCAGGGGTGACTGGAATTCGGTAGCAGGAAAAGGGAGAGAAGCAACGTAGTAGGTGAATATGGATTGAGGGTAATAAATGAGAGAGGAAGCCACCTGGTAAAATTTTGCACAGAGCACTACTTGATCATTGCTAACACTTGGTTCAAGAATCTTAAAAGAAGGTTGTATACATGGAAGAAACCTGGAGATACTTGCAGATTTCAGATAGATTATATAATGGTAAGACAGAGATTTAGGAACCAGGTTTTAAATTGTAAGACATTTCCAGGGGCAGATGTGGACTCTGACCGTAATCTATTGGTTATGAACTGTAGAATGAAACTGAAGAAACTGCAAAAAGGTGGGAATATAAGGAGATGGGACCTGGATAAACTGAAAGAACCAGACGTTGTAGAGAGTTTCAGGGAGAGCGTAAGGGAACAAATGGCAGGAATGGGGGAAAGAAATACAGTAGAAGAAGAATGGGTAACTTTGAGGGATGAAATAGTGAAGGCAGCAGAGGATCAAGTAGGTAAAAAGACGAGGGCTAGTAGAAATACTTGGATAAGAGAAGAAATATTGAATTCAATTGATGAAAGGAGAAAACATAAAAATGCAGTAAATGAAGCAGGCAAAAAGGAATACAAACGTCTCAAAAATGAGATCGACAGGAAGTGCAAAATGGCTAAGCAGGGATGGCTAGAGGATAAATGTAAGGATGTAGAGGCTTGTCTCACTAGGGGTAAGATAGATACTGCTTACAGGGAAATTAAAGAGACCTTTGGAAAAAAGAGAACCACTTGTATGAATATCAAGAGCTCAGATGGAAACCCAGTTCTAAGCAAAGAAGGGAAAGCAGAAAGGTGGAAGGAGTATATTGAGGGTCTATACAAGGGCGGTGTACTTGAGGACAATATTATGGAAATGGAAGAGGATGTAGAAGAAGATGAAATGGGAGATATGATACTGCGTGAAGAGTTTTACTGAGCACTGAAAGACATGAGTCGAAACAAGGCTCCGGGAGTAGACAATATTCCATTAGAACCACTGACGGCCTTGGGAGAGCCATCATCCTGACAAAACTCTACCATCTGGTGAGCAAGAGGTATGACTCAGGCGAAATATCCTCATACTTCAAGAAGAATATAATAATTCCAATCCCAAAGGAAGCAGGTGTTGACAGATGTGAGAATTACCGAACTATCAGTTTAATAAGTCACAGGTGCAAAATACTAACGCGAATTATTTACAGACGAATGGGAAACCTGGTAGAAGTCGACGTTGGGGGAGATCAGTTCGGATTCTGTAGAAATATTGGAACTCATGAGGCAAGACTGACCCTACGGCTTATCTTAGAAGCCAGATTAAGGAAAGGCAAACCTACGTTTCTAGCATTTGTATACTTAGAGAAAGCTTTTGACAATGTTGACTGGAATACTCGCTTTCAAATTCTGAAGGTGGACGCGGTAAAATATAGGGAGCGAAAGGCTATTTACAATTTGTATAGACACCAAATAGCTGTTAGAAGAGTTGAGGGGCATGAAAGGGAAGCAGTGGTTGGGAAGGGAGTGAGACAGGGTTGTAGCCTCTCCGCGATGTTATTCAATCTGTATATTGAGCAAGCAGTGAAGGAAACAAAATAAAAATTCGGAGTAGGTATTAACATCCATGGAGAAGAAATAAAAACTTCGAGGTTCGCCGATGACATTGTAATTCTGTCAGAGACAGCAAAGGACTTGGAAGAGCAGTTGAACGGACTGGATAGTGTCTTGAAAGGAGGATATAAGATGAACATCAACAAAAGCAAAACGAGGATAATGGAATGTAGTCGAATGAAGTCGGGTGGTGTTGAGGGTATTAGATTAGGAAATGAGACACTTAAAGTAGTAAAGGAGTTTTGCTATTTGGGGAGCAAAACAACTGATGATGGTCGAAGTAGAGAGGATATAAAATGTAGACTGGGAAAGGGAAGGAAAGCGTTTCAGAAGAAGAGAAATTTGGTAACATCTAGTATAGATTTAATTGTCAGGAAATCGTTTCTGAAAGTATTTGTATGCAGTGTAGCCATGTATGGAAATGAAACATGGACGATAAATAGCTTAAATGAGAAGAGAATAGAAGCTTTCGAAATGTGATGCTACAGAAGAATGCTGAAGATTAGATGGGTAGATCACGTAACTAATGCGGAGGTGTTGAATAGGATTGGGGAGATGAGAAGCTTGTGGCACAACTTGACTAGAAGAAGGAATCGGTTGGTAGGACGTGTTTTGATGCATCAAGGGATCACCAATTTAGTATTGGAGGGCAGCGTGGAGGGTAAAAATCGTAGAGGGAGACCAAGAGATGAATACACCAAGAAGATTCAGAAAGATGTAGGTAGCTGTAGGTACTGGGAGATGAAGAATCTTGCACAGGATAGAGTAGCATGGAGAGCTGCATCAAACCAGCCTCAGGACTGAAGACCACAACAACAAAATGTACATAAAGTACCTTGAAAATTTATACCGTTGTTTATTAGGGAAGGGTCGTTTATCAAAGAATAATCGGAGAAACGTGTTCACTTATTTCGCACCGATAAGCAGAAGATTTGTGCCGCCAAGAGCTCGCGGACCGAAGGAAGACTGGTATTAAATATCATTTCCACCGTGTTTTCGTGTCCGTCACCGGGGATTAGTCGGTACTTTCTTCTTCAAGTTGCTCATTAGATTATTAGGTTGCTTCATTTGGATTACAACGTCCGTAAGGAGCTTACGCGTCCTCGGGTGTATTAAGCTGACATGGACTCTTTCTTTCGCTACTTCTCCACCTCTTTCTGTTCGTGTTTCTTGACTCGCAATCCGAAGGCACTGAGCCCGTCCGGTTTTTCCAATGTATGTTTTCCTTTATTTATGTAAACAGCTTCAGGATAATGGAGCGATTATTCGACATAAGTGGCCATGAATCATCAAATCAATGTCCATCTCCTTGTATACCTTCGTTTCAAATTAATTATTTTATTACGTCATAACCTTAATCGCACTGTATTTTCGCTACAGCACAGGACTAGAACGGTTTCCGCCCTTTTCTGCCTTCTCCTTCAGTGCGAGGTGGCAAGTTCAATCGTTAGTAATGCTCATTTGGAAGTGTTGTGATAGCAGTGATGACAGGAAAGATATTAGCTGCTAATGACTCACTAGGTGCATCAGGATGGCGACATAAAATGAGTATTCGGGAGGTGCAGAGGTCAACCTTCTATGTAGTGTATTTATTATCCTTCATAAAACAGACAGTTTCGACTTTCAAGAAATGTTCTAAAGGAACCATTACCTTCCACCGTGAAAACCGAATGGAAAACGACGTGTCACAGGGATCACACAGGTTCGCACCATTATGATCGAAGGTGAACTCCCTGGGAGTTACAAACCGTGCAATACGTTCTGTTAGGTATACACTCTTAAAGAATGTATGTAGAATACTCTTTATGAATGCATATAGAATTGTATTGGTTTAACGAGGTGACGAGAACTGACGAAATGTGGTGGCATGGAACTGAATGCGAAAAAGTGTGTCGTGGAATTTATCGTGGAAACGGCTGTCTTTTAAGGCGTTATTGGAGATGGTGCAATGTTATGTTTTATAGACATGGAAGAAACAGATGTTCAAAGGTTGAATTTGTCCAATGGTTCGATGGTGTTTGAATGGGAATGTCACACACTTTCCAGGAGGCATACTTTGCTGTAAATGAGAATGACTTTTTTACACGGACCAGTAATCAAACAAATTCAAGTTTTTTTTATCAGCTATTGGCCAAACGCAGTGCACATATCTTAGCTGCATTTCTCTTACGCCCTTTTTTCCCACTGTTGCTTACTGTGACGAAAATATTTCCTACTGCCCTTGCGAAATCACGCACACAAGAAAGAATCGTTACGGGCATGCAAAGAGTGTATTGTTTCTACATCAAGGTCATTGATTTGTGATAGGAAATTTGAGTTGGAATATATATATGGACAAAGAAAAACAATTTGTTAAAGTAATGAAATTTTTAATATATATATATATATATATATATATATATATATATATGTTCTTAAAGAAAAGCTTTGTGTATTGGTTGATGGTTCATGCTTAGGGCGTTTGCGGTTGCTATATGTAAAAGACGTAGGGAAGTCCCTCCGCAACGGAAGTGTCTCGGCGCAATGTAATAGGTGGTTTTGGCGGTCGAACTGGGCGGCTACTTAGTGGGAACGATAGGTAGTCAGTGGCCATCCGTTGTACGGTACGCATCGACGGTGCCAAGGGAGGCTATCGGAAGCCGCTTTGCAACGAATTTTCGCCTCATATGTGGATTTGGCTTTGGGGGGGGGGGGGGAGGAGGGTACTTTCGGCAATAAGGTTTGGCTCTGACACGTTAAAAATCCGTCGCCAAGAAGAAATTGTATAGAGCATTCAAACATCAAGAGCCGTGAGTACAATTATCCGCCACGTCACTTCCCATCACAACTCCGTCACTGCTCCACCAACTTCATGCGTACAGATATGTATCAGACCATGGACCAGTTTATTTGTGTGAATGATTTAACAATAATGCAAGTGCTATAAACTTGTGTTTAGTACCATATCTTTTATCCTAATCATGAACTTAGGCAGGATCCCCTCCTAAGTGTTCAGGAAACCGAGTATCCTGTGTAAAATTAACTAATGATTTATTTATGTTTGTCAAATGTGCTAGAGTTGAAGTCAGTTAGAATGTTGGCAAAGTGATCTCAGTTAATTGCAGAGTAAGATTCTGCAAAATTTCAGTGGACGACTGTGTAAATGTTACTGTCTAAAATACCTGCTTCACAACTGATGAAAAAGGGACGTAAACATAGTTTACCCTTGATTACTATCATGAACGATTTTGTTTTGAAGTTAATTGTGTTCAGTGTTGAATAATTTGCCTTGTAAACCAAAAGCATAAATTATTCCAAGTGAGGCTAAGAATCAAATTAAGTTGAATTAAATTTTGCTACTGAAATAATCATAGACTTTGCCTAGTGATACAGTCTCAGTTTATGGGTCCCCACCATATTCTTCTCATATTAGAAAGATAATTGGACGGTATATATTTCTATAAATGGGAGTTTATTTTAATGTGGTATTTATTTGTAAGTTAGGTCATAACCCCCTCCTGGCCCATTTTAGTTCTGCACTTGTTGCAGTACCAATTCAGTACTAATTCAAGTAACAATCTTCAGTGTAGCTCTTATTATTATGAGATGCGTACAATTTTGCTTTCTATGATTACTGGTTTGTGCATTATTGGTAACTACTGCTACCCACAGCTTAGATTTCCCTGTGTCCGCTTGTATCCTGTGTGCTATTCTAAGGGAATCTTAATGAAAGGCACTTCAACAACTAATATAAAATTTTCTGAAACATTTTCAAATTAATGTGGGTAATTGGGCTGGCGACCGTTCGAATTTTCTTTCGTATATGAATTTTAGTACATTCATTAAACCTAAAGTTTAAGTCTGTTTAGTTTTTGTATTAATGGCACTATATTCAAAATTACAGTCCGATACCTTCATTCACTAGGAAAAAAAGCGGTAAAAATTTCCCAAATTCTCTCAGAGGGTAACATTAGCTCGTGTCACGGCAGCCTAGTGTTATACGCAGAGCATCTACAGCTTCTCGTACCACAATAAATAATTTTCCAGAAATTGTACTATCAATATTAACTGTGGACATAATTGTTTATGAATGCGCTAAGGCATTGATGTTAGCTGATCTTGATACAACTCTCTTCGTACCTATAATTTCCAGGGTTCATTTCAAATGCGTTTCCTCTTCAAACCCCAACTAGTCGCAGTTGACAACAAATTCCTTACTAAACGATGCGGTAGGTTTGTTTTCTCATCTACAAATATTCAGGCCGAGTCCACTGTGCATCGTAAAGTTGACGCTTTGTCTGAAATTTCGTTACAAATCTGTCGCACCACTTTATGTTATGCAGACATCCACTGTTTCCCTTGAAATCACAGTAATATTGGATAGGAGGTATTTAATGTCCACAATGTAGTGGGTCACTATCATGCACATCTAGTAAATTGTATCAAGCATCCTTGAAACGCACAAACACCAGTTTTTGGATCAAGTGCGCCTTCTCCTCCCTTAAATATCACGGTCATATCGCTGAAAACTTACTCGAAATCTGTTCCAAATAATTATTTTTCTATGCTGCGGATGACCTTCTATGTACTTAATTATTTTTAGAATCCGCTCCCTAGACAACTACTGTCCTTTACTATCTTTCAGTGGAGACGGGGTTTGTGGCTTCCGGTCCAACAAGGATGATGAAACTACATGGCTCGACACCAGTTTCAATATCACTTTCACTTGTTAAGCAAGTATCATCATCAATCTACTCCTTATGTATATTGTACGCACAGTGGAGCATACACGACACCACACATTCCACTGATTCACCTTTCGGAAACCCCAATATTTCGTCTGCTACTTCTTTCTCGCTCTGTGCAATTGCTTGGGTTCCTTTCTGACTAAATGTCAACTTCGGCAGCTGTAATTGTGGATATTTTGCGACGTTTTCTTTGTTTATCACTGTCATTGCTCTGCTCTGATTCAACATCATTGGCTTTGTAGCACTGTTGTGAGTTACACATCGACAAAGCAGTTCATCTACGCACTGTACTCTCAGACTGTGCTCACCACAGGATAGTTCTATTCCCTCATCCCTGTTGCCATTGGCAGCCAATATTGTAGTTGCATGATAGGCAATATGTGGGGCGTCGATCACCGTAAACATCACTGCCCTTAGTCGACCTGGCACTCAAAGGTTTCCATGTAAGATTTAATTTATTTTATGTTACAGCTACAACAAGTAACCTATTTGAAGTCTGTATCGGGTAAATAATCAGAAACTGCCTAACAATTTAAATAAATATCCGCACTATACCGAAGTATATCGCCAGGATTCAATAGTCATCGTCTTCCTATATTCCACGAGGACAACGGCCAACAAGTAGCCCATTCTGAGATCATGCAGACCAGTAAAGGAGACATAAGTAGTGGAGCGTTTGTGACAAAATACTTTTATGTCAGCACACCGAAAACTATGTTTAAGCCAATCTTTTCCATATCTCTACCTGTAACATCAAATTAACATTTAATTATGTACCGTAACCTTTCTGTACGCACCTGTGTGGGTTCAAATGGTTCTGAACACTATGGGACTTAACATGTGAGGTTATCAGTCCCCTAGAACTTAGAACTACTTAAACCTAACTATCCTAAGGACATCACAAACATCCTTGCCCGAGGCAGGATTCTAACCTGCGACCGTAGCGGTCGCTCGGTTCCGGACTGAAGCACCTAGAACCTCTCGGCTACACAGGCCGGCCATCTGCGTAGGGTAAACACAGTTTATTATCAGCCACATTGACGGTAACGCAGAACCGGTGGAACAACAGCCGGAACTGGAGGCCGATGAGCATAGACTTAGCAAGTTGAGTGACTAGCTAGAAAACAATTCCAAAGCGTAGCAGAGTTGTATTAGGCGTGTATGGCAGTCCAAGGGGCAATCGAAATGACAAGCGTCAACAACCCAAATAACAAACGTGAAACAGGCTAGGACAAAGTGTCCGGCAGCGGTATTCGCGGGCAGTCTTGCGTCAGTGGGTAGCTACACGTGATATGGCTGCCCCGGAGGCGACCCGCGCGGGAGCATTTGTAGCTGGAGTTCGTAGACCATGTATCGCTGACCTGCTCTCCATACCGATACTAGGGCTCGGAGGGGAATTCCTACATTGCTACTTAATGAAACATGGGGTAGAAAAAACTGCAGAAAACATTTCTTCGTGAAATGGAACCAAAAACATTCTTCAATGCACTACAGCTCCCGCATCATGAGTTTCTTACCGATGCCGTCCCATATCTAGGTACTACGATTTAAATTATCGTAACAAAATACAGATCAAGGGTTTGTTTCAGACGGATTACTTCATGGTGAGATAGAGACTTCGAATACTCATGAAACATTTCCACCGACAGATGTAGGCCTAGAGAATAATTTGTTGGCTGTGAACTGCAAATTATAACTTAATATAATGTAGAAAGTCAAGTAATCTAGGAGATGAGACATAGAAAACTGAAAAAAAATCAGGGTATGAAAGAGAGAATTAGTGTCCAGTTGACTGGAAGAATAGAAAGGAGTACAACTGAAGACCAATTGGCCCCCTTGAGAAAGGAGTAATGAAGGAAGCAGCGCATCAAGCAGACTAAAACATAAGGCCCTGATATAAAGTCTTGAATAACAACGGATGTTATGAATGTGACTGACGAAAGGAGAAAATATAAAATAGCATCAAATGAAGCAGAACAAAAGAAATGGAGACCTGACACAAAATACAAAATGGCTAATTCGGAACTGCTAGAGCACAAGAAGAAGTAGATGAATGCTTGACTGTGGGAAAGATAGAAGCCTGTAGGATAAATAGACCTATAGACATAAGAAAAAGCCCCTTTAAGAGCTCAGACAGCAAACCAGTACTAAGGACTCAGATGATAGATAGCTGAAACGTGGAAGAAACATATGCACTAAGAGCTGACAACGGGTCTCCCATCGCAACTCTATATATCTGCTCACAGTACTGCTGATCCACGAATAAAGAGTAAATGAAAGTCAACAGATTACAAAATAGATTCGCTAACTAAACAGCAAACCTAACCTCAATTAACTGTAACGGAGCTGTCAGAGGAATACGAGTAAAGAGAGAGACCACATCAAAACTAAGTAGACCATCAGAGCCATTCAAATTCACTCTAACCGACGCCAGAAACCCACCGAGCTCTTAATGTGACTCTCACACCGACCAAGCGTTGGTCCGAACAGAGTAGGAAGGTGCTCTGTTACGCAGTATGTCGCAGCAGCAGTATTACTCACAATGGTATGAACTCTGACTTTGTGGATTTTCAGGAGGTCGTTGAAATAGGGAGAACAGCACAGTAGGTATTACGATTCCTTACAGTGTCCCGCTGCTAGAAACTTTTCTTCAGGTGATTCTTAGTTTTTCACTCAAGTCTTTTTGTTGAGTCAGCACCGATCCTGCGATACGTTAAATCAGATAGTAAATACTGCAGCTTTTGAGCATAGACACCGAGCCACGACAACACTCAAATTCCGCCAAATGCCGGGGAGTTACAGAATGAAATTTACAGTCAGACTACGACCAGGAAGGCAATCCCAAGAAAAGCTCACCATTTTGAGGCAATTATAACATTCACCTCATTTTCAGTCAAAATAGAGGACAGATCTGCAGTGAATTGGCCTGCGCCCTCTTGTCTGAACCTAAAGTCAATAAAGATGTGAGGCACTACGATCAGTACGTCATAGGGACCATATTTTGGGTGGTCCTCTCGATGGAGCAAGAAGCCACGTGTCATTAGCCCCTGTTCCACGCGAGGTTAAATGTTAAGTGCGGTATCGGCCACCATCCAGTTTTGTTGTTCGCTCTCCAGTCACGACAGTCACGTCGCCGTGCTTCCTGCAGCTGCCACTGCAGCATGAGGACGCTGCCATCAACGATTACGTTGCTGACAATGATATGCAAGCATCTCCTCTCCGAAACTCCAGCGGCTGGTCTACTTAAGTTCAAACGTCGACGCACTGAGCTCGATTTTTACACATTTACAGACTTTCTTAATGGTCAGGGCTCTTCATCTATAGAACAGTCATTGTACTGAAGACTGACTCAATTGTAAAATTTTGTATCTGCACAAATTTCTACATTCAGAACTACTGTTAGTAAATGACGCTGCAGATACAGCAAAGAAATTTGTGTATAATGTCACTATTTGATATTGGATGTAGAAAAAATTTGTGGTGTCACCGCCAGACACCACACTTCCTAGGTGGTAGCCTTTAAATCGGCCGCGGTCCGGTAGTATACGTCGGACTCACGTGTCGCCACTGTCAGTGATTGCAGACCGAGCGCCGCCACACGGCAGGTCTAGTGAGTCTTCCTAGCACTCGCCCCAGTTGTACAGCCGACTTTGCTAGCGATGGTTCACTGACAAATTACGCTTTCATTTGCCGAGTCGATAGTTAGCATAGCCTTCAGCTACGTCATTTGCTACGACCTAACAAGGCGCCTTTATCATTTGCTATTTATCTTGTGATGCATGTACCGTCAGACCGATGTTCACCAATTATGGATTAAAGTTAAGTATTCCAGAAGCTACGTGCTTTTTTTACTAGACTCAATTCCTTTAACCGTTCCAGACCTCACCCCAGCCTGCGTGAGCTTAAACGCGTGCCTTTCGGCTTCCTTTCATAGTGGCTTGGCTGTCTTGTCAAGTCACAACAAAATTAATATCTGAATTCTCTGTCTACGTAATGCATCTGTTCTTCGCTCCTAGATCCGCTAAAGAACCACAAACAATGCAAAAGAGGTTACAACTGAGGGGAGGCCATCTACTCTTTGTGTCTGGAACAAGGTACATCACAGTCAAGGTCTTGACTACTTTGGGAACAGCCTGTTGTCGGTCACTACCAAGCACTACTCATCTGATCTTCACGTGACCCTTTATCTATACAGCTTGGTGATAGCTTTTATAGGGATGGACCGCTGAACAATTTAAATATCACTACACTCCACCAAATAATTTGTTTCCGTTAATAGCCATTTGCCCTGGTATTCAGCAGAATGACATCTTTCCCCAGCGTTTGTATTCGAAGAAGGTTGCCCTGGAATGCTCAAACTGACAACTGTATCATCTGGATTCAAGTGTTGTAGAGAGTGGAGGGCACCCAGCGAGATGGAAGAGGTTAAGTATTTAGCAGTCCGAATGCATCTCCTTTGCATCAGTACCCTCAAGATCGCATGTATTGGGAAACGAAAAGAGTGAAATTTGTGGGTACGCTTACCTTGGCACGATCAGGGAAGACGGCAGAGCACACAGTGGAGTGCCTTGCTTAGAATACTTTTCGTATGAAAAGACATACATGTGATACGTTATCAAAATTCTAAAAAACGTTTTATTGAAATATATGCAGGTGTGCAGTCTCTCCCATACCTTAATAAATGTAAAATTACACTAGGTCTCTTCAATAACTGGAATGGTAGACGGTAGCAACACTGTGTCTGTACTTGCCCCATTACAACTGACACTCGCTCATGTTTCACGTATGTCCCAAATTGTCTCGATGCTCTTGGATGTTACGATAATATTTGTTCCATAGCAGAGTGAGCAAGTGTACAGTTTTCTGGTAAATTTGGGAAAGCGAGGGGGCACCACAAGCAGTTGCCGGTGGATTGTAACAGGCTATCCATCACCACCAGCACAGAAATTAGTTTCTGGCTGGTTCTGTAAGCACTTGCGGCCTGCCTAATTCCTTCTTGAAGGATACGTCTCACTGAACAACTGTGCGCCGGTAGTCTAACCGGTATCTCTCAAAATCCTTCTGAACATTAGCAGACGAGGCATTCCCGGGCCCTCAGATCTGTAGCTAAGGCAGTTTAATATACACGAGGCTGTTGGGCTAGTAGCCTTCATGTCCATTCGGACTGAGACGACAAATTGAACACGCAGAAACTTCTCTGAATATTTAAAATAAATATTATGCAACAGAATTAATTGACGTTTTCGAACCTCTTAACTGTCTTCCATTGGGACGTGTAAGTTCAAAATCTGGCTCAAAAGCGCCTGCCACCATCCTCTGTGCTGGTACAAACGCGTGTCACCCTGCGACGACGCTCTGTGCACTAAGGTGTCGACATGTGCGAAAAAAAGATCACAGCTCGGAAGTTCACGTGACGTGTAAAATGGGTTAACAATGTCACACCAGCACCAAATTCCCACAGTTCTGCACAATGCCTCTGGGTACTTTTCGCACAATTGGTATGTGATCACAGCCACCCTTACCCACATTTCACCCATTCTTTCGACGTCTTGCAGTGGAAGTTGGAAGCACGACGCAAAACATTGAAATCACACCGTTTTTTTATGGGTGGCGTAGGACAATATTTGAGACACTGCCACTCAGAGTCGAAAGAAAAGGCCTCAAGGGGTAGCATAAAGGGCGTCTATGGCACTACCCCTTTTTATGGGACGTTGATTCGCACCCATTCCGCGGTCAGAGCGACAGTTCGTAGTGCCATGAGCTAGATGATGTTCTCGATAACCATTGGCACTGACTGTTGATACCTGAGCCCTTCTAGACAGACATTACGGTGCTGCAAGCACAATGGTCATGGTCATACCCCTTTGAAGTACAGTGTGAGCACAGTTTTTGCCCTTGCGTTCATGATGGGATACCAAGAGACAATTTAAAACCAACTGTCGAAATCTGAACGAGATCCGAGACAACAAAGCATCCTTATGCTCTTTCAGTGCTCCTGTTTCACGCACCCCAGTGACGTGATCATCGGGGTGTGTGACATCGACACACGCATGAATAAAAGGGTGCGGACTCCGTCTAACATCCCCCTCCATTTCGACGATAGCCTCTCCCGGTCAAATTTACTGACTGTTATAAAAATTTACTTTTATAGAGAAAAATCAGCTCAATGCTCCTAGGCGTCTGCAGATGGGTTACTGGTTTGGGAGTTCTTTGAAGTGATTGCATACCTGTAGGCACCTCAGGCAGTTTAGCGCGTCTTTTCTGTAAAAGTACATTTTAAAATTCTCAGTAAATGTTAGCAGCAGCCACAGAGGGTTTTGCCAAACTGGGTGATCATAGAGGATCTCCTTGCCGTTTTTTCATTCATGTGTAAGTTTTGAACCCTTTGTGATGCCGCCACAGAAAGGGTACAAATGGTTCAAATGGCTCTGAGCACTATGGGACTTAACATCTGAGGTCGTCAGTCCCCTATTACTTAGAACTAATTAAAGGTAACTAACCTAAGGACATCACACACATCCATGCCTGAGGCAGGATTCGAACCTGCGACCGTAGCAGTCGCGCGGTTCCGGACTGAAGCGCCTAGAACCGCTCGGCCACCATATTCCATCGTTGCAACAGGACCACTGATAAAGCAGAAGGGTTTTCTTCTATTTGAGACACGTTCAAATTTCTTCAGATGGTTTTTAACACTCTTTAGCGATTCCCCCTATGCACCAGAGCAAAAACTGCGCGCATAGTGCACCTCAAAGGAGTGAGATTATGGTCAGTGAGGTTGCGGCGCAGTGATGTCCATCGAGAAAGGCTGAATCGCTCAGGAGATGATTGTGCCACAGACTGTCAAAAACGTCTTCCTATTGCCCATCACACTGAAAACTGTAGTTTCCAATAGTGAAATGTGTGGGAATCAACATCTGTAGCAAAATGATGGTTTAATTAACGCCATTTATGCCTCCCGCTGAGGCCTTTTCCTTATCTTTCTGATCGGCGGTGTGTCTGAAATGTTTTCATCGGCCAACCACAAGAGAATTGTGTGCTTAGAATGCGGGGCATCGCGGTTCTGACCTCCTTCGCAGAGTCCTGAAAAGAAGGGCTGATATATGGGCAGGAGGGTCTATTAGGACCTTACAATCGTGTGACACGCCCAAGGCGGAGTTTGGCAGAATTGTGGTAAAATTTAATGTCAATGTGACAACATTAATCCACTTTACAAGTCACATGAACGTCTGAGGTGAGGCAAATCTTTAGCGTGCGTCGACGCTTTGTTGTCTGAAGGGTTGCCACGTCCGAGAGAGACGTCTCAGGGTTCTACACGTCTGGACCAGTACACAAAAGGTTGCGGGCGTCTCTGAGCCGCGTCGGATTGGGACGCAGCTACGGGATTTCGAAAAAATGATCCTTTAATTCAGTTTCGAAGTGTATAACTGTCTGCGTGATTCAAAACTCCGGTAATTAAAAGTAAGAGGAGGGATTATAATCAACCTGTCTGTTAGCCCATTACTTCGACCACCTTAGTGTGAGATGTAAATGATAATTTTGTGTTTCTATATTGAATGAATATATGTATATCACTCAATATGTTACATTCAGTATTAAAAATACTATGGCACTATTCATAGTCAAAAATACTGAAGCATTAGAAATTCCCTGTCAGACGTACAAGACGGTATAATGTTCTTAATTATTGGTGGCGCTTAACACTCCCTCTGAAATCTGTTCACTGAATGACGGAACTCAACTGCCATTCACCTATCAATACCTTATTAAGTATGCGTCAGTGCCAATACAGCTGTCGACTCAAAGACCTTCCTTCATCTGTAGGGTACGTCTTAACAAAACGTTAAAAACTTCTTACACGTAGGAATCTTTATACACATTCCAAATTCTGCTCACTACATGAATATCTGAAGAAGAGAAATACGTTATGTTCGAATACAGATTTAAGTTTTACGAAGTCCTATCTGTTGGTATTTGTCTGAAGTGTAGGTATTGATTTATGCAAGTGGAACGTGGACGATAAATAGTTTAATCAAGAAAAAACAGTTTTTTTAAATGTGTTACTAGACAAAAGTGCTAAAAATTTGATGAATGTAACACATAAGTAATAAGGAGGTACTGAACACAACTGGTGAGACAAGAAATTTGTGGCACTAACCGACAAGAACAAGGGATCGGCTTACAGGACACATTCTCAGACATCAAGGGATCGAAGTATAGTATTGGAGGGAAATGTGGGAGGTCAGAACCGTAGAGGGAGACCAAGAGATGAATACAGTAATCATATTCGGAAGGATGTAGGCTACAATAGCTATACGGCTGTGAAGAGGAATGCAATGGATAGACTAGAGTAAGAAGCTACATCAGATCAGTTTTAGGACTGAAGAATGTAAAACCAACTGCAAAATTCATTATAAATTACAAATTATAAACATGAAGAACCTTGCTAGTACTAAATCAAGTGTAGTTCTTTTGTGTGTATCTTTGTGTCTAAGAACTAAAACCATGATGTCTGTATACAGTTCGTGAGATTTTATAGCCCCAGATAGACACTTCCATAAGCGTAAATGGAAAAATCATCGTCTAACATAGACCTCTTCATATACACATTTCTAATTTAGCTAACATCACACGTATTTGGTGGTTTACATTCATTTTAAAACCCTTCATCACACACATGCGAGTTACATCATTTTCTACACCCCGTTTGTCTTATCGTTCAACTATTTTAAGATTGTACTCCGTAAAAGAAGCTTCTTAACCACGAAATGTGAATTATCAGGCCAGACTGGGACAACTTCCTGGACGCATATGGAACATAGTTAATAAAGTGTAATGTGAAGTACAGCCACAAACTACCTGGATACAGAAGGTATGTTGACGAACTACATATAAAGTTTCAAGGATCGTAGGTGTAAGTTACTGAACTGGTGACTGACCTTAAGCCTGCTGTTCTGTTCACTTTTACTGTATAAATGTATTGTTCGGGTCAATATGACCCGACATAATAAAATTCTGAGAAACTTCTACTCACACGTTTTCTTTTCGTTCAGTTGTAAGCCGTCGACATTGTTGTTATATTACAGAATGTTTTTAATGATCATAGGGACAATAATAATAACAACAATAATACTTGAACTTCACTGTAGAAAATTTATTATTTTAGTATTCATGTAGGGAATATTAGGAACAACAAACGTTTCCACCAAATAGTCATTCTCCACGGCCACCTGTCTGTCTGCCCATACCACTTTCTTTTCTTCTTACTCACTGTAGTTTGGAACACCTGTCCGTCTGCCCATATCACTTTCTTCCCTTCTTACTCACTGTGGTTTGGACACATGTAGGTGACATGTGTCCTGCATACACGTTTATTATACTTTGCGCATAACGTTTGTTTTATTGTCATTGCGTGAAGGACAGATTTTCAGCGTGCATGTTTAGCAGAGATTCTTGTTATTACTGATTTAGTCACACCCGACACACCTTCAGGGTCTTGGATGCTCCTGATCATTCTCAAAGAATCTTCTGTTCATGCAATATGCTTGCTTCATGCGCAGTGCTCTGCAACCAGTGATTTTCCAAGTTCCTTGATAAACATTCTCCTTATAGTCAATTTTCTCGCATTCCAGTTACAGTCCAACGAGATCCGCAAGACATATTTATTATAAGCAGCAACATCAAGAATATTATAGAAAACTATAATGGCCATGTATTGGATTTTCCTTTCCTTGTTAACTGATCGAGAACGTCTACAGCCACTTTCACTGAATGATAACCTAAAATCATTTTTGGCTTATTATCAGACCTATCACTTATTTTGCCTCTATTGTGCAGAGTTCTCAATAGTAGAATTTTCTTATTTCTCTTAGGAATATATTTGACCACCGTAGTATCATTTGCGAAGCAAAGAGCTGTTAACCCTCTTGCTGCTCATATTTCGTGGAAGAACTGGCATGTTTTCGCATATGGTTCCCAACATTATTGGCTTCCTTTTCAGGAAGTTGTCCGAAGTTATATGACCCAAAATTTGTCACATGTTACATTGTGACCTCGCAAATCATAGGTAAGATCAGCAACTACTCTCATTCCTCAATTTTTTTCTGGTGCCGCTCCATTCTCCTTTCCTGTATAAATTTGGGCTTTCAATACATGTGAAGATTTGTTGTTACACAGAGTCCATACCTTGATCCCCTATTTTGCCGGTTTACTTTGGAAATACTGCTTGAATGGACAGCGGCTTCTAAATGCTACCAGCTGCTTGTCGACGGTAACATATTACCCTGGATAATACAGTATAGGAAGAACTTCTAATCACTTCACCCAGATACTGGGAACTGCAGCGAGTTTTGTATAACACAAGATAGGCACTTCCATAAGCGTAAATGGAGAAATCATTGTCTAACATAGACCTCTTCATATACACATTTCTAATTTAGCTAACTTCACACATATTTGGTTGTTTACATTCATTTTAAAACCCTTCATCACGCACATGCGAGTTACATCATTTTCTACACCCCGTTTGTCTTATCGTTCAACTATTTTAAGATTGTACTCCGTAAAAGAAGATTTCTCAACCACGAAATGTAAATTAACAGGGCAGACTGGGAAAACTTCCGGGACGCATATGGAACATAGTTAATAAAGTGTAATCTGAAGTACAGCGGCAAACTGCCTGCGTTCAGAAGGTATGTTGACGAACTACTTATAATGTTTCAAGGATCCTAGGCGTAAGTTGCAGGTGTAGGTAGCAGGACCCGTGGTCTAGGGGTAGCATCTTTGATTAATAATCAAAACATCTTCGGTCCCGGGTTCGATCCCCTCCACTACCTAAATTTTGATAAATAATCAGCATTGGCTGTCGAAGACTTCCGGCATAAGAAGTCAGCCTCATTCTGCCAACGGCCTTGTCAAAAAGGGCGGAGGAGCGGATAGAGGTTCAGGGCACTCTCTTGTCCTAGGGGAGGGAAATTGCCCCTAAAAGCGGAAGAATCAGCAATGATCAACGACATGAAGATGTGGAAACCACGGCATTAAAGACACGTAACGTGTATCCACAGGACATGTGAACTGTAATTGAAGAAGTGTCATGATGATCTCTCCACTGGCAAAAGATTCCGAAATAGTCCCCCATTCGGATCTCCGCGAGGGGACTGCCAAGGAGGAGGTTACCATGAGAAAAATAATGAATAATCAACGAAAGGATAACGTTCTACGAGTCGGGGCGTGGAATGTCAGAAGCTTGAACGTGGTAGGGAAACTAGAAAATCAGAAAAGGGAAATGCAAAGGCTCAATCTAGATATAGTAGGGGTCAGTGAAGTGAAGTGGAAGGAAGACAAGGATTTCTGGTCAGATGAATTTCGGGTATTATCAACAGCAGCAGAAAGTGGAATAACAGGTGTAGGATTCGTTATGAATAGGAAAGTAGGGCCGAGGGTGTGTTACTGTGAACAGTTCAGTGACCAGGTTGTTCTAATCAGAGTCGACAGCAGACCAACACCGACAACGATAGTTCAGGTATACATGCCGACGTCGCAAGCTGAAGATGAACAGATAGTGAAAGTGTATGAGGCTATTGAAAGGGAAATGCAGTATGTAAAGGGGGACGAAAATCTAATCGTCATGGGCGACTGGAATGCAGTTGTAGGGGAAGGAGTAGAAGAAAAGGTTACAGGAGAATATGGGCTTGGGATAGGTAATGATGGAGCAGAATGACTAATTGAGTTCTGTAACAAGTTTCAGCTAGTAATAGCGAATACCCTGTTCAAGAATCGCAAGAAGAGGAGGTATACTTGGAAAAGGCCGGGAGATACGGGAAGAGTTCAATTAGATTACATCATGGTCAGACAGAGATTCCGAAATCAGATACTGGATTGTAAGGCGTACCAAGGAGCTGATATAGACTCAGATCACAATATAGTAGTGATAAAGAGTGGGCTGAAGTTCAAGACATTAGTCAGGAAGAATCAATACGCTAAGAAGTGGGATACGGAAGTACTAAGAAATGACGAGATACGTTTGAAGTTCTCTAACGCTATAGATTCAGCAATCAGGAATAGAGCTGTAGGCAGTACAGTTGAAGAGGAATGGACATCTCTAAAAGGGGCCATCACATAAGTTGGGAAGGAAAACATAGGTACAAAGAAGGTAGCAGCGAAGAAACCATGGATAACAGAAGAAATACTTCAGTTCATTGATGAAAGAAGGAAGTACAAACATGTTCCAGGAAAATCAGGAATACAGAAATACAAGTCGCTGAGGAATGAAATAAATAGGAAGTGCAGGGAAGATAAGACGAAATGGCTGCAGGAAAAATGTGAAGACATGGAAAAGGATAAGATTATCGGAAGGACAGACTCAGCATACAGGAAAGTCAAAACTACCTTTGGTGACATTAAAAGCAACGGTGGTAACATTAAGAGAGCAACGGGAATTCCACTGTGAATTGCAGAGGAGTGAGCAGATAGGTGGAAAGAATACATTGAAAGCCTTTATGAGGGTGAAGATTTGTCTGATGTGATAGAAGAAAAAACAGGAGTCGATTTAGAAGAGATAGGGGATCCAGTATTAGAATCGGAATTTAAAAGAGCTTTGGAGGACTTACGGTCAAATAAGGCAGAAGAGATGGATAACATTCCAATAGAATTTCTAAAATCATTGGGGGAAGTGGCAACAAAACGACTATTCACGTTGGTGTGTAGAATATATGAGTCTGGCGATACACCACCTTACTTTCGGAAAAGCATCATCCACACAATTCCAAAGACGGGAAGAGCTGACAAGTGCGAGAATTATCGCACAATCAGCTTAACAGCTCATGCATCGAAGCTGCTTACAAGAATAATATACAGAAAAATGGAATAGAAAATGGAGAACGCGCTAGGTGACGATCAGTTTGGCTTTAGGAAAAGTAAAGGGACGAGAGAGGCAATTCTGACGTTACGTATAGTAGTGGAAGCAAGGCTAAATAAAAATTAAGACACTTTCATAGGATTTGTCGACCTCAAAACAGCGTTCGACAAAATAAAATGGTTCAAGCTGTTCTAGATTCTGAAAAAAGTAGGGGTAGGCTATAGGGAGAGATGGGTCATATACAATAGTACAACAATCAAGACGGAATAATAAGAGTGGACGATCAAGAACGAAGTTCTCGTATTAAGAATGGTGTAAGACAAGGCTGTAGTCTTTCGCTCCTACTCTTCAATCTGTAAATCGAGGAAGCAATGATGGAAATAAAAGAAAGGTTCAGGAGTGGAATTACAATACAAGGTGAATGGATATCAATGATCCGATTCGCTGATTACATTGCTATCCTGAGTGAAAGTGAAGAAGAATTAAATGATCTGCTGAACGGAATGAACAGTCTAATGAGTACACAGTATGGTTTGAGAGTAAATCGGAGAAAGACGAAGGTAATGAGAAGTAGTAGAAATGAGAACAGCGAGAAACTTAACATCAGGATTGATGGCCACGAAGTGAATGAAGTTAAGGCATTCTGCTACCTAGGTAGTAAAATAATCAATGACGGACGGAGCAAGGAGGACATCAAAAGCAGACTCACTAAGGCAAAAAAGGCATTTCTGGCCAATAGAAGTCTACTAATATCAAATACCGGCCTTAATTTGAGGAAGAAATTTCTTAGGATGTGCGTCTGGAGTACAGCATTGTATGGTAGTGAAACATGGACTGTGGGAAAGCCGGAACAGATGAGAATCGAAGCATTTGAGATGTGGTGCTATAGACGGATATTGAAAATTAGGTGGACTGATAAGGTAAGGAATGAGGAGGTTCCACGCAGAATCGGAGAGGAAAGAAATATGTGGAAAACACTGATAAGGAGAAGGGACTGGATGATAGGACATCTGCTAAGACATGAGGGAATGACTTCCATGGTACTAGAGGGAGCTGTAGAGGGCAAAAACTGAATAGGAAGACAGGGATTGGAATACGTCAAGCAGATAATTGAGGACGTAGGCTGCAAGTGCTACTCTGAGATGAAGAGGGTAGCACAGGAAAGGAATTTGAGGCGGGCCGCATCAAACCAGTCACTAGACTGATGACCAAAAGAAAAAAAAACGGTGTAAGTTAAAGTACTGGTGACTGATCTTAACCCTTCTCTTCTGTTCACCTTTACTGCTAAATTTACTGTTCTGGTCAATATGACCCGACATAATAATATTCTGACAATCTTCTACTCACACGTTTTCTTTTCGTATAGTTGTAAGCCGTCGACATTGTTGTTATAATACAGAATGTTTTTAATGATCATAGCGATAATAATATGAATACAGCACTACTTCAGATAGTAGTCGAGGCCATGCCACGTCGTGTTGCGGCATTTATGTTTGCTCGCGCGGGGCCTACACAATATTAGACAGATGTTCAAATGGTTCTAATGGCTCGGAGCACTATGGGACTTAACATCCGAGGTCATCAGTCCCTAGAACTTAGAACTACTTAAACCTAACTATCCTAAAGAGATCACACATATCCATGCCCGAGGCAGGATTCGAACCTGCGATCGTAGCGGTCGGGCGGTTCCAGACTGTAGCGCCTAGGCAGATGTACGAGTTTCTTTGTCTCTTCTGTGTAGTTCATAATGTTCGAATACAGTATATGTTCCAAAACCCTACGGCATTTCGCCGTTAATGACACGGGCCTGTAATTCAACGGATTACTCTTATTTCCCATTTGGTATAGGCGTGACTTGAGCAATTTTCCAAAACGTGCGGATCTTTCCGTGAGCGAGCGGTTGTATATAATTGCTAAATATGGAGCTATTGTATCAGTATCCTCCGAGAGGTACGTGACTTGTATACAATGTGGACTGATATATTGCTTTTGTTAAGTGATTTAAGCTGCTTTACGCCACTGAGGATGTTTATGTTCAACATCTTGGCAGTTGTTCTTGATTGGAATTCAGGAATTCTTTGGTGAAGGAGTATTGGAAAATCGTGCAGGTAGGAGATAGTGTTGTGCTGGTGTATGCAACTGCCTTTCTGTGTTCCCATTTTTAGACAGAGAATTTCGTACGCTACTTTGAACAGGCTGTGGGCTGTCGTCAGCCTCATCAGAACACTCGCTTTCAGATGCTTTACTGACATGATCTTCGTACATGGAAAGTGATCCTTCGTCTGTTGAGCTATCTACTACCTCCTCCAACTCACAACACTCAATGACGCAATCACCATGATGTTATTATTGAGACTGATCACAAACGATAGAGAACGTAAACTGAGCAGAAACACTTGATAATTCGAACAGTTGGTAAGTCGTAATATGAAGTCCATTGTTGTCAACGCAGTGCCTTTGTTGACTTATTGAGTGTTGAGAGTAAATATGAACGATGAAAGACATTGCAACTATAAAAATGAAACAATTAGAAAGTATTTGACTTTAAAGTCCTCATACTAATGCCAGGTCACATTGGCCCAAATATTACATATGTAACTTTAAGGTTTACAATGACTCAAAATTTTTTAAGCACATCTGCCCATGTATTTTCATACAAAGTCACCCAATTTCATAAAGTTGTATTGGTATTTAAGTGATACGAAACGAAGTTTATAAGCATTTCGGGTCATATAGACCCAATCAGAATAGCAAGGTTAATTGAATGTATAAGAATTATTTTTTAATAGTTGAGCTTGACCAAAGAATAATTTTAAGTAGCCTTCGTTTGTTGATAATTTGAGGAGGAAATTTTATAAAAAGGAAATTATTCTTCAGGTTAAACGTTATTCTTTAATTCATTAAGTGCTTTTTGTTTCCAGTACAAATCATTTTAACATTTATTGGCCTATTTCTGTTCATACAGGTGCGAACTATGTATGAACACTTTCTGTTATGCAAAATTGTTGTTCGCGAAAGTTTTCTAGCTACGAAAATGTGTACAATATAGTAAATAGTTGTGAATAATTTTCACTTACCATGCCCTTACAGGAGTAAATAATAATCTATGATTTTAAGTGAGGCGAAGGACCATGAGAGGTGACAGGTGAGAGAGTAATGGAAGTACGCTGTTGAGGGAACGGTCAATGAACCTCGGTGAAAAGCAATTTTTTTCCCGAATAATAGTCATGACTCACGTAGAGGAAAAATGTTTTTCAAATATTCGGCGTTGTGGAGTAGAGTACTGTCACGGACTTGTATTGTGCTAACACGAGGTGGTGAACTCCGCGTGGGACCAACGTGCATGAAAAACTGTTCGTCTGTTGTTGTAGTAACACAAAAGGCATAAAAGTGGTTAGGAATTTTTTAGATGGACAGAAATATTTTCTGTAGGAGTATTTGCTGGCGAAGAAAGAAGAACATAACAGTCGGATGGAGATAATGAAAACTGGTGGTCATTATCAAGATTTAATAGCTTCATCAAAAAGGAAAAAACAAGTGTAAGAATTGTGTCAAGTGAATTACATGTATACACAGATGTTTTAATGTTACTAGGACAACGTGGGGTCTGTAGAAAATTAAAAGAAAGGTCCTTTGTACATGTGATACATTGTAAAATTTGCAATATTGATTAAATTCGTTATCTTAGTAGTATCAGACCAAAGTAATGTAGTAACGATGGCCGTCTGCAGGATTTCTCTCTGGGTTATCGTCGTGACGGTCAGCGAGGCAAGAAATATTTACTTCATAGTACTCTCGCTTCGTCGTTAATGAAACACACAACACAATACAAAATTAAGTCTGTGCTATCTTAAAGACATATAGAGCATTGCACAAAATTAAATAACATGATCTTTTTTCCTTATAACAATGTGAAATAAAGAATACAGAGAAGTATTTATCTTAATTTATGTACTTGAGCTTAAATGCCTCTCATAAGTAAAATTACATTAGGCGCTCACCACTGAGAGCGTATCTACATGTCAGAATGTTGCTACATCCTACTGAAAAATGCGATCTGTGTGCAATAATCAGTACAGCAGTCACACCCACATCCTAACTGTAGTTATGCTGACACCCACCAGAAAGAAAGAGACGGACCTAATCCTTGTTGTCATGTCTCATATAAATTAAAGCAGAATTACATCGAACGATGGTATTTTGAATGTTAAGCAGCTACTGTTTCTGCAAAGATTAATTAATCCTAGTAATGGTATGCTACCAGTAAATACACTCTAACGTTTGGAACAGTACAACCATCAATTCGACTATCAGACAGGTTTATCGATTAGCATGGAGCAGACTATGTGCAAGGTAACGTCTTAAACAAATATGCACGCAAGCAAAGCAATAAATAAAATCTTGCGGGTACTGTTGCCATGCCAAAACTGTACTCTGTAAACGCCACACACCATATACTCAGCAACAGTATCCTGATATTGTTTAAAACTTCACTTTCATCTGCGTTTCCGGCGTCCAAATGTCATTTTCCTTCTTTTTTTCACCGGTTAGTCGTCGAAGATTTCATTATTTTTCGAGGTTTCTTTGCATTTAAATTTTTTCGCGTGTGTATCTGGCCTAAAATAATACAAAAAAGTGTGTAAAGATAAGATAAGTCAAGTAAAATCGAGTAGTAAACTTTCCCAGGAATGTAGTACAAGTAAGGGTCTGTTACAAGACTTCCCCTTCTTACCAATATAATTCAAAAGTATAAACGTGAGTCTTAAAGTATGGTCTCGTAAACGCATTGGGATAGGGCTACAAATAAATGACGGAACTTACTTACATCACCTACTATTTTCTGATGATCAAGCAGTTTCAGTACAAGACTGTGAGGGTACAAATTACATTTGTAACCATTAGCAGTGGATTACAGAAACTGGTAATTGAAAATTACTTATCAGAAAAGAGAATACCTCACTAAAGATCCATATGACTTATACATAAACGGAAATAAAATTAAGAGGGTCAATATTTTCCATTATTTGGGATCCATTTTAGAGATGGAGGGAAAGTCAGAGGTAGAAATTAATAAAGTAATTGGCATTGGAAGGAAAGTCATTGGGATGCTCAACTCAGTCTTATCAAGCAGAAATATAATAAACAATCACATATAGAACGATAATAGAGAGCATAGTTTTGTATGAAGTGGAGACTTCAACTACTAATCTGAAACTAAGAAAACAGCAAAGTACAAGTGGACCTCTGGATAAGATCAGCAAGAATTTCTAGAGAAGACAAATTACGAAACGACAAAATAATAAAGAGAATGGAACTAAGAGAACATATACATGGCGCAAAGGATTGAAGTAACTTACAGTGGTATTGACATGTAAGAAGAATGGAGGAAGCCAGAATATGAAGAATGATCATGGATTGGGAACCAGAAGGAAAGAAGAGAAGAGCTCGCCCTATAACCATCTGGCTCCAAAATTACGATTAAGAATGAGAATACTTGGCACAGAGGAAGAAGATACACAAGAGCGAAACATTCGGAGTGATATCCTGAGGATATAAATTAAGATCTTATGTAACGGGTGTAATAATTTTCTGTTATTTGTTATGTTGGAGAAAAATTATGTACAAAGAAAAATCTTAATAAGTGAAAATGAAAAGAAATTCATCTGACGACGATGTGGAATAATATATTCGTTAACCTAAAAATTAACAGAAAATATTCGTAAAAGGTTGTCGAGGGCTGCCAAGCTACAGCGATCGACCACAACGAAAGAGCAGCAGTAACCTCACAGCATCCTATCGCTGCAGCCTGTGACGTCAGCAAAATAGGAGGCAAGGAAAAGTACATCAGTGGCCAAGAAAGAAATGTCAACAACAGAACTCTGGTTACGAACATGTTCAAAGGTCAGTAGCAGCAAATGCAGTTAACTACTCGAGTGAATGTTACAGTTAAACTATTAATGCCCGACGGAACATTTGTATCAAATGGGAAATAATAAAATAAAATAATTTCGTAATGAACAGTTCTACGCTACAATCATAGCGGCTATGGCAGGTTGTCTTGTTTCTTAGTAATATTTCTCCCAGGCCTCAACAATAAAACTCAGGTTTATATAACTATATACTCACATTTACAATTACGTTTATACACACATACCTCAATACTTTCCTCTGATAACAAACACACACATAACATATCTACGCTTTACAGACACAAATTTTAATTTTTGGCTTGGACAATGGTCTCAGTGAAGGTCGATGTCTCAGTCACCCAGTTCCGACAAATGTTTCTGTGAGGTTTTTCTAGCTTGCAACGTGAATGCCCCAACTGGTAAGGTCCTACCTTTTGTTCCCTAGCTCATCTGCCCCACTGTCAGCTTGTCTGATAACTGTCTGAATAGAGCCGTAAATCATTAAAAGGTTAGGATTTCGAGCAGCCCGCTCCTCTCCCTGGAGAGGAGAATGAAAAGAAAAATAATGTTTTCCTTCGGGGTGGTGGAGTAATATTGTCTGAAAATGGATGATAACCGTCTATGCTTTATTATTCTGAGTCCGTCTACCATATCAACATTGGCGTAAAGTGTAAACACGAATAATTACCACATTCAGTTATCAAGACGTCTTCATACAATCACCTCCAGACACAACAGTCTCAATTTTAAATTTCCTGCGTATATTACTACACGTTTAAATTCTGCCATAAGTTTAGCCAATGTATTTATGGTGCGTTTGAATGAAGGACCATATGTTTCGAGCAGGTACGCACTGTGAGCGTGAAGAGTGGGCATAATTCAAGTCATCATTTATTGATAAACATACAATTATCATATTGCAATTTCTGGCAAGGATGATTTCACAACCGTCTATCATAAATAACAAAGTTTGACAACCATGTGTAGGTCATCACACTTCTCCTTGCGAATCACTTAAGATATTTATAAGTCAGTTCCAGATCTCTTTGAAATCCACTCATCGACACACACGACTCTGAAAACATATGTAGTGAACAAGTATTACATGGATTCAAATATACGGAAACCTTCACGTCGTCTAAGCGCAACAAGCCCACTAACAATGAACACACTTACATGGTAGCAATCTGATCTTATAGCTCTTGTACATATTCCATCAGCTGCTACACTGTCTCGGCGCTACCAGCACAGAAAATGTTTACAAGGCATCAGATGGTTGTAACCTTCATAAATCAACCTTCAATCAAACATCACTTTGCTTTACATCGCTTAAAAGAGAGAGTTATCATAAGAACTAAGTAATAAACCCAGAAAAATACAAATTTTAAACTGATAACGTACGAGAAAGGAACTCTGCATCCAAAACAGCCCCGCACTTACACCAGAGACAAAGATACTAATGCATTCAGTTTCAAAAAAACACGAGCTCATGCTAGGAAACATTACACCGTACCAATCCGTGAAAACAACAAGTCGAAAGAGACACGTGTGAGAAGGACAACGTTGTGAAGCACCACAATTACAACGTCGCTCATACGCAGATCAACCAGAATGTCTGGCAAACAACGTAGTGCAAATACTAATCAATGTCACTGTCTGCCAATCAACATCGCTCAGACCCTGAAGAACTTCACTGAACGTACACGTCACGCTGCTGTACCATCCCATAGCAGTAAAGAGGAAAACAGACTAAATAGTCTCCACCATAACAGAATGCACGTTGGCCCAACGGTGACACAATATCATTATATTAACACAACTAAAATCACATTATTAATAGGAATTATTGATAGTGTCTGTTCTAATAGCTGTTGCTCATGTTTTATGTACTGAGTACGTTTTAGTATATCAGATGTAGTGGAACGTGAATGCGAAAAATATCGTAATTCTGTTATCATCAGAAGCGTTTACGCACCACCAACTCCAGACGCAACAGTATCATTTTTCAGTTTACAAATATACTTGTTGTGGATGTCACCATACGATTAAATTCTAACAGAAATTTATCCAGGGTCACTGTGGTGAATGGACGACAGCATGGCGTATAAAGGGTATGCGTCAAAAATAGAGGCACTACTATAACAGACAGCTGGTATCTTACCCATGCTGGACTTCCTCATGAAATTTGGTCAACATTATGTTCAACATGTAGCAGATTCATAAGAATAATTTTACATACATAAAGTTTTACTGAAGAAGTAGTTTATTCGCAGAAAGAAGTCTGCAGTGGATTTCACGAAAGGGTAAATATTGATCAAATATTGCAGAGGCGATTACAAGTTTCTATGTTTGAAATACATGACAATAAAATGTTACATTTAAAAATCTAATGCATTGGGTTAATACAGTCCCATTAAGCCCTAAGAACGAAAATGAAGACATGATAAAGCTTAACCAGATAACAGTAGAGAATTGTTATCACTTTGTTATCAAAGATATTATTAATCTAACGTTAGGACATAGACACCATCAAAGGACGACAAATCGGCCGAAATTTAGCGTCATTCCATGTTGGGACATTGTGTCATAAACACTGGCAAGAAAACTGAATAAGAGAAGTTAGCGTAAGTGAAAACTTGGTAGGAAAAGTGGGAACATTCGAAATGAAATGCCAAGATAAAGAGAGGAAATGAATGGGTCGTGCGGGAAAGAAGTTTAAAACAAGATTCGATGAAAGAAATATTAAAAATAACGATTTGCCGGCGATAAGCACTTTAAGAGAGCAATACTCATTAATAGGTATCACTGTAAATAGGAATACATTGCATTTAGAAGGCAATGGTTGGTTATCATAAAATTTAGAATCAATAGAGGTATTTGTGATTCCAGACATGAACTAATCAACGTGTTAAACGAAGAGACATTCGTTTATGAAGTTCCAACATACTGATGGAGAATAGGCCAGTAACTAGGGCTGTTAAATCTTTTTTTTTTCTGTATCCGTCACCATAACAGTCGTTTCTTCGTGGCTACTAGCTTCGGACCTTCACGTCCATATTGAAACCATTACCTACAAAAGATTTGGTGGTATAAGCAAAGGTGAAGCTACAATGTACTTCCATAACTGTAGGTATAAGCTGAATGTTACTTAAACCATAACAAAATTTGTCATCTGTGCACTACGTGTTTTTACGTACCTTAGATGTAATTTTAATCATACTGTTCCCACCAATGTACATGTGAATTACCATATATTGATTAATTCCCCACCAGTAACTATTATACAGATACAAAATGATAAACTATCAGCATATAATGTGATTACTTTACAGAAGGTGTTGATAATTTTCTCTTTCTAACATCAATGGGGGAAGTGGCAACCAAACCATTTTTCAGGTTGAATGAAGGAAACGTATCACCAAACTCACGGAAAAACATCGTCCACACAATTCCGAAGATACCAGGGGCAGGTAAGTATCAGAACTAATTCACAGTTAAATTAATTAACTCAGGATCTAAGAAGTTGACGAATAATATACACAGGAATGGATAAGAAAAAGTGGAATCACATAGGAGACGGTTACTCGTGACTTAAGGAAAGGCAATGGCACAAGAGAAGGTTTTCATGTTGCTCTTGATAATTTAAGCAAGGCCTAAGGAGCATCAAGACACCTTCGTCGGACTTCTCTACCTAGAGAAAGCTTTCTGGAGTGGAAATGGAGCAAAGTATTCGAAATTTGAAGGGAAATGGAACACCATGAAGGAAGTGATTGGATTACAAGATAAAACGTATAGCTTATAAAATTCTTGACGTCATTTCTGACCCCAGTAAAACACAGACAGAAGTAAAGACCCCACTGAGTGGAATAAACAGTCTGCAGCCTGAGCACGGAACATGAACTGAGGATAAACCGAAGAAAGAGAAAGTAACAAGGAACAACAAAAAAGCATGTTTGTGAAAAACTCACCATTAAACATGGGTACCGCGAAATAGGAGAAGAAAATCTACTACCTTGCCAGGAAAATGAAGTATGACGGGCGAAGCAATGGCCATTCGTGGCCAAATGAATTCTGCCAGAATCGAACATTGGCTGTAATGAGAGGAAGTTGTTTCGGGAAATGTACATGTGGAACGAAGTGCTGTATGGAAATGAATTGCGGATGCTGGCACAACTGGAAAAAAGAGGAACAAATTATATGACTTATGATGCTATAGAAGGATGTTGAAAACTTAGTAGATTAGTGTGAACAGAAACGAGGGCGTTCTCTATAGAATGGACGAGTAAAAGAAAACATGTGGATAATATCAACAAGTATACAGAAGACTATAATGCGATAATTGTTAAGCCGTCAAATTATAATTCAGTGGTACTAGGAGATGCGTAAAATAAAAACTTTAGGGGAAGCAACAGTTGCCCGAAAAATAATTGAAGACATTGAGTGCAAGTGCCAATTTGACATGATGTGGATGACACAGGATAGAATTTCTTTCCGGGGCTTATCAAATCATTCAGACGTCACATGCTCCCCTGCCCCAAACTAAAAAAAGAGTGGAGTGACGAGCTGATCATTCACAAATCAACTGGAACGCACAGGACGAGGACATCGTCAAGGAGGGGGAGTCGGTGGAAGCCACCTTGGGCAAGGGTATGGAGGGTGGTAAGATGGAGAGCTGCTGGGATGCAGGAACACAGGTGTGGCAGTGGATTGGGGCGGGAAATAATGGGAGAGAAGAGCAGGTGAGGGGGATCAAGTGTACAGGATGTGTAAAGGATCTGTATCCGCTCAAGGAAGAGGAAGATGTGTGGGAAAGGAATTAAATCGTAGGGCAGCCACATGGGGGATGGTAGGCAGATGCGATAGGCGAGGTGGAGCACATGGATTTCCAGGATTTGAAGGGACTTGTAGTCGCTAGGAGGGGCGGAGATTCAGGCAGGATGGGCATAACAGAGGATGGGGCAGATGACGGATTTATAAGGACAGAGGAGCGGTCCAAACCCCATCTGCGGCCAGACTTTGAGGAGGTGGAGTCGGGAGCGTGTCTTGGCTTGGATTGTCCAGAGATGAGGGGTCCAGGAAAGGCAACGCTCAAGGGTAATGCGAAGATACTTGAGGGTGGGGGTAAGGTTGATAGGACGGCTGTAGATAGTGATATAAAAATCAAGGAGACGGAAGAAAGGGGTGTTTTTGCCTACAATGATTGCCTGGGTTTTGAAAGGATTGTCCTTGAGCAGCTACTAGTTGCACCAGGTGGTGAACCGGTAAAGATTGATTTGGAGAAGGTGCTGGGAGCGTTGCAAGGTGGGGACGAGGGCAAGGAATGCAGTGACATCGGAGTACTGGAGAAGTTGTATGGTGGGTGAAGGCAGTGGCATATCCGCCGTATAAAGGAGGTGGAGAAGAGGTGTGTGGACGGAAATCTGGGGCACACTGGTGGAGGGGTATGAGGTGTAGGAATTTGTGTTATGGATGGTGACATAGGAAGGACGTTGAGAAAGGAAGGAGGCGATCAGACGGACATAGTTATTAGGGAGGGCGAAGGTTTGGAGCTTGAAGAGGAGACCGCAATGCCATACACGGTCCTAAGCACGTTCAAGGTCGAGAAAGAGGAAGATGGCGGAGCGACAGGAATTGAGATGTGGAGTTGTTCGGAGAGGAGGTGAGTGAGGTGAATGAGAAGATCATCTGCAGAGAAGGATGGTCGTAGGCCACATTGGGTAGAGTGAAGGAAGTGGTGCAGCTGGAGGTGCTGGAGGATGCGTCGGGTGAGGGTGGATTCCAGGACCATGCTGAAGACCGAGGCGAGGCTGATGGGACCGAAGGAACGAAGACGTTCTCCACTCCGTCTTATATAGTGCGCTCATGGTACTGCCGATTATGCGTTGAAGTCGCGGAGACAGAGGACTACACCGACCAGCGGCTGCGCCCTCACTTGTGGAACTGCAAGACTCAGATGCCGTCGGTACTGTCGCAGGCCGCAACTACGAAGTTTTCTGGTGTCTCATCTCGAGCAAATTTCGGAGATGACAGGACTCCACGCGATATTCAATTTTTTACCACTGTCACGGTTCATTAGATTTTCCGCAATGGATTGTTTGATGATGGAGTCCGAAAAGGTTGTTGCTGTGGCTAAAATCTAAGTTTTGTCATTCTCCGTTGAAAGTCCGTTGGAAATACCATGTTTTGCAACTGCAGACTTGCTAGAATAAAGTAGGCAAGCTATACGTTGATGTTCTGTGCAATGGTCTTCTACTGTACGCGTTGTGTGTCCTATGTAGACCTTACCAAATTGACACGATATGTTATAAAGTCTCACTTACCGCAGTAACAAATCATCCTTCACCGATCCCAGCAGATCCTAAATCTTAGAAGGTGGAATAAATACCACTTTCACATGATAACAATCCTCGTTATTTTGTAGGAGATATTTCCAACGAAGGAAAGAAAAGCTAGAGAACTGGTTGGCGCGTTCTCCTCTTTATCCACTTCCCGGTTTTTGGCTTTGGTTGAGAGGGCGCTGTTAATTTCCCGATTTTGGCCACAGCAACAAGCTTTTGGGACTCCATTATCAAAGAATCCGTTGAAATACGCATTGCGGAAAATATAATGAACCGTGACAGTGGTTGCCAAATGAATAACTCGTCGCCGGCCGAGATGGCCGTGCGGTTCTTGGCGCTGCAGCCTGGAACCGCGAGGCGGCGACGGTCGCAGGTTCGAATCCTGCCTCGGGCATGGATGTGAGTGATGTCCTTAGGTTAGTTAAGTTTAACTAGTTCTAAGTTCTAGAGGACTAATGACCTCAGAAGTTGAGTCTCCTAGTGCTCAGAGCCATTTTTTGAATAACTCGTGGAATCACATCATCTCCGAAGTTTGCTCGAGATGAACACGCCAGAAGTCTTCGATAGCAGCGGCCAGCTACAATACCGATGACAGCTGAGACTTTCAGTTCCACCTGCGAGGGCGGTGTGGCCTTCTGTCTCCACGACTTCTACGCATTTTTTTATTTGGTCATTAGTCTACTGACTGGTTTGATGCGGCGCGCCACGAATTCCTTTCCTGTGCTAACCTCTTCATCTCAGAGTAGCACTTGCAACCAACGTCGTCAATTATTTGCTTGACGTATTCCAATCTCTGTCTTCCTCTACAGTTTTTGCCCTCTACAGCTCCCTCTAGTATCATGGAAGTGATTCCCTCATGCCTTAGCAGATGTCCTATCATCCTGTCCCTTCTCCTGATCAGTGTTTTCCACAAATTCCTTTCCTCTCCGATTCTGCATAGAACCTCCTCATTCCTTACCTTATCAGTCCACCTAATTTTCAACATTCGTCTACAGCACCACATCTCAAATGCTTCGATTCTCTTCTGTTCCGGTTTTCCCACAGTCCATGTTTCACTACCATACAATGCTGTACTCCAGACGTACATCCTCAGAAATTTCTTCCTCGAATTAAGGCCGGTATTTGATATTAGTAGACTTCTCTTGGCCAGAAATGCCTTCTTTGCCATAGCGAGTCTGCTTTTGATGACCTCCTTGCTCCGTCCGTCATTGGCTATTTTACTGCCTAGGTAGCAGAATTCCTTAACTTCATTGACTTCGTGAACATCAATCCTGATGTTAAGTTTCTCGCTGTTCTCATTTCTACTACTTCTCATTACCTTCGTCTTTCTCCGATTTGCTCTCAAACCATACTGTGTACTCATTAGACTGTTTATTCCGTTCAGCAGATCATTTAATTCTTCTTCACTTTCTCTCAGGATAGCAATGTCATCAGCGAATCGTATCATTGATATCCTTTCACCTTGTATTTTAATTCCACTCCTAAACATTTCTTTAATTTCCATCATTGCTTCCTCGATGTACAGATTGAAGAGTAGGGGCGAAACGCTACACCCTTGTCTTACACCCTTCTTAATACGAGCACTTCGTTCTTGATCGTCCACTCTTATTATTCCCTCTTGGTTGTTGTACATATTGTATACGACCCATCTCTCCCTACAGCTTACCCCTACATTTTTCAGAATCACGAACAGCTAGCACCGTTTTATATTGTCGAACGCTTTTTTGAGGTCGACAAATCCTATGAAAGTGTCTTGATTTTTCTATAGCCTTGCCTCAACTTCTAGCCGTAACGTCAGAATTGCCTCTCTCGTCCCTTTATTTTTCCTAAAGCCAAACTGATCGTCACCTAGCGCATTCTCAGTTTTCTTTTCCATTCTTCTGTATATTATTCTTGTAAGCAGCTTCGATGCATGAGCTGTTAAGCTGATTGTGCGATAATTCTCGCACTTGTCAGCTCTTGCCGTCGTCGGAGTTGTGTGGATGATGCTTTTCTGAAAGTCAGGTGGTATATCGCCAGGCTCATATATTCTACACACCAACGTGAATAGTCTTTTGTTGAAACTTCCCCCAATCATTTTAGAGATTCTGATGGAATGTTATCCATCCCGTCTGCCTTATTTGACCGTAAGTCCTCCAAAGCTCTTTTAAATTCCGATTCTAATACTGTATCCCCTTTCTCTGCTAAATCGACTCCTGTTTCTTCTTCTATCACATCAGACAAATCTTCACCCTCATAGAGGCTTTCAATGTTTCTTTCCACCTATCTGCTCTCCCTCCTCTGCATTTAACAGTGGAATTCCCGTTGCACTCTTAATGCTACCACTATTGCTTTTAATGTCACCAAAGGTTGTTTTGACTTTCCTGTATGCTGAGTCTGTCCTTCCGATAATCATATCTTTTTCGATGTCTTCACATTTTTCCTGCAGCCATTTCGTCTTAGCTTCCCTGCACTTCCTATTGAGTTCATTCCTCAGCGACTTGTATTTCTGTATTCCTGATTTTCTCGGAACATGTTTGTACTTCCTTCTTTCATCAATCAACTGAAGTATATCTTCTGTTACCCATGGTTTCTTCGCAGCTATCTTCTTTGTACCTATGTTTTCCTTCCCAACTTCTGTGATGGCCCTTTTTAGAGATGTCCATTCCTCTTCAACTGTACTGCCTAGAGCGCTATTCCTTATTGCTGTATCTATGGCGTTGGAGAACTTCAAACGTATCTCGTCATTCCTTAGTACTTCCGTATCCCACTTCTTTGCGTATTGATTCATCCTGACTAATGTCCTGAACTTCAGCCCACTCTTTATCACTACTATATTGTGATCTGAGTCTGTATCTCCTCCTGGGTACGCCTTACAATCCAGTATCTGATTTCGGAATCTCTGTCTGACCATGATGTAATGTAATTGAAATCTTCCCGTATATCCCGGCCTTTTCCAAGTATACCTCCTCCTCTTGTGATTCTTGAACAGGGTAATCGCTATTACTAGCTGAAACTTGTTACAGAACTCAATTAGTCTTTCTCCTCTTTAACTCCTTGTCCCAAGCCCATATTCTCCTTTAACCTTTTCTTCTACTCCTTCCCCTACAACTGCATTCCAGTCGCCCATGACGATTACATTTTCGTCCCCCTTTACATATTGCATTACCCTTTAAATATACTCATACACTTCCTCTATCTGTTCATCTTCAGCTTGCGACGTTGGCATGTATACCTGAACTATCGTTGTCGGTGTTGGTCTGCTGTAGATTCTGATTAGAACAACCCGGTCACTGAACTGTTCACAGTAACACACCCTCTGCCCTACCTTCCTATTCATAACGAATCCCAATTCTGTTATACCATATTCTGCTGCTGTTGATATTACCCGATACTCATCTGACCAGAAATCCTTGTCTTCCTTCCACTTCACTTCACTGACCCCTACTATATCTAGGTTGAGCCTTTGCTTTTACGTTTTCGGATTTTCTAGTTTCCCCACCACGTTGAAGCTTCTGACATTCCACGCCCCGACTCGTAGAACGTTATCCTTTCGTCGATTATTCATTATTTTTCTCATGGTAACCCCCTCCTTGGCAGTGCCCTCGCGGAGATCCGAATGGGGGACTATTCCGGAATCTTTTGCCAGTGGAGAGATCACCATGACACTTCTTCAATTACAGGCCACATGTCCTGTGGATACACGTTACGTGTCTTTAAGGCAGTGGTTTCCATTGCCTTCTGCATCCTCATGTCGTTGATCATTGCTGATTCTTCCGCCCTTAGGGGCAATTTCCCACCCCAAGGATAAGAGAGAGCCCTGAACCTCTATCCGCTCCTCCGCCCTCTTTGACAAGGCCGTTGGCAGAATGCGGCTGACTTCCTGTGCCGGAAGTCTTCGGCCGCCAATGCTGATTATTTATCAAAATTTACGCAGTGGTGGGGAACGAACCCGGGACCGAAGACGTTTTAGATTATGAATCAAAGACGCAACCCCTAGACAACGCGGCAGCACTACAAGCGCTCTCTATAAGACGGAGCGGAGAACGTTTTCGTCAGTCCTCGTTCGGCTCATCTGAAGATGGCTGGCAGTTGTCCAGCCCAAATATCGTGGAATGAAGTTTACGACGACCGGCTGAAATCCCGAAATCTCTTTGAACAGTTGATTCGTCGAGAAAACTTTAGATTTTACAACCTTAATGCTCGCTGTTGATCTGTCTACCTCTCACAGAAAACTGCAACTATAATATTTTCCACAGCCACCGATGTAATGAAAGTACTAAGTTACGTTGATATCCAACTATGTCGTGCTTCACTCTTATCTCAGGAGGTACATATCCACTGAGACACTGGTAAGGATTCTGTATTCTCATTTACTCCTTGGGAGAATCAATGTCTTCAATTTTTGGAAATCATTTGCGTGAAAATCAGTGAGAATTAATGATTGTAGCAGGGCTGGAGAGATCCCAGTTTGCCCCACTGGTTGTGGTGACTGCGTCCGAAACCCAAGCATTCCGTGTTCGAGGTACAATCTGTTTCTTATTTCCGATTCTCGTGACATGTTGACAATAGTCTTAACCGAGAACATTACAATCTTTGTGAGAAACCGTCCAGTTAAAACGTCGTATCTGGTGTACAGATTCTGTGATTAGTAAGAGGACTGCGACGGTCGGCGGAATGGAATGGAGCGGCAGATGCTCGTTCGCTCTGGCTCTCGTCGTCTGACTCGCTGATGATGTCTAACCCTTTCTACCGCCAGACACGTGCGCTTAACACTTGCTAAAGTGCCTAAATAAAAGCCTGTCGGTACTGATGACCGACAAAAACTAAAGGTAACCAGGGAACAGTCTAGCAGGCTGAAGTCAAACTACGAATCCAATGTGTGTGTTGAGTTCCTAAAAATTCATAAGTTTTTATTCATAGCTGAATACAATTAACTATTGGTGTCTTCCTAACAGTTATGTACCTTTTAATTATTGCTCGATCCCCCACTAGCGATACTGACGCGCTATAAATTTTTATGAAAGTTGTTTAACACTGAAGAAAATCGATTGAAATTTAGCAAGGCGTACAGTGCTCTATCCCGATAACCTAAAGTTAAAGAATGAGATTTCTACTCTGCAGCGGAGTGTGCGCCGATATGAAACTTTCTGGCAGATTAAAACTGTGTGCCGGACCGAGATTCGAACTCGGCCTTTCGCGGGCAAGTGCTCTACCAACTGAGCTGCCCAAGCACGACTCATGCCCCGTCCTCACAGCTTTACTTCTGCCAGTACCTCGTCTCCTACCTTCCAAACTTTACAGAAGCCCTCCTGCGAATCATTTCAGCGTACACTCCCCTGCAGAGAGCAAATCTCATTCTGGAAACATCCCCCAGGCTGTGGCTAAGCCATGTCTCGGCAGTATCCTTTCTTTCAGGAGTGCTAGTTCTGCAAGGTTCGCAGGAGAGCTTCTGTGAAGTTTGGAAGGTAGGAGACGAGGTACTTGCAGAAGTAAAGCTGTGAGGAAGGGGCGTGAGTCGTGCTTGGGTAGCTCAGATGGTAGAGCACTTGCCCGCGAAAGGCAAAGGTCCCGAGTTCGAATCTCGGTCCGGCACACAGTTTTAATCTGCCAGGATGTTTCATAACCTAAAGTTCACTCGACACTAACGCGACTTCCTCAGTGTCGGATGCCACAAAGTATTCAAAGTTCCGACTGATTTCAACACAGTTAAAGTCCAGTGACACTGTTTCAGAATCTGTCATCTAAATGACGTGAAAATAATAAGAGTCCAGTTCGACCGTATCAGAATCTTAACTCCCGTTAATATCCCAAAACACAGTTCGGAACGCTCAAACATAGAGTTACACAGTAACACTTCAGCGGGTAAGTGTGGCTGCACTCCAAACGAAAAAAAATCCGACAGCTACGATTCTGCAGCAAAGTCCAGTTTGTTACAAAAACAACCCTCAAAAGACACAATGCGTGAAAAACACAAGTCCCTACTGGGTACCACATCGAAACTATTGTAAGTCTCCATTCTTCGCGAAAAATTCTATCTTCCGCTTGCGCGCACATGTGTAATTCGGCTGAGTTCAACACTTCTGGAATCGCAAAATTACCATGAAAGTGTTGCGTCGAGCAACACAGGTACGGCGTCGGCAAAGGCACGCAGACCTCTGACTTGGAGCTTTGTATCAGCTCCGCTTAAAGACCCTCGATCCAAAATTCCCCAACCTACGTCAGGTAACTGCTTTCCACTGATCACCACTTCTTTGCATAACTTTGACATAGAAGAGCAACCTTAACTGTATTAGTATCACTATGCCCCTGGTCAAATTCTCATCAAAAAACATACACTACACAAATTTGTAGCAGCAATAGTTTACCCAGAATTATGTTTTAATGTTTTGGAATCATATTTCCTGAGTGCGAAAATAGTTTTGTCCGTCTGTGCCACAGAATAACATTACAGTTCTTTATAAGACACAACTTTCCATACGGATTTGAATGGCTCGTTTTGATGTGCTAATCAGAAATTCTGCGTAACAAAAATGTATATGGATGAAATTATGCAATAATTATAAATAAACAAAGACGACAGATAATAATAATAACAAATATCACCAACTGAAAACGCTGAAACGTGTATAGCACCACCCGCTATCATGAAATGCCTTGTTACTCGTGTATCTGCCTTGTCTTATTTCTTTTAATTAAATATTAGCATCAAATTAATAAAATTGCTGTTTTATCAGTGAAATATTAATGCTGCAAATTATACAAGTATGTTGGTTATTGCGTTTCTACGAGGCCCTCAAGATGAGCGCATGCTCTGCTCCGTACCCGCACTTGTTCAGAAGTTAAAACTTACTCGAAAAATTGCACATGTTGCACATGCGTCAGCAGCTGGGTTAATTTGTCTGAGACCCCTCCTTCACCTGCAACATCGCACTTCGTTGTACTAATTTTGCGTCTGCGTGTGATCAACGCAAACGTGGATAAAGCCTTGTCTTATAGCTGTGATGTCATGTAATCGCCAGCCGCTTGCAACTGACAGGTCCACTAGAGTGACCTGCTGCTGACACTCGCACGCTGCCGTCTTCTCCCACTGCCATTAATGGCCGCCGCACGCGTCCTTTAAGCGCAACCCGCTATCAAACTTCTCTCTCTAGTTGACAACAAATAACTGTCGTGTCACAGGACGGACTTGAGGCTCGCAGTTACACCCCAGCGGTATAATCCACGACTTCTGCTTACGTAATTATACTTGGTTTACTGTTTCCTCAGGCCCTTACATTTTACTTGCTTACTGTATCGCATGAGCCCGAAATAGTTCTTTGAGACCTGTGACAACATGTTTATTGCAGCTGCGAACATTTCGTGAAATAAATGGCCTGATTGTCACACTGCTACACTACCATGGCAATGTTCTCTGGACGCTCGCAGTTATTACTGAGACACTAACTGTAAATCAGGTATGTGCTTCCCAAGGGAAACATCAAATTAATTTTCCTCTAAGATTAAATTTTAATTCCAGGGTATGCAGAAGAAAACATTGGATATGGATTTATATTCTCATCATGCTTTTATTTCTCGTTATGACACCAACAAGGGGATGGTTGAAGCTGAACATTTCATCGTTGTCATGGGCAGCAGAGGTACAAGGTAAGGAGCAGGGCATTTGGCGTATAGCTTTGGCATAAACCATCCCGGAAATGGCAGCAAGTCATTTAAGGGAAGCATTAAAATTCACTGTGTCTTCTAAATCTGAGATTACTATTATAATCATTGTACCACCCCGCTTAGTAAAACACAAGGAAGCTCATGAAAACTATTTCTTATCCTGCTAAAATTCCATGCAAATATAATGTAGCTCATTTAAATTTTGTGATGCATCCCTGGAAACAAACGTGCGCAAGCTTCAATAGAATGCAATGAAATATGACTTCTGCTTACGTACTTGTACATGGTTTACTGTTTCCTCAAGCCCTTACTTTTTACTTGCTTACTGTATCACATGAGCCCGAAATGCATGGCAAAGAATTCAAAGGAATGAGCGCTTATCTGAAACTTCTTGGCAGTTGAAATACATATTTCAGACCAGGAAACATAACCGGAATGTCTGACTTTTGTTGGAAAATACTGTACTGACTGAACTACCCAGGCAAGACTCACGATTCGCTCTCATTTTCAGTTCCACCAGTACTCATCTCCTACTTCACAAACTTCACACAAGTTCTCCAGCTTACGTTTTGGGGGACTAGCGCTACCCGAAGAAAGGTGGTTACACAAAACTTGCATTTCTTGTTAATATGAGAAGGTTGCCATTTGGTGTAAGGTAACCAGGTGGAGACATATGTGTTAAAGGAAAATAAATGAGTATTATTTAAACGGAAATAAACAGACATACACAGAAAAGATTTATAATTTTATGAGTTATTTATATTCTGATGAATTTTCCCTGACGATCGCAATTTGTTTGTGTTCACTTTCGATATGTATCTTCAATTTGGAACCAATTTTTCGCGTGACCACACCTTCATTAAACAACACATTTATTGTTGAATGTGATTGCTTTTTTAAATTTCAAATAAATACTCATTACGCTGGATAAACTTGATGGCGGTTGTTTCAGATTCCGCCCATAGGTGATTCACTTTCAAATGAACACAATTTGATATTCTTGGATTGATGCAAAAACGGCACATGTACTTCATGGTTAGGTAGCATGGCAGTAAATCTGCCGACTCAACTTAGGTATACTATGAACATGGCCGTACAGAATTAACAATGAGCAGGTTCACAAGATTATTTTATAACACCTCAGACCGAAAACATTCTACTTCCTTTTGAACTTAAACTTTGTATACAACAAAAAAGACGTTAGTGAAATGTTCTGATAATATTCGCCTTTTTTGTGTAAAATTTTTACCCGAGAAGAAATACTGACGCGGTTCGATTTCTTCACTTAAGCTGATATATTAAAAAGTTGGGAGAACTGTCACAGTGAAATTAAGAATATAAACTAGGCTTAAAAGTTATTTTAAACCAGTACAACATGAACTGAGAAATGTTGCTGTTAATGGCAGTTTGCTTGCTGAAGGCCAATGCAATGAAAAGTTTGTGCGTTTACCAAATGCAAATTGAAATAAGAATAGAAGATCACGTGTGAACATCTCATTAAAGCAGTATAAAGCCTGTAAATTTCTGTGGGGCGAAATTGAATCAAGAAAATCTATAAACTATTTTTGTTGCTCTTCAGTAACCCAATAAGAAATGGTAATAACCGGATTGCAGTCGCCCTTCAACAGATCAGTAGGAGAAAAAATTAGCTAACATCCAAATCAGTATAAAAGAAAAACTCAATCAGCAATTACCCAAATACTGTTAGAATAAGTGAGAGGTTAGCGTGTGCCACGGTCTACACTAGCAGATGAAGACATACGTTACAGATATTCATCCTCGATTATGTCTCTTTCAATAGCGGATCGATGCCGTTGATACACAAAAGATAAAGTTCAATCATGACACTAAACACTCAGCAACGAAATATTGCTACAAGCAGGACTAGGTAGCAATGGTCTCATAATAAATTCAGATGTGTTGCTCCATGAAAATGGCCATCGCAAAGGAATATCATACGAATCATCTGATAAGTGCAGGCAGTATCCACATGATGCGTGCACCACACAAGGCAGTGCATTAACAGCGACTGAGGAACATAAAAATATACCTTAGTCCTTGCTGTACAACCAAGCACACTTCTGGTTTGACCTGATTGTTTTTAACACAGACTATGAATAATAACTCTCCAAATTATAGTGCATAGCAAATTACAACAAATATTTAACATTCACCAGTATGAAACAAATTTAGTCTTGCGGCATATCTAGAGTTTATTCCGTCATGGGACTGAAATTTACACATTGTACCACTACATACTTAGCTGGAAATTGTTATGGCTTCCATTTCTCCTTATTTGTCTTTGTTTCCGTTTTTCTTCTTAGTCTTCTGCGTCTTAATTGTGGTGGGCAGACCATTGTGTTCAACCTGTTATCAAATAATTGTGCATTGTTATCAAGGAATTTTATTGTTTGATGTTCTAGTTGTATGCGTGAGTAACAAGTTAGTAGTGTCCTGACGTCATCGGAAAATTCCCTCTGTAGCACCTGCAAAATTGCAGATGGTGGTAAATGGAAGTGTATAAATTTACCTTTACTAGGCTACTAAGAACTCTAGCAGACAAGAAACAGGGTGTAGCGTGTCTTTGCACTTCGTTAGTGAATTGTGACGACCTGCATAAAAAAAAAATTGGAAGACGTTACTTAATGCATGGCATTCAAGATGTTCAGATATGTAGTAACCATTATTTCATCGCAGAAATAATGAAAGTAAAAATTTTACAACAGAGGTACAGTTTTTGAATACGTCTTTAGGGATTTATTCACGGAGAGGTAGTCTGCACCACCTCAAACAATAATCACATTAACCACTGTTTAACAATACGGGAGACGGAAGAAAATTTTTGTGAGCAGCATAGCTGATCCATTATCAATTAATTTAATTTAGTTATCATGCAAATAAAAGCGATTAAATTAATGCAGCTTTCCTATGTCACTACACTTCTTAACCTTGGTTATGCTCCACCAGTATGTGTGTCAGAGTGAGTATGCAAATATCATGCCCATGAAGGGCCATGATATATAAATATAGGCGACACTTTGTTATAATGTTGCCTTATTGTGGATGGCCATGCAATATTATTTCCAAGTGTCATTCGGGGCCATTTTTTTATTTTACTATAAGATCTTGTTTGGAAATTAGCTACAGTTTTGCTGTAACATAAGACAGTTTGTTAGAATGTTGCTGTAGTATGGGGCAATATGTTATTATTTTTCTGTAGCATGTATGTGAATTTGTTAGATTTTGTTTAACAAAGGGTCAATTTGTTTCATTTTCACTACGACATGGAGGGCAATCTACTGTAACAAGGCGATGTATGGAGGTGTGAAGTCTCATGTCGTCTCTACCGTGCGACAGCGTAATTTTGCAATGTTATTATGACAAACATTTCGTACTGCAAGGTAAAGTTAATACCACTGAACGGGGCCACTGTAATAGGGTGGTTTTGAAAAGTAGTCGAAAGCTCAGTAACAGTTTGTTCCTACCAGTACTAATATGAATTGCTGTTGTTTATTATGTTGTTTCATCTAAGTTGCAGATACAGTGGTGTCCAAAAGTAAAGCGACAATTGGGTATTTTTCAAGGTTGCGTTTATTTTGTCACAAAACAATATAAACAGGCGATAGTGAAGCAGAAATAATGTAAAGAACACAGAACATAAACAAATACGACATGCCCTTCTTTTTTCCAAATTAACGCATTGGCACACACTTTCTGACAACTGGTTAACACTCTCCCTACGGGGTGTGACAATCTCTGGCAGTAATACAGGCCTAACAACGATGGAGCACGCTGTGAATGATTCCATCAATCTCGTATTCAAGTAATAACCCCCATTCATCCTGCAGAACTGTTCGCAACTCTTGGTTTGGTTGATGGATGCTCACGGGATCCAACCTGTGTTCCTGCAGCATTAGAGTACAATGCCATGAGTACAATGTCTTCCATTTCCAAGAAAACATCAACCACGCGTGCACCATCAGGTCGAGCATTATCGTCCATCACTAGAAAGGTCAGGCCAGCAGTACCTCGCAAAAACCACACTTGAGGTCCCAAGATCTCATCATTATACCTGACAGCAGCTAAACCTTGCCGATTCAACTGTACGATTCCATGAAGAGGTGATCGAGTGGCCTACATAATGCCTTCCTACACCATTAGGGATCCACTTCAATATCGGTCTCTGTCCACAATGTTTGAGTCATATTCCACATTCTATCCAGATGCAAATCCGTCGAGAATCACACTCCAGACCAAATCAGGAACTATCTGTGAAGAGGCCATTGGCTCACCGATCAACTGTCTTGGTGTCATGTTGACAACTCCACTGTACACCTTCTCTTCTGTGAAGATGCGTCAGACGTACACGCACAACAAGTCTCCAACAATAAAGGCCACTTTCCGAAGCCTTCTGTGCACCGTTTTGCCATGATACAACACATAAAGTTTCGAACATGGCTGCGTTGTCAGAGACCGTTTATAAAGTAAAATTAAAGCAATAACAGCCTTTGGTTGCAAAAATGAAGTCTTTTGACCTAGGTGCCATCATCAGAAATAAAACGTTCAAACTGGCACGACACGTATAAATTAAATATCAACGGATAAAGGTTTAGTCACAAAATTGTAAAACAGAAAACACAGAAGGCAAGCCAGTATGGGCTGCTCACACATGTCGACCTGCAGTAGCATCAGAATCTGATTCTGGGGCGTGTACAGTTGGGGTGATATGGGACCCGTGATATGCCAGGATACTACTCTGTCAGATGACACGTATGTAAGCATTCTGTCCGATCTCCTGCATCCATCCATGTCCAGTGTGCATTCCGACGGACCTGGGCAATTCCAGCAGGACAACGCGACACCTCAAACGTTCGAAATTGCTACAGAATGGTTCCAGTAATACTCTTCTGAGATGAAACACTTCCACGCGCCACCAAACTCCCCTGACATGAACATTATTGCGCATATGGGGGATACCAGATGGGATATGTGCTGTTCGTAGGAAATCTCCCCCCCACCCCCCGTCGTACTCTTACGTACGAGTTTATGGACAGCACCGCAGGATTCAAGGTGTCAGTTCCCTCCAGCATTACTTCAGGCATTACTCAAGTCCACTCCACGTCGAGTTGTGGCACTTCCGCATACTCGCGGGGGTAGGCAGGTGTACCAGTTTCTTTGGCTCTTCAGTGTAAATCATCTGTAAGTGCCTCTTTCAGTGTCTTCATGACAGTAAACTCAAATTTTGGCAAGAAAATAGGTCAGTTGGGCTACCTCCACCAACCTAATCCCCCTCCCCTCCTCAGGTCCCGTCCCCACCATTTTCCCATCTGGAAATTGGTGGCAAAGGGCTCAATCAGTGCGTTGCTCTCCTACCCAGTCCTGAAATTGGTTTACGCTGGGCTGCCGGATAGTATGGATATAAGTCATTACTTTGTATGCACGGTTTATTTAAACAATCTGAGGTGTCATAGACAGTAGCTTCATTCAGTATGTTCACCACGAGGTACGGAGTCGAACTGACTTAGTTCGCAACACCACCACGAAAGGGCGCTGTCGGCCCTTCCCCTCTCCCCATCATGACGAAATGTAAGTTGTCGGTCTGCGAAAAGAGGCGGGAATAGGACTCAGTCTGTATCTAGGTGCTGGACTGAGAGGATGCACATAATTGCTTACTGTGGCTACAAGATGAGCGGTTTGGTCTGGAGAAGCACGAATTCAATGGGTATATTAGTGATAACCATGCATCTGAGGACTGTGCTGAAAGCAATAATGTTCGGTGAGGATGACTATGCTTCATCAAATAATGAATATGAAGCAGGATGGAGCTAAGTCACATTTTGCAACTCATGCTAATAAATGTGTGTGATGTAACTATAGATCATTTGATAAAAGTTCAGTCAATCTGCCGAAGGGAATATCTCCGCTGGAAAAACGGCCATGCTCTAGAGTGATGGCATGCCACACGGTAATCACAGGAGCATTCACATTCTACCTGTCGCATTGGAAATACCTGCGGCCATCCTCCTTCCCATCTCTGGCGCACAGATACCCTTTGTAACTGCACATGAATTGCTTCACGAGTTATCGCATTACTTAAAATGTGAGGAATACTGTCGCATATATAACTTCATGCTGTCATAGGAAATAATATGCCACTGCACAAAGAGAGTGAGACAGATTTGCGGATGCACGTGAACATTAACTCTAAAAAAAAAGGTTTAGTCACAAAGGTTTAGTCACAAAATTTTAAAACAGAAAACATAGAAGGCAAGCCAGTATGGGCTGCTCACGCATGTCGACCTGCAGTAGCATCAGAGTCTGATTCTGGGGCGTGGACAGTTGCGGTGATATGGGACCCGTGATACACCTGGATACTGCTCTGTCAGATGACACGTATGTAAGCATTCTGTCCGATCACCTGCATCCATTCATGTCCATTGTGCATTCCGACGGACTTGGGCAATTCCAGCAGGACAACGCGACACCTCAAACGTTCGAAATTGCTACAGAATTGCTCCAGGAATACTCTTCTGAGTTGAAACACTTCCTCGCGCCATCAAACTCCCCTGACATGAACATTATTGCGCATATGGGGGATACCTGAAGGGATATGTGCTGTTCGTAAGAGATCTCCCCCCGTCGTACTCTTACGAGTTTGTGGACAGCACTGCAGGATTCCAGGTGTCAGTTCCCTCCAGCATTACTTCAGCCATTACTCAAGTTCAACGCCACGTCGAGATGTGGCACTTCTTCGTACTCGCGGGGGTAGGCAGGTGTACCAGTTTCTTTGGCTCTTCAGTGTAAGTCATCTGTAAGCTGCCTCTTGAAAGAACAAACATTTCGACTACATTGGTTACGGAAGCAACGACTGTACGAGGTCGTAAAATTCACTTAGGTCCTACATAATGCTCTCATAGCTATACAAAACACGGTTCCGGCCACTACTGGCACTTGAAACGTCTTAAGGACATTCAACACATGTCATTCGTCGTCAAACAGAACTGTTTAAGCTTCTGGCTTGGCTGAAATACGCATTTATCTCCAAGCAGGCGCGACGTTGGTATATTTTTCTGCTGCCCTTTTTTTGTTTCTGTTGTTTTGTGTGCCGTTACTCCTTTGATTAATTGGAACCGAAGTAATCAGAAGTCGACAGTGTTTCCTATGAGGGCTGTCCACATAATAGGCATATGTGTACGACGCACGGATTGATGCGTTGCTGAACCAGAAAATGGTCCGTATATGTGAGCAGCATATGGGCGTTGCTGCACGGCACTTGGAGACGCTAAGCTAGCAGTTGTGCCTTGGCGTTGACGGCCTCTCGCAACATTTGATGTGAACCTCTTGCTTAGTAAACAACAGTATAGAAAGAAAAATGAACAGGAATTTGTCAATAATGTACAGATGGACAGCAACCTCTTGCCCAAAAACAGTGCAGGCACAAGGAATCACCAAGCTCGTGGAAATTATGTGCTCCATTATCATAACTCATCATCCAACGAAGTCAAAAAGGACATCAACATTATATGATGACAGGAATACCATTACGGTACGTCTAATTTTTACCGTCAGATGAACTGAATCGCCAAAATCAGTAATCAGTCATTCGGAAGAACGAAAGTGATGAAAAAAATATGCTAGTGACGTGTTGTTGGTTCCTAAAACGACAGAATTTGTGAGAATCGAAGTGGCAAATAGATATAGTTCCATTATCATTGAGCAAAGGAGGAACAGTCTTTGTTGATGGTGGGGCGCATTCTTCCTAAAAGGAACGCAATGATTTCAAAGTAATCTTGTCTCCTGAAACCGAGACCGTTTACGAGCCGCAATAGTTTAACACCACCAGAAGTTCTGTGGGGTCTGTATCTGACAGAAGAAAGAGCAGTAGAGTCACTGCTCTGAGACGATGGCCAGATCATACGTAGTTTGTGCCTCCTCAAAATAATCGGAGGTCACTGTTAAATGATCCGCAAATAATCTCATCGACGTGCTTTGCTTGTAGATGAATGAATTCAATGGCTGAACACCCATTGCATTCGGCACATTTTATCTGGTTACCATTTATCCCTTGAGCTCGGAATTCGAGCTACCATGTCTAAGCAAATATTACAAAAACCCGTAAATCATGCACCACCTAATAACTGCGGGGAGTTTATTTCCTTTTAAACTAAAAGTAAATGTAATACGTATCTGTCATATTTTATTATACTTGAAAAGTAACTCTACTTCAAAAATCTCTCTGTCTTCAGGCCACAAGTGGCCCATTGGGGCCATCCGACCGCCGCGTCATCCTCAGCTAAGGATGCGGATGGGAGGGGCGTGTGGTCAGCACACCGCTCTACCAGTCGTTATGATGTTTTTCTTTGACCGGAGCCGCTACTGCTCGGTCGATTAGTTCCTCAGTTGGCATCACGAGGCTGAGTGCACCGAGAAAAGTGCCAACAGCGGATGACAGCCCGCATGGTCACCCACCCAAGTGCCGGTCACTCCCGACAGCGCTTTACTTCGGTGATCTGACGAGAACCGGTGTATCCACTGCGGCAAGGCCGTTGCCCGAATTCTGTTTCAAAGAGACAGATAAACCACAGAACTTGTGCTCAGTTGAATGGCGATAAGAGAAAAGAGTACACACTGCTGCGAAGAGCTTTGCTGCTCGCTTGGGTTGCAAAATACAATTTTATCCGATTCGTTTCTATCACAGGCTGAATTCTTTGATATAGTTAATCGTAATTCGCAGTTCACACACGTTCTACTACATTTTTCATAGACAACACGATAAATTTCCTTTAGAAAAGCGGGCATATTCGCTGAAGCAAATCACTTTCAAATATTTTGTATATTTCAAAAAAGACGAATTTCTTCAGGAAATGCTTCAGTATCGACAATACACCATCTGCAAACGTCTCAAAACAGCTGCTGGGCTTTTCAGGCACACATACCGCACAAAGGTGAAACACTGTACGTGATGACGACCACTAAATAAATTATTAGGGAATAAAATGTACAGGTAGATAGTCTCGTGTGTGGGGCGCCTGTGTGATACAAAGCCGTCCAGGCTATAGGCGAGCAGGGCCTTTGTGAATTTGTGGCGACGCGAGTGTAATTCAGCGACGCCCACGGGCTCTGCCCGGTGTTTCGCGAGCGGCGTAAATATCAGCAGCGTAATGAGTGCGCCTTTCAGCGCTCAAAAGCGGCGACGGAGCAATCAGCCGCGCGCCGACCGCTAAACTGTTTTGATAGGCGCTCGGCGCCCACGCGAGACCGCACCGCGCGCCGCCACAAGCGCCGGCCGCAGGCCCCGCGGTTTCGGCGCCGCGCCGGACAAATGGGCTCGCCGGCGCTAATGACGCGGCCGTCGACGGCTGCGACAAAACCCATTACTCTCCGGCGCGTCGCAGAGATGGGCAGTCGCCGCGCGTTGCGTTTCGCCCGTTTGCGACGAGCGTCCTAAATCACGGTCGGATGGACCGTCGGCGCTGTCCGCGCCAGCGACCGCGCGCCGCAGGAAGGCCCGCGGGGTCCGGCCCGCTTGTTTTCCTTGCCGAGGGCGTCGGCTCCGGAGCTGAGCGGCTTCTGCGCTAAAGCGATTTTCGCCGCGCCTGTGATCGGGTCCCTCCCGTAATTTTGTAGCCAGTGGGAAGGAGTTGTTGGCACAGCCGAGCACCTATTCACCGTAATGGGTGCCGTGGGATTAGAACGGAGTCAGCTCTACCTTCTGGCCTTTCTCGGCAAGGACCACACGGTTTTACGCAGTGCATTTATACAGAGGTTTCAGTAAGAGTGGAAGTTATTGTTTTGCTCATAAACACTGACGTAGATTTCATGAATTTCTCTTGCTTGCCATCTAATGTGAATCCCACATCATCACGGCCTGCTATGCGAATCGCCCGCAGGAGTGGCCGTGCGGTTCTAGGCGCTGCAGTCTGGCGCCGCGTGACCGTTACGGTCGCATGTTCGAATCCTGCCTCGGGCATGGATGTGTGTTATGTCCTAAGGTTAGTTAGGTTTACGTAGTTCTAAATTCTAGGGGACTGATGACCACAGCAGCTAAGTCCCATGGCGTTCAGAGCCATTTGAACAATTTTTTGATATACGTATCCATATCCATCCCACATCAGCGATACCTTACCTACACCATATAATTAACTAAGATTTTCAGGAATGAATGAGGTTGAAACATGTGACCATTTTCGTTATTCCACAATGTTTCTCTTCGACTGGTTGCGAGCAGTCCTCATTCCACACTCCATCAGTCAGTGTAATCTTTATCTGGAGAGCATCGTAAACGTTTCATTTTTAATGTCTTCTGCTGACTGTCTCTTTCCTGTGATCTGCTACATCTCAGACATGAGGTTCGTTAACGAAGGGACATTTATTATTTCTAACGAGCACGTGTCTTCTTGTTTCTTGTCATCCGAATTGTTCGAAGGGGCCCACCACAAATTCTTCTCCTGCTCTAAAACAAAACAAAACAAAACAAAACAAAAAAAAATGCTTTTACCACTATGGGACTTAACTTGTGAGGTAATCTGTTCCCTAGAACTTAGAACTACTTAAACCTAACTAATCTCAGGACATCACACACATCCATGCCCAAGGCACGATTCGAACCTGCGACCGTAGCGGTCGCGCGGTTACAGACTACAGCTCCTAGATCCGCTCGGTCTCCCTGGCCGGCCTTCTCCTGCTCTGACTTCTTCATCTCGCACTAGTATTATTTTAATATTTGCATCCTACGTCCTCAATTATTTTCTGGATGATACAAATCTTCGTCTTCTCCTACAATTTTTAACTTCTGCAGCTGCCTCTAGTGTCATGGAAGTAATTCCCTAATATCATATCACGTGTCAGAATGTCATGACCTTTCTTCTAGTCAAAGCTTTCCACATACGTCTATCATCGCCGATTCTGCGGGAACTTCGTCTTTCCGTATCTTATCAGCCAAGCTGATTTTCAGCACCCTTCTTGTTATGACTTTCCTTGCACACGGTGTGGTTCTTTAGTTGATACAGGAGCACCTAATACCAAATAGTAAAAATAATATATAGCTTTGTTGCTGTAGTTGCAGCGTCAGATGCTAACAGTACCTTAGAATTTTGGAAAATATACCGATACAAAACATTTATAAATCTGCCACTCTTCAGTACAATGTGTATGCAGAAGATATCGAGCCCTGGGCACTAAAAAGGCCTGTAAAAGTTATTCAACCGGTAAACACACAGAAAGGGCCCAGTTCATGCATGTTCGAACTTAAGTACCATCGCTACTGGAGCTCAGTAGAGTGGATGCTTGCATCTCATTGGCAGCGCCGTAATAGTCCGTGGCAGCCCCCTCGTGCCACAGTGGCGGCTGCAGGAAATGCCGCAGCGTCACTGGCGGCGAATGTGTTTGAAAGTGTGACGACGAGATAGCGGTCGATACTGTACTTCTATAGCATCACATTTCAAATGCTTCGACTCTCTTCACAGCTCAATCCATGTTTCACCTCCATACAATGCTCCGCCGGCCGCAGTGGCCGAGCGGTTCCAGGCGCTTCAGTCTGGAACCGTGCGACTGCTACGGTCGCAGGTTCGAATCCTGCCTCGGGCATGGATGTGTGTGATGTCCTTAGGTTAGTTAGGTTTAAGTAGTTCTGATTTCTAGGGGACTGATGACCTCAGATGTTAAGTCCCATAGTGCTCAGAGCCATTTGAACCATTTTTTTTTTTTTTTGGACCGTTCATTCCATTCAACACGTCCTCTAATTATTTTTCACTTTTACTCAGGATTTCAATGTCAATAGTGGATCTTATCATTGATATATTTTCACTCTCCATTTTAATACCAGTTTTGAACATTTTTTAAATTTCTATAACTGCTTTTTCGGTGTATAGATTAAACAGTAGGGCCGAATGACTACAACGCTCTCTGACGCCCTCTTTAATTCTAGCACTTCCTTCTTGGTTTTCCAGTCGTGCCACATCTAGGTACTTGTAGGTTACCCTTCTTTCCCTAATACCTACTCCAATTTTTCTCAGAATGTCAGACATCTTGAGCCATTTTACACTGTCGAAAGTTTTCTCCAGGTCGACAAATCGTATTAGCGTGCCTAGAATTTTCTTCAGTCTTGCTTCCACTGTCAACCGAAATGTCACTACTGTCTCTCTGGTGTCTTTACCTTTCCTAAACATAAACTTATCGTCGTATAACGGAAGCTCAGTTATTATTTCATTTTTCTGCATAATATTGTTGTCAGTCACTTTGGTGCGAACCAAGTTAAGTAAATTGTCCAATAATTCTCGCACTTTTAGACTCTCGGCCTTTTTCGGAACTGTATGGTTGATATTTTTCCCGACATTCTACTGCTATATTGCCAGTCCCGTATATTCTACACATTAGCGTGAATAGTCCTCACACACACTGTATATTATTCCCTCTTTAGAGCAGTTCTTATATTAAATGAAATGCGTAGTTGCATCGATATTCCTTTTTTTTTTGTAAACATACGATGCCAATAGCCTAATAGCATATAGAACTTGTATGGATCCTGATAACATTCACGGTGAGTGCACTCAGTCCACCGAGCGAGATGGCGCAGTGGTTATCACACTAGACTTGCATTCAGGAGGACTACTTTTTAAACCCACATTCGGCCAATCAGATTTAGGTTTTCCATCATTTCTCTAAATCGCTCCGACCGAGCCAGGTGGCGCAGTGGTTAGACACTGGGCTCGCATTCAGGAGGACAACGGTTCAATCCCGCGTCCGGCCATCCTGATTTAGGTTTTCCGTGATTTCCCTAAATCGCTCCAGGCAAATGCCGGGGTGGTTCCTTTGAAAGGGCACTGCCGACTTCCCCCCCGTCCTTCCCTAATCCAAAGAGACCGATGACCTCGTGTCCTTCCCCAAAGAACCCAACCCAACCCCCTAAATCGCTGAAGGCAAATGCCAGGATTGTATCTTTGAAAGGGCATGGGCAACTTCTTTCCCAGTCTTTGACACAATCCGAGCTCGTGTTAAGTCTCTGATGACCTCGATGTCGATGGGATGTCAAATTCAATATTCCTCCCTTTCTTGTAATCAGCAGACTCACAACTGTCCAGTATCTTCGGTAAATTGCCCAAGTGCATACGACACAAGAGTATTAGGGCAAAGACAGCATCCCTCCACCTTACATTGTTGCCAAATTTATTCAAGATGGCGGATCCAAGATGGCTGCTACAGCTGTGGCCACACTTCAGTGATATCATGGCAGTAAGTTCAAATTTTGGCTAGAAATTAGGTCAGTTGGGCTACCTCCCCTAACATAATCCCCCTCCCCTCCATTTCCCATTTGTAAATTGGTTGGAAAGGGCTCAGTCTGTGCTGGGCTGCCAGATAGGATAGTCATAAGTCATTACTTTGTATGCGTTGTTTATTTAAACAAATTGAGTTGTCATAGACAGTAGCTATGTCCAGCGTGTTCACCACGAGATATGGAATCGAACTGACCTAGTTTGTAACACCCCCACCAGAGGACACTGTCGGCCCTCCCCCTTTCCCCATCGACGAAATCCAAGTTGGTGGTCTGGAAAAAAAGGTGGGAATAGGACTCAGTCTGTATATAGCTGCTGGACTGGAGTGTTGGACATAATTGTTTACTGTGTCTAGAAGATGAGAAGTATGTGCTAGAGTAGCACGAGTTTAATGGGTGTAATAGTGGTAACCATGGATCTGAGGACTGTGCCAATAGCAATGATGTTCGGTGAAGGTGACTACGCTTCATCAAATAATGAATAAGAAGCAGGATGGGGCTAAATCACATTTCAGAACTCATGCTAATAAGTATGTGTGATGTAAATGTAGATTATTTGATAAAAGTTCAGTCTGCTGAAGGGAAGAGCTCTGCTGGAAAAGAGGCAATGCTACAGGTTCATGGCATGCCACACAGTAGCCACAGGAGCGGTCACATACTACCTGCGGCCATCCTCATTCCCATCTCTGATGCCCTGATACCCTTTGTCATTGACCATGAACTGCTTCACGAGTTATTACATCTGGTGTTCAAGCAATGTGTGGAATTCTGTAACATATATAATTTGATGATGACTGCACAAAGAGTGTGAGAGAGATTTGCAGATACATAAGAATATTTTAAAAAATCGTTCGTTTTGTCCCGTTAAATACCACCGATGCACTTGAAAAAGATCACTAAAAAAGGATTACGACACGTGAAACCGTCCCTGGCACACTTAGCAAGCCATTGTTGGAGATACGATTGTCTTTGAGCACAATCTGCTTCAGGAGCTACTAAATCCAGTTAAATATATCTCTAAATACACCTTCAAAACGATCGATGCACAGCAGTCTGCGTCAGCTTTCTGATGTGTACTGCCACATTCTAAAAAGCCATCACAGGACACTTGTGAAACTAAACCTGAGACACTTCACACGCTTTTGTAGGAAACATGTTTCGCCACCACTTCACATGTTCTAGTAGGAAACAGATCCCAAAAGCGATATGAGCTGCAATATCTAATTTTACATTCCGAAAAGACGATAGTTCGAAGGCGAAATAAATATCGCTGTAACTCTAACCAGAACGCTCACCGCTTTTTGAGTTTTAGTAGCATCTTTAAAGCACTACCAGTGAGAGAGAGAGAGAGTAATTTCTGAATACAACAGTTGCTGTGGTGTTCATCACTTTTCTGAAACATTGAGTGCGCTTATTTTCAGACAGACAAATTACAAGACTTTCAGTAGCAAAATTATTTTTTGCACATCGAAAACAAAAAACATACAGCAGTCATGCTGCACTGACAGTTTGAAACGTCTTAGTTACATTCGTTTCATACACTTTAACACGTATTTCGCGCTATCACACTCAACTATCTGTAACTTAGTTTTGTACTAGCCCGCCCAGCTAGCCGTGTGGTCTAACTTGCTTCCTGAGCGGCAATGCGTGCCAGTCCCAGGCACGAATCCACCCGATGGATTAGTGTCTAGGTCCGGTGCGCCGGCCAGTCTGTGGATGGTTTTTAAGGCGGTTTTCCTTCTACCTCGCCGAATGTGGACTGGTTCCCCTTATTCCACCTCAGTTACACTATGTCGGCGATTGCTGCGAAACACTGTCTCCACGTACGCGTACACAATAATTACTCTACCAGTTAAACATTTGGGGTTACACTCGTCTGGTATGAGACCTTCCTGGGAGTTTAACACACAATAGTTTGTCCCCTATGTGGGACACAATTACATTGAAGTATCAGTTTTTCCAGTAACTATCAGGTCGTATGTAAGTTACATTAATTTTGTGCTTTCAAATTTCGTTCCTTTTCTTATCATCTGAATGACTGACTGAGTGTATACGTTGAATTTGACTTACATATAGTTGCAGTACAGTATCTGTCTGTCTGCTGTGGTAGCAAAAGCAGAGGTAACGTAGTTTTGCCAAGGCAAACAGATCTGTACCCACTCAGCAGTCATTCGACTGCACTTAAGTTGGTGGCGGAAAGGAACACTCTGATCCCTTCCGGCTATCTGTGGGAGTTCGTTGAAGAGAGAGCGCACTCCTGGCACTCTGGGCTGGACCGTGGGTGAGTCAAAAAAAGGTTCAAATGGCTCTGAGCTCTAATGGACTTAACATCTAAGGTTATCAGTCGCCTAGAGCTTAGAACTACTTAAACATAACTAACCTAAGGACAGAACACACATCCATGTCCGAGGCAGCATTCGACCTTGCGACCGTAGCGGTCGCGTGGTTCCAGACTGTAAGCGCCTAGAACCGCTCGGCGGGTGAGTGAAGATGGTAGTCGTAAGAGCGACCTGTCGTTCGTGAGTGTTTTAATATGTGTTGATGTAGCTATTCTGATGTACACATTTGATTTACAAGTTTATTTTAAAGTTCGTTAGTCGAACCCTCACGTTTTTCAGAGTGTAGTCGGAGGTACATATACTTTATTAAGTACGTTTTTCCAGTCTTTGCTTTGTGTGATCTGGAACGTGGTTTCGGAAGTTCCTTACTCCAGCACGGTTTAAAATTCATTTGCCGGAATTCTCTTTTAACTGGATTGTGTGTGACCTTTTTATGTATGTGTGCGTGTTTTATTTCTCATTTCGTTTCAGTTTTCAGATTTTGTAGCTTCTTTCATACCACGTGATTGCGATTTCACTGTGTGTAATTTCAGTACCATCTTTAATACGGTATATTCTTCCTTCCGTGTGATATTTCATTGCAGTTTGTGTCTATGCGATTTACATTTGTGTTCTTGAATTTTCCACGAGCCTTAACAATTCTGCTTTGTTCATGAATATTCATGGCTTTTGCGAATATTTCACTCCGTCGTAGCTTAGTTTGATGAGCAAGGTATTGTAGATAAAATTCTTGTCGGAAAGTGTACCATAGTACCCTTATCCACAACAATTCAATCGAAGCGAAAGGGATGAACCTCAGAGCCTCTGACTACTGTGTTGGGCAAATTACTTCTCCATTTCAATTCTTATGTGTGAATTGTGTATGTTTGTGTGGACTTTTCCCATGCGGGCCGAAGGTCTACTTTTTATTTATCTCTGTCATGTACCACAACACCCAAAATAGTTGTAGTGTAAGTGAGATAACAAAGTGCGTTACAGGAAGCGACAGATGATAATTTTGAATTATTTTTTGAATTTTCATTATGATGTTCGTATTGTATTGCATGTAACTGGGGACCTAGAAACAACTGAGGCGCTTCGTGCCCACCATACATGGTAGTGGTTCACAACCCCACAACAGGCTGCAGCACTCCACTCACCGCACCGCCACCCCACACTGAAAACCGGGTTATTGGGCGGTTCGGCCCGCAGTGGACCCGACCCCCCCCCCCACCCCACCCCCACCCCCACCCCCACCCCAGGATCATCACACACCAGAAGAGTGTAACACCAATGTTTGCGTGGTAGAGTAAATATGGTGTACGCGTACGTGGAGACAGTGTCGGCGCAGCAATCGCCGACATAGTGTAACTGAGGCGGAATAAGGGGAAGCAGCTCGAATTAGCCGAGACAGATGGAAAATCGCCTTAAAAACCGTCCACAAACTGGCCGGCATATCGGAGCTCGACACTAATCCGCCGGGCGGATTCGCAACGGGGACTTGCACGCTTGCCGCGTGGAAAGCAGTGCATTGGACCGCACAGGGCGGGCATGACGTTTTATTTTTGTAAACTAAGATGACTGTTTCTCAAACAAACCCATGCACTTTAGTAAGATTATTTTCAATAAATCCCATGTGGCGTTTCTGAAGAGCAAAAGACAGGCCTTATATCATTAGACTTTGATCGTATTATTTCTTTTGTTGAGTCTTAACCTCCTGCTCGCTCGGAATAATCTAATTTGATTATTCCTATATGCCCATTCCATATAGACAATTGAACCTCTTTATTATTGTTAACATATTAGTTATGCTTACAATTTCAGTAATTAATTCAGTTCTTATACTAAATTTTCCCTATTTTAATTGAACTGGGAGGCGACCCAGAAAAAGTTTGTGACACAGGAAACTTACGATAAACAGCGAAGTTTCACACTGGCTAACTTCCCACAGCTTCTGTTTCAAAATCACTCTCCATATGGTTACCCTACATGCGAACATAACAGGAACTGTAGAGTAATAGTCAGGAGGTAGGATATATTAATGCAAATTTCTCTTTATCTCTAGAACAACTTACGCGTTGTTTCGTGAGGATTTCTTCTCAAGATTTTACAGCTTTGTTCTTCACTCGGGATTTCGTTATTCTGTGTGGTGTACTACAGTTATTTTGGGTGTTGTGGTACATGACAGAGATAAATATTATGTAAAGATGAGAAGTCTTTTGTTTTATTGTGCTTGGGTGGATATTACGTATGTCGATTCTATACGTCAGGTTCTGCGTGATAACTTGTATTTAGGCTGCGTGTGGTTCTTACATCCAGGATGATGGTTGTGGAAAGTAAACCATTGTTTATTAGTCATCTGTGGCTTTAGACTTTTGATAGTGAAATTTCTTACGGAAGTTGGCTTCACTTATGTTGACTCGTACCCGATCCAAAAGCAATAATACGCGCGAAGACATAGACATGATGGAACAGAGTAATCGTTCAGCTGCGGAGGCCGAACAAACGGGCAGTATGGTAGAAGGGATTCCGTACTTCTCTGATGTAGTGCAGGGGAATAAACAGTATGCAACAATACGTGTGTAAGTTCTGAAAACGAAGAGACACCATCCACTTTCGCGTCGGAAAGTACAGGAAAGTCCTTAAGTAGAAGTAATGTTTGTACAACTGAGGCCCCAATCAACCATGTAGTAAACTATCAATTTCAGATAAGAGAGATAGTAAGAATATTATCTGAGGAGAATCGTAAGGCATTAGAAGAAAGTAACAAATAATTATCTGAGGAGAATCTTAAGGCTTTACAAGAAAGTAGTAAAACATTATCTGAGGAGAATTTTAAGGTGCCAGAAGAAAGTAATAAAAATTATCTGAGAAAATGTTTGAGGGCATGGATCAGAAGCTGGCGGGTCTCGCAGTAAAGATGAAAAACGATGTAGTTGCGGAATGTAAGGAACAGATCCAATTTCTCGACCAGTGTATTTGGATTTTGTAAGAGGGTTACTTACACGCTAAGGAACAACTGAAGCTGCAGGAAGAGCGTCTTATGCGGGACTTCCATGCGCTGGCTGTGTCGTGTAAGCACGAACATGCGGAGCTGCTGAAAATTGTGGAAACGTCCAGAGGCACAGGTACCGGAGCGGACGCTAACAGCAAAGCGATCCAGGTATTTGGAGCCGAGGTCGCAAGCATGGAGAGAAAGTCAGGGAATTTGTTCAGTAGCAACAATTACGACAAGAAGGCACCGAACAGCGTAGTTGAAACGGTAGAGTGAACATCGCCACTCAAAACTCAACGCCGCCAGTGAGTTGCAAATATACAACATAGGGACTTACGACATAACTGTGTGAGCGGCTAGCGCACTTAGAGGACCTTAAGTACAGCGCATAGGCCAGCGCCGGTGTCTATAAATACAGACGGGAGAGTACAGATCTGGATTCTGGACACTGCGCTGATTCAGAAGAGGATAGGGGAGAAAGAAAGCGAAATGGGAGAGATCACGAGCTATCTCCATAAGAGTAAATGCACGGATTTGATTATAAACATTTCGAAACGCTCCAAACGAGATACATCCCAGGGCTTGGTTACAACAGTTCCAATTTCCCTTTCCTTCTCCCTGGCCAGAATCGCACAAGTTTGATTACATGTGTCGGTGTCTCGAGAGTGCGCCAGCTACACACATGATGTCGGCAGCAGGTGACTGCGGACTGAGTCAAGGCGTTCCAACATACTTTTCTACAGGCTTACTGATGTGAAGGTGGCCATGAGAGCTTTAAACATGTTATTATTATTATGCCGAAATTGCATCATTCGGACTTTTCAAGCCTGGCTCAGTTATTATAAGATACGCTGTACAAAAATCAGTTCTTGTGAGATACATACCGGCAGAACTAATTCGCATTTTCATTATGAAGTTACCAATGAACTTGCGCCACATCATTATTGCAGGAAGATATAAGGACGACACAGAGGGATCTAGAATCACGCTACAGGAGCTTCGAAACGATGCAGATGATGGTATATAGCGGATGATATTCGCATGGACAGAGGCGTCGCGACCGTAGTCACAGCCGCTGCCGAAACGAGAGACTGGACTACACGCGGAAGCGTGACCGACATGAGAATGAAACATATCAGACGTATTAGATGTTGCTGAGATATGGGTGAATTCCTAATGGATCAAAATATTTAGGTCATCGGTCCCTAGACTTACACACTACTTAAACTAGCTTTTGCTAAGAACAACACACACTCATGCCCGAGGGAGGACTGGAACCTACGGCGGGAGGTGCCGCGCAGTCGCTGACATGACGCCTCAAACCGCGCGGTCTCTCCGCGCGGCAGTTATATCAGAGCTGGCGTAATAATAACAGGCATCTGAACGATTATTCTGTTGCCTAGTGTCAATGTTTTCGCGCCTATTACTGCTTTCGGATCGGGTACGAGTTATCATAAGCGAAACCCACATCCGCTACATATCACTGTCAAAACTCTACAGCCACAGAAGTCTACAAAATAATAGAATCCTGTCTTGCAACACAAGGAGAGAGAATATAAGTATAACAAGCAGTCTAAATAGAAGTATCACACAGAACGTGACACACGAAATCGACAGACACAATATACACCCACACACAACAAAACAAGAGTTCCCAACCTTACAAAATATAAATACACACGACAAAGAATAATGGAACTCCGAGTTAATAACAAAGATGTAAAATCATGAGAAGAAATCGTCTTGGAAGAACACGTAAGTAGGTCGAGGGTTAAAGAAAAATTTGAAATTAATACATCCTACCTACTGACTGTTTATGTACAGCTTCAGTTATGTACGCAGGCAGGATCTCTACATGAATGGCTACTAATAGGTAAAGGGTTATACGGAGAATCATTTGCAGATTGAAACTGGTGAAAGTTAGCCAGTGTGAAACTCTGCAGTCCACTGTAAGTTTCCTGTGCCACAAAATTATTCTGGGTCGTAACCCCGTTATATTACAACTGGGAAAATTTAATATAGGAAATGAATTAATGACTGAATTGGTAATTTTAACTTAATATTAATTAAAAGATTCAAGTGAATATAAGAAATATGCATATGAGAACAATTTAAGTGCAACCGTCAAATCAAATAATTCAGAGCAAGCAGGGACGTAAGTCTCAAAAAAGAATAATACAGTCTGACAAAGCCTACAAATTTAGGGCCAACGTTTTGTTCTTCAGAAACGCCAGGAGAAATGCTTTGAAAATAGTCTTCTAGAAGAGGTTGGGTTTGTCTGAGAAACAGTCATCACAATTTAACATAGTGTATTAAAATGAAAAATTCTCAAGTAATTCCAAACTATGATCTGTCGTTGCCTGTTATGTACTTTATTAACTCACTTATGTTATTATTATATTGAATGCTGTGCTACACCGCGGTGAATAATGAAAAAAATCTTCGGCACGCATGGGAAAAATTCACGCAAAGTTACACCATTTTGTCATAAGAACCGAGATAAAATGTATTTGGCCCATCACAGTAAGTCATATGCTCAGAGGTTCATCCCTATGGCTGTAATTGAATTGTTGTGAATAGGAATGCTATGGAACACTTTCCGACGAAGAAATTTATCAGCATCACCATGCACATGGAACTAAGCGTGGAACATCCTCAAATGATGTGATTATTCTTGAAAAAAGCAGAATTATTAAGACGCGTGGAAAATTGATGAAAGCAAATGTAATTCGAATTGTCACATATAGCAACAAAATATCGCGCAGAATTAAGAATAAAGATTATTAAAGTTGGTACTGAAATGACACACGGTGAAATCACAACCACGTGGTATGAAACAAAACTACACAATCTGAAAACTGAAACCAAATTAAAAGCAGAAGAAATAAAACATACACACATACACACACACACACACACACGCACACACACACACACGAGAAAAGATAACACGTCCATTCTAGTTTAAAGAGAAGTCGGGCAACTAAATTTTAACCTCTACCGGAGTAACGAACTTCTTACACCACGTGTTCAGGTTACACAAAGCGAGAACCGAGAAACTTACTAAATATAGAATATATAAGAAAAAATACAAGGATTCGACTGCCAAACTTCAAAACTGACCAGCAAATCAAACTTGTACATCAGAATAGCTACACAACAGCACACATTACCACACTTGGCAACGACAAGTCGCATTTAAGACCACCATCTTCACTCACCCTAGGTCCCTTCCAGCGTGCCTACAACGAACTTTCCCCAGATAATCGGAAGGGGCCAGAGGGTTCTTTTCGCCACCAACTGATCTACCGTCGAGTGACTACCGCAAGGGTACAAATCTCTTCGCCTTGACCGAGAAAGCAACGTTGGCTACACTGTTGCCACTACAGCAGACCGCCAGATGCTGCAGTGCAATTATATGTAAGACATATTCAAGATACGCACTCACTCAGTCAATTATACAGATGATAAGGAGAGAAAAGAAATTTGGGAGCACGAAATGTAGGTAATATACGTAGGGGTGTATGGATACTGGAGAAACTGATACATCCATGTAGTTGTGTATCACTGACCGGGGACAAATCTAAATTACAAATAACTGAGCATGACAGTAGTAAATAGAAATTAAATAGTATAGAAAAAAAACTAACAGAGTCATATCAACGTAAACCGTGCAAAAGTGCTCTACAGATCATAAAATACCGAAACCAGCGCGAATGACACTTCCTCAGTTACACTGCTCTGCTACAGTCTAGGAAAGCATAAACAATTTTTCAGCGAGGAACAGATCTCTATCTAGGCTACACCATCACGTAACATACCTATGTTTTAAACACTCAATTTGCATCCTGCACCCTACAAAATCATCACTTCAGCATCCTGCATACAGCTGTCGGCCACCAGACAGCCGTACCCATACGATGACGACCCACAGCTCCCAGACGAACCATTAGCACCTGCACTGTATATAGGCCTCACAGCACTAGATATTTCCCGAGAGGTCGATCGGTCATACACCACGGCCAACGGTCACCAGTCAACTGCCCCTAATCATGCTTGCCTGACTCGCGATCAGAGCGCCCTCAGAGGACCGCTGTCAGTCTCTTAACTTGTGCACAAGGACTTGCTTGGTTCCCTGCGGCACGTAGCCTTTACTGTTCCACGCTCTGACCTGCTTGCTTGTTTGCTTGCTGCCATGATTTCTACATACATCTACAGACTCTGGGATTACAAAACGTATGTAGGAATATTTTCATAAGGTACGCCAGAATATTACCTCATCTAAACGATAGTTCCCGATATCAAGCTCATAGCAGATGCTGCCGATCGCTTACACATTATAATTTCGAAGATGAAGAGTGGACATTATCTCTAGAAACCCGAAACTTAAACGAGGTGCAGCGATGTGAAACGTGCTACAAACCCCTGGGTAACTTTTCGTGAAAACTCAAAAAAATAGGAGAACGAGTAGTTCAACTCATATTTCTTTAACAAATTACGATGTCAGTGATATAAAAGATTCGAAATCATCCTTCTACTTTGAAAAGTCATATAAGATGCTTCTTAAGTCTAGGGAACCAGCAAACGTCTTTTCCACCTATCGTTCGCCATTTACATGCACATAACACGCACGACCATCGACGTTCTCTCAACCAAATAAAGATGGGGAATATGCAACAACAGTCAACCGGACAATTCACATGAGAGGGAATAAATGTCCAGCACAAACAGACATCCATGTTAAATCTTCTCAAAGTTACAAGGAGAACACCCTCAATCACGAAAGCTGTCCAGCACACACTGAGTTACAGACTTAGACCTGCTGCATTCTTGTACCCCAGCCGACCTACGCAATTCGAACGGCTCCCGCCATATGGCAGTTCCAGTCCAATTTTTCACGATTATTGATGGCAATGATATAACAGATTCCAAATCATTCTTATAAAGTCAGCTAAGGTGTTTCTCATGTTTAGAGAACCAGCAAACATCTCTTCCAACTGTCTTTCACCATCTAGATGGTCACAACACACACCAGAATCGTTATTCTCTCAAACCAATGACAGGAAACATGTAGCAGCAGCCTACAATTTACATGGCGGGGAATAATTTTCCAGAGCAAACCCAAGTCCCATATTGAATCTTCTCAAATTTCCACTCAGAACACACAAAATCACGAAGGCTGCTCAACGCATACTGAGTATTAATTCGCTATTCAGCGACATAAAGGGGGACATGCTTAAGTCAACTGCTTTCCTGTACTCCAGACCCTCTAGATCGGACGGCTCACGCCATAATGCAGAAACGTCAGTTGTCGACACCACAGGCCATTGCCGCCACGTGCCTCACAGTCCAGGCAGAAGCGTCCAGGAAACCAGTCACATACATTTTATCATTGTACTTACAATAAAATATCTCGATTGCAGACTTAATATGATGACATTCCACACTGAGCGAAATATCGTAAAATACCCCCTCTTGGCAACGAAGACTCTGGAAATATCAAAATCTGTACCATTCTTATAACTGGATATAATTTTCTATGCAAAAATTCTTCCATTTCATCCTACGGCTGTCGTAGTTTTTCTCATCAAATCCATATCTTTCTTACGATAGGGCCAATCCGTCTCTTTTCACTTGTCGGGACACTGACCACAGTTAACATATACTATCACAGTGAATCTATCACACATCCAACACTACTAAGCATAGTATTTCGCCAAAAACGGAATGCTGGTGATACCAAACAATACCAAGCATATATCTGCAATGGGTGGATATGTCTCATTTCTTATTCTTTTGAGTGGTACCAGTGTGTCTTAGGAAGAGAGACATAATCGTGTTATAAGCGTGGAATGGATTGCATGTGTGACCCTGTGGTGACATACAGCACTATGTACATGCAATTATTAACAAGAAATCTCCCAGTCATCAGAAGACTTTTAACTCATGTGTGATGATGAAACACATCCATCCTGTTGTGGCACTTTCGTCTAGATGAATGAAAATTAATCCTATGTACTCCATTCCCCTGTTGGATGTTGGCCATAAAATCGAGTCTTCAGTTTCATAAATGCGGTGAATCAAAGTTAGCAACAGATGTTTGTGAGGCACTGCTATCACCGCATATACATCTACTTGACAGATGTCCTGTTTATGGAGTTAGTGGCAGTATGGAGTGTATTTCACATGTCAAACACTGGTGCTATGCATTTGTTTCTTTCCTTGAAAGAGGCGTTCTCCGTTACCAATAATCATTTTGTGAGAGTGATGCCGGCATAGTATAATATCTGAACCATGATCGGATGTGAACTGTGGGTGCTGTACACCTCTGGAAAGATATATTGTCCATGTATCACAAAGAATCGATGTTTTAAGGAAGTAGTGTTTTTCATTTTACAGTTTGTCACCATAGTTTATTGTAGAGAAGCCTGCAAGGAGGATGTACATCTTGTGCTACAAGTGTATTTCTTATATTGGAGTAGTAAGCATTGTATTGCAGATAACTAATGTGTTAGAAACCCCACCTCTCTAATATTATAGAGTGTCTTTAGTGCAGAACTGTGTAGCCGTACAATGCTTGTATTTATGTTCTCTCTTACCAGTATCTTCTCGGTGCTCCGTCCAGACATTAAAACAATATTTTAAAATCGATAGCACAGTTGATTTCGTAAAATGCTTCAAACTCCATTCGTCTGGAGCTCTATCCTGCATAAAAACAACACGGTTCTTCTTAACCATCTTTTTATAATCTCAGCACTTTATTATATCTACTGCTTTACACCAATAAGGGATGCTAACCTCATCAACATGTGCACCCTAGAGTGATTTTGTGCACTTTGATGGGTGCTGTGCGTAATATTGGTGTGGAACTGTAGTTATAGACTCGGCTCGCTCTGTTCCTTCACGAGATGAGGAATCTGGTGGTCTACTCTTGGCCAGCTGCACATTAAATCGGTGAAAGAGTCGCAGGGAGGACTGGTCAAACCCAATACGAGGAGATCTTTCGATCTCTATCTTAAGAATGTGAGAATGATCTGTGACTACCATTCACACATGGAAAAATGAGCGACAATAACCGTATATTATGCACCACGATGGAAGTGCTAAAAATATGTAGAGTGCTGTCTGTTATACTTTGGTCCACACACTCGAGAATTAACAATGAATAGAAGTACTGCACCATCATCTATCAACATTCACAATCTGGCATATGGTACAGCACTCACGAAGTAGACGAGGGGTGGTTTTAGTGATGATAGAGAAATTGGGAGGCATACTGCCGTGTCATAGGTCGGTGATCAAGTTACGGGAAGCTGATACAATTGCTAAAATTAATCACAATATCAACTTCGATGATGGTTACGGTATATAGATAGTATCTTTTCCATCCCATCCATCCGCTGGTGCACTATTGATTACCACATAATGGTTGGCTAACATCACTTGTTTGAGGTGGAGGAAGAGTCTTGAAGAAGGAGCAACACTTTTCACGAATGGCCAGCACTGAAACAGTCATCACATACATCACTGAAACATGAGGAATCAGTCCAAATGGAACTCTGAGCCATCTGCTACCCACCACCATGTAAAGTGAGTACAAATATAGAGGTCATCAATCACCTTTGGACAGCTGTTTGGAATCTTCCAGTTTCCTTATGTTGTAACTGTCTTTTATTTCAGTCACCAGGTGTGTGTGTTGTGGGAGAAGCAGAAATATGATTTACACCATGCGACGTCCAGTTTTCTGTGAGAGCCAATGGATCGAAACATGTTAATGTTGGTTTATAACGTGTTTGGCAGGGTACAAACCTGTAGTCATGCACTGCTCAGACGCATTTCAGCAGAAAAAAACAATGTGTCCAACAACAAGGACACAGGGGCCCTCTTCTGCAACTGACAGTTTGTGGAACATGGTCCTCCTACAGTACAGGCAACAATACTATACACTGGTCTGTCCAGGTGAATGAGTGGTTCAATGTCTGTATATTTAGTAGGCAAGCCACATACGCTCGATGACAGCACACAGACAGCACTTGTTTTCGATGTAGATATTGAGCTCTCTGTTGGAAAAAGTTAGCTGAGTTTTTATAGTTTGTAGGTTATTTGTCTGTTAGATGGTAGGAAATAACAATCATTGAGAAAGAATGTGTGGGTGACAGACGTGAAACCACCCTGAGGGACGCAGATCTCCTTCGCACTTCAGTTCCTGTATGTAGTTTGAAACATACCACAATGCAGTAGTCATTCTCCCAGCTCCTCTAAGTGAATGTACTGTCGTTTACACTGCCTCAAGGTGCAGAAGAAAGCTTCGTTTGACGTTAGCCTTACACACTGTACATGGTTGGTGGACCTACGAGAACATGTCCCCATTCGACCGAGTGGTCAAAACTCAGTCCTGTCGTATTTATTCAGCTCACCCTGTTTCTCCACAGGTTGCAGAAGGTGGTAGACATAGCGCACCCCATCTTTTTCTGACTTAAAATTAGATCAATCTTATGCACAAAGCTGCAGGGAGGGTGGGGTGTGAGACTGAGGAACTGTTACAAATCGCGTAGTGGCTGTCTAAAACTATGCTGGAACTTTGCTGTAGCAGATAGGTTCGAAATAGGTGACTCGTTTCGAGATATGAGAGTACCACAAGTATAGTTAACCAGTGGCTGTAATCATTAAAAGGCATCTCCCTAGGATCCAATGCGTGTTTGTAGTTGAATGGAAAAACTTCATTTCAGATTTATACCAGAAAGCGTAACACTATAGATCTGAAAAGCCAGTGTATTTTGTACATTTCTTACGATCTCAATTAAACATTGCATTTTTTAAAAGTGGTTCATTATGTAGCATACCACGTACTGTGCGTGTTCATTCTCAATGAACCGTTACCCACCCTTGCCTATAATCCAGATGATATATCGCAGAATCTCTGGCATGGTACTGAGATAGAATGCGTTACAAATACTGGAGAAACACCTAACGGTGCGTGAGAGAGTTGCAAATATCAGCTTCATACCACATTTATTATCTCTATCACTTTCTAAATTTGGTAATTTCATTACTAGCTTACTCTGCTGACAACGTGCGACCGCACTATCAGTTTGTTAATGCACACACTGGTGATCACCGTCTACATTCAGTGTCGTGGTATCTGTGTGTGCAAAACTTCATTAGGAGGTAATTCCATACCTTGATTTATAAACTTGTATATTTTTTAACATGGATATCGTTAACGGTACTTACCTTGCACCTGTAGAAACAAGATCGTCTGAGACAGTAACATATCCGTTGGTATCGTGGCTTTTTAATAGCTGTTCGCTTATAAGACAATTACATCTCTCTTTCTAAGACGCACTGTTACCACTCGCAAGAAAAACAAAACAGACAAATCCATCCATAGCCGATTTTCGCTCAGTGTAGTTTGGTATCGCCAGCATTCAGTTATTGGCGAATTATTATAATTAGTAGAAAGAGGCGTATGACAGATTTGCTGTTATCGGGGGGCTTGTTATGTATGTGTACTGTGGTCAGTGTTACGACAAGTGCAAAGTAAATGGCTTCATCCTGTCGTTAGGAAGGTATGGAATTGGGTTAGAAAACTGCAATAAACAGAAGGAGCAATTAAAAACTTTCTGTATGGAAAATTCAATCCCGTCATATGAATGCTTCAGATTTTTATATTTCCATAGCCACTGTCGTCAGGAGGGGGTATTTACGAAACTACGCTCATTGCTGAATGTCGTCAGATTGAGACTGGTATCGTAAAATCTATTTACAAGTACAGTGATGTATAAGTGCGTAGGCTTCCGCGGCCAGAGTCAGTCGACATAAACGTTTACAGGGTATAGTACCGCGTCATTAATGTAAAAACTACTGCTGCTGCTGGAGAAAAACCAACGCTTCGGCCACGATTGCAGCGGCCTTCTTCTGGGTCTAAAGGTGCGTTCTAGCTACGCAGTGTCCTTTATATTTTGTTGTTACCGTTCACTGCGCATGCCATTACGTCATAATTTTAAAAAGGTAGTTGGTTTCATTGGTCACTTAAGAAAGAAGGAGAAGGAACTTTAATTTAATAGGTCATTGCGGTGGAGTGAGAACGTGACCTCTGATGTCTATTGGCGCTTGTGTTATGTACAATGATTGGTGGTCACCGTCGAATGAGAAGCTTGCTGCTGTTTACCAACTGCTGGACGTCGGCCGCGCGGCGGCAGTTACTCGCCGGTAGTGCTCGTGGCTCGTGTTGACAGTGTGGGCTGTTGGGCTTTGATTGCTGGCAGCCAAGATGGGGCAAGCCTGAGTCCATCCTCCCTGTTCATGTTGTTAGGGTGTTCAAGTATTTCGATGGCCTCTCTGATTTTGCGTTTCGTCATAATTGGCTGCTGGCCAACACAAAGGCTTCGCTGAATTTTATTTCTTTCCCGCAATCTTGCTGGTGTTCCGCCACTGTGGATTTGTTGTGTTGCTCTAGACGAATATAACACTCGTGTTCCCGAATGCGCGTTGCTATTGGCCTACCAGTCCCGCCGATGTATGCCTCTCCACATTCGCATTCCACCTTGTAAACGCCTGCGGTGTGTATTGCATCCACCTTGTCCTTAGTGGAGCCTAGCACGTCCTGGATCCTACGACCACTGTAGAGGACAGGTTGCAACCCAGCACGGCGATGGTGTTTGCCTATTCTGACAGTAACGTTTTTCATATAAGGTAAGCGCACTGTTGGCTGCAGTTCGTTCTGCGCTGGGTGGCGGTAGGATTGGGCGTGCCGATACCTGTCTGTATCTGTAGGCTTGCGATATACTCTGTGCCTCAGTGTGTTCTCCGTTCTCCTGTACACTTCGACGTCTAGAAGTGGGAAAGCACCATTATTTTCTACTTCCAGTGAGAACTGTATCTTCCCGTGCATATTGTTCAAAATATTCATGGCACTTGTGTAGCTCCGCTTCACCATGAGGCCATATAGCGAACGTGTCGTCTACGAATCTGAACCAGCAACGTGGGCGTAAAGGAGCTGAACCGAGGGACGTTACTTCAAAGGATTCCATGAATATGTCGGCAGCCAGCGGAGATAGGGGAGCCCCATTACTACGCCGTCTGTCTGCTCGTAGTATTTTCCTTGCCATTTGAAGTACGTTGAAGTCACGCACATCTCAACCAGGCCGCATATGTCTGGCGGGACATGCACTTGAAGTACGCAGATAGTTTCATCTGCGGGCACGTTCGTAAATAGTGATTTCACGTCAAAGCTGACGATGATGTCCGTAAGTATAATTGTTTCTCCCTTTAGGCGTTCTATAAAGTGCGCCGAGTTCTTCACATAAGAGTCCGTCTTACCAACTAGACGTCTTAGTTTGCAAGCTAGGTACTTTGCCAAATTGTAAGTAGGCGAATTGATCCCATCACTATTGGTCTCAAAGGACAACTTTCCTTATGTATCTTTGGCACACTGTAAATTCTAGGAGAGACTGATACTCAGAGAATAAGACCCTTGGCTGTGTCAGCGTCAATTCTCGAGTCCTTAATCGCGGCCTGCGTCTTTCGAATTATCTTCGCCGTAGGGTCCGCCCTTAATTCTTTGTAGATGGGATCATTTAATAATTCTTTCATCTTGTCTTCGTACTGCGAGGTGTCTAAGATGACAGTAGCATTGCTTTTGTCTGCTGTTAATACCACAGTTTCGTCATTGTTCTTCAGTTCCCTGATAGCTGCTCTTTCCTCTCTGTTAAGGTTGTGTTCCTCTGGCTTGACACGTAGTAGAACTCGAACGGTATCCTGTCTAATTTTCTCAGCTTCTATCGCAGATGTGTGCCGAAGCGCTGTTTCCACGGATTCGATAATTTCTTCCGTGGGAATCCGCTCAGGTGTGACGGCAAAGTTTAGTCCTTTAGCTAGTGCGTCTGTAGCTGCGTTGCTGATGGGATCAGGTGAAAGGTTCACCACTGTTCGAGATGTATCCAGTCGAGGCGTTGTGTTCCGTGTCGTCTTTCCTAGCTGCACAAATTTCTTCTTCTGGCGAATGGCTGCGGTCTCACTAGTTGCATACGCTAGCGGGTGAGTGATTCTGTCGACGTTATTTCAGTCGGTAGGCGATAATGTAGATGATAGCAGAAGATGTATTTGGAGCCACTATTTGTTGTAGAAGTCAGGTTCTTTGCGCAACTGCTGAATACGCTCCCTCAGAAGAGATTTACTGGTTTGCCTGTGGATACTTCTTGCTTTGTGAGTGTCGATGTCTCATTTAAACTGAACAAATGTAGGTACAATGTCATGATCCCGACACCTCATCAAATAGATAACATAGTGGAGAAGTATTCCTTTCTTCTTCCTGAATGTTTCCAGTTGGTGGATGTTGCTTTGTTTTTCCTGTCCCTATCTCCGCCGACATATTCATGGAAACATTTGAAGCAACGGCCCTCGGTTCAGCTCCTTTACGCCCACGTTGCTGGTTCAGATACGGGGACCACAAGTTCGCTATATGGCCTCATGGTGAAACGGAGCTACACACGTTCCATGAATATTTGAACAGTTTGCACGGGAAGATACAGTTCACGCTGGAAGTAAAATAGATACTTGTCATTCCATTTCTAGACGTCGAAGTGTACAGGAGAAGGGAGGGCACACTGGGGCACAGAGTATATCGCAAGCCTACACATACAGACAGGTATCTGCACGCCCAATCATACCACCACACAGCGCAGAAGAACTCTGTCATCCGTTCTTTGGCAATCCGTGCGCAGCGCCTAAGTGATGCTCAAAACATCACACCTGAGCTTAAAAGGTTACGCACAACGTCTCTAGCCAATGGCTACAGCCATAAGTCACTAAACACAGCCTTGTCGACGAACACGAGCAAGAAATATGAGCAAGAAATAGACTAACTGCAGCCAACAGTGCGCTTACCTTATATGAAAAACGCTACTGACTGAATAGGCAAACACCATCGCCGCGCTGGGTTCCAGCCTGTCTTCTACAATGGTCGTAGGATCAGGGACGTGCTAGGCTCCACTAAGGACAAGGTGGATGCATTACACACCGCAGGCGTTTACAAGGTGGAATGCGAATGTGGAGAGGCATACATCGGCGGGACTGGTAGGCCAATAGCAACGCGCATTCGGGAACGTGAGCGTTATATTCGTCTAGGGCACCACAGCAAATCTGCAGTGGCAGAACATCAGCAAGACTGCGGAAAAGAAATATAATTCAGCGAAGCCTGTGTGTTGGCCCGCAGCCAATTATGACGAACGCCAAATCAGAGAGGCCATCGAAATACTTGAACACCCTAACAACATGAACAGGGAGGATGGACTCAGGCTTGCTCCATCTTGGCTGCCAGCAATCAGAGCCCAACAGACCGCACTGTCAACACGAGGCACGAGCACTACCGGCGAGTAACTGCCGCCGCGCGGCCGACCTCGAGCAGTCGGTAAACAGCAGCAAGCTTCTCATTCGACGGTGACCACCAATCATAGTACAAAACACAAGAGCCAATAGAGAACAGAGGTCACGTTCTCCCTCCACCGCAATAACCTATTAAAATAGAGTTCTCTCTCCTTCTTTCTTAAGTGACCAATGAAACTAACTACCTGTTTAAAATTATGACGTAATGGCATGCGCAGTGAATAACAACAACATATAAAGGACACTGCATAGCTAGAACACATCATTAGACCCAGATGAAGGCCGCTGCAATTGTGGCCGAAACGTTGGTTTTTCTACAGCAGCGGTTGTTTTTACATTATGACGCGGTACTATACCCAGAAAACTTTTATATCTACAGTGATGTAGTATATACGACTGGTTTGCTAGGACGGTTCTGCTGGGGTGAGGAGCGGGTGGTGGCAGTGGCCTGTGGATGGAACAATTGACATATAGGCTTACGGCGGGATCCGTCCGAATTAGAGGGGCTGCAGTACAGGAATGCAATTGACATAACCGTGTCGCCCTGTAGGTGGCTAAATTGCGAACTATTACTACGGATTAGGCATCCTTCGTGATTGCGTGTATTCTCCGTGGAAATTTGAGGAGACTCAATATGCGACTTGCGTTTGCTCTGGACAATTATTCCCTTCCATGAAAACTGTCCAGTTTACTGCTTCTACGCATCTCCCGTCTTTTTTTGGTTGAGAGAACATCAATTGAGGTGTTCTTTGTGTGCATCTAGCTGGTGAAAGTTTTAAGAGACATTTGTTGGTTCTGCTACACGTCTACAAGCGTATGGCGGCGGATCCATACAGCTACAGGAATGCAGATATCAACAGAAATTATAAGACATAGGCTCCACGAGCGGCAATTACGTGCCAGACGCTCTCTCAAATTTCACACTCCTAATGGGGTTGGGAGTGGAGCTTGTGTCCCATGGGCACGTAAGTAGTCTATTCTGATGACACCCATATCATTCTCCACCCAGGGATCACTGATACTCATGTGCGGAGGCAACAAGGGCAACGTTTTCACGCTAACCGCATCTTAGACTGTCACTCTCGTCTCATTTTAGGTGTAATCATGTTTGGCCACCGGACTCCCCTTGTGCCACTACATGTGAGGACGACTGTTGTCAAGCACCGGGTAGATGTCCTGACTCGCACTGTGGCTCCATTTGGTCAAAAACACTGACCGTCGAAAGTGCACGCACTCATTTTCAGAACGTTGTGGGCACCTGCCTAGCGGTGCATAGAATCAGTCGGATGGAATGGCTTTCATACTCTCTATACTCCCCATATCTCAACTCTGTTTACAACGCACGGCCAATGCTAAAACGAACGGTTTTCAATCGTCCTGTCCCATCAGACACCTTGAGATCATTATAGAAGCCGCTCTGTACGAACGGGGCCATATCTCAAAGGTCTGTCTAGGGAGTATGAGTGACCGAGTTCTGAAGTATCGCCAATTACGAGGAGAGCCACTTGGTTCATAAAAAAAGTGTTATGCAAAATGACAGTGGGAAGAAACTGTTGCGTTTGCAGTGGAATCTTTTGTAACGTTTTGTTTTTGCTCTTTTTCTTGTGTTTGTCAAGTGGTTATGTGCTTATCTGGTTAATTTTGTAGATATTGAGAATACCGTTTCAGTTGTGTTTTTTTCCGATGCTTAGACAACGATCGTTCTCGGGCTATTATATGCCCATAACGGTTGTGATACAGCGAAAAAGGCATGAGACCGAATCTTGTTATAATTGTGATACGCAGTAGCACACACGAGAAAACAAACAAGAAGTACGATATAACGTTCTTAGAAAAAACGCTGCAAAACGTAAGACAGTGCCAGAGTGACACCAGGCAATAAGCGGAAGACTGACCGAGTAAAGAAGTATGGCATGAATCCCAGGACCCCTAAATTTTGCACTGGGACCACGAGCGATGCGATGGAGAGGACAGGAAGCGGTGTCCCGTCAGCGATCGCAGAGCACGGAGTAGCGAGCACGAAGGAGGAAGCAAACTGGCAAAACCAGGTTGGCAGTACTGTTATCTGTTGACGGGAAGAACAGTGCGGTGCCAAATATCCTGGCCGTTACCAATTTGATTTACACGTGTGTATCATGTGGTGCTACAGAAGAATGCTGAAGATTAGATGGGTAGATCACATAACTAATGAGGAAGTATTGAATAGGATTGGGGAGAAGAGACGTTTGTGGCACAATTTGACCAGAAGAAGGGATCGGTTGGTAGGACATGTTCTGAGGCATCAAGGGATCACCAACTTAGTATTGGAGTGCAGCGTGGAGGGTAAAAGTCGTAGAGGGAGACCAAGAGATGAATACACTAAGCAGATTCAGAAGGATGTAGGTTGCAGTAGGTACTGGGAGATGAAAAAGCTTGCACAGGATAGAGTAGCATGCAGAGCTGCATCAAACCAGTCTCAGGACTGAAGACCACAACAACAACAACATCATTCCTCGTGTTCAGCGCTCGCGTTGTACACTCTCCATCGTCGCGCTCGGGTTCACAGCACAAAGTGTAAGTGTTCTGGTGTTCAACCGTCCTGTTTTCAAAGAAGATTATATGGTGCTTCTTTTTGGTTCCTCGTCTACTGAATACTACTGCGTGTAAAAATCATTATTATATTCGGTCTCTTGTTCGTTTTCAATATCACACCTGCTGATGGGCATATGTTAGCCCAAAATCGGTCGTGTTCTGAGCACTGGAAAATAACAAAAAACCTTACAACTAAAGCGATGTTTTCAGTCTCTACCATAGCTCTCAGCTGCGGATGTTCCTCGGGTAGGACTGCTTCTTTATTTTTATCTTCTTATGACTGTATCTGACAGAACCAAATCAGGTTTAAATCGTTTCATATCCAGTATTTATAATAAAGCAATGTACAACATCTAATTTGACAAATTTTATATCTGTTGAACTACAAAGAGCATTACTCATTTCGTCATTGTCGTGTTAAGTTTGAAAATGGAAGGTGAATGACAGCTGCGCGAAAGTCGTATGGAATGACAGTTGAGCGAACTATCTTCACACGACCGATGTTAACAACCGAATTAGAGAATGATATTGACAGGGTTCAGTTAACACTGACGGGTACTCAGTCGATGGTAGGCAAACGTGGAGGTCCCACAGTTGGCAATGGCGAAGTCGGTTTGACATTTGGCAAGCCTGTACCTCCAGTAACTTTGCACAAGATTACCTTAGTACTCTTTTCGATTACATACAAATTATAAACGTAGAGGACCACCGAAAGTGAAATCTAAAGCAATCGCAGAACGACAGTGAAATTTTAATTACGGATTGTACGCTGTCTACAATCATAAGGAGGCAACGTAATGATATAGGAGCTTTCCCAAAATTCTTCTGACCCTAACAACGTTGTCCGCATAATAAAAATCATAAAAAATTAGTAATATTTCAATGAGCGTATGATCTCTGGTACTGAATATTGGACTAACGAAAAGCCCAAAATTTGGGTTAATTAGAAAATTCACTGTATATTACACTGATTCGAACAGAATACTGACTTATATCCAGGATAGTATTTTATGCGTCTCCAGCAACAGTAGTTGAACATATCGAAATACTGGGCAATCAGTTGTATAAGAGAAATTTAGTATCCTTAACCGGTTTCAGTTAGCGTCGCTTTTCTGAAAGTAATTACTGTCGCATTATTTGCGATTGTCAACAATAAGATGCATGCAACACATTGCAGTGGTATTAAAAATTCAAGATGTTAAGGGAGACAGGTAAGCAAGGTCTTACACTGGTTTTGAAATACCTTAGTATGACGAGTTCTGAGATACAAACAAATGCCAGCCAGATTTCATCTGCCTGATTATGCTTCACCAACAAAAATTCACCTACTCTTTGCTGAATCGTCATAGCTAACCGGTTTGATGTTGGTCAAAATGCGGAACGCCTATTTTACTATCTTGTGACACTAAACAGCACATAATTCTACATGCAGTTTGGATATACACGCAAAACGAAGGAGGAAGATTCATAAATACTGCCAATGCACATTCATGCTCGGTAAAAGACGAAGATAACACAAAATGGAAAATTTATGGTATTACGTTCTGAGGTCATTTTTCAGTTGGAGCCCTATAATGTATATATCACTGTTATCAAGAATGACTATAGAATTTATCAAGTTCATAGAAAAAATTCGATTTTTCCACCCTTTGTAAATACCCTGTGTCTCTAATAAGGAAATTAAATTTAGTATAACAGTTTTAAATTACTGAAATTATGATTTAAAGTACCTGCAATTTAAGTTACGTGAGATACGTAACTACCTTGAGAATATTGAGAAATAATTAATGTAGTTACAGCAAAACAATAATATGTTTCTTATAGGGGCTCTTTTCAAATAAATTTATGAGAGGAGATCAACAGTCTTAATATCAGATGAATAAACATTAGCTGTGGGAAATGTATGTCGTTATTCCATGTTGGCGGCCCATAAACCACAGGTTTAATTCTGCTTAAGAAGTGCCGCAGTAATTTTCTCCTTGAAATGGCCAGTCTTACAGCGAGACACTAATTAATGAATTGCTTATATACTCGTTGACTAAAGAATCTGTAGCCTGCGATGTTTAGCAAACGTGGTAGGCATTTATGTTTATTCTACACAGCACGTATTCAGTGACGAAAACATTGTCCGAACAGCATAGTTTTTTAACTACTTTGTGAAACATTGTTCCGTGGCAAGAGGCAACTATTAAGTTCGGACTCGTGATACATAACGAAAACTGTCGACTCAGCAGGCAAGTTATTTCACTGTCCGCACGTCGCTTTTATCAACGTTCTTTGCGAATTTACATACCGCGACAGGAACCACTTTAATGTAATTATCTTTCTACCTTCACAGTTCGCTATATAGATCGTAAGCAGTCCGTGTTACACACTGAAAACACTCTCTAAATCTGCTTCAATTCACGTATCATTTTCTCTCTCACGCACGACGACGGCCTCTCACTATTCTTGAGATTCCTTTGTTACTTACTGCTTGACATAGTGACTCGTCTACCTTTCGTCTCTCTCACAAAGTCATACAGTAGTTCAATAAACGTAACAGTAAACGCCGCTCACGGATTGGGTCTTAGCTGGAATTTACACTGATTATTATGTGATGAAATTCAGTGCACTTTTTCCAAAGCAGTTGAACATTCGCAATGCAGACGATGCAGTGTTCAAATGGTTCAAATGGCTCTGAGCACTATGGGACTCAACATCTTAGTTCATAAGTCCCCTATAACTTAGAACTACTTAAACCTAACCAACCTAAGGACGTCACATACACCCATGCCCGAGGCAGGATTCGAACCTGCGACCGTAGCAGTCCCTCGGTTGCGGACTGCAGCGCCAGAACCGCACGGCCACCGCTGCCGGCGGGGATTAGTGGTTGCAGAGTAGTCCTGGACCGGCGTCGTATTTCTTCGACCCAGTAAATTCATATTTAGTATTGAACAATAATCTCAGTATTCAGGACAGTCGCTTAATAGTGCATAAAATCAACAACTACAAGATAACTGTAGGAGAAACCCATCCTTCGTATGGGTTACTTGACAAATGATGAAAATAAAATTTGGAATTGCCTCTGAGGGACTATAGAGGCACTTGGTTATGCAGTGTGGCTTGTTTCAAGTACATTACAGAGATTACACAACTCGGCCGGTAATCGAGATGCCTACTAAAGACAATCAATGATCTGCAAAGAGAGAACAGATTAATCCGTTTATGTACAATATGTGCCCTTGATAACTGAGACAAGCAAAACGTTGAGTGCTGTAGTGCTGAGTTATACACAAAGAAAGTAAAGTTTTTGATTGTAGCAAATACTACTGAATGCTGATACACTTCGACAGTCTATGTATTTCAGTAGTGTTTATTAGTGTCGTGCTATTACAACATATTTTCCTGACTGCAGCCTTCTGTACTAATGCTGATAATTATAAAGGCGCACTGAATATAAGGTTCATGTTCCGAGTGCGATTTCTCAAAATAAGGCGTGGCCAATAAGTGTCGGAGCAATAACGTCATATCAAATCCGCATCCTCCTGAGCCGTGAATGCCTGGCGGCCCGCTTTGGACAGCGTGAGTCACGAGCGAACGATATCGCCCGGCGGTGAGCAGGTGAGAGATTTAAATGGGCTGTCTCTCGCTTAGCTGTGAGTTTCGTTGGGTGCTGATGACGAAAATGTCATCGATTCCACATTCCTCCAAGCCGTCCCCAAAACGTACACCGTTATTTATTGCTTGATGTGGTGTGGGCGACGACGAGGAGGGGGGGGGGGGGGAGGGGGTGAGAGAGGATCAATACCATGGTGCTGTTGATGGGATCGATTGTGGCGTGATGGTAGATGGTGCCGACGAACGACGAACCCACGTCCCGACACTGGCCTTGCGAACTTCCGGGAACATTGGCTTCGATGGTGCTAGCGATAGTGCATTGGAGTGAAAATGGTTCAAATGGCTCTGACCTCTATGGGACTTAACTTCTAAGGTCATCAGTCCCCTAGAACTTAGAACTACTTAAACCTAACTAACCTAAGGACATCACACACATCCATGCCCGAGGCAGGATTCGGAACTGCGACCATAGCGATCACGCGGTCCAAGACTGTAGCGCCTAGAACCGCACGGCCACCCCGGCCGGTGCACTGGTGTGAGAAAAGGAAATTTGATGTATGCATCGACTGTAGTGAGCCATCTGGTATTTCAGAAAGAACCACGAAAACAAATATATGTTTCCAATTCCCCATCAGGCGGAGGACGAATGAACACTGGTTGGCGCAACGCTGCCTAGTTCCCCGCACATGTGCGGCAGCGGGTGGTTACGTCTTCTCCTTGTCTATTCAGCCCAGTGGCATGTACTAAGCTGGCGCGCCAGCTGCTTCGTTCCTACGATTCTCCAACGTCCTCTGTGTAATGGTTTCAATTCTTGCTGTTGCCAATAAGTGAAAATCAGAATCCGCCTTTTCTCGTTAGGACAAGGCAAAAAAAAAAAAAATTGCATCATTTAGAAGATGAAAGGCTGCTGCCTTGTATATGGTATTTGCTAACTACTTTAGCTGAGACATATTGAATTTTCAAGCAAATCCATCCAGATTTTGTACTTATAGTAGCGACTGACCTAGTTCAGTGGTCTGTATTATGCGCTGTGCTATTACATCACTTTCGGCCACTGATCCTCTGATGAGGATGACTGGGTGCAGATGCAGAGTGAAAGATCATGTTTGGTTCCATTTTCTTAAATCAGGATTTGTGTGGAATGGAATTTACTTTGCGTTTCCTTTGCAGTCACATTTGTTGTGAGTGTTCCGATCTATGACAGTGTCAGCACTGAGTGAGCGTGGTGGAGGACGCAGAACTAGCAGTCATGTGTTTCATAACATTTCACACAAGACTTATGTTGTACGAGCCAAGAAAACGTCTGAACACGTGGCGCCATGTTTATGCTGTTGCTTGCGGCGGCGGGTGTGTGCCATTTGAAACTGAGTCGCTTTGATCTATTCGCCGTCAGCGTTACAACAACAGGAGTGATAAATTCAATTTCATCGATGCCTTGAACTTCCTGAGATTTCATAACTTTAAGAATGTCTCTGAGTCCAGAGACATACCTCATATCGTATTCTGTTATTAGAAGGGTTTGAATAGTGAGATAACTAGGTATTTCGTCTTGAAATGATACTCCTTAAGAACAGTTACATTCCATAGTCATGCCCTTCAGTTCAGAGTCCATTCCTAGCACCATTATTACGACGACGTGTGCTAATACATATGAAACGGACAGCAGCTGCTTGGATTGTGTTTCGAAGAAGTCGTTTAATGTTCCAGCAATTTCTTCGTAGGCTGGGGTTTCGGGTTGTAACACAAGGAACAACTTGCTACACTATAGAGAATATGCGCCCTAACCCTCGATACAAAAGATCATCGTGATTTACCTGATATGTTGTATGCATCGAAGAGCTGTTAGCATCAAAAGGGCGGAGGGGTGGACGAGACTGTGGTAGGACGCAAGGAACCTGCACTTACGTCGTCGCTAAGTGCTTTGTTTGCAGTGCATCCATCAATCTGTCAATAACAGTTAACAACGAGAAAACCTGTTGGCTCTGGAACTGTATAAGTACACTGAAAGACTGCCATAGAGAAGTTGCCACTGCTTACACAGACCAAAGACACTTCAATTAGGTATGAGTTTAACAAAGATATTATGATAACTTTCCGGTGTTGTGATCACTGCCACTGTATTCCCACCCATGTCGCCAGTTGATATTTGATGTGTCGGTAGTAGACGTGGATTAGAAAGACAACCAGACTTTTACAAAAAAAGAACACATGAAAAAATTTGCATACAGTATGAACACTTAATGAATGAGATATACGTAACGCTGAAAGCTGTAGGTTTTCCTGTTTTACTGTGTTATATACAAAGAGCATAAAGTACTTGACTGACCTCTGCTAGAGTACTGCTGTGCATTATGCGATCCCTATGAGATAAAATTGACGGAGGACATCTGAAAGTTTCTAAGATGGCAGCTCGTTTTCTGTTTTCGGGAAATAGGGGAGAAAATTTCACGGATATGACATACGAGTTAGATTACATTAGATTAACACTTGTTCCACTGATTATGAATATGTCGCCTCGTAAAGACGTCGAACGTGTCATTTGAGAAATTTTTCGTTACATATCATAGTTCAGCTTTCTGGTATATTATTGTGAGATTACTAATAATATCTACTAATTCAGGTCTTGTGTATATGTAGTTGTCATTCTGAAATTCTTTTAGCTTCTCTTTAATTGATGGTTGGCTATCTGTGAGAGTTTTGATGCTGTTAGTGAATGTCGCTAGTTCCTTAAATGTGTGCAAGATTATCTTGGACGGGCTCCCGCTATTATTCTGATTACACGCTTTTTTGCATAATCCGCTTTAGCTACAGACGTTTGTTCAAACTTTACATTCATTAATAGTGTTATGCCATCTGCTGTACAGAATTGTCTACACCGTGTTTTAATAAAATTTAATGGAAGTGTATTTGCAAAGGACCACTTAATAACATTCTGAACGATATTATTTACAATTTTCTCAGCTAATTTTTGTTTGTTGGGCGTGATTACTATATTGGTATTATTAGCAAAAGGAACTAACATTGTATCTTGGTTAATATATAGCGAAGAGTCGTTAATGTATATCAAGAGCAGTAAGGGACCGAAGACTGCACTCTGTAGGACCCCGTTATTGACACCTTCCCAGTGTGAAGAATCTACTGTTGTTTGCACATCATTTCACCTCCATGCGCTCTTCCACTTAAATATTAATTGTACTGTTTGTGCACTGTCCTATTTGTAACGCAGTAGTTTTGCTTATCTAGAAGACATCCGTGGTTTACACAATCAAAAGCCTTACACAGACCACAAAAAATCCCAACGGGTGATGTTCGATTATGCAGAACATGAGATATTTCATCAGTGAAAGGGTACATAGCGTGTTCTGTCGAAAAGACTTTCTGAAAACCAAACAGACATAGTTAAAAACAAGTGAAGCTCCACTTGAATACATTCCTTTTTTAAAACTTTTGGATAAAAGTATTGAAAGTGAGATTTGGTGGTAGTTGCTGGTATTAGCCCTATCCCCCTTTTCATGGCATGGTTTAACAAAGGTATATTTCAGTCTATCGGGAAAAATACGCTGTTCCAAGAGGCTATTACATATGTGGCTGAGAATCCAACTTATCTGTTAGGAACAAGCTTTTTGTACTCTGTTGGAAATTGCTTCAGTGCCATGCGAGTTGGGTGGCAATCATTAAATCAAAGGTATTTATCGTTCCGGAGAGAACTTTTCAATTTCCAACGCTGCAATCCGAATGTGAAAATATTATGTTGCAGCCTAACTAGGTAATATGAAAAATGATCATTGTATTAGAATAAGAGAATTCAGAGCTGTTACGGATATGTTTAAGTGCTTGATTTCCCCGCGCGTGCGATATATAAACACTGCCAAAGTGGTTCGAAGAATCTCCTGACAAGCACATAATTCTGAATTGCAGAGTATTTTTGGAGATGTAGAAATGTTCTTGAATACTGATAGACTTCCAGAGTCCCTAAATATTAGTAGTGTTCCACAGCATCGAGCTACGACAGTTAACGATGGTTGGCCTGATCGCAGTCTTCAGTATTAAGGTTGGTAAGTCTAAAAATGCTCTGAAGGAGGGGGCGAAGCTTTGAGAGTGGGTGCTTAAGAAGACGAGCTGGCCAGGCAGGGTCGAAGCGGTGAAGTCATGTCAGTTCCAGAATGTACCTGAGGCAGTCCCCGTGAGCGATGAAACTTCGAGACCGTAAAGCGTCGTGATGGCTGGAGATTTGAGTGTCGGATGTCGCGGTGATGCAAGCGGTGGGAAGCGCACGGGGTGCTGTCAACGAAGGTGACGTCAGTATCGCAACTACTATGACTAGAAAGAAACTTACTGTGAGTATCAAGTAAGTACACATTGTTATATTAATAAATACTTATTACACCAGCAATATACAATTAGTTACATACTCATCATAGTTTACGATTTAGAACATAGCTGAGAGGGAGTCGTTACAATCTTCATGATAGTTCTCTGTAGTTATCAAATTTTCCGTAACCATGAGCATTTGATATAAACGCTTTAAGCTTTAGAATTTTCCGGTCATTAGTAAGACAAGAAGGAATAACTGTCATCCTTGTCTCTGATTGTAAGACTTTGTAGTGTACAGTGTCAAAAGATAATAAATAAGTAAATATCAAATTAATTAACTGTCTCAGATTGACAACTAAAACTTCAGTTTGTGGTCCGTGTGGAGGACGTCATCAAAAACCTAACTGCAGACACTCTGGAACTTTATCTGAGTATCACTACCTCTGTTCAGAGGCGTGCTTTTTAAGGGGGTAGACCAGAGTGACAATCGATTTTGGAGTCTATATTGATGACTTTTTTCCCATAGAATAACAAACAAGTTACAAAACTGACTTACTGATTTGTACCTGTATTGTACACCCTGAAGACTGTTATATTTTTTCTTAAGTAAGACCTTAGCACCCTGAGGGCACTCCACGACGTTTACGAAAGGCCTTCGCAGAGTGCGAGGATTGCTGGTGGGAATTCTCAACAGCGCAATTTTCAACCTATACCAAAATTTTGAAAACTGGTTTCGGAATGATGGTATTGTCCAACGCGGTTAGTAGGTATATTTTTCAAAAGAAGTTTTCAACTAAACACTGACTCTCTGAAATAAAATTAAATTTTTTCGACTAAAAAAGTTGCTCTAAATACGTGTACCAAGTACAGAAGTTGAAATACAACGCAAAAATCCTACGTATAACAGTAAAAAACGCCGATTAACTAGCTATGAGAGGTATAATGTAATCGCTTACATATTTATTGAGGTACACGTCCCGCCACCTTCAAGAATGTTGTTTTAGCGAAAAATACCAACCGTTTAAATTTTAAGTTTGTGCGTTTTACTGCTGGAATATTGAATTTTGAACTCACTAAACATTTAAGCGGTAACGTACGCCGATGTCGAAATGCTATCATTATACCGAGTAACTCGCTTCTATTTACCAATCGAAGAGTTTTTAGTACGATTGGGAATACTTTCCGAACCTTTTCTATCCGTATAAATGTGTTTGGTTGTCATTCTCAAGCACTCCTGTTTCACTTCGTGCAAAAAACAATTAAATGACAAGTGAGGCAGACGCGAGACCGGTGCGTGCATTCACGCTGTTTACCCTAATTGAAATACGTTATGTAGAAAAATCTTGACGAGCAGAGCATTTCAGTTGATTCTAATGCCCTCTGTGACACTTTCCGAAACTAACAGGACCCCTATTCCATCGATAACCATAACGACATTACATCAGTTACATTCGAAACCCCGGATGCGTCAGAACACATACCCCCCCACCCCCCCCACCGTCAACACACACACACACATTTTATATGAATGAATTACCAGAATAGACTTTCTAAGGAACATTTTAACTCAATATAAAAAAAGGAACAGATTAAGAAATGTCTACTCCAGTCTACCCCCTTAACAGACACCGTCGTCTGCCTCAGTATGAGTACACGATGCTACATTACATATTTTAAGGAACATTACACAAGCATACATAATCGATGAGTGCTTAAATCATAATCAAGGTTGCCACAATTAAGACGGAAGCACGCTAAAGCGGTGAATAATTTAATTGCCTTCATGTTATTATTTCTATTCAAAATAACAATTTATGTCACCCCGTGCTACTTGTCCTGATATACGAGTGTATTATAATATTCATTTCACTATAATACTGAGTGAGCTAGTTGAGCAATGATGTCTAATTGCATCCAGTTTGGTCAATGGCTAACGAGAAAAGATGAATGCAGAAGAACCAGAAAAAAAAGAGAAAATCGTGCGAAACATACGATGGACAGAATTCCATCACAGTGTTTCTCTGTTACTGTTTACTATCCGTGCTAACAACTAGACGTCTCGATTTAAAAATTAGCAGTATTTAATCAAAACACTACATAGCCCCTAAAGACCACCAAAATTTTTTTAGTCAATTCGAGAGTTCTTCCAAATAATCATCACGTCTGATGTAAAGTTCGTCAGGTGTTACAGTTTCCTCCTTTATTAGTTAAGTTACGGAAGGCCACCCAAGACCAGTCCAGATTTGACTTGAATTTCTGGGTATAGGGACATATACGTGACCTACAATCCAATCTCCCTCGTTATACATCATAATCAACACTGTGGTGTCCTTAACTTATGTGCCAATCTGAATGGCTTGGAAGGTGGATGCTATAAATACGTAATTCAAGATACTACTTTGTATACTTTACGCCACAGGATCCACAGGAAATCAGGCGACGTTGCGCAGGATTCACCACTGTGACTAGTGGCGTGATTAAATGGAATACCAAACTAAATGCTTACACACATATTAAAATATAATCAGTACATCTAAATGTGCGTATATATACATGTCAATCGTTTGTATTTACAGCTTCTAGTGACTAATCTTTAAATAACCCAATTTTCTGTCGTTGAAATGAGTAAGAAAAGAAACTCCTACAAGAATTGAAGTTGCACAGGGAAAGCAAGTTCGTCTTATACCAACTTCCTAGCCGAAGCGGTATGAAGGTTACAAACTATCAATGATTTTCTTCCTACCGGCGAATGGCGGGAGTACCAAAATTAATTTTTTGGCTCGACTAGCCAGGGATTCGCTCCCGTTCCTAGCAGGAAACCAACGGTGAACATGGCCACCCATTACATTAGAGTCATCTTCTTTCAGATAGTATACAAATTCGTCCATATGTTTCGTAGGCGATATTTGTTGCTCAGTTAAGATACAAGTAAGTGTCAGGATTGTTGTCAGCTAGGAGTGAGGTGATGATTGCCCACGGTCGGCCTACTTTTGGAGTACGGCTCTTACATGAAACAGAAAAAAATGAATCTTCATACAAGCACTAGATAGGACAAAAAGTCTAATATTCCGGCTGCAGAGAAGTCGTTTGGTTAAACCATAGTTTTAGCGAAGCAGAGGTGCACAAAAAGTGTAAAATATATTACTAAAGGTTAATATACATATAAAATTTCTTGCTGGTGCCACATTTTCATGTCACGATACTCAGTGATCAAATTGCTTCATTTGTTACAAGCGTCCTTATTTATTTTATATCAATAGTAAACCAAGTAAACGTTCCAATTAAACATTCTCATTTTTCACGTCCTCATGGCGACTGGACTGTACGCAAGCGGCATTTAAATCTAAATTTAACGCGACGGGCTCACGCAACACCACCTAAATCCCAAGGCTGTACAACTCTCTTCCAATTGGCGAGTGATGTCATCAACATCAGGCGTACAGCCAGTGCCACCCACTGGTAACAGCGCGACCTATGTGCCCGTAGGAATGCTATGTGGAGCAACTGTTTCGGAGCTGTAGTGTTACTGAGTTGAATTCCCTTGTGAAATCGTTTGTTTTTGCGCCCTTAGAAGCGTATACTGTCCGCAGCAGTTCAGAAGTGATCATCAGCATGGTGAATAAGCGTTGTGTTCCTGGTTGTGACGGTAATTACGACGAGAAGAAGAGGGTTTGCACTTTTAAATATCCAGCCGATGAGAATACGTGAAGTAAATCGTTACCTGGGATGAAAACAGAGAATTTCGTTCTTAGCAAGCATTCTGTGGCGAGTACCTTTAAATTTAAGTCGTACTTATCGACGAATATATATGGCAGTTGAAGTTAGAGTATCAGTACATGTTTCAGCGACTTGCGTTTTGCATGTTATTTTTCACTTCGAAGGTCTGCCATTTGCAGTTCTGCAAAGACGCCATACTGTGGGAAATACCGGCAGTAGACCGGAAAGATGGGACTACGATAACTGCACCACTAAGCAAGCCACAACTCCGACAAAACGCAGTCCCAAGCAATTTTCTAACTGCCCAACGTATATCTCCAAAGTGATGCAAAAAGAACAGAGAATCTCCTTCTGAAAAATAGGACAAAAGGGAATCAGCTACACTGAGAGCATCCATAGAGGATAGTATGAAACCTCTAGAAGAATGTAATAACAAGTTTTCCTTCAGTTCATTTCCAGATCTTCTAAAGAAGCTTGGTTGTTTTCTAGTGAAAAGTAGTCAAAAATAATGACAGATGCATATATACTGTTTTTTATGTAGACACAGAAAGAACGCCACATCAAATTTTGTATCTAATTATTAATCACGAACTCAGTATGAGAATGTATGTTAAGGATTGTGAAATCACTTCCAAGAAATTTCCAGAAACTGTAAATCATATTCATAATCTACATAATATTATAATATTTATTGAAGGTTTAGAGTGCAAAAAGGAAGCAAAATATCTTCAAGACATCCTTGTTGAGTTGTTAGATAATTTATAATGTGAGGCGAAAAATAAACCTGCTGTTGAATTCATAAGAATCCAGTTTCAGTTAAGCTTTTCGCCTCCTGAGAAACATAGGTTTCCTCCCCATGCTTTAGTATTTGCTTCTTTGTTTTTATTTCAAGCCGTGCTTACAGGTTCATACTGCACACTGGAAATAATATTCTGCCTCATTCTAATACTATCAGAAACATCTGTGCAAATTTTGACGTTGATCCTAACAGTCCGAACTTTCTAGCTTACGTTAGGGAAAAAGTATCAAACCTGAATCATCATGACTGTTTTGTGACACTCATGTTAGATAAAATATACATTGAGCCAGCCATGGACTACAAAGGAGGAAATTTAGTTGACATGGCACACTTGCAACAACTGCTCACGTGTTTATGGTTCAAGGTCATCATTTAAAGATGTGATCCACATCTTGCCTGTAAATAAAATGACAGCTGACCAGTTCTTCAATGTAATAAAAAAGTACTGATTGTGTTGGGAGACTTAGGATTAAAGGTCATTTGTATTTGTTCTGACAATAACCCAATTAATAGAAAAGAAGTTGGTAATTTTGCAAATCCACCAAAACTTAGTATTGCCTACCCACACCCTTCACATAATTCCACATCCTTATTTTATGTCATAGTCCCAGTACACATTTAGAAATGCATCAGAAACAACTGAGTGAAATTGAAAGATGAACTTCTGACATTTTGCTTCCCCAGCTTTGGAAACACTTCTGTGAGAATGCAAGCTTCGTTTTCTGTAATTAGGTCCATATTTGACATTGAACTGACCAATTTATTGAAATCTGGGTATGGCTTAAGTATGAAAGCTCTGTGGCCCTCTCTATTAGAAAAACAAAATGTAAAGCTCGTTTGTCAAATTTTCAATGACATCAGGTGTAGTTTACTGGAGTTGTGGCCTACAAATAACATAAAAAATTATGAAGAACTGCTGAATTTATTAAAATTATTAGCACTGCGTGCAAAATGCCTTAGAGAGGAAATGCAAAAGCCTCTAACAAGCCACAAAGATGATGAGAGGTGTAAATTTCTATATAATTTTCTAAGTTGCCTAGACGACTGGAACTCCATTAATTTGTCAAGTGATCAGCTCAGTAAGGAGACACACTCTGCACTCAAGTGTACATTATATGCTTTATTAGAAGTGAGGATGTATTGTCTGTCAGAACTGCACATGTCATACTTGTTGCCTGGAAAATTTCAAGCTGATGCCTAGGAAGCCTGGTTTGGATTGTATCAACAGCTATCAGGATCCGAGTGTCATTTGTCAATGATGCAAATATTTGATGCAAAGCTGAGATTATTAACTCTGTTAGAGCTTTCTTTACAAGTCAACTCAGCTAAGAAAACTGTAATTAGATCTCTACAAAGCTGTGATCAGTCTGAATGTTTTGTTGTTGCCTGTGACCTCTCAGCATCAGGTATTTGTAAGTTAAGTGTCAGCCAATGTCAGTTGGAACTTATTAGTCCAGAATTACCAGTCACCAAATTCATTGTAGGATACTGTTGCTATAGCACAATAAAGAAAGGGTGGTAACTGTGCTCAGATTTCAACAATATATAAGCAGGTGGCATGTGGTATGGAGCACAAACTAATTAAAGATATTGATAGAGGTGGTTTTCGATATCCACAGAAAAGGCTATTTCTGATAGTAATGTATTCATTTATGTTTCACATGAAAACTATTATAGATGACCACTGTGGTTACTTTCTTAGGCTTCAAAGGAAACAGCAAACACCATGTAAATTAATTCTTGATTCTGTCATGGCCAATGACGATTTTACACTAGATGTCTGTGACAAACATTCAGTGCAGGAATTGTGTAAATCTGTTGTCTGTGAACAGGTGTTAATATTTTGCTTAATTAGTATTATAAAATAGAAATTGACAAGATGAGTAGGTCAATAAACAAAAGGAAACTGAAATCTATGGTGGAAGAACATATTTTAAACTAAAATAGTTAAAAGATTAGTATTTACCCACTTTCTTTAACTTTTAACTTTTATTTACTTTTATTTACTAGTACATAAGCTCTCCATATACATATTTACATTACATAACTTTCACTGTTTTCAATATAGGGAGAATATAGTTTGTGTCTATTTTGTTACTATAAAGTGTATTACTTAGTGGAGTGTAGGATGGTGAGTGAGCTGTTACGTGTTAAGAGGAAGGACTGTCTGTAGTCATAAATGTTTTTCATGTTCCTCCCATTACATATTCTCAATGTGTTTTAAAAATATTGCTGGCACTTGTTATTTCCATATCTGTGACTCATTCTCTGATGTAGGATACTATTGTAGATAATACACAAATGTCAAATACTTAGTGTGGGTCCAGGATGGTGTGAGTGTGCATTTATGTGGTATGAGAAGAGGGAGATAAGTGTCATTAGTCATAATTGCTTCTCTTGTTCCTCCTATCATTTGTAATGTGTTTCGAAAACATTTAATTTCTGATATCCAGCTGGTCATTTAAGAGTTTTATAATCTCTGCTATGCTGTGAGTGCTGCTTTCCTTAAGAATGAGGTGTGAGCTATTGCTAACACTTTTTGACCTACTGCTTTGAGTCTTATCCTTGATGTGAGGTGATGTGGTTTCAGATAGTGTGCAAATATCAAATAGTGAGGGTGTGAGATGGTATGAATGAGTGGTTAAGTGGTAAGAGGAATGGCAGAAAAGTGTATCTACTCATAATAGCTTGTCTTGCTCCTAAAATCCAGCAGGTTATTGACGAGATATCTATTTTCTATTATTTTTATTTGAGTTTTTCTTTCTGTATGGATGAGGTGACTACTTTTACTGACACTTGCTATTCCCATACCTTTCACTCTTCTCCCTGATGTGAAGTGTTACAGTGTTAGTTAATTTCATGTTCCATGGATCATTTTGCATGGTAAACCATAATGGTTTTGAATGAGTCATTTTAAATTCACATTTCAAATTAATTTGTACATATGGCTACATGCTAAAGGTTTTTAGGTGTGCTTTGCCACGAAAATGTGAAATGAGCTGTTCAACACTTGTGACCTGAGATGTTGTCTGCTTTTCTGCGACATATTCTGCTGGTGATATGCAACACTTCTCATTTTGATATTTGAACTACTAAATTCCTGCCTCCATAATGTTTTAATATGTACTTTCTCTTTGGTCTGGTGTCTTCTTTGTGCTGCATTGTGTGTTTTACGAATATGTTACCTAACTGTGTGTACTCACTCTTATATTTAGATAGGTCTTTTTAAGCTATATAGCATACCTTAGTAATTAAAAATTAAACCTGTTTCATCTATCCAACAATCTGAGGGCAGTTTTCCACAGAAACAGCACACAATTGTTCCACATTCAAGATGCAATGATAGCAACTTTACTGTCTCTAAGACGGCTCTCATTCATGTCGCTTATTGTCTGCACAGTACTCTTTGCCACTTTGACATATTGTAGAGTATGGTGACAAGTGTTTGCTTGTCTTTGACCATGTGCTATGTTGATCCTGCTTTAAAAGTTAGTTGTGGTTGGATAAGAGTGTAATGTTTATAATTCCTTTATGTGCAATAAATTTGGATCGTCTCTAGCTTTTCTCCCTCTATTTATGTGAAAGTTATTTTTGTGTAGAAATCAATTAATGGGATGTGATATCCCAATTGAAAACTAAAATTTACTATCTTCCCTAGATATTTTGATGTGCCCATTTGCACAATAATTGAGAACCACACTATTAATATTTAATATGTTTTGTAGAAGAAACTTTGCTATCTAGAAATGCTAAAGTGATATAGTTTGAGTAATTATTACCATCTGTTATTACATGAGCTATTAAAAGTCTTTGGCATCAGTCATTATGTCTGTGAAACGAAAATAGCAAATTAAAACAATGTTACATTCATGAAGAATGCTACTTTGTAACTCTCTGCAATGTTTTCATATGTGTAATGTAGAACGAATACTTCCAGTGTTACAGTTTCACGCAATTCGTAGATACTTTCGTATGTTTTGGTTGTACTCATAGGTTTTGTGGGAGATATCAGTAACAATTTTTCCACTTTTATTGTTTACAATTTATTTCAGACCATATATTTGAAACATGTTATGGATGTATATTATTATTAGTTGAACATCGTTTAGATGTCTATGCTTTAAATCCAACGATTTTGCTTTTGTCAGTGTTACGAGAGTAAAACTGTCGCAGCACAAATAAAAGCTTTTGCACAATTGAAAGGGTCGGTGGAAAAAAATGCTAGACATCAGTTAAGGATTAAACCGATAACTTTATCTATTGTTTCCCAATATACAACGTTCTGGGAGGCAGTAGTTTCATGTCTAGCATCAGAATACACAGCTTACTCTGATTATGTTCTTGTCTTTGAAAATAAGGAAACGTATAACATACAGTAACTCAAACTATGCTGTTGCTAAAGAGCACTTTCTTCCACCATCTCCTTCAGTGCCACATGTTATTTTAAGTCTCAGTAATGTCATTTCTCACAGCTCAAACGCATTTAATGCCTGAAATTTTTCAGCATCCAAACTTGTTAAGTGCAAAAAATTTACATGATTCCATATATGACACAGTTGAAAACAGTAAATGCGTCTACTTTTTTCCCCGAGATAACAAATCAACTAGAAATAATTTCATTTATAGTCAAGCTTGATCGTCTTAACGTCTTTTACCGTCTTATATCCATCCGTTTATAAAACGGTGTTAGAGCAACGACTTGGCGAAAGGCAGGGTTGACACTGAGTCCCTCGCCTGGATTGTATGACGTCATAGTGGAGTTGTGAGGCTTTGTCGTTTAGGTGGTGTTGGCTCACTGCACAGTCACTTGTCTACAACTGTTACGCTTCCACGCAATCTGCCTAATCGTCGCTACGCTGCGCTGGTATTTATTGTCGGTGAGACGTGACGTCACAAGTCTAACGTTTGCCCTAAGTACACATATTATCCACCATACCGGTAGAGCTTTGGGGTCGTTTCCGTGCTGCCGTTTGAAACTTGACAATCATGTTTTCAGTTTGAGCCAAACATTAAGTGCGCCTGTGTGCTCGGTATTACGTGATACCAAGCGTGTTTATTCGTGTGATGCTGCGACATTTCCAAATCCGCTACAGTGTTCCACAGTACACTAACACAGAAGCTTGGATTACACACTGCACGTACCTACGCCACAGTAGCAGTCTCTGAGGACACGTACAGCAACACCAGTTTGGCGTTTGGCACAGAGCCGTCGCAAAGTTTGTCACTCATGGCATCGCTGTTCACTACCTATTTAAGACCATACCTTACGACACACGACATGGATTACAGAAGTCTTCCAACTTCGTATCGTGGATCGTCTATATGCACAGTTAATCTCTAAAGGTTCTTGAAAAATCTATTGCACCGAATAACATTATAGCAAACCTCTATCTTTGATTGATGGGGGTAGCAACCATTTTGTACAAAGTGTAACACTTCCTAATGCACTCGCTCCCAATATTTACTTTCAGTTACGCACCTCTGCATTAATTTACTTAAATTTACTTTAAATCATAAATGAATGACCAAGAGCTCAAATGGTTCAAATGGCTCTGAGCACTATGGGACTCAACTGCTGTGGTCATAAGTCCCCTAGAACTTAGAACTACTTAAACCTAACTAACCTAAGGACAGCACACAACACCCAGCCATCACGAGGCAGAGAAAATCTCTGACCCCGCCGGGAATCGAACCCGGGAACCCGGGCGTGGGAAGCGAGAACGCTACCGCACGACCACGAGATGCGGGCACCAAGAGCTCACCATCATAACTAACGGAGAACAGTATTCAAAAATACAGACGCTCTGAATCCTAAAACCTTTCACAACTCGTGCCTATTTCCAATACTTCATTTCTTTGCACAGAGCTGTTGCATTTCACAAGAGTATCCCTGGATGAAAGTCTGTGATGTTCGAAAACGGGGAAGAGTGTACCTGATAGCAATTATCATCGGCTTATCTACTGTGGCTAACAATACTGGTGTAACAGCATGTTCGCTAACACAATAGAGCCTGATAAACAAAAACTCTGTAGCGTGTTAGATGCAGAAGAATGAACTGAAATACCTAATGAGATTTGTGTCGATGAAGTGTATTTGGAAAAAAAAGCGTATGGCGTGTGAAAACATTACATAGTACATATAAAGGCTAACATTTATTAATACACTGTGTAAGAAACTGTCGTTCCGTACGAGTCATAAAAATGAAATGAGAATCTACACTACATGATATAATGTATCCGGACACATGGTTGAAAATTACCTACAAGTTTGTACCGCTTTCCATCGGCAATGCAAGAATTCAATACGGTGTTGGTCCACCCTGAGCCTAGATGACAGATTCCACTCTCGCAGCCATACGTTCAATTAGGTGCTGGAAGGTTTCTTGTGTAATGGCAGCCCATTCTTCACGGATTGCTGCACTTAGAGGAGGTATCAATGTCGGTCGCTGAAGCCTGGCACAAGTCGGTGTTTCATAACATCCAAAAGGTGTTCTACAGGATTCAGGTCAGTCCATTACATGGATGTTATTGTCGTGTAACAAACCCGCCACAGACCGTACATTATGAACAGGTACTCGATCGTGTTTAAAGATGCAATCGCCATTCCCGAATTGTTCTTCAACAGTGAGAAAGAAGGTGATTCAAACATCAGTGTCCGCCTGTTCTGTGCTAGTGCTACAGAAAACAACAAGGGGTGCAAACCTTCTCCATGAAAAACATTATCACACCATAACACCACTGCCTCCGAATTATACTGTTGGCACTACACACGCTGGCAGATGACGTTCGCTGGGCATTCGCCATACCCACACTCTGACATCGCATCACCATATTGTGTACCGTGATTCGTCACTCCACACAACGTTTTTCCACTGTTAAACCGTAAAATGTTTACGCTTCTTACACCAAGCGAGGCGTCGTTTGGCGTTTACCGCCGTGATGTGTGGCTTATGAGCACCCGCTCGACCCTAAAATCCAAGTCTTCTCACTTCCTGCGTAGCTGTCATAGAACTGTCCTGATGCAGTTTGGAATTCCTGTGTGATGGTCTGAATACATGCCTCAACGGTTTCAGTTCACCATCACATCGGAAACAGTGGACCTAGGAATGTTTAGGAGTGTGGAAATCTCGCGTACGGACGTATGACACAAGTGACACCCAATCACCTGACCACGTTCGAAGTCTGTCAGTTCCGCGGAGCGCCCTATTCTGATCTCTCACGATGTCTAATAACTACTGAGGTCGCTGATATGGAGTACTATGCAGTAGGTGGCAGGACAATGCACCCAATACGAAAAACATACGTTCCTGGGGATGTCGGGATACTTTTGATAACGTAGTGTACCTACCTAGAAGTGTAACTAAATATTAACTAATGTACGGTCACCTGACGATTTCTTCAAGCTTAGGCATTGCGTGTGGTCTGGTTTCAGATTTTGGGAAGGGTACAATCCTTTCATTCTTCCTGATTGTATATAGACTTGTAAATAGCTAAAATGACAATTTAAATAGAAATGTGTATTCTGGCCCGTAAATTAAAATCTTCCATTTCTTTGCTTATGGCTGGCCGATTAGTCAAGGAAACATTGTAGAAAGTACGGCAATATGTTTGAGGTCGATAAATGTAATTTTATGTTGGTAGCCATAGGTGATTGCGGAGGTCTCGTCGAATACTGTAATATGGATTAGTAATACCTGCTCTAAGTGTTCCTGTTGTGTGGCTTGAAGATAGCTTAATTATCAGGCTTTGGACGGGTAGTAGTATTCTATAACTGTTCAAACTGTATTCCTTCGTATGCTGGATTGGAATCTGAAAGCCCACTGAACATTCTCATTTGCTTGCCCTGGCATTGTTCACCACGTTTGGTACTGAGGTAATCACGAATTCAGCACAACCTCCGATGGCATTAAATTAATGTGCGCAGAGGTTGATCACTGCGTCCCACTTGGCCACAAAAAATTGTTCCTGCAAACATTCAGTTTATAAACCGTCGAATACCAAGAATGATAGCTTACACTTCATTTCCCTTAGTCTATATCCAACATGGCCAGGTGTTTTATTGGTTCGTATCTTGGGCTAACAGCTTCTAGGATCTTGCATCCGCGAACAATGTCGGTATGTTCTCAAACTCATTTCTCTTACCAAACAAACCGGCTGACACTGAACTTACCTGCGAACCAGTGTCCAAAATGGTGAAAACAGGAAAATTAGTTTCTGTGGTGTGAGCAGCCTTGCACGTCGTGTTTTAACGTTGGTTACAGGCGCTGTGCACTTGGCACTGTTAATCCGTCATGCTTACACCTTCACTATAACGTAGTAGCTGTAAGCTGGTGTCGACGCCCGTACAATCCACCAAGACCGACCTAGCGGGGCCCACGCCAGTTTTAATTACTTCGCAGACTTTGTGCGTGGATTGTCGGAGTGAACCTCTACTACGTGCACTCCTCGTTCACAGCCGAATGAACGGTTCTCATGTCGTTGCGATCGGTGGTCATTTTATTGTGGTTTTGGTCATGGTGTTCGCCACGTCCCTCGTGGTGATCACGATTGCACGATTTTCTTCTCTATCAATACTCTGAGGGCTGTGACTGTGTGTAAGTGACGACTTGTTAGATCGGCGCCGTTCACGTCTGCTGCAGCGGAAGTCGGCGCTGTCGGTTGGCTTACTGTCGTCAGCACCATAGAGGCCAACAAGGAAGGGAATCGGCACTATAGGCTTAACGCTGTACGTTGTTTTGGCGTCAGAGTGGGCAGGGGCTGCCGCCATCTTTAGTAGCCCTAAACATTAGCAGACTACTGTTCACGATTGCTTCTTGTTTATTACTGGTGTTTGCACGCAACAGCTCTTTTAAACGGGTAAATTTCAATGCTTACATGAATAACATAGTGTCAGAAAGACCGTTTAGAAAGTTTCTCTATTCTTGAATGTATAGTTGCTCTGGTAATACGACATATTTGGCCTCGTTGATGTAACTTGCTTTCTCCTGATATGTTTCGAAAAACCAAGGAGAGGAAGCTGTGATGTGAAAACGATGCTTTCGTAATCTGTATAATTCCACTTTTACTGTATTTGTATCGTTAGAAAATGAAGCTGAAACTCCGAAACTACAGTTCGTTTGCTTACTGGTAATGGTTCTTGGTCATTACACTTTCGCCTTTCATGCTCATTTTCAACGTTCACGTTAAAAAAAAAAGAAAAAGAAAAATACAAAAAATAAAAACATACCTATGGGTTGTTTGTTAGCCCACAAACGTGTTCAATGAGGGAAGAAGCAGGCGATGCTGCAGTACTTTGAGCTTGCCAAAATAGTGAAAGATTATAATGATTCTAATGAAATAGAACGACATCCAGAATAGTATCTTAATGTACCTATTACATCGCAACACAATGAAAGCACCGGATTTTATTTGAGATACGCTAGCGAAAGCCGATAGTTATTCCAAGCAGTATGAGTGACGTCATGGGGAAGTATCACCACGGTGAACTATGGAGGTATAAATGCGGTCAACCTAATATTTTTGGACTAAATACGATGGTGGACGTCGGCTTCAAGTTTGTGACGTAATGGCACCTCCCTTCTATTTTTGCCTCCTTAGTGGGTGCGACCTTCCGATGTCATTCTGTTGCTGCATCCGTGTGCTTTGCGCTGTGCGCGCCTCTCCGTGAATTAGATCTCTGCTGTCTACTACAGACAAGAAAGGGTCCAAATCCCCACCTGGCGCATTTAGAAATTTTTCACACAGCACGGTCGGCAACTGAGCGTTGAGAATTCGCAGTATGTCTCTTGCCGTTATTGCCTCGTTCCAGTACTTTGTGTTAATGACGTATTTATCTATATACAGACTAACGACTCCGTTTCTCTTGTCATATGATTCCGGGCTAAAGACGTTCCTGCACGCCCCTGGACCTGTACTTGGACAAGAATGCGTACTTTAAGTCTCCGTAAGTTTGACGTGCGTCGGTAGCTTCTGTAGCGCACAGGGCCGCTTCATTTGTCATGAAACTCTCCACAACCCTTGTCCTCTGTATTTCACTCCTGGATTTGAATGTGTTCTGATCTTCAAACTTATTTTGTTCCCGAACAATATATCTTGGGACATAGGTTCGTTATCCAAACTGTGTCTGTTCCGTCCGCTTTACAAACAATAGAAGCATGTGTAAGCCCACATTTGACGCTCGATCATAGTCAGTTAATTACATATTTCATTCCAGTAAAATCATGTCAACAACTGGGCAGTTCCTGCGTCCAACCAACGAAACACCAGCTTATCAAATAAGAGGAACAGACATATACATAGCAACCACTCACTTTTAAGAACTGTTTATTGGGACGTCATTATCTGCTTCGAGGATTTATAAGTGTAATGTCTTCTTATATACAAATGTCACAAATTTTTACTACATATAAGAAAAACGTTAGAAAGTGAATATTTCGTTACTACTTATGACGTTCCAACACAAACTTACGACAATGGCATTTTAAAGAATGTTTTGTGAAGGAAAAACATGTAAACAAGAAAATTTGATACCGAGATTTGTCTCTGTCGATATTCTAGACAAAATCTCAGAGGTAGGCTGTCTAAAGCATCCCTTATGTGAGAGCCTTCTATAAATATTCTCTTTCTCAGTCTCTTCCAAACATTTTGGCACTAGGTACCGACTTCGTACTCGTATAAAAATTCTGTCCATTTAAGAAGACGTTCAGCGTGGAATGCAAAAAATAATCACCCATCTTAATTGGTCATTGATTTGTGGTTCTGGTAAAACTTATGTAATGAAGTATTGTGGTGTGCTTGTTTATAGCTAAAATATTTTTTTTTATGTTCTGTAAACTTCAGTCAGTAAACCTATGCCGTCCTGTCTTGGTTTTCAACGGAAAGGATCACAATAATCATTAAATCATATGCATGTAGAGAATTATTTGAAATAAATCGTGTAGTCTTTTTAGTGAGAGTGTTTTAGCGCAGACTGGCTACAGTTATTAGTACGCTTGTGCTTCTTTCCTAGATTCTGAAATGAAATCAGATACTGATATACAGTACAACTTGTGTCTCTAAGAGTGTTTGGTGAATCTTAATTGTAAGAAAATTATTTTTTCTATTTTTTTCTGTTTTTCCTTAGTCACTTAATACATCTGTACGATGGGGCACTATCTATGTGGGATACGGAGTGGCCGGCAGTAACGGGATAATATCAGTTTATTCCACTGAAATTAGTAATGTCTTTTTGTATTCCAGATTGCTTAATGGAAATGCAAAAGTCACTCGACAATTAAATGCGAGTGTTTCCATTAATGAAGGCCATATGAGATGGATCACTTGACAGTTAAGTGATACTGCAGGAAACTTTTAAGTAAGATCTTGGAGTTTTCTGTCTTTGTAGGCAGAAGGAAGTCTTTAGAGACGACGTCAAACGATTTCCACGTTAACGCATTGTCATATGCTAGAAGTAAAGATAATTTTATGCTTGAACAGTTTGCGTGTATCTCTAATCCATCGAAAGTCACCCATATTACTACAGTTTCATTTAATCACCAAAATGCATTAGATTTTATCAGAAGTGCTTTTCTCTGCTTAATTATGTCCTAAAGCAGAGTTCCACACACGCAGTTTTTAAGCGCTTCGTTATAATGATGATCGAGATTTTAAATAGTTTCTGTAAGTAAATACAGGGTGTACATAAAGTCCGGGAACACTCTAAATTATTTAATGCACAAGAACTAAATATTGAACAGAAGTCATACATATTACTTTTGGAGGATAAATTCTAAAAGCTTTTTTTTTTTTTTTTTTTTTTTTTTTTTTTTTTTTTTTTTTTTTTTTAAATTCGGTATGCGAACCATGAATGACCCGGAAGACGTCAATACGGTAATCCACTTCCTGCCATGCACGTCCCAGCATGGCCGTCGCTTTCCGTCTTCTCTCCCCGAGCTCTGTTGCATCACGTTTTAGAGGCGGTACATACACCAGGTCTTTAATGTGTCCCCACAGGAAAAAGTCCCACGGAGGGAGATCTGGTGATCGTGGACGCCATTTCATGAAACAGCTGTTCCCTTCTGTAGCACGATCGATCCATCGATGTGGCAGCTCCGTGTTCCGGTACCCACGAAGTTCACGATGAAAATGTCGTGGAGATCCATCCTGCTGAAAGATAAACGGAGAGTCTGACTGCATCTGAGACATGCACGACGCACCGATTTCTTTGGACTCCTAGTGAATGTCTCTCGTACGTGCTCCAAATTTACTTCACTCACACTGGGGCGTCTGCTTCTCTTCGCCGCTCGGAAGCAACAACCTGTCGTAACGAACTTGTTGTGACAGTCTAAATGGCTTTCGTTGTTGGTGGCTTCTTACCGTACTTTGGTCTAAATATCTGTTGAAAAGCTGTAGCACACTTGTTTTTGTCGAACTCCAACACACAGAAAGCTCGCCCCCCACTTGAACTCGCCATGTTTGCGACTAGCGCTGACTACCGGCAAATTACCAAACTACGCTGTGACTGTATACACTAAAAAAACCTTCAGGATATCTCTTAAAAATGACTTACGTATGATATCTGTACAATGTTTGGTTCTTGTGCAATAAATTATTGAAATTGTTCTCGGACATTACATACAACCTGTATTTATATGCTGTAATTGTATTTATATTGTAGGAGTAGTTAATCGGTTCCCTCACAGATGACGTTTCAATCATGTAATCCAATCCATCTGTTAGAAATGAGCCCAGTTGGCAAATCCTTATTCGTTGCTGTCTCCTCCACACTAAAGCTTATTCAGTGCTGTCAACTACGTTAAGAGTACAGTACGGGCGATATGATATGCAACATCGGAAATAACATCTAGGGCCATCTGGTTCAAGTTATGGATTACGATGCGCCGGCATAGCTGCTCTTTTGACATTTGATGTTGTTGTAACTAGACGCAGCCGCACACAGGCCTCTCTGACAGTGGTTTTTTTTCCCTTTGTAATTACTAATTTTGAGATTTTAAATTATGGTCACTTACGCTGATGAGCCAAAACATGAGCCAAAACTTGTTTGTCCATCTCTGGAACGAAACACATCACTGATTCTGCGTATCAGGTATGCGACTGTTTGTTCCTAGATCTGTAGACATACGTGGCATTAGATGTCTACACATAAGCTATGTAATTCGCTTAAATAACGATCCGCTGATTTGCGTACGTGGTGATGGAGCCCTTTAGCGATCCAGTTTGGTTCCTTAGGATTTATATAAGGCGAATTTTGTCGCCGAGATATCAACGCTCATCAAAACCATTGTAGCAGGGTTCTGGCTCAATTATACACCTGAAAGAGGACGTTGCCATCGTGGAAGACATCGAGCATAAATGGGATGGAGGTGGTTCGCAGCTGTGAACAAGTCTTCAATTACTACCACAGGTCCCATGCAACAGCTGAACAACGTCTACCATAGCATAATACTGCCCCCACCAGCCTGCACCCGTAGCGCTCTGCACGTTTCGAGCCTCCGTTCACCTCGATGATGGCGTTTCCGGACACAACAAACGACCTACCGTAGCAAAAATGTGATTAACTCGCAAGAGTGGACACTTTTCCATTGATCGACGGCCTAACCCCTATGGTCCCGTGCGCACTGCAATCGTAATTGACGATGTCGTTGGGTCAACACTAAAGGTGGTATGCTGACGAGCTCCACGTTCAACAATGTACGATGAACGGTGTGCACCGAAACACTTATGGTTGCACCAGCATTGTGCTCTTTCGGTAGAGTCGTCACAGATTACTATCTGTTCTACTTCACGGAGGAGACAAGCCTCCGAACCCTGTGTTCTGCAAAGAGTCGTGGACGTCCACCAACCATTTAGATCCCAATGGTAGTTTCATTGTCATTCTATCACTGTCATTCCACCTCCTTCCGCAGATGCTCATGACAGCAGCAAGTGAATATTCGACAAGCCTCTACGTCTTCCAGATACTCATTCACAGGTTCTGCATAAGTCTGCATAATAATAATATGTCCTTTGTCAGAATCGTTTATTTCAATGGATTTCCCCATTTGCAACCCATATCTTCGCTAAGGTGAGCCCCCGGTTCGTGTTTGCTATGCTTACTTACTTTTCTTAGCGCGTCACGTACCCGCAGAGCCACCAGGCGACATCCAGCGTCGCGGTGGGCAGTGTTCATAATGGTTTGACTCAACAGTGTATTCCTTTGCAGCTCACATAATGGGTCACCGCAAGCCTTTTCCTGAAATCAGAAACAACTTTTATAACCAAAGAATTAACACAAATATTGGAATGCTAGTTAACGTTCATGTGACAAGCTGCTATCACACTCTTTTCCTCTGTTCTCTACAGTGTCTTTACTGTTGTTGAGAGAGGAAGAATCAATTTGTTTTCCAGTAAAGAAGGATATCTAGTGTTTAATGACTACTTGATAATGGCGACCGCTTCGATTTCGGATAACCCTTACTAGTTTCACACGACGGCAATTTGAGACCCCGTAACCCCACCCCATAGTGAGCACAGTTGACTAAGCTTCGTGCTGTTACGTGCGAACACGTACCCATCGAAATATGTCTCCCAATCCATAACGGCACCCCTTTCAATTCCCGTACGCTGACTGATCGGAGAAGAAGATTTCAGGTACCTCCTTTCACCAGCCTTGATCTAACCAATGACCTAGGTAGTATCTGGTAATTTAATGATAAGCAAAATGGAATGCTCACGTAGCTAAAAATCTGCGACTTCTACGTCTGGCGACATACATGTATCCTCGTTTATATTCCACAACCGAATAAATACATCCTGCTGCAATCCTTTTCTCTTGCTGCATTTGATATTACATCTGCCGACGGAGTGGGGAAATACCTTGAAATGTTGATCCATAGACAGAAACCGGGATAACTGCTTGGAAGGCCTTGGAAGCAATCTTACTCATCATATAGCCGTTAGCGAGCATTCAGTTGTTAACAGCAGTACACCAAGGGAAGTACACTCGGCTTTGCCCAATCATTATGAATCATAGTTTAATGATAGCGCAAAGCTAGAGCCGCATGAAATACGGTGTTTCCTGCCATATTAACAAGAGAATCCAGTTATAGAAATCTTTATTGTGTTGTTTATGGCGTTCGTGATATGAAATTCCGCTTTTAACGTTGCTATAAAAGGCTTGTTATTGCATTTCTGTACATGATGTATAGAAGCATTTCTTTTTGTTGGGTGCTCTGATATCTAGTATTTCACCGGCTCGAAGAAGATTGATGGTACAACATATATATCCATACAAGCGAAGAAGAGACATTATAATTCAACTATTAGGACACAAGCAACATATGACCCAGAGTGCCTTAAATTGAATAAGGAAGGCAAATTAAGAGAACAAAAAAAAGGGAGAGAAAATTACTAAGAAAAATTCTAGATCCTGATAAAAACAATGAAAATAGGTCGATTAAAAGGAGAAATGAAGATTTATACAAAAACAGAGAGAAAATCACAAAGAGGAAGAGACGGCTAAAATTTTATGGATTTGAAAAGGAGCGGATGAAACACGTAATACAAAGAAAATTTTTAATTACGGTTGTAGGATGAGGGAAACTGTGGGATGGATACAAGCAGTACAGAAAGATCCCAACAAAATAGGTGTTACAGGAGAAATAATATGTGACAGGAATCACTTCAGGCTACTGATAAAAAATCTCAAACTATGAAGAAGATGAGCCAAAACCTCGACCCAAGAGAGTGTGGACTGATGAGCAGAGACTAGCAGTTGGAGAAAAATTGAAGAAGTACTGGGACGAAAGGAGGAAAAAGAAGCACGATAAGTCTTAACTTATATGCGGTCTATAGCTGGCGAAACTCATATATTGTTTATATGCGGTCCATAGCTGGCCGAATTCATATATATATATTGCTGAGAGTAAAGGAAAGACTTCTGGTGACTTCTGATAGCTACTGATTTGCTAATTACAATATATTCTGCATATTATTCCTAACATCAGTGTGGGTAAACCTACGTACATCTCTCTCCCTTTCTCTCTCTTTCTGACAGGGCTTCTATACATATTTTTGTGGCTGTCAAAACCTCCTGTAGACAGGTTATATTGTATAGATTTCTCGTGGTTCTGACCAAGGTATTAGAGAGACCTCCGCTGTGTATTTTCAGTTGGGGACTTTTCAGCACCTCTTTCACCATGTAGAAACTTTATTGAAATGCATCGAGTCATACAAAGTGTTCTGGATAGAGACTGCAATATAAATGAAATGCAAATGTTCATAGGAGTTGCTAACACAGCCGACACGTACAATGCAGTACGTCTCTAGGAACTTCCTTAATATTTACTTATTACTTAAATACAATTAAATGCACGTAAACTCACCAGTCACACATATATTGATCTGCAGCGGATTTTTCTAAGAAAAATTATAATATTTTAAATAATCCCGAACCAACCACGGCTGTGGTAAATGCTCCTCTTCCCTCTAAACACTAGTACTTGGTTATCCCCTGCCCTGGTCACACCTTACTGGAATCCGGCAGAAAATTGCAGCGGAGATCTCCCTTGCCCAACAGGGGAAAGAACTAAAGGAGTTAAACATAGTTACAGTTCAGAGCATACTATTACATTCAAATTATTTATAATAGTACCTTTATTTAGTAAATGGATCGCAGGTACCCTGGAGATACAAGTAGGGGGAAGTGTTGTGCCTAGGGAATAGCATAACTGGGAACAAATAATGTATCCTAGTAGGTGTTCCAACCTAGAACATGATTTTAGAATCTCAGGAAGGAATGCACACTAAACACGGTCATTTTCTACGGGTTTTGTCATTGTGGGATACCAGGTTGTATTTACCGCAGCGTTTGTAAATATTAACGAGTTGTACATGTTTAATTGCAGTGTAATATATTTAAACTATTAGCTGGCTATTGTTAATTCTTCAGTTACAGACTATTATGCTGGTTAAATTTTGGTGCGTTTTTTAAAAGCTGGTTACATAACATGTGGGTTCTTAAGAGGTACATCGTTGGTCATGTACCACCTAGAACCTTGAAATCGAAGAAGGTCTTCTAGCATGCAACATATCATATTTGCAAACCAGGTGATTTTATTGAATGCCTTAACAACAATTTTCCTGTCTTGTACATTAAAATTTATGTTCGCTGCCAGTAGTTTTATTTCGATATATTTTTAACTTGTGACTTGTTTTTGATAATACTTGTGCTTAGTCTCATCTCCCTTACTGGTCGCTGGTGTGTAACAGATCAATAACATAACACATAGATTGACTTATGTAGTTTAAGAAAAAGACTGTAGCACAGATTAGTGAATGCTATGATTTGCAAACTCAGTAAGAAAAAAATAATAAATATCTTTTCAGTGCTGGCTAAAGGTGAAAGTGTGGAACGTCTTCCAGGATGCGTCACTCTCCTCAGTAGTGAGGAGAGTACTGGTCTGTGTACCTCGCGTAGTCGGAAACTCTTTAGTTGCAGAATTTTCTGTTTTCGCTATCACGTAATACCTCTTAACAGCTCATGCATTCAAGTTGCTGACAAAAATAATATGCTAAAGAATTGAAAAGAAAACTGAAGATGTGTTAGGTTAAGGTCAATTGGGCTTTAGGAAAGGTAAAAGCACCAGCGAAGCAATTGTGACGTAGCGACTGATAATGGAAGTAAGGCTAATGAAAACAATACACGTTCATAGGATCTGACGACCTAGAAAAAGTATTTGACTGTGTAAATTGATGCAAGATGCTCGTAATTCTGAGAAGAACAAGAGTAAGTCATATGAAAATATACAATATGTACAAGAACCAAATGGGAATAGTAAGAGGGGGGGAGGGGGACGAAGAACTAATTGCTCGGTTTAAAAATGGTGTGAGACAAGGTAGTCGGCTTTCGACCCTACTGTTCAATCTATACATCGAAGAAGCAACGACGGAAATAAAAGACACATGCACGGGTGCAGTTTAAATATAAGGTGGAAGGGTATGAATGAGAAGATTCGTTTATGACAATGCTGTCCTCTGTGAAAGTTAAGAATTATAGGATATGCTAAATGCAATGAACAGGGCAGTGAGTACAGAATGTGACTTGAGACTTAATCGAACAAAAACGGAAGTATTGAGAATTAGCAGAAATGATAACAGCGAAAAGCTTAATATCAGGACTGGTGATCAGGAAGGAGACGAAGTAAAGGAATTTTGCTACCTATGCAGCAAAATAACCCATGACGGTCGGAGCAAGGAGGACATAAACAGCAGAGTAACACTGGGAAAAAGCCCGTTTCTGGCCAAGAGAATTCTATTAGTACCAAAGTAGACCTTACTTTGAAGAAGAAATTTCTGAGACATACGTTTAGCAGCATTGTATGTTAGGGAAACATGGACTGCAGGAAAACAGAAAAGAAAATAATTGAGGCGTTTGAGATGTGCTGTTACTAAAGAATGTTCAAAATTAGGCGGTCTGATAAGGTAAGGAATGAGGAGGCTCCCCGGAAAACGGCGAGAAATGGGATATATGGATAACACTGACAAGAAGAAGAGACAGGATAACAGGACATCAGTTGAGACATCACGGAACATCTTCGTGGAACAAGAGAGAACTGTAGAGGCTAAAACTATAGTCGAAAACGGAGACTGGAATACGTTCAGGAAATAGCTGAGGACGTAGATTCCAAGTGTTACTCTGAGAGGGGAAGAAAAGAAAAAAATTGGAAACATGCACCACTTCCTGCGAAGTCGCAAGGAAAAAAGAGGAGAATAGAGCACCCGTCGGGTATAATTTTCAGATTTTGTTTCCAATGCAAGATGTGGTCAGTCAGGATATGGTTAAAGATTTGGCTGAAGTACCAGATTTTATTGTGTAGCTCTGCTCTGAGATTATCTTCAGACATGTGAAAAGATAAATGATGGTGTAGCATTGAGTAGAATTTTGCATGACGGTACTAGGTGTTATGACCAATTAGTAATACCACCTGTAGTTGTAAGTTTGTCTATAAATTATGTGTTTGTGCATTGCCAAGGATTTAATGAATGTTATTGGTATTGTTTTTACGGGGTTAAAGGTTAATATATTCTGGTTGGTTCCCTTTGTATTTACGTGCCATTTAATTTTGCATTTTAAGCAGTTGTCACTAGACTGTCGAAGATTACGTTTATGATGTATTCGTATCTCTCTCTCGATGGGTAAAGTCTCTTTCAAAGTTGTTTGCGAATATTGTACCATCTTTGACGACGATATCTAAAGACTGATTATGTGCTTGTAAGCCGACAACCGTTCGACAAAATAAATTAATGGCGTAGAACACATTCAATCTGTTGATTTACCGGTACGGCGACTTGCTCCGTTTTGTGGCCAGCCGACTAACATAATTAGTGAATATCTGATATTCGACCACCACAGTCAGGGAAATTCGACTTCATGGGTGACAGGGAAATAGCTATCTAACGCGAAAACTTCAATAGAAACTAAGAGATCTTAATTTATGATCTAAACATCTGAAGCAAAATTTCCGTAAATGGAGATTACAACCTGAGTAAATAAAACATAAATCGAATGTTTCGATCTGTCCAATAGATTGGCACAATAACCCTTAATGTCTACTTAGAGGAAGACGACCTACGTCATAACATGCATCCAAAATACCTTTGAATCTCATTAAACCAAATATTTTCTTCTGAAAAGCACATGACACGAACATCAGTTAAACTCAAATGCCGAAACACCTTTGTCCACAAAATCTCTAGCGTTACTTGAGGATCGTCAGCAGACACTCTTAGATTATCAGCACTTGGAGTTGTATACATTGCACCAGAGTACTGGGTTTTTGATGGCTAAATGTAGTACAAACGCTGGAGACAAACATAACAAAAATGGTCCATATGTAATAAAAATAAGTAAACCGCTCAAGGAATCCATGTGCATTTTTATTGGTTCAATACAGTCTACTGCCACATACCGGTTACGTATCCTGAATCACATTTTACGTCTTGTGTAGCGGAAGAGTACGCGGATGCGTGAGTACCAAAATATTGCTCATAGGCTTATCCCGATCATTCCTGTGGAGCGAAAAGGCTTAACATCAAGACGTCATATTGTTGTCAAAGCCAGAATTCTTACTCAAAATGAATTCAATGTAATCGATGAAAGGAAACGCTTTGCAACAAAATCTTCCTCCACAAAGCCTAAAACTTTTGTGCATCACGAAATAGCCTCCTGGATATGACCAACTTCAGGCAATTTGGACCACCCAGAAGCACATTCGTACGAGCTTTGGAAGATGTGCAGACACTGTCCACAAGTGGGGCAAATATTTATCAATATTTTGTGACTGTGGTGCAAAATGTCAGACCACAGCTCATGTTATATCAGCAAGTCCGGCACGTGGTCACAATGATCCGTTCGAAGATTTCCTGACAATGAAGAGTGGTGTATCCAGAATGAGATTTCCAATCTGCAGCAGAGTGTGCGCTGATATAAAACTTCCTGGTAGGTTTGTGTGCCGGACCGAGACACGAATTCGGGACCAGTTTTTAATCTGCTAGGAAGTTTCAACAGTGGTGTAGTAAACTACATAGAGATCCTTGATATTCGCCTAAAGCCGTTTGAGTTATATTATGCTGGAGAACTGTGATGAAATGAAGTAGTTCAGTTATATTTGTATATGTATAGAGCAATGCTTATGATTCAAAACCACCTAATGCGTGCCACATTATAAATAAATGAATGCCCTTTGGAGATATCACATCTGTGACAGCCAGTGTTTCTAAATAGTAACGGTACTGCTGAGACTCGAGCAGATTGAGTTTGCTACTTACATTGAATGAATCAGACTGAAAAGAAACTTTCTAAATGGTTAGTCGCCACGTGTCACGATACTGCACTGATTAAAACACTGAAGATTTATCTCCCTCTTATATTCAATATAATTATAATTCAGTTCTTTGTCTATGTTGAGGTACAGTCTGTTAAATGCTGTATATACTGTAGTAAATTTAAGAAACTGATATGAGAAATGATATATGAGAAGTCCCACAATGGGTGCCAAAATGTAGTAAATTGAACGTCTGATAATCAGTTGACAAACAAGAGGCCCCACCTTGGGCTGTAAATGAGGTAAAATGAGGGAATTGATATATAGATGAATCAGTTTATTAAAGAGTTGAAAGATCGAACATTTATGTTTATTACCATACCATTAATGTGTGTGAAATCTTATCGGACATAACTGCTAAGGTCATCAGTCCCTTAGCTTACACACAACCTAAATTATGCAAAGACAAACACACACATCCCTGCCCAAGAGAGGACTCTAACCACCGCCGGGACCAGCCGCACTGTCCATGACTGCAGCGCCCAAGACCGCTCGGCTAATCCCGCGCAGCTATATCATTAATATAAGTATAAATATCACGGCAGAATGAGGTTCTACCTAACATTTGCTACTCACTGAAAGACATCTGCGCTCTACCGCTTTTTCGATTTGTCACACTTCGTAAAATGGATATTTTTCAAACAAAAGATTTCACTACCAGATTAGTTCCACCACAAAGGATCTGAGTACAGGGAATTTGTGTGATCTTTAGTTGTCTGTAAGACTGTCGTTGCCAGTGTAGTATTCAGTGACAAGCAAGGGAGGGAGAGAGTTGTCTGTTGGTTACTCTGCTCAACGGTCTGGAAGTGTCTAGCGGGAGAGATGAAAACACAGATGATGTTGCTTTTTGAAAATATGATTTTTTAAAGACTGATTTGAATACTGTGAAGATACTCAGGTAATGCAGTCCTGCATTGCTGGCTGGCTCATATTTTATCATCAGTTTCAGGAAGGAGTATTTTTACCATGATTTTTCTTTTACTGGTTCGGGTCAGTTAGTCTGAGTGTCAAGAGGTGACTAAGCAAAATTATCTGCGCAAATAGTTATAGGTTTACCAGTCTCCTTTCATTTCTTTACATGACATAATCATTTTTTATGAGAAGCGATTTTTGTGAACGTGGTTGTGATTGCTAATGGATGAGGTTAATACTACAGTATTAAATGCCAATCAAGTTTTAGTCATGCACTAAATACATTTTCTCCACTGTGTTGTCACCAAAATTTTGTTTCGTAATTGTTTGGCGTTACGTTGCACTGGGCGGAACAGCAAACCATGATTGCATTGCTTTATTTGCAATTGCACTTTGCAAGATCTCTCTTTAGCTGGTTTTCTGTTGTACTTCATTTTAATTTTCACTATTTCCGAGCGTTACCGAGTTTTAAAAACTAAAACTAAACTCCGTCCCAACAGGTCCCGAAAGACCTAGTTTCTTTCGCCAAAAGGTAAGTTGCGAGAGTGTGTTAAAGTCAGTGTAACATTATAGTCAGGACACAATAACATTATTTACAGTTAAGCTTTGCATTTCCAAACTGTCACCAGCTTCAGTTTAGGCAAAGTTTATTGCAGATTTCGTTTCTTGGTCAGACATTCTAATTTATACAGTGCAGTGTTGCATGTAGGTATGTTTGTGTGTGTGGGTGTTTCACTTATTGTTTGGAGCTCCACACGCAAAATTACAGGGAATTTTAATAAAAGAATTCTGGACAGCTCTTCTTTCAAAATTCGATTTATAATTTTATGTAGAATTTTTTCCTGTTAGTTTTGTGTGTTACAACTGTAAGACAAGCGCTGTGATTTCACGTATGTGGCACGGCACTGCATAATTCAGAATTTCAAGAGGATAGTTTATTTAGCGTACACTTTCACGTTTTCTAATTATTTCTGGCGGACGTTAACTGCAACACATTTATGTACTTTCAGATGGATTTGGTGGCTCTATTTATCTATAGCGTCTCCGTTTAGGTTCACATTTCAACACAGATACACAGAAAAGTTAAGGAGTGGGAATCCAGTATACATACATACACTTACATACACACAAGTGTTACAGCAGATGCGAGGTTAGAGCGCTGCACTGAACATCTCGTTGCTATGTAGCGACGAGTTGACAGCCGGCAGCTTTCATCTGCCATAGCTATTGTCCATAGTAGCTGTCACACATAAACTGTATTATCGCAATGTTTGGAGGTAGATATGAGGCATGAAAAATGCTATGTGCTGTCTCCTGCTTAAGGAGACAACATTGGACGGCAACGTTTAGTCCATTCAACATGAAGCGGGAAAATTTAGTTACATACTGGTGACAAGTACGGGAATGAAAGCATGGATCTAACTCTAAATCTGGAGACCATTTTGCTAATAGGTTGACATGCCTCCAGAAGCCAAACTCACTCTCTCATCACAGTTTCTCCAATGTCCAGAGATTACTTCAATGTTCAACTCATTTCTCCTGTCACACCGAACTCATTCAACAAGCCTGCTGACGTGCCTCACAAACTGCCCGAATTTTCTGTCTTAATGTCGTTGTCACTGGTTGACCGTAATTGTAATTCCTACCAAAGGTTGACTGTCTTTTCATGACCATGCTTTCCAGTTTTCATGCAGCGAGAAAATTTCCGATCTTGCCGTGACCGGCGTGTGACTCAGCAACACTCGTCTTGTTCCCACGATTTCTACAGAATATGGCCTAAAATGTGGAAACACAAAAAAGCAATACCGTACCTAAAACAGTGTAGAAATCCCGGTGACCTACAAAACAGCATGAAGTCGACTTGAAATGGATAAGAACAGATCCTGTACGGCTTCCAAGGGAATCTTATACCGTTCTTCATGAAAAATAGTGGCAAGTTCAGGCAACGAATTTGGAGCTGCATAGCGATCAGGCACCCTTCTCTCCAAAGCAGACAACAAATGCGAAACACGATTGAGGGCTGGTGACTGTTGAGGCCACAGCAGATGAGACAGATCATACCTGTCCTCGTGACAAATCACACTAGTGCTAACAAAACTAGTCCTAGGCGATGTGAGCAGTGTGAACGGGAGCCCTGTCGTGTTGGATCACAGCATGAACATCTGGAAACAAATATTGTACCTTGGGACGGGCTAGACCAATCAAAATGGTACCATAAGCTTTGGTAGCAATGCGACGACGCAGAATTACTTTCGAGCGCGTCAAATACCAAGACTTCCTGCCCTTATCATCACACAGTGCGCGCCAAGTTCCACTCTTGAGACATAAACTCGACCAGAAGGTGGAAACAGTGTGGAATGAGACACATCTCACCAAATGACATTCTTCCATTGCGTCATAGTCCAGGATTTATAGCTCGTGCTCAACGCTTACTGACACAGGCATATTAATCCCTTGTGGGTGTTTTTGAGTTCCAACTTGCTCTGCAGTTCACTGCATACGGAGGTGTCTTTAGGACTTTTTTTGTGCTGACAGGATTCGCGAGTGCGACATTCAGTTCTGTAGTGATATCTGAGGCATTCTTCTTCTTATTTTTCGGTAAAATTTTCGTTGAAAATCGTCCGTCACTATCACTCAACCCACGCGTTCGTGACTTAGCGGATGCTGTTTTCCCGCTATATCTAAATGTGGTACCAAGCTTCGATACTTTGCCTCTTGAAACAGCAAACACTTCGGCTACTTCGGTTAGGGAAGCGCACGCCATAAGAGCACCAACAACTCGCACACGGTCTAATTCACATAGCTCCGACATAATAAACCCACTCACAACTACACAGAACACAAGTCTGATCACGACTGACACGTGAAATGTATTGCACACATTGCACAGGTGCCGTTAGTGGTCCAATACAACAGGGAAACCTTCAACCGTTGCTAGCATCTGTACTTATGTTCAGGCATGCATTTCTCGCCGTGTTTACATTTTTGGTGAATCTCTATATTTTGTGACAATTCCGAGCACTGACTGCCACTTCCCCAGCGAACTTTTCGGGTGTTTGGATGCGTTCCTGAGTTGTCCAGAAAGCAGGCACACGACAACAAATCACTAACTTGTAACTGGAAGGCCCGTGGTTCGTCAAGTGCATGTAAGTGTCCGTGACTAGGCGACATTCTTGTTGTTGTCTGTTAGACTACACCCAGGTCAACTCTCTCCTAGCGAGCCAAACACTGCAGATGTCATCCTTGGATACGATCTGAGAAAGTCTCAAGCGCACAGTGTCTGCAGGTGTACGTGATTTACCAGCAGCCACCTGGTTTTCCGTCGGACCTTAAGTAGAGTAACTCCTTCCCATGTGTGCAAACACTTCAGATATGCTGACCCTGCCTTATGAACCGGGAGACACAGCGTCTCATAGCAGGATATCAGCTGCTTCCCAAACGGCCATCCTGTCCGTAATGTTCGGCAGTGAAGTATGACAGTACGTTGCGCTTCAATGCCTTAAACCTTAGATCTATGATGACAGCAGTCTAACGGTGGCTGTATGATTCGTGCAAAGATGTGATAATAAAAAAAATTGTAAATAAATATTGAAAAACGAACTTTCCAAAAAAGTTTCACCATAATCACCTACCATTTGGTTCATTTTACTAGCTGAATTTGGGACAGTTGTTACCGTGTACAGAAGCGATTTCACTAGTACGTTTCCTGAAGGAGACTAACACAGTTCAGGCAGTATAGGGAAATTAACTCCTTCCAACGGTACATACCACGGTTTCTGCCATGCTTCCCTTCGTTGTTAGAGAAATGACAGATATGGTATTCATCGCTCTATTACTATCACATTTTGGATCCTTCGTTCATACTTCCAGTCTATCGGTTTGTGCCTGAAACAAAAGCTACAATACTTAATACTTCCGTCCGAACTCTTGTGTACGAAATAGAATGTGCAAAATGAAACGAGTTCCAGCATGGCGCTAAGCACTCATAAGGTGTATAATGAAATTCTACTGCTCTCGCGTTCAGAATCGAAATGTAGTAACAACAACTGAATTTACACTAACATCAAACACTGAACCTTATGATAAATAAGAAAAGAGTTTACGTATGCAGTGTTCTCTCGAAACTGACGTCAGTGGAGACAGAAGACTTAGAGGGATAGCAACAGACAAAAAGTTTCATCTGTAGTTATATTGAAATCAATAACCTTCGATTAGTCTCAGCTGATGTAATGAAATGACAGAAGTAAACGAAAACAATACACCGAATGAAACTATATACTAATATATAAGACCTGTGTGTTTAAGAAATCTATTAACGTCCATAGGGACTGTACATCTACCATGAACAGGTCATCACAGAGCTTAGAGTATAAAAAATAATAATGATTGCTATATTCTGAAAAGAGTGCTTCTAAATGTGGGCAACACTTATTCAGCGACAGAGTAGAGAAACTCATACAGGATGAGAAAATAAGATCTTACCGAGAAATGCATAGCACAGTGCTGTATTGTATTTGTCACTTCTACATCTACTACATCTCTATTCATACTCCGCGAGCTACTGTATGGTGTGTGACTAACGTATGTCCCTTCCTGTTCCACTCACAAGTAGAGCGAGGGGAAAACGGTTATCCATATGCCTCCATATGTTCCCTAACTTCGTTAACCTTACCTTTGTGATGCTTGCGCATGTACGTTTGTGGCAGGAGAATCGTTCTGCAGTAATTTTCAAATGCCTGTTCTCCACATTTCCTGAACCGAACGTCGTGAATGTGAGATGCCATGTCTACAACACGCATTACTTTGTTAGAATGAAGAGTTAGTTGTGTTTCACCGCAGGTATTTTTCTGAATCCGTGTATGTATGTACAGGTCGTTTTCCTTCGACGTAATTCATATTGTTAGAATACAAAATACCTTACAAAATCCTGCTGCAAATCGAAGTCACTGACATGGGTCTGTAATTTATCCGATTACTTCCACTTCCTTTCTTGAGTACTGGTGTCACCTATGCAACTTTCCAGTCCACAGGTGCGAATGGTCTCCATTGGAGTGACCACATTCCACTGTGGATCGTACTACCGGAAGAAGTATTACTTGGACGGAAGCCACTGAAATGGATGGTCAACAGAGTAACTGGACGCAGTTCAGCCGGCTGCTGTGAATGATTATCCAGGCAACGTACAAAAACGGATGGAGCGCTTCACACGAGTAATCCAACATTCTGCTGACTTATCCACACCGAAGTCCTCAGGTCGTCTTAGAAGGCAACCTATAGCTTTTAACGACAAAGTTATGTTCATACATACACTTAAATTCACTCACTTGCAATACAAAGAATAACAGCATATTGTTTGTATAAAAGTTTATTACTTTCGATTCGTAATCTGATTTCGGATATTTCAAAGTATGGACCAATGTTCTGAAATTGTAACCAGTAACGACATATGTTACTTGCGCAAGAAACTGTTTGCATAAATACTGTCCTTTCTATCTGATCACCTTGGCATTACTGGATAATATTGTTTGTGTAATACGTTGTTTCAAAAGTTAAACTAAACCGAAAAGTAGAAAGCGTGTTGGAAGAAAAAAATAAATGTAAAACATGTCTTGTACTCGTTCGAGAGCTGCACTAGTTGGATAGAGTGTTTCTTTTTCATGAAAACTCTGAAAAGAGTATGTGTCAGTTGGTTTATTGTGGCTATTGTCTGTGGTCTGTGTACCACTGTGAGCGTTGTGTGGTGTATGGAAGAATATTTATAATGCGGCTTTATATGGAGATACTGAAAAAAAAGAGATGTGCCACTGTGCAATAATTAACTTAACATGGCTGTAAGAGAAACGAGCACTGATGTCACAGCAACAATTCAGTTAACTGATGATTACTTGTAAAATGCAGTTTTTGTTCAAATGTTCAAATGTGTGTGAAATCTTATGGGACTTACCTGCTAAGGTCATGAGTCCCTAAGCTTACACACTACTCAAGCTAAATAATCCTAAGGACAAACACACACACCCAAGCCCGAGGGAGGACTCGAACCTTCACCGGGATCAGCCACACATGCAGTTTTTCACTAACAGTTAGAGTTCACGTTCTGAGACTACTGAATTAAAACCCATGTAAACAACTGATTCCTTTTATCAACTATTTTCATAGACTTTCATTACTAATCATTTAGGTAGTCAGGTACAAAGTTTTATTACGAGCATACTGTTCCAGTCACTGCAGAAAACCATTCAGTTTAGTAACAGCACTATTTCATCTGTGAGAGTAGTTATTTTGATGAATCCTCAAATAGTATTTTAGCGTGCGAACATGACGCTGTGAATAGCTATTGTAGTTATTAAATTATTATGTGGTTCAGTGATGCAGTATTACACATCCTTAGCTACTCCATGTCAACCTGTCATTCGTCAAAACAGTTTTGTTTTACAACAACCTCCAATTATCGTCAGTACGTCAGCATAAAAGTGGAATAATTTCACAGCGCTTAGTGGAATTTAGTTACATCTTGGCACGGTGTAGTCCGATGACTTCACGATTACATTTTCAATAAATTGTCATCTCTCATAGTAAATCCCGACGGCATCATTATAACGTTGGTGAGCCGATGAGTGCCGCTAGCGTTTCAGGTCAGGTGTGTACCTCTAGGAAGGTTTAAACGCCGCCCAAAAGCAAACAAACTCCCAGCCGTTCGAGTAGTGAGGACCAAGTCCTGATGCTTAACTAATATGAGTTGTTCTATAAATGTAGGGAAAGCCATGTGGAGATTTCGGGAAAGTGCAGTCATTTACCAACAGGAAAAGTGGAAAAACATAGGCCATCCAGGATCCAGCGTTCCGCCGCTACATGCGACCGTGGAGAGGGCCAAATTGGACTTCAGAGCCAACAATTCCGAGGCTTACAACCGCCCTTTCTCCGTGAGGGATGTTGATTTGGCTCTGCCTGAGGTTCGTCATACTGCAACCGCTCTCGACCAAATACAATACAGCACGCTTCGGTATTTGCAAACAACATCAAAGGAAATCCTCCTGTAATGTTTTAATTTGCTGTGGCAGCCAGGCCCCTTTCCCAACTCGCAACGAGAGGAAATTTTGATATCTCTCCTCAAACAACGAACTGATCGAATTTGCTCCAGTAGTTACTAGAGAGTCACCTTAACTAGCAATGTAGGGAAGAGCATGCGACGAATGGTTAAACGTCGTGTGTTAGGGATCAGGCAAGTCCTTAGCCGCTCTCAGTGTGGATTCAGGAAATTCTGATCCACTGCTGAAAACTTGACCCTGTCAGAGGTTGCTGTCCAGCTTCACTGTATTTGTATATTCTTTGACATCAGGAGGTATTTGACACTACGTGGAGACCAGTAGGTCTCTCGTGCCACCTCTCCATCTTCTTACGGTCCATCCTATCTAAACGCATTTTTGGGTCTTGAGTTGGTGTCATGTTAACGAATTGTTTTGAGCAAGATAGTGATCTTCATCAGTGCAGTGTTTTAAGTGTTACCTTCTTTGCCTTAGCCACAAACATGTTTTCGATACAGAGCTCTGCGTAATTGTCCTTATTTGTGGACGATTTTGCAGTTTTCGGTTCGTCCTCCAATACCACAAGATTGCAGATGTTACAGGAATGGGCTGCAAAGGCGGGTTTTCAGTTTTCTGCAGATAGTTTTCTGCATGTTTGTTACTTTACCTTACTTGCGTATGATGGACTTCATACTACATTTTAAACACTTGGTGATGTCTTTGGGTCTCCTTTTTTTTATTTAAACTGCCATGGTTTCCACACCTAATGGGGCTGAATGCCAGGAGCGAAAAAGCACCGATCATCATAAAGTGCCGCAACCACAGGTCTTGGGGAGAGGGCAGGGAGGGTCTTTCCGTTTTATAAGTTTTCATGCGATCGTGGCTAGACTATAGGTGCCCAGTGTATGGATGAGCGAACCTTCTTATCTTAAGATCATTAAGGCTATCCAAGATTAGTGGATTTGTCTGATCATGTCTGCTTACAGGAATTGCCCCGCACCAATCTTTATGCAGTTCCTCATGACGTATCAGGCCTGTAAGCTCCGATTTTATCAGTATAACTTGCTGCTGCTTATCCAGTTCTGGGACGCTCCTTATCTAAGCGTTCGCCAACAACGAGGCCATTTCGGATCAGCGTGCCGCGTCAGCTCGAGTCACTTGGTGTGGAGCCAGTACAACCACAAATTCATTGCTCTAACTACCTTCCACCCTTCTTACAGAGAGCCCTAAAGTACTTTTAGATTTCATGCAGTGCAGGAGAGGCTAAAGCGTGCATGCGTCTTAATACATAATTGAACGCCGTTTTGAATGAGAACCACAACACTGCAGCGTTATTTACGGATAGGTCTAAGCGCTACAGTCTGGAACCCCGCTACCGCTACGGTCGCAGGTTCGAATCCTGCCTCAGGCATGGATGTGTGTGATGTCCTTAGGTTAGTTAGGTTTAAGTAGTTCTAAGTTCTGGGGGACTGATGACCTCAGAAGTTGAGTCCCATAGTGCTCAGAGCCATTTTGAAGGTCTAAGCAGGATCAATCCGTTGGCTGCTCTGTAGTTTTCCCTGATTATTTCCTCGAGATCTGAGTACCTCAAGACTTCGCTGTCTTTGATGCGAAATTATACGCGAGCTTGTGGTCACTGGAGGAGATGAGATGGGTTGCGAATGCTATAATCCTCATCTGTTCCGACTCCCTCGGTGCCCTTCACTTCCTACAACGTTAGTACCCAGCAGCCGGAGTAGTCCAGAATATCCAGGGCGCCCTCTCCATTTATAAAGGGAGGGGAACGACGCGTCTCTCTGCTGTTGGGAACGAAAGGTCGGCAGTAGCAGCCAAGGAGAAGTGGGGAAATCCTCAGACACTTCAATGCGCTATACCACTACGTTCTATCTCCTCGCTCTTGATGCACATGTGTCGTTGGGGAAAAGAGTGGCTGAAAGTGACAGATTATAAGCTGCGTCTAGTAAAGTCCACAACGTGGCCATGGCGTATTTCCTTCCAGTCATAAGGGCAGGATCAAGTCCTCCTTACACGTCTTCGCATAGGCCACAGCGCTATGACGCATGGCATACTGCCTTTGGGTGAGGTTTTTCCAATCTGTAGTGCTTGTGGCGCACTGATCATAGTGCGGCATAATTTAATAGACTTATTTTCGGACCTGATGGCTGCAGCATGATTGTCGATAGATTTCCTCTGCATTTTAACTGACTATCAAAGATATGTATTACGACTTTAAAGGTTCTGTGAAATGTCCGACTAGTGTCCTAAAATTTTTAGGGCGACGTTTTCAATGAGTTATCAGGGCGGCTGGATCACCCTCATTTTTTTGTAAGTGATCACTCAGTCAGATATTCCTGTGAATCTGTTGCAGTTTTTCTCTTCTCTTCGTTTTATTTGATCAGTAGTTGTATAATATCTGAACGATTATACTGCTAACTTCCAAGGTATGAGCTATTCACATTGTGAGACTGGAGGAGAATGAGCGATTTTATTACACTTTGATTTTTATGTCTTTTCCCTCATTTTCTCCTTTTTAACCACATTCGTTCCTACTGATTTCGTTTGGGAGCTGATAACCCTGCAGCCGAGTGCTCCTAACAACCCTCCCCTCCCCCCTTCCCCCCCTCCCCCTCCCCCCGTCACACTCACACACAAACACATACAAACGTTATGACAGTCACAGGTGTGTGTCCTAACTTCTGTTTTAATTAATAGACAGTAGTCGAGTGCAAATATTCACTGTTATGAATAAACTGGAGGCTGATTGGGAAAATATTGTAATTTATTGATACACAACACCACTGTAAGTGACAAGACGGGCATTTAGAAAAGACTGGACAAAGTGCTGGGGTATCAAATGGAACACTTCAAGACTGAAAAGACTGGACAAAGTGCTGGGGTATCAAATGGAACACTTCAAGACTGTAAACTGTGCAGGTCCTCGATAGCGACTTCCCAAGTAAAGGTTAGAAGTACTACAGGGCTTATGTGAGTGCAAAAGAGGACCTGGCAGAAGCAAGCAAAGTGACACGTCAAGTAATGGTTCAGGTTCCGCTTCCACTTAGGTGTACAGTTTTTATTTATCTGGATACATTGATACAGCATGTTTTCTATTGCAAAAAGAATGATTCGGTTATGTATCACATGATACTGTGAAGCATTTTGTGGTGGATCTAAATTTAGTACAGTACTAGATAGAGATTCTGTTGAGAGTAATACCTACAATCAAGCTGTGTACTCACTGTTAAGTTGATTTCTTAGAGAAAGTGCTTCCGTAGGCAGCTTGTACATAAATCGTGTTGCAGCAAATACCATCATAACTGTCAAAATTTCTGAGGCAACTTCTGTGATGGTGATTCCACCGAAAGAATTATAGTCAAAGTCTTGACTGCCAATATTTATAAAAATTATGCATCCGTATTAACAATTTACCAATCGAGTTGTGGTAAAGTGCTTTAGAGATTCATTTTATAATGTGAGTATAAAACACAGTAAAATCTATATTAAAGTCTAATCAGAAATTCCGATTATGTGCGCGCAATTACGTAGTCTGTTTGTCTGACCGACGCTATTAATAAACGGGAGTCAGTGGAAATTCCCGGTGCAGCATTAATGCATTTTTTTAATTGTCTCACAGATTGCACAGTCCGCAGAATTAGTCATTGAATGCCACTGGTGCTTTGCGCACTGACTCGACTAGCGTAAGATTTATAAATTGTGACATTCTTGAAGAAAACTTAGGAAATAGTGGCAAATATTCACGATTTCTTTTTCACGTTCTCAGTCCTCTGACGCAGAACGCTATAGGTAAAGAGACTACATCACGGGATGGTTTCCTCTGCATTCCAATAGTGGTTTGTTAGGATTGTATACTACAACCTGTGTTGGCAGCTATCACTCTAAATTTTGTATGAATAGATAATAGTCCGAAATTTAAAATTATGCATTTTATGAAAGCACAAGTATCCATCGGAATATTTCACTCGGCATTTGGACAGACTGCTCGAAATAAGTTTCGTATGTTTTTTTTTTTAAACAAATTTTCCACTTACGAAAAAATAGTCTCTAAGTCGAACTATGCAACAACTGAACGGGTAGACATCGTTGGCTGGAAGGAACGAAGCTTCGATTTTAATTCGATGTAAGTGTAGAATAATGCATGCTGTCACTTCTTTTAGACACCACATAAACAAAATTTTCATGTTTTCAGGTTCATCGTTAGTTGGAGTATGTCAACGGTACATGACTAGTTCATGACATGATGTTGGGTAATGTCTCTGTGAACAGAGGAAAATAATGTACGCCTATGAGTGATGTTTACATGACTAGTTGTATTCAGAACTGAATTCTGTATTTAAAAAAATAACCCTGAAAGAGAGATGGATTTAAGATCTCAAAATGTTGTTTCCCAGACTGTTACTATGTATGTCTGCTACTAAGCTGGCAAAAATACTTGCGGTTGCCAGCCATATCCCCGATTATAAACGTGTGGTTAAACTAAAATTATTTGCGCGCCTACATAAGTTGCAGAATCTCTATCAGTTCGTAGGTTTCTGCTGTATCGATTGCTGTATGCATAAGTATGTTGCTTTTTAGTTTATCGATTGTTTTCTTGTCAGGAATTTTTGGATGTAAGGTGAGTAGCATATTTAACTGTGACTGTGAGGGCGACATTTTTTACGGTATTGATGAACTCATTACTATTTTTGAGTGAGAAGTTATTTTCAAATATGTATTCATTATGGATAATATCATTAAAATTACTGTTGATTTAATAACTTTGATTATTTATGGAATTCACAATGGGCTACATAGGACATATTGGTTTGTGGTATACAGCAATAGCCAATGCTTCCTTCTATTGGTATCAATGTGCTTTTGTTGTCTTGGGTGATATGCTTTCGCTTGTTTGTTTTAGACTAATATACTTCGGAATCACTTTTTCAGAGAGATGCGTATTGTTAAATATCACTGTAAGATGCAGTTTTAAAGATGCTTTTTAATTATAGCTTGGAATATGGGGAAGGGTCTTATTCCAAATCTTTACTGTTACTTTCCTGCAAAATGCATTAGTTTCGTTGGTTTAAACTCATACTTACATGATAAATGGTGCGCTACCCTTGTCTTCTTTAACAACGAGGTCACTATTGGTTGAATCTTTCTTTTTTATTTCACTTGTTCTTCCTATTGCAATTTTTATAGTCTATTTTAATCATAATCATGTTGTTTAACTCATGGGCTATAACATTTTTTTTCATTGTGTTTGGCAGCTGTGCATACTATTTTTATCCTTACTATTTGACATTTAAAACTTATTTATTTGTTTTGAGGGCACTATTATGCTTAGAGCATTTGTTTATCGCGTAGGGGATTATCGTTGAAGCATGTGTCTTTAGTATTTACCACTTTGACGAAAAACTTATAATCTGCTTGTGAAAAACGCATGGACGACTTTAATGTATTATGTCTATCCCTTAATGACATAAATATTGGCATAATCTAGTAGGAACATGAATGCATGGGGAATAAGTTTATGGCTTAGTTCTAGAAGAATATTGTACAGTTGTCAACTGAGTAAAGCTTTCTTCTGGAAAATAGGTTAAATTTCGGATGTAACCAAGTAATTTCACAATGTGCTTTTGCTGTCTTGGATGATATGCTTTCACTTGTTTGTTTTAGACTAACATACTTTGTAATCACGTTGTCAGAGAGACGTATATTGTTTAATATCACTGTAAGGATAGTCTTCCTACATTTAAGTCTACACTTCCGAAATACACCTAGTGATCTAATTTCCTAGTGTAGTAGCAAAAGATTATATGACTATTTCACAGCGCGATGCTGAGAACTGACTCTGTGACAAGAAGATTAAGAAATAGTTAAATCTATCGAATTGGGTAACGGTTATATGGCATACTGCAACAGTAAGGGTGGTTTTGTAATTATTATTCATCTAACATTCTCCACTTCGATCGCCAACTTGTTGTAGATCAATCATTTTTCGCTGGATGTAAATATAAATACCGAGAGTTACGGTATCCTGTCGGCATGCAGAATGTGCCGTAGAACTGGTGGTTTTTACAAAGATCTTCGCACAAAGATATAACACACAGCGTGTTTATAATTAAAGTTCCAATTTTAAAGCAACGCAGAAGGAGAACCATTGCTCAAAGTGACGTCAACTTTGTACAGCATATTATTGACGAAGGGGAAAACGGCATGGAACAAAAATAATGTAACGACAATTTTACCAACAGACGACACTGTAAACATCTTAAAGTAAATGAGGTCGGCTAGAAATGATCGCAATACGACGGCTGTGGTTGCAAATCACATTGTTCTTACTGTTCAATGTGCATGACTGCGCAAGTTCGGCCTTAAAAAGTTGTGGCACGGCTAGTTAAGTACGCCCGTCCACAACATGGAAAGAGAAGAAATTGTTTTAAGTGCCCTGAGACCAAAGACTCTACAAAAATCAAAGTGGCGTCTGTTGTTGATTGTCCTGGGGCCGAGAACAGCATAAAAAGCGAAAGACATCGGTTTTTAAATGTCATGGGGCCAAAATCGCAAAAAACACTAAATGATATGGTTTTCTAAGTGTTGTGAGATTGGTGAAAGGCAAGTTCAATATACAGTCCACCGTGTCCTGCCACGGTCTGATATCTAGATACACCATATTCAACAACAGACTGGGGTGTTCCGGGGACAGGGTTCAGGAGGCGTTGCGCAATGCATGTCTTCATTTCAGCTATGTTCGTAATTGGAGCACTGAACACAAGATCATTTAGATAACCAGACAGCCAGAGGGCACACGGACTACGAATAGATTAGCCGGAGGGCCAAGCTGTAAAGAAATGACAGCTGATATTTCTAGCATTCCCGAAATGCCCCTGCAGCACCAGCTTCACTGGCTTAGCAACGTGCGAAGGAGCACCATATGGCATTAAAATGATTCTATCTACACATCCACGCTGTTGAAGCATTGGATTGACGCTGGTGCGCAAAAGATTCTCATAGCATCTACGAGTGACGGTACAGGTAAAAGATCGAAAGGACTCATCTCCTCAAAAGAATTGCGACCCTACGATAAATGATGTCGAAAACCCGCACCGTACAGAAACCTTTGCAGGATGAGGTAGCATTGGTTGATGTATGTGCTGATTTTCCGTTGCTCATATTCCGCATTTCTGCATATTTACATGTCCTTGGAGTCTTCGTCTGTCCAGAGAATGTTCCACGGCCATTTATTGTTCACTTACATGCAAGCAAGAAATTCCAGAAAGTAAGTTTTCCGGCTGGCAGGTCAGCAGGGAGCAACTGCTGAATATGTGTGATTTTGTGCCGATAGCAACACAGGATGTTTCGCCGGATGTTATGCGTCGTGCTCGCAAGCATGTCCAACGTTTGGGAATTCCCCTTTCACTGCGTGTTTGTACACCATGGCTCGACTCCACCTCGAGTGCTGTGGCTGCATCTTCTACAGACATCGGACCAACTGCTTTCCTCCATCTGTCAAACTGCACTTTAAACGAACTGAGGAACAGCCGGGCGTCGCGCGTCAATTGTTGTGCTTCTTCTGACGCTTACAGTGCCAAACCGTTGGTTAGGTTTTCGTTGTTCTTTACCATAACGTCTTCCCATCTGTCAAAATTATGCTGTTGAAATTTGACCTGATTCTGAGCAGTGGTTCTATTTCTAATGCGTTTTGAAACTGAACCTTTAATTATGGGCACTCTGTACTTCAGAAACAGGACAGAATATAACCTCCAAGAACATCATTCTGCTAACAAAGATATACATATTGGTCATCTTTAAGAAGTTAAAATCTTTATGTCAACACAGATAGAACACTAAACCACCCACTCAGTATCGAGACTTAAACCTGATACAAATTTTTCCTTCAGAATTTCGAAGAATTATCAGCTCAAAACAACTAACCAGTCAACGAACCCCTCCCCCCCCCCCCCGCCCAAAGCTTCTCATCTATCACTCTCTCTACATTTGGACCACCTTTATACCACATAATTAATCTCGCACTATGCTGTCAATTATCGAAGCCTTCTCATGTTGAAGTAACTTATTACTCATCTACATACTATCATGACAGCTGCCCTAACCAGATTAATGTTAAGTCCGTTGTCTTGCGGTAGCATTCTCGCTTCCCGCACACGGGATCCCGGGTTCGATTCCAGCCGGGGTCAAGGATTTTCTCCGCCTCGTGATGACTGGATGTTGTGTGTCCTTCATCATCATCAATGACTCGCAAGTCGCCGACGTGGCGTCAACTAAAAAGGACTTGCAATGCTGCGGCGCATGGGGTCTCCCGGTCAGCAGTGCCCTACGATCATTTCATTACAGTGTAAGAATGGAGGTAAGGCAGCAGTTCACTTTGAAGTTTGGTTATTGTTTTAAAAGAGAATTTCATGTTGATGTAAACAGTTGCAAATACCTGTTAATACTAAGGCTTCACTTTATTTTTGGGCATCCATATGAACGTCGATCTGATCAAAATATTTGCTCACACATTCACACAAAAGCAATAACGTCTCTGAGAGAAGTATGTCATCTCATTGCCTAAACATCCTTGTAACAAGCACGAGTTTTACCGCACAAACTGGATGCTGGCAGTCTGCCGCGTCGGTTGGTGTATTTATTTATATCCAGTGAGAACTACGTGGTGTGTAACTACTGGCGATCTCAGTGGTAGCTGCTAGATCGATTGTAATTACAAGACCGCCTATGCTGTCGTAGAAACAACAAACTTCGTTTGAACATACAAATGGCAACATAAACATTACTGATATTGATACATCAAACAATTTTTCTATTGTCTTTCCAAAGGGCCAATACTCTGCCTCACGCTATGAAACAGTCCTGCAACTCGCATGTACATCATCCGAAGATGAATCTGGAAATATTCGAGGACCGGTTCCTGGAATACACGAACATTTAAAAAATGACTGGTAGCAGTTATCTGTATTTATATTGAACAAATATTCACGGATTCACGGATTCGAACTCTTAAGTTCTTCAGATACGAGTTACTAACTCGGCTGTGTGACATGTGTTAACAAATGATCCCTTATGATATAAATTTCGGTTTTGTTGCTCGAAATTTGTGTTAAGTGTTAAATCAGTTAGCTTCTGAACAAATTTTAGTCTGGTATGTGAGATATCACTTTCTAAAGGCAAATTAAAAGTTAGGCACTTTATTGTGAATAGCAGAGCAATCATGTAGATGTAGATGTAGTTGATCAAAAGCATAAGAAATACCTTACAACATTATTCATTACTTTTATGTAGTATAGGATTCGTTCTATTTCACAGCAGATATTGGCTAAAATAAGACGAATTTCTAACAAAGATAGTAACAAGGTAGCAGATTCTGCAAGATCATTGGACACAAACTTACCATTAGGATTTCTTTAGTTATATAAGGTTCTGGCTAACTTTTTTTGAAGTTATTATCTAATTGTATCGATAGAATAGAAGAAAATATCTGGAGCCTATCACTAACAGTAAAAAGAAGGAAATAATCTAATTTTAAATTGCCCACAGGACTGTACAGAACATTTATGGGCATATGAGGCACCTCCTAACTTTCCATCTTGTTTCTGTGTGTCCATCTCTTAAGAGATGTATGTGAGACTCAGCTGCTCGATACATGGTGTCAAATGAAACACCCTTTAGCCGTCTAGTTTCCAAACGTATTTTATTTGTATTTGACTAGCCCCCCTACCAGTTTCGGCTATTTACTACGCCATCTTCAGGCCCCTGACCTACCTCTATGAGGATCCCACCTCGGTTTTCCTCAAAAAAAAGGACCAGCATTCGAACACTGGTACCTGTAGATCCATCAGTCTCTTTGATCTGGCCATGTACGGTGCCTGAAAATTTTCGTAAATGGACTACAGATTGCAACTTAAATTAAAGGATGAAGAGTAGAAAATGAGCCGTGCGTGGCTCGTGTTCGTGCCATATGTTATTTGACATCCCGTTTTTACTGTACTGCCACCTCGTTATGTTAATTTCAATTACTGGTGTCACTGAGTTGCCACCATCTCTGCCCGTGAGCGGCAGCTGCGGCGCTTATCGATATAAGCCCTGGCATATTATGTTTGCTGACTGCTATTACTTCCAGGTTGTCGTGTGTTCAGGGTGCATTCCGATCTGCCAGTGAGTTGGGAGGCGCTAGCAGTGCGGTTCGGACCTGCCGGTGTTTGACGCGGCAGAAGTTCAGTCGGGGCGTGGCTGAGTGAGGTCTGGACAGCCATGACTCGCACGATGGTTGCCGATACATATCACGTGACTGCGGACCACTTTGGTTTGTCGTCGGTCTGTCGTCTTGTCAGACGACGTGTGTGTTGACCGGTGATGGCTGATGGGTAACCTGCATGTACCGACTCATGATTCGTCCTTGTTATTGCACTGTCGCTGCCGTTAGTATTGTCTAATCCTTTGTGCAAGTGTTTGTGAAGCTGTGTATAGCTTGTGATGATGACTGCTCAGTTATTGTAGTGCTGTCTTCGTGCTGATGTGTGGCAGTCGGTCGGTTGGCGTGGAGCAGCGAGATCTCCACGGGGCATAGTTTGGCCGGGCCCGCTGGGGGGGTCTCTACGCAGTGTCGGAGTGTGTGGGGTTGTTCCCATTGCTACGAGGTCCGTGGCTCACCGACCCGAAAGTACAGATTGGATTTAATTTATCGGCAAGTCAAGACTGTTCACATTGTGACGTCTGGTCCTCATTGTTGGCTGTTGGGACATTCCAACGAGCCACAACGTGTGTGTTATTGTTGGTTAAGGTTTAGCCAACGTTCGGTGGAGTCTAAATGTATTTGGTTATTTGCAATTGAAGTGCACCAGCGGAAATTTCTGCCTCTTGGCCGTTAACGTTCCGGTTACCTGCCCTGTCCGCTGACGTAAATTCTGGCAATGTCCTTCCCTCATCGTGTTGTCGCTGTCCAGCACGGGGTGCTTAATGTATGCTTGGTTGTGGGCGTCCATGCCTTTTACGTTTTGCATAGAACTCCCGGTTGACTGCTGGTCGAGTGGAGCGCAAGTTACCTTGTCGATGAGGCCGTTGACTGTCTGTTGGTTGAGTTGTCGTCGGATCGAGAATGGTTGGGCCGACTGCCTTTCTCACCTAAGTGAACATTAGTATTTCAAGTGCTGGCCGACCCCCGAAACTTCTGAGAACCGTTAGCTGCACTGCCTTTTCTTATTTTCTGTTGTGTGTATTTGTATGGCTCATAGTCGATGGTTTTGAATTGAATTGTTTTTAGTGTTGTCTTAAGTCATGGGCCCTCAGTCGCTTTAAAATTCCTTGCTTGTCAAGTGTTAGATTGTTTGGGCCTTCAGCCTGATTAAAATAGTGCTTAAAGACATAGCCTTGGGCCTTCTGCCTACTAAAAATTATTTTAGTTGTGTTTTAAGTCATGGGCCTTCAGCCGTTTTAAAACTGAAGTTCCTTGCTTGTCAAGTATTACACTGTTTGGGGCCTTCAGCCTAATTTAAGATAAGGCTTTTTTGTTTAAATTTATTTTACCTTGAGTTTTAACTCATGGGGCTTTCAGCCGTTTTTAAATTAAGGATCTTTGTTTTTCGAGCATCATACTGTTTGGCGCCTTCAGCCTAATTGAAGATAAGGCCTTCTTTTTTGTATTTAATTTTACCTTGAGTCTTAAATGATGGCCCCTCAGAAGTCTTTTAATTAAAGTTGTTACTTTTCAAGTTCTCCATTCTGGGCCTTCAGCCAAATTGTAGAACTTACTTAACGTGAGGCCTTCTGCCCTCTAAATACTCTCTTTAGCGTCTGTATTTTGAGTTAATTGCTTTTAGCCGCTTTTTTTAAAATTAAAATGGTTGTACCCTTAAAGCATAAGATAGTCTGGCGTATTCAGCCGGTACCTAAGTTCAAGAATTTGTACTGTAATGTTCGGTCAAATAAATAAAGCTATATGTGTTCGAGTGTAGCTGACAGCCCCTCATATTAACCCCTTTCCACAATTCCAACTACCTATCCTGCCCCGTGGGCTTAGCAGGTCGTTTCAGAGGGTTAGTGTTTGACGATGCCACGACGAAAACGTCATTCACGACGGATTTGGATGAGGGAAGAAGATCGGCCCTTTCCTTTTCAGTAGAACAATACCAGTATTTATATTCAGCGATTCAGGAATATACTGAAAACTTAAATCAGGTTAGCTGGACAGATGTAGGAACGCAGTGTAACAGTTTTATCTATTCGTTAGTATTCTACCATTTATTCCACTAAGCTGACACCCCTGTGCTGGCTGTTGTCGGGTTAGTAGCTCTTCATTTGCCTTCGCAAAGCTGAGCACAACCAGCTCCAGCATTCGCACCAAGGAAATATCCATTGGAGTACCAGGTATCAAACCCAGGTCCTCAACATGCCAGTCAGCTAAGCTGAGAACTCACCTATGTAGACGGATGCTATTTTTCTACAATGGAGGATGTTTTGTACATTACGCAGCGGCAACACAATCCAGTTTCTCGACTGCGAATAGAGTGTTAAACAGAATTGTTAAAAACGTAAAATCTGTCCACATTACTAAATTGTTTGGGGTTTGTGACAGTCTTGAATTCTTTGTGAGCACAATGAAGTGATATCATTTTCGAACTGAGCTGTTGTAATTTTAATAATTTCGTTTGAGCATAGTGTTGATGCTGTTGCACAATGTTCAAGAAACACATTTAAATTTGTGTGATGTTTAGTTCTAACATACATTCAAACTGCGATTCAGTTGACAGATCCTGCAATTGCTTGTTACTCCTCCTACGCATTAAAACGCTTGTTGTTGTCAGTGTTTCCTTTGTGTTCTTTAAAGCAAGCCAGGCACATAATTGTTACAGAAAGTGTTTTACTTGGTTGAAAGGTACCGTTACAAGGACATCCAAGTACATGCTGAGCAGCGATATTGCATGATGTAAGATTAAGTCAGGGAAAATCTCTTTTTTTTCCTTTTCTTTCTTTTTTTGTAAGAAGGTCAGGAAATTGATGGTCTCAAGTCTTCGTAACTATCTGCCTTCACCACTAAAGCTGAAATGCTCGTAATCTCTCACTGATCAGGTCTTCCTTATCATATTTGTTTTATAACTGCGTTTTAAGCTCCACTACCATTGGTGCTATCCCTACAGTCAGCTACTTCGAGTTGAGACGTAGTCCTAGTAATATTTTAGTACAACTGATCCTTTTAATCAACATACGAAAATATTCTGCTTAGTTACATAGATCATTCAATATGCGAAGGGATAAGTAAATTGTTTCGATATAGAACAATGAGTGCTGCACTGAATAAGTTGTGATACGCTCAAATACAAATAAGGGAAGCAAAAAAAACAAACAAAAAACTAAAGTAAAAGCAATATCGCAAGGGCACTTAAGAAGCGATATCGTCATATGAGAGAGTTGATGAAGCACTACGAAGGAAAAGTAACATTGTGAGGCATTTCTTGTTTAGTAAGGCAAGGGTTTGAAAGCCAGGCATAATTCCCTCAGCGTAAATCCTTCCATGAATCAGCCATAAATAATTGCCTACCAACCATCCTTTCTCAGTACCTGCCCAGTCACACGATTTTCTGTGGCTAGGGACAACTGCAACATCCTACGTTGCTTGTCTTCTTAAACCACTATTAGCGTGGCTATATTTGCTGCCATATATCACAATGAGGCACCACATCGACACAGTGAGGGCAATCAATCTAATAGCTCGTTTGATATATTATTTATATATCATATATTTAATTCTGATCAAGAAATTCATAATCAACATATAGTTACTAATTTGTAAAATATTTTAAAAAATGTTGAAGCTTCCAGCTAATGGATCTACCACTGTAATGTTTCAATCTATTGCGACGAACACACACACAGGGGTGTAAGGTACAAAAGAATTACAGACATTGGCTGCGAGGGCGCATTGATTTAAATCAATGGGGAAGGTGGAAAATTTGTGGGTGGTCGGGATCCGTACCCAAGTCTTCTGCTAACTGGTCAGATGCTCGAACCACTAAACCACCCAAAAGCAGTGGTCATGGCACGTGAACCGACTACCCTAGCACGGTTCTCGTCAGAACCAAATTGTCAACTTATCGAAACATTACTAATGCAGGACCCCTGGCCCATCATCAATCGTGACATTTCGGAGATTCCCGTAAGAGTTCCAGGCTGGTGTGGACACACACTGAAGAGATCATAGGTCGTCCTTGATTTTAGTATGTATACATATCGTACCTGTTCTTTCGGACGTGTCCAGAAGAAAAGAAAATAAAGTTCACAACTAGCATTTTAAGACTTCGGTTTATCAATTAATTTACTTGTTGTCCGCTGGAAGCATATTAGAAATGAAACTTGCTTCATTGCCAGCAAGGTGGACGACGAACGCTAAATGCCTGCACAACGATGGACGATCTTTCACTTCTCAATGCGGACGATGCCCCACTCACTTGATGCATGAAAACTTGCAAATTACTAATGAAGTTCTGCTGCCCACCCAAGTTTTCTGGCAAGGCGCCCAGCTATCGGTCGATGGCCGAGCAAAGTGGTAGAGATGCGGCAGATACCGGAATAAGCGGCTGTCAGGCAGTGCTATCATGTTCGACGACCGTTTGAAACTGCACCGACGGCAAAGGAGTGTTAATTTGCCCTTCATGTTACAGACTCGATATGATGGTGACCATCCCAGCGTCTATTCATCAAGCAGATTTTGAAATTTCTGTCACCGAGGCATTGTGTTGAGTTGTGTTCTTTTGGCTGTGGTTGTGGTGGTGGCGGCGGTGGTGTAGGTTCCGATGGGGCCAAACTGCTGAGGTCAACGGTCCCTAGGCTAACACACTACATAGCCTAACTGAAACTAACAGGTAAAGACAACACACAGACCCAAAGACAGCACACAGACCCAAAGACAAAATACAGACCCATCCCCGAGGGACGACACGAACCTCCGACAGGGGGAGCCGCGCGAACGGTGTCATGGCGCCTCAAATCGCGTGGCTACCCCGCTCGGATTTGGTTGTGAGTCAGGCCGAGCAGAGTTAGGTCGTTCCCCGTACCACTTAAATTGCCACAAGCATACTGAACTTTTATACAGCGTGATCCGACTTAATGTTTCGGCAGGTAGCATGTGTTGTAATCCTCTCTGACGAGCGTTCGGATTTGTGCTTGGTAATTACTCTGATACATAAATTTTCTGGTAATTAGAGAGAGTAGTTAACGCTTAGAATTGTCTTACTTTGTACCCGTGTGGGTTTATTTTGTGTCAGTGGCAGTTCATATTTAATTCTTTTCACCATGTGCATTCAGATTTGTCTATTGTACTACCGAAATTTAATGTACTATTTCGGTTGTAGGCAGCCTGCGTGCCGGTCATGGATTCTGTATTGTACTTGTAGAGGCAAATGGGTCGCGCCATTGAATCTGAGTACCTGTATCATTTCTGTTAGTCAAATGTTTCGGTATCTATCACGAACGAAGAAGGTAGCAGGTTTAACAATTGTTAGGTTTCTGAACCTGAAATGAAGTCTTAGGTGTTAGACAGTTTGGGGTTCTTAGGAAAATTAAAGGTGGTGGGAAGAGAAAGGAAACGAAAGGGAAGGAATTCATGATACCGACTGCATCACAACTGTATGCGGAAACGCCTGCGACGAGTGAATATGTGTGCTGGACCAGTGTGCTCGAATCAGTGATTTCCTGCTTACCAGACATTGCGTTAACCACTGGGCCATAGAAACACAGTGTTTAACACTAATGCACAAATTATGTCAGGTGGATTCATTGCCCATCGAGACAAATCAATTATATGAATATATGGTGTCTGTTCTTTCGAACATGTCCCAAAAAACAGTCACCAAGCATTCGTCTAATTCGATGTTAAATTGTTGCTTTTGATTTTGCAAATGTGAACAGTAGTTGGTTAGTTGATTTGGGGAGGGGAGCAAACAGCGTGGTCATCGGTCCCATAGGATTAGGGAAGGATGGGGAAGGAAGTCAGCCGTGTCCTTTCAAAGGAGCCATCCCGGCATTTGCCTGAAGCGATTTAGGGAAATTTAGGAAAACCTAAATCAGGATGGCCAGAGATGGGTTTCAACCGTCGTCCTCCCAAGATGGAGTCCAGTGTGTGTCCCGTTGTATTTTATATGTATCAGTGGAGACCAAGTTCTTTTGAATGCACAAAGGTAGACCACTACCTTGTGGCTGATGTTTGAGTGCCTAAGTGACGTGAATCAGAAAGACCTTAACCATTAAATGATTATTAAATCTAAACCCTTAGCTGCCGACAGGTGTTGTTAATATACACAGTGGGGACAGCTGAAAATGTGTGCCCCGACCGGGACTAGATTCCGGGATGTCCCGCTTACATGGCAGACGCTCTATCCATCTGAGCCTGAGCACAGGGGATGGTCCGACTGCAGGGACTTATCACTTGCACGCTTCCGTGAGACCCATATTCCCAACTGTCCACAACCCACATTCGTAGTGTTCTTGGTAGATATTTGCCCATTCACTTGTTACTCTCGCCAGACCAAGCTGACGAGTCCCGTAAGAGTTTGGTTAAAGCACGCGCATTCGTACAGAAGAAGACCAATGGCCGGGTAGCCCTTAACTAAATGAAGAGGGTATCTGTTCACGAAAGAACAGATACCATTGATGACCGTGCAGCTTCCCTAGAATATAATGATAATCAAATCGAAACCCTTAGCTATCGTCAGCTTATTCTGGCACGCGATTGAAGTAATTTCATATTCTTTGAATAATAGTCTTGAATAACGTGACTAAGTTACCTGCAATACCTAATGAATGTAAGCTCGTATTGTAAGTCCTGAAGAAGCTGTCACTGCCAAAACTTACTTATATAGAGCGTCTCCATATTGTACATTAAAACATTTCGAGTTTGTTGTTTATTCAACTAGTAAATCTATCACTGTTGAATGTACGTTACGAATTTCTTACACTTCAGGGCGGATGAAAATCTTGGAGCAGCGGTCAAGTGAATCCTTTTAATTTTTCTAAGCTTGGTTTAGTTTCAGTTAATGATTCTTCCGTTTATTCGACAAATTATTTCATCCTGTTAGAATTTAATGCAGTGCTTGTTTTGGTGTAAAGTTGTGCAGGGTGTCGGCTCATCGTTGTCTAGCTCGTCCCTTGGGTCTCTTTCCCATGACTTTCACTACGCGTGCTTCTCTGCACAGGTAACGTCCGTCGCACGCAGCAAACGTCCAAACAATCGCTGACGGCTTTCTCGCATTTTCTACTGGATCGGTGCTACCCCGAAAAGTTGCCTGATAAAGCCATTTGAGAAATGATCCAGTCGAGTGATGCCACGGAGTCATGCTTGGCTCGTGTTCCCGCCATGATGTATTTTGCACCCTGTTTTTAACGTACTTCCGCCTCACTACGTTAATTTAAATTACTGCTGTCACTGAGTTGCTGATTTTCCTGACCGTCACCGGCATTGGAGCGCGTATCGATATATCCCTTCTCGTAGTAACTTTTCTCAACTGCTATTACTTCCCGGTCGTAGCCTGTCGTAAGCAGTTTGCGTCGCCCAGTTCGGGTAGCGAGTTCGGGTCTGCCAGTCAGTTGGAATGTGTCTAGAGCGCAGTCCGGACCTACTAGTCGGGGAGTTGCAAGGCGGCACTAGTGCAGTGGAGTTGGAGCAGGAGTGAGGTCTGCGTCGACGTGGCTCGCCCGACTATCGCCGCCAAATATCACTTGAGCCGGGCCACGGTCTTGGTGGATCGTCGATCGGTCGTCCTGCCGGATGACGCGTTTCGGCTCGCCAATCGTTCATGAGTAGGCTGTGTATGTGTGTGTATCCACTTCCGATGTGTCTTCGTGTGTGCTTAGTTACTGTTGGGTATCGTTCAGGTCTTCGTGCAGTGTTTGTCAGGTTGTGTGTGTAGTTGGTGATATGTCACTGACGACTATTTGAGATGTTTTCGGCATTCTTCGGCGAGTCAGTCGGCTGCTGCGGTCCAGGGTAGTTATCTCCGCGCCGTGCAATCGGCTGGGTCTGCTGGCTGGCTTTCGCTGCGCAGTGTCGGAGCGTGTGTGGAGCTGTCCGATCACTACGAGATTCGTGGTTCAACGACCTAGGACGCCGAAGTTGAGTAATGGATTCAACGACCAAAGCCACGTCCACTCATGTTGCGGTGGATCGTTTCGGTGGTTCGCTGTTTGGGGAGGTTTTCCTGTGAGCAACACCGAGTGTTTCAATTGCTGACATTTACCCGTGATGCAATTAACTATATTGGTTGACTATAATGCGAGTGCACCAGTGGAATTTTCTGCCTCGTGGCCGTTAGTGTTCTGGTTACCTGCCCTGGCCACTGACGTAAATTCATGTAGTGTTCTTTTGGGTGAAGTTGAAACGTCCCCTTAGAAATGTTTATGAATTACTGTGCTGATAAGCCTCTTGCATTATTAGATTTTCAAACAGCTGAGCAGAACTGAACGTACTCACACATTTCGCTCTTACCTATTCTGATCAACACTAGACTGACACACAATATTTTTAGCGCAACGCGATCTGACTTTCAAAAATCCCTACAAAGGAATGGCCCTGACTAACAATAACTTATACCTTTCATGAATCACTAACCTCTCAAAAATCTCTGTTACTCAAACGACTGCAATACAGCGTGCTCCCATACTGCCAGCTGAATAAAAGATTCTAACTACTGAAGGCACTAACTACTGATAGGCATAGTAAGCAAATGAAAGATTTTGATACAGAACAAACGATGTATTTGCCTTAATAGCGCTCAAAAGTCATAATATATATATCAGTTCGTGACATCCAGTCTTACAAATTCACTATCTCTGATGGACACACGTCCAGATCGTCCGCTCTCAAAACTCCGCCATCCTTCTCCCCGCATCCACCACTGCTGGCGGCTCACCTCGAACTGCGCAACACTATGCGCTGTTAACAGCCAACTGCCCAAAACTATAATAGCATATTCCAACAATGCCACCCAGCCACAGACTGCACACAGCACAGCCAGTGATTTTCATATAGAGCGCTACGTGTCGTTACCAACATAAAAACCTAAACAGCCCCCATGCTCCAAACAAAAAATTTTACAAATTATTTTGGTCACTGGCCAATATACATTTGTTAATTTTTTTTTATAATTACAGTAACAATTATATCAAATGCACACACTTATTGATACACTGTTGGTCTAAAGCAAAATTGTTCTCATAAAGACAGTCCTGATCATTTATCACAATAGTAATTACGGTTCATTCTCAAAGTCTCATTAGTAAAAGAAAATGCGCACGGAAGTAGTGGATTTTCATGCAGTCTTGAAGAAGTAGTGTTGTCCTTCCAACGGAAAGACACTGCTGAATCTTGACATACAGACAGGTAATGGGCCACAACAGAGCAAACACACAGCAGAGTCAGTCGAAGTTTTGAAGAATAATGGTAGGTAGGTCATCACAGAGCTGACCCGCTGTAGTCCTGGTAGAGATTATGGTATTGATGGGCCACCAGAGGTACAGACGCACTGCAGTCTTTGTAGAAATAATGGTATTGGTGAGTCATCAATGGTGTAGACGCAGTGTAGTCCTTGTAGAGATGGCCAGCAGCCATCTGTTGCGACTATGCGGATGCACAGTCACCATTAAAGAGTCTTGCAGACAATATAGGAAGTCCATAAACCACCACTTGTGCACTCACAAACTTTTTGGTATGTCCTTAGAACCAGCAATGCTGTTAACCAGTCCCTTGCTGAATTATCAACACACGTGCAAACACTAACAGTCCCAACTTCTCATCAATTGTGCATATACTGTGACCAATAGAATCATGTGCAGTGAAATGTAACTTAATTAGAAGAACTGGTGTCTATGCAATTATAAATTTACAAAATAAGAATACAATTACAATGATACAAAATACATCATTAAAGAACATAACAATACAGATAAAATTTATGGTAATACAGGCTTTACAAAAGAATCTAAATGACATACACATCAGTGTTACAGGAATTATGACATAAGTAAATACATAAAAGGTGAGAATAACTTTCAAAACATCAACTTGAGCATTAAAAAAAAAAAAACAGAATAATTAATGTCTAAACATCTTTACTAAGAAAATAACATATTATTAATGGAAATTATATTTGAAGATAACAGTATTCCTCATCATAATGAATGTAGCCTAGTATTAGCAAAAACACAAATACACAAGGGTACACAAACACATAGCGGAATAACACAAAAGGAAAGGACAGGATTTGTTTTCAGTAAGACGTCTGGTGCTGCAGTCCAAGCCCAAAACTTCATTCTGTAAATCTTTTCTTTTATTTCAACATTTGTTTCCACCAAAAGAAAAATCATATCCAAGCATGCTTTCTGTATTAAATTCATATCCTCTTCGAAAATAGTTTTTGTCCACTGTACACTACTTTTTTGGCCAAGTCATTATCTTATAGCTTCTCAATGCATTTCTTCCAATTCATCACAACTTGTTCTCTTATATAGTGTACCCCATCTTTAGTTAACTTATATCTACTGAGCTCAGATACATAAACTAAGGAACGAGGCAATGCAGCAGCACAAAACAATTAACACAAACAGTATTGACAAAAAATGCAAATTGGCGAAACAAGCAGCAGTATATCTAAATTAGCAGAGCAAATGCAACGTTACAACTAATATGAGCCAATGTGCAGCAACAACAAAAAGAAATCTGTAGTAAAACTGGCATAACAGAGTAATACAAAGTGAAATTCAGCACTATGGATGGCACACAGCAGCAGCAAATGCAATAACTTATATCTAAACATGACAAAGCTAAAGCAGAAAAAAGTTACAGTAAAGATAGGAAATGTCTAATACCTATGTCAGATCTCAACACTAGAGTGAGGCATCACCTTGACTTACTCTACGAAACAAGTTACCCAGTCATTGACAAAAACTATGTTTGCAATTCCTGTGAAGGGAAATGTCTATTTGTCCTCTCTTTTTTAAGAAAGTACATCATAAAATTATTCTTTACTGGGTCTGTGGAGAGAAAGTAGTGATATTAGTACTTCAACTAAATTTTATTTTAACCAATGTATCAGTGCAACTACAGACTAGACTTCAAATGAAATAAGCAACTATGTAAAGCAAACCATAAAAACATCATTCTGTAGAGAGAAAGTAGTGATATTAGTACTTCAACTAAATTTTATTTTAACCAATGTATCAGTGCAACTAGAAACTAGACTTCAAATGAAATAAGCAACTATGTAAAGCAAACCATAAAAACATCATTCAACAGTCATGTGGCATTTCATAAATCAGTAGAGATTCTCTCAACTCTCAACCACTTGTCATAATCAGGTGCTCAGATGTTAGAATATTTCCAATCAATTCATAAGCATATCAGTAAGTAGCACAAAAGACGATATGTTTCCAAGTAATGAGCGAGTCATATTTGCAATGCTTTCTGCAAAGAAATGTCAATAGCGAGGATAATGGCCTCCATTTTTCTCCACCTGTGCCTCTGAAAGGAACACACTAATGGCTCTTTTTCCAGGTGACTATCGCTCAGATGGGCCTCCACAGCACATTACATCAAGGTCATCTACCTTCTTTACTGAATTATTTATGGCAGTAGTCTCCAATACTGTGACAATCTCATATACAATAAAAAAAATTCAGAGATTAGAAATTTACATTAGAAGTGTTGTTGTTGTGGTCTTCAGTCCTGAGACTGGTTTGATGCAGCTCTCCATGCTACTCTATCCTGTGCAAGCTTCTTCATCTCCCAGTACCTACTGCAACCTACATCCTTCTGAATCTGCTTAGTGTATTGATCTCTTGGTCTCCCTCTACGATTTTTACCCTCCACGCTGCCCTCCAATGCTAAATTGGTGATCCCTTGATGCCTCAAAACATGTCCTACCAACCGATCCCTTCTTCTAGTCAAGTTGTGCCACAAACTTCTCTTCCCCCAATCCTATTCAATACCTGCTCATTAGTTACGTGATCTACCCACCTTATCTTCAGCATTCTTCTGTAGCACCACATTTCGAAAGCTTCTATTCTCTTCTTGTCCAAACTGGTTATCGTCCATGTTTCACTTCCATACATGGCTACACTCCATACAAATACTTTCAGAAAGGACTTCCTAACACTTAAATCTATACTCGATGTTAACAAATTTCTCTTCTTCAGAAACGATTTCCTTGCCATTGCCAGTCTACATTTTATATCCTCTCTACTTCGACTATCATTAGTTATTTTACTCCCTAAATAGCAAAACTCCTATACTACTTTAAGTGTCTCATTTCCTAATCTAATCCCCTCAGCATCACCCGATTTAATTTGACTACATTCCATTATCCTCGTTTTGCTTTTGTTGATGTACATCTTATAGCCTCCTTTCAAGACACTGTCCATTCCGTGTAGGAACAAAATCTCATATATAACAGTGTCCAAAAAGTTTTGTCAGCATTGTGGTAACTACCATTCATGTATGTACTCACATTTCATAACTCTTAAAGTATGGTTCTTGGTTTCCAACATCCGTTTTCAAAAATCAGAGTCCCTAACCACTACTCATTATTCCTTACCTTATTACACTTATACATATTCGCCGACACTTCTTCATAATTTCATCATAATAAATAAGTAGCATAATCAAGTTCCTCATATAGCATCAGCTTATTGATCATAAACATACCTCAATAGCATAATACACATCGTCGTCATAATAATAACATCATAACACATCAGTCAAATCTCAAAATCGTCGTAGCTTTCTATAATAATTTCAAAACCTCAAAAAAATTCTCTGCTCATTTCAATAGTGTCATCTACCTCAAACGCACCTTAAAAATCATGATCCCAAACCAAATGCGTCATTCAAAGATCTCATAGTATCACAATGGTTCCGAAATATATGAAGAGTTCACAAAGTACAGACAAAACACAATTTAATAGGTATGATGTTATCCAACTGTGTAATTGCGTAAACATGTGTCACTGATGTAGTAAAAAAATGTTTGTTTCTTTGTTAAATAATTAGATAGCTGTGTAATTCTGTGTTAGAGAAATATGGTGCCGATGTGTAAAGTTGTATAAGCAAATACCATATTAGCTAGGCTCTCCTTGCGCTTGCCACACACATGGTACACAAAGTAGGCACCCCCCTGAGGATTAATGTAATTATACCCTCAGGTGTTTCAGATTACAGCAATGGAATGAAATGTATCACAGAAAACCTTTGTCTCATCGTAATTCGAAAATCTTTAAAAATAAATGTTTTAAGTACAAAATTAATCACTCAGATACGTGTCCTTTAGCGCTAAATGTGCGTCTTGCTGCAAGATAATTCCGTGGAAGTGTCGTAATTATCGTCCTCCGAAAGGTAACTTCTGCAGAAGTCAATGTACTTACCTCATCATAAACAAAAGTGAAATGCTTTGCGTATAGAAATCGTAGTTATTATGCTTATTGCCATGATGAAGAAAGTACTGGACTGTAACGTATTGTTGTGCTATGGAAAAGGCTGTCTCATTGTAGCTATACCACAAAAGTTACTACTAAAACATATTTTACCTTCCAGAAGAAGTCAGAAAAACTGTGCAGATATAAAACAGATACAGCATAAAAGCAACAATGTAAATTGTGTCACACATTGGTAGTGTCGTGATATAATAGTGTAGCTGTCAAAGAAACCAAATACTAAGTCATCTTTAATCTCACAGAAAGTACTTCAAATGAAGAATGTATTTTCAAGTAAACAAAAATGTTGCATTAAATTCTCATTAGCAGTATATGTTCTAAGTATGTAAGCCTTATAGTCGTTACATAATCGTGCAACTAACAAGCAAGAATGCACACACACAATAACACTGTGTCCTCTGTTAACTATAACAATGCATTTGTAATTACCTGTCTAAATAAGTTCCCATGGTTCTTGACTGGATAGTTAACTTTAAAAAATAGTTGCATGTTAACAGTTTCTAAGTGTGACAAAGAGTACTAGTAACATTAAGTGAAACATTTCATGGCAAAGACAAAGTTAAAAAACAGATTATCTCTCAATAAATGGATTTACATGTGAAATGTCGCGCAATCATTTACCCTTTCTAGTACACAGAGTTTCAGTTGGAACGCAATTATCATGTGGTATACATTGGTGAAGAATACTGGAAATTTTCTCAAGGTTAGCGTCTATGTTATTTTTCTCTGAGCCAACCGGCGCACGTGGCTGCCTGCGGTGTGAGTCATTGTCCGTCTCTTTGTTGGCACGCGTTTTTCTTAGAATTTGGAGGTCTAACTGCTACAAATTCACCTTGTCGAGAGGGCCCTGCCCTGAATCCCGCCAGTTCTGATGAAAATCAGGTCTGTCGTTTTGTCGTTAGTTTCTATAATTTTTTTCTTGTGGGTCACGTGGTGGAGAATTTCTGCCGGACTCATAACTGCACGGCGGACCGTTGCATCTGAAGTTATTCTGTCTCACTTGATAATAATTATTGTGGTTCCCATATTGTCTGTTTCTCTGATTTTCTCTGTGATAATCATTACTGCGGAGAGGTGATTTTTCCCCGTAATTATTACTACTCTGCCAACGATTGTCATATCATACAAGTGGTGTCTGTTTTGGTCACGATTTACGTTGTAAGAATAGCCTTGTCATGTCCCATTATTATTTCTGTCATCGCGGAATTGTGACGGATGTGACCTGTAATTGTTGTGCTCCTGTCTTCGCGTTCCGCGATTGTCAGCGTCAATTTTCAATTCTTGTAACAGCCCCTGAAAAACTTCAATGTCGTCTTTGCAACGACCTGCCAAAATAATATGTCGTAAATGTTCAGACAATTTGATTAAGTAAATGCGGATAAGTTCTGAGGGGCTGTATGGGTTTGGAAGATACTGATTCTTATGTAACATGTCTTCGAAATATTTAACAAGACTGGAAAATTCAGATTATTCTAAATGCTACATCATTATGATGCTATGTTTTACTCGGTCTTGTGTAGCTTGAGACCAATATGCTGAGAGGAAGGCATGATAAAATTCTCCTTCACTGTGACAATCGTGAATGTCTGATCGCATTCTTACAGCTGGTTCATTCTCCAAGTAGCTAATCATAAATTCTAAACTGTGCTCCAAGACCAGTTGGGGGAAAACAATGAGAGAACTGATGGAGGCATGCTTGTGGATGAATGTCGTTGCCAGAATTTTTAAATGTTTTGAATTTACGTGTAGTAATGAACAGCTTATAGTCAAAATCATCATCTCGGCGAGTCGCATATCGGTCATTGTTACTTCGTTTCGGCAGTTCCATCACAAAATTCGGTGTACCTTGCTAATTTCTTTCATAATTTCCAAAGTGCCCTGTGTTATTATTTTGTGGCTGTTCCGTATTTCTATGTCCCTCTTCCCATATTGGAGCGTGAATGTCCTCTGAAATATGTAGTTCTTGTATTACCTGTGCCAATTGATCTTGTAGTTCCCGGATTTCTCTATTGCACTGTGTATTGATTTCGATTTGATTTTGTTTGAATATTCTAATTTGTTCATATTCTTCTGTGTCAGTGAAGGCTACGGGTCTTGTATCATTCAGAGCATCATCTACCTTTTTGGATAAGTTAGTGAACTGATACGAAGGTACGGCTACTTTATCCGATAGTGAACTCATTTCCTCAGTGTGTTTTTCTCAACCCAGTATCAGAGTGTCCATTTGTGTTGAAATCATATCTGCTGTGTCCTTTAAGTTTTCCTGAGTTTTTGCAAGTTGCGTAACCGAATCGGTAGATGCAACTGAGTCAATTTTAGCTTACAAGGTGCCGTGATTGTCATGATCAATAGTTTGCAGTTCCTTTATGTCTGCTTCGTGATTCTGTAATGCATTTTCAGGACGCGAAAAAATAGGTTGAAAATGCTCACAAATTTGTGTTTTTACATCATTACAGACTTTTGACATTTTGATTCGATTTTAAGTAACTCAGCAGTTAAACCTTCATGTGTTTGTTCAAGCGTGGTGTCTATCTTTTGAAGCTGTTGCTGTGACTGTTGTTGATTTTGTTCCATTGCGTCTAACAGTTGCTCTGTTTGTCTATGGTGTTGTTCCATTGCATCTAACCTTTGCTTTGATTGTCTCTGATTTTGTTCCATTGTGTCTAACTTCTGAAAATTTTGTTCCATTGTATCTAACTTTTGAAGCTTTTGTCCCATTAGCTGCATTAATTGTAATAAGAATGCAATGGTATCTGAAACATGTTCCTCAGTGCTATTCGGCAGTGCATTTGAAGCTGCAATATTCGTATTTTGAAAATCAGAAAATGTGTCTTGACTTATTACAGAAAACAGTGAGGATGCAAAACCTGAATCTACAGTATTTGCGAGATTGTGTCCTGTCATTTCGGATTCCCGAGGCGAGCTGTTCCCTATGCACAATTACCTAATTACTGCTTTGAATGTCTGTTAATTCATTACACGGTGGTGCTGATAAGTTACAATCATCGTCACAATCCTTTTTCAATTTACATTGGAGCCTAATGTTACGTTTTTCACACGCCATAATTATCACGTATTTCACACGGTAACAAGAAAAGCACAATTTGAAGAGCAAAAACAAGAAACCCACTGGCATATCACTGAAATTAATATCTCGTTAATTGCAAGCGCAGCTGCGAAATACTTGGTGCACATCTACATACATGCAACAACTGTTTTACTGTACAACAATGAAAAACTACAACTACAAAGGAAATTCTCTCTATAATTTCGTGCTAGCAATAAACAATACCTACACTAATTACACAAACTACAAGAAAAAATCAGAAGATTCCAGTAAGGTATACTGGCAGGGTCGCCATATGAAATGTCCCCTTAGAAATATTTGTGACTGACTGAGCTGATAAAACTCTTACATTATTTGATTTTCAAATAGCTGAGCAGAACTGAATGTACACAGCCATTTCACTCTTTACTCTGATCAACACTTAACTGACACACAATATTATTAGCCCAACGCAATCTGACTTTCAAAGATCCCTGCAAAAGAATGGCGCTGGCTAAGAATAACCTATACCTTTCATGAATCACTTACCTCAAAAAAATCTTCATTACTCAAACTATTGCAATACAGCATGTGCCAATACTGCCTGCAGAATGAAAGATTCTAACTACTGAAGGCACTAACTACTGATAGGCATAGTTAGCAAATGAAAGATTTTGATAGAGAAGAAACGATGTATTTACCTTAATAGTGTTCAAAAGTCATGATATATATATATATATATATATATATATATATATATATATATATATATATATATATATATCAATTTGTGAGATCCAGTCTTACAAATTTTCTGTCTCTGATGGACACACGTCCAGATCATCCACTCTCTAAACTCCGCCATCTTACTGCCCACATCCAACATTGCTGACGGCTCACCTCCAACAGTGCAACACTACATGCAGTTAACAGCCAACTGCTCTACACTACAATAGCAAGTTCCAACAAAGCCACCCAGCCACAGACTGCACACAGCACAGTTAATGATTTTCATATTGAGCGCTACGTGGCGTTGCCAACATGAAAACCTAATCAGCCTACTTAAAAAGTTAACTATATTACTGTATCTCAAATTCAAGAGTACCTACAGAATGTTCTGCCTTGTGGCCGTTAGCATTCTGGTTACCTGCCCTCGCCACTAATGTAAGACCAGGAAGCGTCCTTTCCTCAGCTGTTGATGTTGTCCAACATGGTGTGTATTTAGACAGCTAATACATACTTCATTGTTGATTATCACGTTCGTAACCTTTTGTGTCTGCGCTCTCGTGTACTGATTCATGGCAAGCAAGTCATTGTGTCGGTCGGTCTGTGGCTGTCGCCTGGTTGGGTTCTGACGGATCAATTGTAGTTGGACTCACCACCTGTGCCACCTAAGTGAATGAGGGCTACCGACCACCCTGGAGGCTTCTAAGTGCCGTTGTCTTATTGGCTTTCATACCGGTGTTTAATTACCTGTTTTCAGCTACATAAAATTTAAGTCTTGTGGTTATATTTTTTAAAAAAAATTTAAAATATAATTGTGGGCTTTCAGCCTTTATTCTTAAAATTAGGTTTCAGGCTTGAACATTGCGGCCTTCTGGCTTTAAAAGATTATGGTAATATAATTTAAAATTTTGAAACTTAATTGTGACCTTCAGTCGTTTGTATTGCACCTTGCATATGTTTGTTATATCTACTTTGCTTTGAGGTTTTCCACCTAGCTGTGATATATGTTTTTATAATTATTTTATTTGCTGTTTTAACTGCATTTTTATCTTGTTGATTTTTAAGATTTTTAGTTTGGAGGCCTTCAGCCGTGAAACAGTTGCATTGGGTAAAGGTTCGGCTATGTGCCGCTTTGGTTGTAAATGTGTTATTAAAGTACAATAAATTACAGTTAGAAGGTGAAACTGACCTCAACCTTATTTGGCCCTTTCCACAAACCTAATCACCTATTTTTCCCAGCGGATTTAGTGGGCGTTACAGCCACCTGTCTGAGCAATTTAGTCCCTAACAGCCCCAATCGTCGTTCTGTCTCTTTTGTAGCTGGCCAACACTCGGTGTCGCAGTGAGCAACAGGACGGATGACAGGTGACGCCTGTTTGCCACGACATCCACCCGTCTGCGTCCTTACGTTGATCTCGTCTGTAAGATGGCCATCGCTAGATGTTGCAGAAAGGAGATACTGAAATTTTTCTACTCATACTTCTCCGTCAACGGTGATGGTTGCAACTTCTCGCGGGCCTGATTTAATACACTCAGTTTTCTTTTTGTTCAACTGCAGACCACAACGCGCCAGTCGGTCATTCCACTCTTGTGTTTGGTGCTGGAGATCAAACCTGTTCTCTGCAAACAAACATGATATCATCAGCATAGAGAAGTGTCCGTGGTAGCTGCATGTGCAGTTCGGATGTGACAATGTCCATCCCAAGAATAATAAGCAGTGGTGATAAGGCCGAGCCATGGTGGACTCATCCTGTTAAAAGAAAGTAATTTGACGCTCCTGCTGCCGCTCGAACATAGGTCACCACTTATACACACAGAAGCCGTATCTGATTGACAAAATTCTCCGGAATGCCGTTGTCTCGGAGTGCTAACCAGAATGTATCATGTGGAACCCGATCGAAAACCATTTCGAGGTCAGGAAAAGCAAGGTGATGTGGCTTGTTGTTTTCTCGGTATCTTTCTACCAGTAGCCGCGCTGCGTGGATAGCGTCCGCTGCGGTATTGTAGAAGGTATGAAGGAATGATAAGGTGCCGGGCTAACACAGATTCAGACATCCTTTAAGACAAGTTTATTAACAAACAATTCTTTCTCAATAGTTAGAAGAAAACATTGCCCAAACCCTTTACTTTTGTACCTTAACGGGCACGTTTTAATAGACTAACTCCTGGTTTATAATATTTACAATGATCCAACGTGAAGGGTAAAACACTGGTGATACAGTAGTGCTAAAGTTGAGCCCATATCAATTATAACATCAATTAAAAGTCTCAACTCCAGCTCGATAACTATTCGTAATAAAAATATTTCAAATGTCCAAGCTATTATAAAAATTCATTCAGTAAGCGTTAAACAAATTTATAACAACAAACTGACAGCAGCTCGAACCTAAAAACAGTATGCAGATAAATCCAGTTTAACCAAAGCACTTCAAATACACAACAAGAAAGGACGATGGGATCCCCTCACCTCAAGTTTTGTACGCACGAGTTTTTCTCGTGTTCTAGCAAACGTTTTGCACATATACTGTGCAGGGGTACCGAATTATTTCAAAAGAAGTTTAGGTGCCAAACTCCTTCAGATGAATGACAAATTAAGAGACGTCAACTGTTCAATTACATAAGGTAATTCCTTAACTCAAGAACAAATATGTTACTTTACAGCTCACCCGCTGCTACCTCAGTGGATTGAGAGAGCCGTAACCTCGCACTCTTATTTTATTTCACATGTCAGTCTTGGAGGACCTCAGATGTTAAGTCCCATAGTGCTCAGAGCCATTTTCTTTCCGGTTACAAGCCGTTTTCATTGCAGCCCTAGAGGTGGAGTTTGGAAAATGAAAGATACCCCAGCCGGCGAGATCTAATAGCACGGGGTCAGAAAAGAACAAGAGGAGGCCGACGATGGCCAGATAGGAAAGATAAAAAAAAGGAAGCTTGTATAAGTAAACGGAAGCAAAGCCAGCTCGGTACCCTGTGGACGCCAGCCACGTACTAAATAGGTGTGAATCCCTGAGGGAGAGCAGAAGCTACTCTTGATCTCTGAAATTTGAACTGCCTTTCCTTGAATACCTTAGGGTAACAAGCACAGTAAAATTTTGTTAAGGCTGGAGTGGCTGCAGTCGTTTGTCATGTAAAACTGTTTCAACACGAACCTCTGTAATTTGACAACATACCGAGTCTTTCTGATGAATTTGTATTATGTACTAGATTGTTCTTTTGGGCACCAGCACGTTATCGCTCCACCATATCTCAATACCGCCTGAGATTCTACATTTAGTGCCCTACATGGTAACACTGAAGTCCAATTTATCATCCTCCTAGATCAACAGTTCAGAGACGTACCAGGCAGTCATTCAAATTTTTTGTTCAGTGGAAAATAATATTAATAAGGCATTCATTTGTTTTAATGTATGTGGTTCCCTTTTATACTATTTTCTATCATGCAGTTCGTTCCCATTTCAATTTATTTGACTGCAGAGGAGTCACCTTTATCGATCTGGTTCACAGAATAATAAGCCGGCTAACTGTGCAGGAGAGTCACCGTATTAGTTTGTTGACGCTTTTATGTAGTTATAAATAACCATCTGTCACTTGATATGAGTTTCTGTAACTTTTTTTTACTCATCGTATTTGTCCTAACCTTATTAGGCGTCTTCAGTGTTCCACTGCCTTTTATAGTGAGATACGGGTTATTTCCTGTCGGTGCGTTGGCGTCATGTTAATTTTTAGACTGTTTAATAGTACTAATAATAATAATACTAATAATAATAATACTAAAAGTATCTCAAAGTTACGCATTTTACATCCACCCTCTACACTTCTCATGGTGTCTTAGCTAACCACGCAGGTTCATTCTAATACCGCAGTAACATCGTATTATCATGAAACGCAATATTAATAGCATTAAATGTGTAATTACTATAATATTCAGAACGTTGTAGGTGGATATCACAACGACTACTGCAAATCAATGTGTTATGTAAAGCGATTACGGATATTTCATTACACGAAGAACTAACCAAACAGTTTCTGTGCGGAAGTGAGAGAACTCACTTGCTGAGCACATTGCTTCCTACTACAGCGAACCTCAAATCGTATATCGTGACTTCCTGTGTGCATTGACCAGAGACTTCCGTTGATATGTACACATTGTCTGACTAAGTGTACGAAAATAAGTAGTTCCATCGACTATGACGAGAGATTGTCGATTATATTTTTTTAATTTGTGTTTCATTCTTACGTATAATAAGACACAATGTTAGGCAAAGGCCATAACCTTGTGTGTTATTCTCTCTTTCTGTGTCTGGGTTTACGTAAAAATAACTCTCTAGGGTTTTTATTTAAGTAAGAATATTCCTCGAGGAGGGAGTGTACTACTCGCGTGTGAATACTATTCTATCTAACTCGAATCTGCGTTTGGAGATTGTTTTGTTCGTTTCCGAAGTAGCGTGTCGATATCTGATGCTTCAAACATATATCATGTTGTTCGATCAGATTGTCTGTCCACAGCTGAGGTGATCAACGGCAGCACTTGATAATGACCTCAGGCTATGCTACGCAAATCACCCACGAAGCCGGTCCGGTCACAACATTTGTATTTTACTCGCTCGTCGGTAATGGCTCATATTTATTTGTGCCCCATGTATATAACCGTTCATAAATCTAGACGCCTCGACGTTGTAGTAACATTACATGAGTAAGCGCAATGAAGGAACTCGAACTTCAAGGTTTTAGGAACATCACTGGCCAGATCTACTTCTACGTCACGAAATAAGAAATTGAGAATTCAAGTGGAGGGGCTTTTAGAGACTTCGAGACACCAAGATTCCGCCGGATGGATCGTAATTCGAGGAGAACTGTGGGTAGTTATCGCTCCCTGATGCTGACTCACTTGGGGAGTTAGAAGGAAGGAAAGACTCATTAGCCAACACACAGTTATCTCTTCGAGAGACTACACGGGAAGCTCGATGATGCATTGACTCTAATGAACCTGAAAAGTTGTTTCATCTCTTCTCTACTAACTTTTTTCCACGCAAAACTGGTGATGCGTATCCCTATTCGGTTAATTGTAAATTACCCGAAATTACATCTGACAATTCTTGCTTGTATGCTACACACATTGAATTATCTGTCACATGTCTAAACCTTTTTGATTTACTCATTCGTTATCGAAGATTTAACATCAGATACCATGCTATTAAAACATTACAACAAGGTAAACCTTTGATCATCAGAAAAGTTACGCAAAAAATTATTGTGAGCTAAACAATAAAATTAGCAAGAGGAAATAAGAAGTCTCTGGTGGCGAAATACATCAAATAACCGGGTGCAGTGGGATTCCTGTTTTCGTTTCATAACCTTTGGGTAGTGGATTCATATATATCCTCAACAAGATTATGTAAAATTTGTATTGGAGGGTAAGTAACATTAGTATTAGTTAGTTCGGCGCAGAACGATTTGCATTTGGAGTTAGGGAAAAATAGATATCTGTGTATCCAGGTGGGCATTCTAAACGAAATCGTTATCGATTGGGATTGTCTGTCCCACATAGCGCATGTTTCAAAGATTAGCTTCACTGCGTTAAGAATAGATGCTTGCTTAACATCACAATATGTGGCTGTTTGAAGTCATGGTTGGTATTGAATGTCCCGTACAACAACGATGCCAAAATAACGTACCATGTGAGCTTTACATTACACTTTTGGGACTCCTTGTTATAACATTTCAATTAAAATACAATAATAATAATCATATCAACATTCTATTCGAATATTTCAAGAAAAATCAGAATATGCAGTAATCATCGAAAGCCAAAACGCACGTTAATGAAGTAAAGAAAAGCTTACCGATGGTCCCCGTAGCTCTCAGTACTAAGTCTTTATCGTCTTTCGAAGAATTAATTGACAGTATAGAGCCCTAGACTCGACTAGAGATTTTCTATGAGCAAAACTACGCCATAAATCTATAATTGAATATGAAGTGTAAGACGGAAATAAGACTTGGTACTGTTAACAGTAATACCACCTAGTGCTCCTGCTGACGATACTCGACTAAAAAGCGCCGTTCCTGTTGAAAATGAGGTATAAATCGAGGTATGTGAAAAGACTAAAGTGCTTAAATTCATTATATCGGCACTTTTGTTCAACAAGAAAGACATTTTAGCAGTTTTCGTGGAGAGTACCATAGCTCATTAGACGATGTCACCTATATTGCGACCCTGTTCTGAGCATAAAGCAGCGAAACATATACACTGAAGATCCAGAGAAACTGCCTCATATCGATTAGGGCCCCCGCGAGCACGCAGAAGTGCCGCAACAGGACGTGGCATGGACTCGATTAATGTCTCACGTAGCGCTGGAGGGAACTGACTTCAATATTTTAATTAAAAGTTTCCTGTACTATTAACTGACATAGTTAACTTAACTGTTAAGTCATGTATCTCAAATGGCATTCATCAATGGAAACAGTCGTACTTAATTCACGAATGGGGGATTTATTTTATATAAGCAATCTAGAATACAAAAAAGTCATTACTGACTTCAGGGGAATTTTCTTAAAATTAAGTTTCACCGAACACTCTGAGAGACGCAACAAGTATAATTGTATACCAGCATCCGATTATATTTCAGAATCTAGGAAACAGACAGTAGCGTATCGATAAATGTAAAAACAAAATACTCTCACTAAAAGTACCTGACGATTTATTTCACATAATTGACAACATGCCTACGATTTAATGATTATTGTTTTCGTGGATCTTTCCGTTGAAAGGCAATAACAGTATGGCACAGGTTTATTGACTGGCAATTTAAAAAACATTAAAAATAATTTTAGATAGGAACGAGCGTACCATAGTACTCCATTATACACTGAAGAACAAAAGACACGGGTACGCCTGCCTAATACCGTATAGGGCTCTCGCGAACACGCAGAAGTGCCGCAACCCACCGTGACACGGACTCGACTGATGTGTGAAGTAGTGCTGGAGGAAATTGACACCAAGAATCTAGTAGGGCTGCGCATAAATCCGTAAGAATATGAGGGTGTGGAGATCTCTTCAGAACAGCATGTTGCAGGACATCCCAGATACGCTCAATAATGTTCATGTCTGGAAAGTCTAGTGGCCAGTGGAACTGTTTCAGCTCAGAAGAGTTTTCCTGAAGCGACTCTATAGCAGTTCCGGACTTGTGGGTTGTCGCATTGCCCTGTCGGAATACACAATGGACATGAATGGAAGCAGGATGCTTACGTACGTGTCACCTGTCAGAGTCGTATCTAGACGCGTCTGTGGTACCATATCACTGTAACTGCACACGCCCCACACCATTACAAAGCCTCCACCAGCTTGAAAAGTCCGCTGCTGACAGACAGGATCCATTGATTCATGAGGTTGTCTCCATACCCAAACACGTCCATCCACTTGATACAATTTAAAAGGAGACTCGTCTGATAAGGCCGCATGTTTCCTGTCATCATTAGTTCAATGTCGGTGTTGACCGGACTAGGCGATGTGTAAAGCTTTGTATCGTGTAGTCATCAAGGTTCCACGAGTTGGCTTTTGGCTCCGAAAGTCCATATCGATTATGTTTCGTTGAATGATTCACACACTGACTCCAGCACTGAAATCTGCAGCAATTTGCGGAAGGCTTGCACAACTGTCACGTTGAACGACTCTCTTCAGTCACCGTTGGTTCCGTGTTTGGAGGATCTTTTTCCGGCCGCAGCAGTGTCGTGGATTTGATGTTTTGCCGGATTCCAGATACAGTACACTGGTGAAGTTGTCGAACGGGAAAATCACAACTTTATCGCTACCTTGGAAATGCTGTGCCCCATCGCTCGGGCGCCGACTGCAACATCACCTTCAAATGTACTTAAATGTTGATTAACCTGCCATTGTAGCAGCAGTAACCGATCAACAACTGCGCCAGACACTTGTTGTCTTATATAGGCGTTTCTGACCACATCTCCATATACTGCCTGTTGACGTAGCTCTGTATTTGAATACACGTCATTGTACCAGTTTCCTTGGCGCTTTCCTGTATGTTTTTAAAGGCATCATTCCGTTTACTGCGCCTCTTACAGCACATCATAAAGACGATATTCCGGCATCACCTCCCTGTGAATGGTCTCTATTGACTGGGGAACTTTGCCTCATTCTCTACAGACTTTCCTCGACAACCGGAATCTCCCTATGGTGTAACATAATTTGTCGCCAGTAGAGGCCGGAGCGTGGTATTGCATTGCTGAACGTAGTGAGTGCGAGTAGTTCCAACTGAGTAGAGAAAATGGAGAATCAGCGAGGCGTGCAGGATCGGGACACCAGATAGCTACAACACCAGCACCAGGTATTGAAGAGATAACCACATCGTGGCAAAAGACACAGAAAAAAACCATGCTCACCACGAAAGAATGCGTAGCTTGGATTGTTAGTTGGCTGTAAGAAATGGTATTGCTCATAGACGTAAAAGTGAAATCGCAGGCGATGATTGGGTTGACAGATACCTTAAGAGACATTCTGCTTTATCTGTTCGCGAACCTGAAGGAACATCTGGAGAAAGAGCCACAGGCTTTAGTAAAGTAGCTGTAGATACCTTCTTTCTACGGAACGAAACTGTAACCTGCCTTATTTTTATGTCGGCAAGCACAGTTTACATGCACTCGAAGCTCATTTTTCCTCGAAAGTATAGTCGAAGGAATGTGAGTTAATATTGCTCTAAGGAGTTTGGTCTGAAGTACACAGCACTGGATGGATGACTGTAATGACACTTTTTGTGTGGTTTAGAAAATTTGTGGGACTCTCTAAGGCATCAAAAGACTTTCCAGTTCTTTTTGTATTAGATGGCCACTCAACGCATACCAAACATTTTGAAGTTACAGACTATGCGAGGGCGTGCGGCGTTTCGTTATTATGTCCACCACCATATTGCTGTCACAGTCATTTGATGTTTCTTCCATGAAGCCTTTAAATCTTCATTATAACAACGAGCTTCGATAATGGCTAAGAAGCAAGCCACGGGAAGCTGCAACTTCCTTTCAAAGTGCGGCCTCAACGAAAATCATGAATAAATGTTTCAAGACTCCTGAAATGTGGCAAAGTGACGCATCAGTATTTACCAACGCCGATTTTCTCCCAGCAGACCTGGAAGGCCTCTAAATAATCTTTTCTGGAGCTAAGCAATTGGAATTTCCTTCGTATAGTGAGCATACACCGCTTAAGGGAGACATACCTACCAGGTTAGGTGAGAAAGCTGGCGAGGTTTCAGCTAACTGTAAGAACGGCGCTGCCGCTAAGACTGTCTCCTTTGATGAGGCAGATGGTTCCATTCCTGGGTGCTCTTGGATGACAACTGACGACAGGGCCCTTTCATTTCATGTTTCTCCTGAAATTCTAATGCCTCTGTCAAAAGTTAGTGGAAGCACGAAATGGGCAAACCGGAAGAAGAGGAAGACGATGGTATTAAATGACTCACTATACAAATAAGAGTTAGAAACCATCTTAAGGAAAAAGAGGAAAAGAAATTCGCTAAAGAAGAAAGAGAAGAAAAAACTATTTAAGAAATACAAAGCTAGTACGGTAAAAAGCAAAGGAAAGAGTCTGAAAATGAATTAAGAAGAAGAAGAGAGAATTCAGAACCAATGAGAGTGACTCTGAGGTCTGTTAAGACTGCGAATGTTTATACTGTGGTGATTTTTATTCGAAGTCAGTTGAAGGCTAGGTAACTTGTTTCATGTGCAAAACGTTGGTACAGAACTCACGTGCGGCACTAGACTGCGAATATAATGAGGCTGTCCTCGTTTGTGAATTACGTGAACAGGTTTAAGAAGGGGACAAGGCGATGAATAATATAATTAAAACATTACAATCCCTTCAAACAAAATAAATGCAGAGTAAAAAATGAATTATGCATTTCCAATAGATGTGTATGGTTTTTCTAACTTTTCCTTACCACCCCAGTCAGCCCATGCCTTTGTCATAATGGGACAAATGAGATAGTAGACTGTTTTCGAGTAAAAATTTCTGTTCTTTGGTTTTCCTACGATATTATCGTATTTTTGTGATGCTTACCTTGTGGTGTTCATTCTGAAGATTGGTTTGATGCAGCTCTCCATGCTATTCTATCCTGTGCAACACTCTTCATCTCCGAGTAACAACTACAACCTACATCCTTCTGAATCTGCTCATTGTATTCATCTTTTGATCTCCGTCTACTATTTTTACACACACACACACACACACTCACACACACACACACACACACTTCCCTCCGGTAATAAATTGGAGATCCCTTTATGTCTCATTATGTATCTCACCATGCGATCACATCTTCGCGGCAGGTTATGCTACAATCTTCTTTTCTCCCCAATCCCATTCAGTACCTCCTCATTAGTTACGTGGTCTACCCATCTAGCCTTCAGCATTCTTCTGTAGCGCGAGATTTCAAAAGGTTCTATTCTTACCTTGTCTAAATTGTTTATCGTCCATGTTTCACCACCATATACGGTCACAATACATACATATAATTTCAGTAAAGACTTCTTGTCTCTTAAATTTATATTCGATGTTAACAAATCCCTCTTTTTCTTGAACGTTTTCTTTGCAATTGTCAGCCTACATTTCGTATTCTTCCTACTTCGGTCATCATCAGTTATTTTGCTCCCGAAATATCAAAATTCATCTACTACTTTACGTGTCTCATTTCCTAATATAATTCCCTCAACATAACCTGATTGAATTCGACTTCAGTCCATCATCCTCTTTTTGCTTTTGTAGATTTTCATCTTATATTCTCCTTTCAAGGGTCTATCCATTCGGTTCAGTTGCTTATTCAAATCCTTTGCTGTATCTGACAGAATTACAGTGTCATCGGCAAACCTCAAAATTTTTTATTTCTTTTCCCTGAGCTTTAATTTCTACTGCAAATTTTTCTTTGGTTTTCTTTATGGCTTGTTCAATGTACAGATTAAATAACATAGGGGATACGCTACAGCCCTGATCACGCCCTTCTTGACCACTGCCTCCCTTTCAGACTCCTCGACTCTTATATTTGCCATCTTGTTTTTGTGTAAGTAGCATATAGCCTTTCGCTCCCTGTATTTTACTTCTGTCAACCTCTTCTTAAACCGTAATGAGTTCATAGAAAACTTGTACCTCTCTTATTTCATTGTCTTATATTTCTAAATACGTGTTTTTAACTTTGTTTCACATTCTACCCTGGATTCCTCAACCTATTTTCATAGCCCACGTGGCCCTATCGGCATCTGTGCGGTATGACACAGTGGAACTGGACTGCAAACAAATATTACGCTCTCACTTACATTCAATCGTATAAACAAATGCACAACTTCATAACTGAACTTCAAAAATGACAAGATACAAATAAACCAATATCAACTGGAGTGCAAAAAAGCGAAGTAAAAATTTATCTCTATAGCCAGCTGCTGTATTCCCGTGTAACCAATAAAATTTACCACACCTTATGCGGAATGATTTAGTTTATATTACCTCCTAAAATATTTACTGTTCCTGCAGAAATACGCTTCACAGAAAAATGATATCCAAGTAGCCAATGGCTGTGACAGCGTTGAGTTAAATCGACTTTCATGGAATTTGAAAGGTTCAGATGTTTGATAGTTAGCTTGTTGGTCATGGAATTTGAAAGCTTCAGAAGTTTGATGGTTAGCTTGTTGGTCATCGGTATATTAATACGAGTGACGTCGAAAGCTCAGTGTGACACCTACGTCCAAGGGCAGCTGTTTGATTCCAGAGCCTGCCTCCATTTGAACGTGCTAAGGATGGTTCGGTAATCCTTTGCAGCACGTAACGTATCTGCTCTTCTCTATTGGCCGTCAATAACAGACGTTAAATACATTGAAACCGAAAGGATACCCATAAAATATAGTTTTATGTGGTCTGAATCCAGCTTCCTGAGAGGAATGCAAACGGTTGTTCAGTTCTAACCTAAACGGTTTGATATTAAGAGATGAAAGAAGCATGTAAGGGGTGTTCTTCAGACCCCAATGCACAACAAAACTTACTGTAATCTCTTCGCCCGGCTAATGAGGTTTTGTCACCAGGCAAAACAAATAAAATGGAAAGAAAAATTAATTCTTCTGAGGTAGGATCAGAACCAACGCATATTTATCGCATTAAACTGCAATAGGTGAGGCCTTTCTGAATTAAGACATGAAGATATCAGCAAATATAGCAGTAATGTGATACATTTGCTCCCGAAATATCAAAATTCATCTACTACTTTACGTGTCTCATTTCCTAATATAATTCCCTCAACATAACCTGATTGAATTCGACTTCAGTCCATCATCCTCTTTTTGCTTTTGTAGATTTTCATCTTATATTCTCCTTTCAAGGGTCTATCCATTCGGTTCAGTTGCTTATTCAAATCCTTTGCTGTATCTGACAGAATTACAGTGTCATCGGCAAACCTCAAAATTTTTTATTTCTTTTCCCTGAGCTTTAATTTCTACTGCAAATTTTTCTTTGGTTTTCTTTATGGCTTGTTCAATGTACAGATTAAATAACGTAGGGGATACGCTACAGCCCTGATCACGCCCTTCTTGACCACTGCCTCCCTTTCAGACTCCTCGACTCTTATATTTGCCATCTTGTTTTTGTGTAAGTAGCATATAGCCTTTCGCTCCCTGTATTTTACTTCTGTCAACCTCTTCTTAAACCGTAATGAGTTCATAGAAAACTTGTACCTCTCTTATTTCATTGTCTTATATTTCTAAATACGTGTTTTTAACTTTGTTTCACATTCTACCCTGGATTCCTCAACCTATTTTCATAGCCCACGTGGCCCTATCGGCATCTGTGCGGTATGACACAGTGGAACTGGACTGCAAACAAATATTACGCTCTCACTTACATTCAATCGTATAAACAAAAGCACAACTTCATAACTGAACCTCAAAAATGACAAGATACAAATAAACCAATATCAACTGGCGTGCAAAAAAGCGAAGTAAAAATTTAACTCTATAGCCAGCTGCTGTATTCCCGTGTAACCAATAAAATTTACCACACATTATGCGGAATGATTTAGTTTATATTACCTCCTAAAATATTTACTGTTCCTGCAGAAATACGCTTCACAGAAAAATGATATCCAAGTAGCCAATGGCTGTGACAGCGTTGAGTTAAATCGACTTTCATGGAATTTGAAAGGTTCAGATGTTTGATGGTTAGCTTGTTGGTCATGGAATTTGAAAGCTTCAGAGGTTTGATGGTTAGCTTGTTGGTCATCGGTATATTAATACGAGTGACGTCGAAAACTCAGTGTGACACCTACGTCCAAGGGCAGCTGTTTGATTCCAGAGCCTGCCTCCATTTGAACATGCTAAGGATGGTTCGGTAATCCTTTGCAGCACGTAACGTATCTGCTCTTCTCTATTGGCCGTCAATAACAGACGTTAAATACATTGAAACCGAAAGGATACCCTTGAAATATAGTTTTAAGTGGTCTGAATCCAGCTTCCTGAGAAGAATGCAAACGGTTGTTCAGTTCTAACCTAAACGGTTTGATATGAAAGAAGCATGTAAGGGGTGTTCTTCGGACCCCAATGCACAACAAAACTTACTGTAATCTCTTCGCCCGGCTAATGAGGTTTTGTCTCCAGGCAAATCAAATAAAATGGAAAGAAAAATAAATTCTTCTGAGGTAGGATCAGAACCAACGCACATTTAACGCATTAAACTGCAATAGGTGAGGCCTTTCTGAATTAAGACATGAAGATATCAGCAAATATAGCAGTAATGTGATACATTTGCTCTCACTGACATATTAAATTTTGTGAGTCATTTCTGGAGGCGTCAATGTTTCGCGTTAGACAAAATGTTGCCAAAGCAACGACGGCGGGCGTATTTTATGTCTACTTTTTGAAAATTTGTAATCTAGTCATCTAACTTACGTCTAAAAATTTTGGAAAAATGTTTATTGTTTTCAGTGACTTCCTTTTCCAGATTCTATAATTGTTTTAAAATATTCACAAAAATTTAACATACAGTTTATGCCGTAGTAGTGAATGTGACTTTCCGCAACAAATGTCACGTAATATTTTCAGATTCTGAACCCTTCATATGAATCTATACGTCATTAAAAAGTAATTCATTTGAGAAGATAAATTTTTTGACAAAATCGCTAATAATACGCTTCATTCTCGATAACCGGATTTGGTAATCAACGTTACCATCGTCAGGTCCCAACGGACGGGATATTTCGTACTTCTTGAAATAGCAGTGTAAGTACGCTTTCTCATGAATTGGCAGGTACGTAATAGACTTGAAGACCGATGTATCGTCCGGCGGGGTAGGTTGGTCGCTCACTATCCTTAATCAATCCACCTACCTGGATAAGCTTCAGGCTGTCTGCCCGTTCACTCTGCGATAGTACTTACTTGTTTACTTGAAAAAAAAAAGCAGCGTTGACAGCAGAACACCTACCACTCAATGACCACGTAACTCCAGTCCATGGGCGGAAACAGAAACTTAGTTGAACTATCGAGTGTTCGGTATTCTTGTATTCGTATGAAAAATGTATAAAATTTCCTTTAAGTTTGTTTATTGTCTTTAAAAAAAGGGAAACAGCTGTCAAGTCCGTATTTAATACCTAGACACTAATAGTGCAACGTTACTCTCATTGTAACAAGTTCACACCCAAAGCAACCACAAGATATTTAGTCCGACCCCATATTTCGAATGTCCTAAACAGTCACTGACCCAGACTACTTGCGATTTAACACTTTCAGTCGTTCGATAGTCTTCTTCTACAGAAGTGCTCGCCATAACGTCTCGTCATCTGCACGGAACACGCCACGCAGAGTTTATCTAGGGCTTCAAATGTTCACATGCGAATATTTCACAAAATAAAACTCTCACAGCGCTCAGACTTTCACAAAGTACTCAACACCGTAGTCGCCATTTTTCATCGACACGAGAGCCCATCAAACGCACGAAGTTCTTCACTTTCGTACAAACTTGGTCAGCGCGGTTTAACATAGACGTTTATTAGAAGACTGCTACCGAGCTACTCTCTCAACTCATAGATCCGAGGCACAAAGCTGTAGTCAAATGCGCAGAAAATGCTGAATTCCTATTGGCTAATTGTGAAAGAACCGCTCGGATCATTTCGAGCATTCTAACCTCGCGGTATATCTGATGTAAGCCACTCAGACTACCACACGTAATTTAGACTAGAAATCTCGGAAATCAGAAATTAAATAAAATTTAATGAAAACAAAGTATGACTCCTTTCCACAAAATAAAATACTAATAAATTTAATACTCAGCGCCCATTCTGGCTGCCAAAAATATCAGCCTCACTCGGAAATTTGTCATAAATTCCCTTATTGCACAACAACTTTCTGACACATACATTTACATAGTTTTGAAACATTCTCACTCCCTCCACGTATGTTCTCCATTCACACTCTGTCTCTCCAAAACACTCGCATAACCAAAAGAAAATGAAATAACAATTTTCGAAAGTACTTTCCATCACGTCAGAAGTCTGTGTAATTTTCTTCAGTCACACCGAAGTAAATTCCAGAAAATTAGATTATAAGAACGTATACTCTTAGTTGTAGTTTCAGTAGATACTATAGACGAATACGTTACAGTCCCTAACGAGTCTCACTGTGTCAGAACGGTTATTATGTGTTCTAGGTGAAAATTTATATCTCTGAAACTACGGAAGTTACTGATTTCAAATTTTAACGGTATGGTTGCGTTATCCATAGAATTTTGCACACTAAATATGAAAATCATCGATTAATATTTCCTTGGAGTACTTCACATTCATGGAGAGTATATGTAAAATATTTGCACGCAGCTTTAGCCAGGTAGGCGGCTCGCTCGGCGCAGTAGGCGGCGTCAACTGTGCCAGCGTTATAACCAAAACAGCTCTCCTCCTGCTCCATTCCTAGCTACTCTTTGATGTAAGATGGCTTATTTTTATTTATTTATTTTGTTTTTTGGCCACCAGTCTTCTGAGTGGTTTGATGCGCCCAGCCACGAATTCCTCTCCTGTGCTAACCTCTTCGTCTCAGAGTAGCACTTGGAACCTATGTCCTCAATTATTTGCTTTATGTATTCGAATCTCTGTCTCCCTCTAGAGTTTTTATCCTTTAGAGCTCCCACTAGTATCATGGATGTCATTCCCTCATGACTTAACAGATGTCCTATCATCCTGTCCCTTCTCCTTATCAGTGTTTTTCACATGTTCCTCTCCTCTCCGATTCTGCGCAGAACCTCCTAATTCCTTATCAGTCCACCTAATTTTTAACAATCGTCTGTAGCACCACATTTCAAATTGTTCGATTATCTTCTGTTCCGTTTTTTTCCCCAGTCCATGTTTCACTACCACACAATGCTGTACTCGAGACGTGCATTATCAGAAATTACTTCATCAAATTAAGGCCGACATTTGATATTAGTAGATTTATCTTGGCAAGGAACGCCGTTTTTGACGTTGCTAGTCTTCGTTTGATGTCCATTTTGCTCCGTTCGTCATTAGTTATTTTACTGCCTAGATAGCATTATTCCTTAACTTCATTGACTTCGTGACCATCAGTCTTGATGTTAAGTGTCTCGCTGTTCTCATTTATACTACTTCTCATTACTTACGTCTTTCTTCGACTTACTCTCAATCCATGCTCTGTACTCATTAAACTGTTCATTCCGTTCAGCAGACCATGTAATTCTTCTTTACTATCACTAAAGATTGCAATGTCATCAGCGAATCGTATCATTGGTATCCTTTCACCTTGACCTTTATTCCACTCATGAACCTTTCAATTATTTCCGTAATTGCTTCCTCGATGTACACATTATACAGTGGCGGCGAGTGGCTACTGCCTTGTCTTACACCCTTTTTAATACGAGCACCTCGTTCTTTGTCGTCCACTCTCATTATTCCCAATTGGCTGTCTTACATATTGTATAAGACCCGTCTCTCCCTATAGTTTACAACAACTTTTTTCAGAATTTTAACATCTTGCACCACTTTACATTGTCCAAAGCTTTTACCAGAACAACAAATCCTATGAACGTGTCTTGATTAGTCTTGCTTCCAACCGCAACCGCAACGTCAGAATTGCCTCTCTCGTGTCTTTACCTTTGCGAAAGCCGAACTGACCGTCCTCTAGCGCATCCTCAATTTTCTTTTCCATCCTTCTGTATATTATTCTTCTAAGCAACCTGAATACATGAGCTGTTAAGCTGATTGTGCGATAGTTCTCGCACTTGTCAGCTCTTGCCGTCTTCGGAATTGTGTGGATGATGATTTTCCGAAAGTCAGATGGTATGTCGCCAGACTCATACATTCAACACTCCAACGTGAGTAGTCGTTTTGTTGCCACTTTCCCAAAGATTTTAGAAATTCTGATGGAATGTTATCCATCCCTTCCGAATAATTTGTTCTTAAGTCCTCCAAAGCTCTTTTAAATTCATCTTCTAATACTGGATCCCCTATCCCTTCTAAATCGATTCCTGTTTCTTCTGTCACATCAGACACATCTTATCCCTCATAGAGGCCTTCAGTGTTTTCTCTCCATCTGTCAGATCTCTCCTCTGCATTTAACAGTGGAATTCCTGTTGCCCTCTTAATGTTATCACCCTTGCTATTAATGTCACCAAAGGTTGTTATGACTTTCCTGTATGCTGAGTCTGTTCCACCAACAATCATTTCTTTTTCAATGACTTCACATTTTTCCTGTAGCCATTTCGTCTTAGCTCCCCTGCACTTCCTACTTCTTTCATTCCTCAGCGACTTGCATTTCTGTATCCTGAACTTCCCAGAACATTTTTGTGCTTCCTCCTTTTATCGATCAATTGAAGTAATCCTCCTGTTACCCATGGTTTCTTCGCAGTTACCTTCTTTGTACCTAAGTTTTCTTTCCCAATTTTTGTGATGGCCATTTTTAGAGATGTCCATTTTTAGAGATGTCCAATCCTCTTTCACTTTGCTGCCTATTGAGCTATTCCTTGTAGCTGTATCTATAGCCTTAGAGAACTTGAACCGTCTCTCGTCACACTTCTTTGCATATTGATTCTTCCTGACTAAGGTCTTAAACTTCAGTCTACTCTTCATCACCACTATGTTGTAATGAGTCTATATCTGTTCCTGGGTACATTTTACAATCTAGTATGTGATTTCAGAGTCTCTGTCTGACCGTGATGTAATATAACTGACATCTTCCCCTACCATCAGGCCTTTCCCAAGGATACCTCCTCCTCTTGTGATTCTTGAAGAGAGTATTCGCTATTACTAGCTGAAACTTGTTACAGATCTCATTTAGTCTTATTCCTCTTCCATTCCATGTTCCATGCCCACATTCTCCTGTAACCTTTTCTTCTACTCCTTCCCCTACAACTGCATTCCAGTCCCCCAAGACTATTAGATTTTCATCCCCTTTTACATACTGTATCACCCATTCAATATCCACATACACTTTCTCTATCTCTTCATCTTGAGCTTGCGACGTCGGCATGTATACCAGAACTATCGTTGTCGGTGTTGGTTTGCTATCGATTCTGATAAGAACAACCCTGTCATTGAACTGTTCACAGTAACACATTCTCTGCCCTACAGTCCTATTCATAACCAATCCTAGTGCTGTTATACTATTTTCTGCTGCTCCTGATATGACCCTATACTCACTCATCTGACCAGAAATCCTTGTCTTGTAAGATGACAACTAGTAATAATTTGCTACGTTACAATCGGCACGTCCAACTTAAAACAACTACATACACAGTTATTCCCCAAATACGCTTGTCTTACGTCACTCACGACACAACTCATCGTTACAGCCAGATAGCCGCTAGACTCTAATTACTGAGAGCCGGGTATAGTAAATTTTTTTGCATTCATTGCAGGACTATACAGATTCATTCGTACTGAAATTAAAACTAATACATAGATTCAAAGTTGTGGAACATTTATTGTTGGAGAAACAACCTACACATGTTCCATAACGTATAATACCAAGGGGAAGGACGGGTAAAACACTGCAATGTATTGTTATAGGTCGCCCCTTGCGGCTGAAAATCAGTAAATTTAAAAAGTAAGGTGAAAATAAATGTGAACAACAATTAACGAAATTGTTATTCGTGTACGCACTGTAAGAAATGCGTCGATATTGCTAAAAGTCGACTAAAATATATGATTTGGATCCTACTTAATAAATTACATCATTACCTATGTAAAAAGAATGTCGCTAATGAAACTTAACAATATGAAATCCGGTTTCGCAGGACAGAGGGGATTAGGTTGTGGAAAGGGGACAAGGTCAAATACCGCTAGTTATACAAAAACGGACAACTTTACTCCTCCAACCAATTCACAGTTTTCTCTTTAAACAACAAAGATCAATTCACAGTTGAGGGCCCAAGTATCTTCTGCAAAATACATTTAACTGGTTCCTTGTAAAATACAGGGGCCTAGAGTAACGACTGAAGGCCTTAGTTAAGTAAAATTGCAATATCTTTTCGGCTAAAGGCCGAAATAATATTTCAGATCAGCCAAGGAAATTCTTAAAAGCCAAGCATTTACAAAATTCGGCTAAAGGCCATATTAAGGAAAACCCAAATTAATCCTTCGGCTAAAAGCCTGATAAATTTCTTTTTTTACATAATAAAAGAGAGTATTTAAAGATAAGCTTCACACAGTATAACAGAAAAACAGCGTACGAAAGCTTGAAGTATCTTTTCGGCTGATGACCCAAACAATTACTCAAGAATAATTAAAGGCAACCTAAACATTTACAGAACACGGATGAAGGTCGTTTCAAGGATTCAAGATAATTAGAGAGAAACCTGACAGACAAGGATTTACATATTAAAGTCACAGACTCTGAAACAAACTGGGCTGCAGGCCTAAATACAGAGCAACAAGATTTTAAATGAAACACGGCTGAAGGCCTAATCTTAAAATATTTGACATTAAGTTCGGCTGAAGGCCATATTCTAAGAATATAACAGAATATATTAATCCGTGGCTGAAGGCCTTGCACAGTACCTGCGACCGAATAAAACGACAATCACAAACAACAGTGTTGTTCAGGAGTGTTCCAAGGGCCGGCCTGGTGAGGAAATTCTAACCACAGTTTAGGCGAGACAGGCAGCCAAGCGTAACACTAAATAACTGGGTTACAACACGACCTAGGCACGGCTGAGAAATCAACAACAATCTAATCCAGTCCCTCTGTCGTAAGTGACCAACTGCCTAATCCAGTGGGCAGACAACATTCATTTGCTCAGTGGAAATCACAGAAGCTACACACAATTCCATGTAAACACGGTTCCACAAGAACTCTAATAATCATAAAAGCAATCACTGTGGAAAAAAGACGAATCAATTCGACACACAGAGAGTTTCCACAAGAGGTGGGCGATCAAATACACGTCGTCCGATGCGACGACCTACCGAACGACCAAACAAGGACGTTTCCACTGAAGTTACATGTGTCGGCAATGGTCGGGCGAGTCTTGGCTGTCTGAAGCTGACTACAGCTCCAACCGACTCAACTCTATGTCCGTTCGGAATTCAGAGACACGGCGACCCATTCACACTGGCTCGGACCCAACCATGCAAAGGAACGCTTGCCCATTGGCCATGACATCTCTGCACATGGAAGAAACCGTCCCACATCCAGCTAAGTGACCAACTGATGAGGCCCAGAAACGGTCAAAGGACTTAATACACGTCGCCCGATCTGACGACCAACAGAACGGCCAACCAACGGTCGTCACGCTCCAATCTCCTTCCGTCTGACAGTTCATGTGTGTCGCCAGCGGTCGGCGACCACTGGCAGTCCGCATCTCACTGGCGCTCCGTCCCCGACTCCACTGCTGCTGCGTGCCGACTGACCTCCTAACTGCATTCCAGACACACGACGACCTGGAAATACACGCGGTCGCTCCAGAGATAATACGACGGTGCACTCATCGATAAGCCCTGCTGCTGCCACTCATGGGCAAGCAAACGAGCAACTTAGTATCGGCAGTATATCGAATTAAAAGAAAAACGGGCCGACAGAACCATAAACACAGGGTGACGAGCAATAATCGGCATGACCGTGAGATGTGCACGGCTCACAGTACTTAACGAAAGCAGTTTTACGAGGGCTATCCACAAAGTTCATTACGTTCTGGAATTAAAAATAAATAAAGTATTTGAAATTTTTTTTATTATATACAGATGAAAGCCACACTTAAATACTACTTTTCTACATAGTTGCCATTTAAATTAAGGCACTTATCGTAGCGATGGACGAGCTTGGAAATTCCTTCGTCGTAAAATTCGGCCACCTGCGCCTTCAACCACGTGGTTACCTGTTCTTGAAGCTGTGCGTCGTCATCAAAACGCTGCATAGCCAACCACTTCTTCATTGCTGGGAATAAGTGGAAGTCGCTCGGTGCCAGGTCGGGACTGTACGGCGGATGAGGAAACAACTCCCAATTAAAAGATTCGAGAACTTCAGGAGTGGCATTTGCCGTGTGGGCCCGGGCGTTGTCGTGAATCAGCAAGATCTTTGAGCCCAACTTTTCCCTGTGCTTGCTTTGTATTGCTCTTCTGAGGTTGTGCAGAGTTTGGCAATACCTTTGAGAGTTTATTGTAGTGCCTCTTTCCAGGAAATCCACAAAAATCACACCTTTTCTATCCCAAAGGAAGAGGTAACCACGTGGTTGAAGGCACAGGCGGCCGAATTTTACGACGAAGGTATTTCCAAGCTCGTCCATCGCTACGATAAGTGCCTTAATTTAAATGGCAACTATGTAGAAAAGTAGTATTTAAATGTGGCTTTCATTTGTATATAATAAAAAAAATTCCAATACTTTATTTATTTTTAATTCCAAAACGTAATGTACTTTGTGCATAGCCCCTGTATTTTTAAATTTTTTTGGTGGTGGGCATAAAGTATCACCCTCCCTCCCCCCCCCCCCCCAAACACACACACACACATATTATATACGTTATTGAACATGCGTTGGTATTACTAGGGATAACACTGAATACCTTACTCCGTTTCATAATTTTGAACTTGTACATCAGTTTTATATTCATTACGAATGCGTACTGATCTACGAATATTCCTGTAACTAATGCAAACACATTTTCTACTCCCAGATACCAATAGCTCTATTTGGTGGATACCTTTGGACATCCGGAAAAAAGGTATGAGACGTCAGACTGTATAGAGGTGGTTCGGTTATCATCGCTTTCTCATAGACATTTTTCTGTTGACTAGTGACTACTTAGATGTATTAGCTATTTTGGAAATATGAGAGTGATGCACATTTCTGCAGTTATGAAGCTTAATGTAATTTATAACGGTTATATTACTTCAATGCTATATTTCGTTTCAGAGCACGAAGTTATTACGAACACCGTCTGCCGAATGGCCGCATGTTACACACCCTGCAACGCAATCTGTATACACGCAAATTAAATGAAGAGCTTCGTGAAAAGCTTTTATTAATTTCGGAAAGCGTGTCGAGATTAAATTCACTGCAAGTGATTGCAAGGTAAATTGTGTAAATCTTATTCATAGCAAAAGTAAAAAGGACAAAAAAGTGGTAATACTGCGTGAAGTACAGCTGCGAAATGGACTGAGTTCCTGTTTTCCTACAGAGCCTGATAAAACGTGCAGGAGAAAATAACGGGTGCGGTACACTCGACAGGCCCACGGTCTTCCAATAATCCTCGCCGAGTGGTGAACAGCTGTTGAATTCTTGCGGCTTTAATTAAAAGGGAAGCTACAGCCCATTAAAGCAGTGTTTGCCGAGAGAAGTGCAAGACAGTGGCTCCTCCCAACACCCACTCCGGTACCTTCGACTCGATTGTTTTCAGTGGAGAACGTCGGCTTCTGTCGAATTAAACAGCTCCTAAAAGTATTGGTTCATCAGTTAATGGACCAGATCGCTGTAGGTAAACGCTGAAGAGAGTAGTATCGAGCCGGTAGATTGCCCGTAATCCTCTGCCCCGACGGGGGTGGCTCAGTTACGTTATGTTTAGCATAATAACGGTTGCGATTCGCGTAAGTGCTCCCTTGTTAGGCATAAAACAAATTTACCGAGTAATGAAAAGTCTAAAATTTTTGTAAGGACTGAAGAGAAGTTTTATTACATTAATAATGCCCATGATGTCCACATCACGTCCAGAAATTTTAAACACTTACCAGTAGTTACTAATTTTGTTACGGACAACAGGAGAACGACATTTTCCTTGCTATTCGTCATAATTGTCTTTCACTTGTGGTATTCATTTCGCTGTGATGAAAACTAAAGAGAGGAATCGTAGCCACATATAAATGTTGTGTATAATTAATTCATTTAATTATTTAGAAAGAGGTAATTTCTAGCAAGAAATTAATGTGAGTCTAACAAAATAATACGAAAAATTGTACTCGTTTCATTTACGTCACCAACTTACTGTTCGTAAAATCCAATCATGTTTCTCCATTAGTGAATTAACTGAGGACAGATTCATAGATGGTTGACATACCGTGTGAGGGGGAACGTTTCTTTACAGTCAAGTGTTATAGTTTTTCCAATGTAAAAAATTAACTTTTTACGGAAGTTGTTCAACACGGGAGAAATGTGTTTTGTCGAGGCAACTAATAGTCATTAGATGATGCTGGATCTAAATACTGGAGTCTTAGATATCTACTAATGTATTCTTCAAGTAAATGAAGTAATAGGCCATTTAGCGTGACGAATATAAGTTACTTTGTAGAACTTACGCCACATTTTCGAATATTGGAACACGTACGTTAGCCTGTATTGTGTAAGTAATACTTGGAGAAATGTTTAATGAGAAAGACAACTAATGTATTTTTAAGTTCGTCCTGTATATATCTTACTTTTAGAGACCTTAACAATGAAAGGTGTAAACATTAACTGGCCTACATTCTACCAGATATCTTAACGAGACTTTCATGAAAGTTGAGCCTGTAAAGCTTTAACCTATATATACATGATCGAAATATAAACAACAATTGCAGTAACGAAAGTTCCAGAGTCCTGGCGTATTTCTGAATCGCTGTGTAGCGTAAATCAATAACAGGCGAACGACTATACGGTAAAATTGCGAGAAACCGAAAACATCACTCACGATGTCAGCTTACGTGTCCGCTCCCCGACGATAAGCGTGATGCATGCTCTTTTTGTGTTCGCGAAAAACAGCAGATATTTCGGAATGTAAACACGGCTGTTTAAACGCGAATGCAGCAAATGTCGCCGAGGGCTTGGCTCCACACTTGCAGTAACATAACAGCAGTAACGCTTTTGTTTGCCTTTCATTTAGCGTTTAATACATTGACCGCTTCATTTGAAAAGCGTAGGAAAATAAATACCCCTCTAAACTGAAGCGGTGAACGCAGCCTCGTTTGCAAAATAAAGAATTCCGTATTAGGCACCTAAAGCAAACTGAAGCGACGGCAATATTTCTGTAAATTTAGTTAAACCATTCTGACGCTATTGGTTTTTGGTTAATGAGAATTAGTGACACTAACAGTAACATCTACTATTAGTACTCACTTGAAATTGATTTACAGAAACACAGATAATAGCGACACAGCCGGGAAAAGAGACCAACATATGACTTGAAATTGAATATGAAGTCGTCTGAGAAGTTTTACGCAATCTTGACCCACACCAATACAATTTGTAAGGAAATTGAAATATTTTGCGCGTCAGTCCTTCGAGTCTAGCTCGCACTGAGATTAATATTCCTTTTCCCGTATTTATGACTACTACAACTTGAGAAACCTGTATGCGGTAGACAGCGACTGGTCCACAGATATCTCTCTCTCTCTCTCTCTCTCTCTCTCTCTCTCTCTCGCACACACACACACACACACACGTACACAACTACTGTGGTGTTCGGCTGTAAGGAACAAATGCTTCGAAGGGCATTCGATAAGTAATGCAACATAGTTTTTTGTCATCTAATTTCTTGTGAAGAAGTGCGGAATTTTGTTGTTGGACACAGTGGAATATACCTGCTTCAGCCCTTATAGTTTCATCAAGTTCAGACAGGTGGTGGCGCTATACGAAACCTTCAAAGTGGCGTTTGTAACGGAGGTACGTTTCAAATAGAGAGCTGTCAATGAGTTCCTTTTGGGGGAAATTCAGATCATCACAGATAGTCTTAGGCGTTTGCTAAATGTCTACGGAGACCTGACGGTGAATAAAAGCATGATCAGTAGTTGGGCGAGACGTCTGTCTCATCACAACAAGATCTCACAAACCTGTCAGATCTCCTGCGTGCGTGCGGGCCATACACAGCCTTAACTCCTGCAATGCTCTAACGTGCGGACACTCTCTTTCCATGTGATAGATGGTTCAAAATCACACATCTCGCTGCACAACAGGACGTCCCTGTTGGCAGTGCTGACACACTCGTCCATTAATTGGAGTGCTCAAAGATGTGAGCCAGCTGTGTGCCTAACAGAAGGCCATAAGGGACAATGAAGGATGCACTCCGCGGGCAGCAGTACTTGGATGATGGGGAGTTTATTGATGCAGTAAGGCTCCGTCGACCAGTAGAGCGCTACCATGCCGGCATTCTGGCCTTCCCAGCAAATTGGAGTAATGCCGTCACATTGAACGAACATTACGTTGAAAAATATTGCTTTGTAGCCAGAAGAGTGGTGACTAATATAGTATATGGGATTCCTGAATAAAACCACCCTTATTTCGGAATAAAATACGTTGCATTAGTTCCTAAACGACCCTAGTATATAATTCCGTAAAGTTACTAAGAATGAGGAATGAAGGGTGCCAAAAAATCTGTTAGCTTTCTAGCACTCGTCCATGAAATTACATCAGTATCTCCATACATACTCGAAAGCAACTGTAGGCTGTATGGAGGAGGGTACCATGTATCACTCCCAGCCAATTCCTGGCCTATTCCCTTCGCAAAAGAACAGAGGGATCAACGACATTCAGTTTATGCTTTCGTACAGGATATGATTTATGTTCTATCCTCGCCGTCTTTGCGCGTTAGTGGCAATAGAATCGATCTGCAGTCACCTGCAAATGTTGTTCTCTAAACTTACTTTCTACTGTTTTCGCCAAAAGATAGTCTTCCGGCCGGTGTTACCCACATGAGTTCTCAAAGCATCTCAGTAACGTTAGCGTGTTGATCATTCCTTCTGAAGACAAATCGGGAGGTATCCCTCTATATTGCTTAGATACCTTTCCTTAATCCGACGTGATGGGGGTCCCAAACGAATCAGCAGTGCTCGATCATGTCTCGCACTAGCGTTCTATACATGATCTCCTTTCTAGATGAGCTACATTTTCCATTACCCAGTAAGCTGAAGCAGATTATTCGTCTTTCTTAGTACCGTCCTTATGTACGCTTTCCATGTCGTATCGCTTTACCGCGTTACGATCATGATATGCTTCAGACTAGTAATATTATGTTTGAATATTACACGATTGTTTTTACTACTCATCTGCATTACACCTTTTTCCGACATACACTTGAATCCTTCTATAATCAGTTAACGACGATAAATTACAAGGTCACCACTCACCAAACTTACACTAACCTAATAACTGCATCGGCTCCAATGTATCTTCCAGTAGTGGGTGGTCGATTGTAAAAACAGAACACGTGCTGGCAGATACACAGTAGAAGTTCTAGACTTTCATATTTTCATCTGGAATATACTGCTCTTACAACGAATTATAAGATCAGCCGTCTCACGAAGGTTCCTGGATTTTATTTCATTAGAAAGCTAATGCCAAAACCGAAATCTTCTACCAAATATTCCCAATGTGCTCCCCCTGTGTAATACTATGGGCTAAACTAGTAGTTGCTGGTTAAGGACTTGCACCTTTAATACACCGTGTCTCTAGTAATACAGCACGGTAAGCAGTAAAAAGTATAAAATAAAAGTTACAGTTGGTGTATAGGAAGACAAAAATCTAGCAAGCCATCAACTTCACTTTTCATATACACATAAATAGGTACACAAACTTTTGCTAAGCCATAATGTACTTCTTTGGAACAAATGTCTGCGACAAATGTCTGGGACTAATATGTGGGATGTATGGATTGGTAATTTCTGAGAGCATTTATCGTGGGCAACAGCGGTTTTTCTTAGTACTTTAAAAATAACATAAACAGTTTCGACAGCTAGAACCTGTATTTTCGCAGTAACCGGTTTCGGTCAGTTACTTACCATCTTCAGGTCCCATGCCACGATGGTAGGCGGTGGCGGAGAACGGAGCAGACGTTAGGAACTCAACTACTGAGCAGTGCTTTCCTTCTCCAGCATGGTATGAAGTCTGGAGGTGGTCAGTAACTGACCGAAAGAGGTAACCATAAAAATAAAAGTTTCTAGCGTTCGAGACTTTTCATGTTCATGTTCACTATTGGACAAATGTCTGGGAAAAATGTCAGGGGCAAATGATTGTTCCAAATGCTTGTGACTTGTCTGAGACAAATTTCTGGGAAGACTTTGTAGGTGAATTTGTGGGTGGATGTCTGGAACTCATTTTAGTTTTAACCACCCAGCCAGAACCATGGTTATCAGAGCCTTTCCTTAGTATTCAACTAGATAAAACTTGCCACTTGGCTGTATTTCGCAATAAGAAGCCTGTGAAGTGGCTACAAGCAACTCTTACACATGTAAAAAGTCTTCATAATTTCGTTTGGTACGTGAAAGCCCCCAGTTCTCCGCTTTCTAGATTCTCTAACACAAATAAAACGGCCACTGAAAAATTTTCCGATGAAAGTTTTTGGGTGTGAGCAAAAGCAATGACTGAAAAATTCACATGATTTACCCGAAAATCTTTCAGATTCGACACGGCGTGTAGAGACACTGCTGCAAGTGTACAACATCTACTTGAAGTACGGTATGGTAGTTGCACGCCTGCCTGGCGATCAGTAACTGCGCACAGCGTTGCCATAGCAACAGGATATTACGTGAACAACCTGCAGCCAAACTGGTCGTCGGCCCCTTCCCGGAGCGACGGCCAGTTCTCCAGCTGATTTGAACTTCTTCATCACGCTCCGCACAGCACGTGGAGAAAGAGGACCCTTCCGTAAACCCTTTAGCCGGGCGAGATTCTGGAAGTGCAGCTGCTGCATTACTGTTGTGATAACAGAGGTTCACCAATAATACCCTGCTCCTCATTTCCAATTTCATGTTGACACATCAAAATAGTTCAAATGGCTCTGAGCACTATGGGACTCCTGAGGTCATCAGTCCCCTAGAACTTAGAAGTACTTAAACCTAACTAAACTGAGGACACCACACACATCCATGCCCGAGGCAGGATTCGATGTTGACACGTCAACAAGTGCACTGCGACTGGTCAGGTGTGTGAGACTACGAATCACGATGACTCATCATGGCACCTAGTGGTCATAGTTGGAACTGGACAGTGGCGCTGTGATTCACGGAATTATGCACCACATACTCTGTACATTAATGCTACCAAGTTTGGTACTCTTATGGTAATCGGTTTCGGTGTTATAGCGTGCTAAACAGAGAAAGTTCAATCATAACCACCTGTTACATGTAGCTGGGGTAGGATTCTGTACCAATCGATGAAGAACAGATCCCTTACGCAATAAGGAGCGAAAACCGATTTAAGATTATTCGATCCTTCACGGAGCAGCATACTATAACTGCCACAGGAAAGACCATGCCTTACGTATTTTGTGTATGCAAGAACCATCCCGGAAATTTGGTTGGACAGTTGAGAAAACAGTTGATGAGTTCACTCATAAACTGACAAACAAAATGAGGAAAGTTCACGAAAGTGCTGCAAGAAGAGCTTTTAAAATCAGTCATTCTTCTGTACTTGGAAGAAGATTCTTTTTGTTTTTATACATTTATTTTTTACATTTTATACATGTTCAAATTGCAGAAGGTTCATGATTAAGTCTTTGTAGACGAAAGTACTGTACTTTTCTATCCGTGTGATGGTTGTTTTTAGAGGTACGTTAAAATTTTCAAGAAATATATTGAAAACTGCTAAATGCTAACGGAGAAATAACTCCGAGGGTACATTCCGTAAATACACATTCTTTAATTCTGTGTCAGATATTTACACCTGTTTTCAGAGGAATGTTCGTTTAAAAGATAATTGAAAGGAAAAAAGTATTATTTTTTGAACCGAACTGTATTTTCTGGTATGTTTTCTGAAAAATCAGTACGCTTGCAATGGAGTAGCCTTTGTTAAATGTGCCTGGTGCTCCACCAGTTTCGGTTTCCGATACCATCTACGACAAGTACCACCAGGAACTTTGTTCTTGCACTAGGTAAACTCTTGTGTACATAGTTCCACGTAGTCAGCGCGTACACAACTTTCCCACTAGACCGCGCCCCGCTAAGCATAACAGCGCAGGTGCAGCACTCGTCCGTCTCTGCACTACAAGATGGCGCTGCCTTAGAGACGGACCAAATTCTGTTTCCGCCGATCTGCGTATTAATGTGTAACGCAGCCAATGAGATTGCTGCTGATGTAGAACCATTCTTCCTCGTGGAAAACACTCGCGCAGATACCTGATCGCGTGAGGTATTATAGGGCTTGTACAGACCTCAGATTACCAGTCTGCATTTGTCTGCACCAGTCTGTACAAGTCTGCATTTGTCTGCACCAGTCTGTACAAGTCTGCATTTGTCTGCACCAGTCTGTACCTATCTATAGTCAAGTTTCAGTCTGCACCAAATAAGATTACCATATTCCTGTACAAAGCCAAGAAGATGAATAGACACTTTGTCAAGTATCAGAGATATGTGAGAATAAGATTAACGTAGCAAGACCAAAGGAACTTCAGACTGTCAATTGTAAACAGCAATCAGAATCAAGTTATGTAATGTCTATCCTTATTATTATTTTAATAAACGTGTGTGAAAATTAATCAAGTTCTGTTTAAGGTTGGTCACTGTCAATCTGGTACTCTAAGTGTGCAAGTGGCATTTCTATCTTCTGACCTAAAGGCAGAAGGTAAACACACCACAATAAGACCACGAGACATATTGCTGACACTCGCCTACTTGGTTAGAGCGACAATTCAAATAATCGTATGGTGTGTGTACTGAAGGACTTACAGTAAGCACACCACAAAAGCTATAGCAAATAAGCCAATTCTGTAATGTGATCTGGAACAAACGGAATGCACACCTCAAGAAAGCTTGCTGTAATGACTGATTTATTAATGAAATTACCACTGCGAAAATCACCATTTTTTGATATTTTTTGCGTAACATGTTCTATATAGTGATATTCTGTACGATAAAATTACGAAAAAAGAAAACGAAACAAAAGCACGCAGGCAGGTTTGAGTGGTAGTCGCGAACCTTACCCGCTGCGGTATGCTCGCTGGCTGAAATATGCATAACGTCACATGTATAAGAGTTACACATCAAATTTCAACATCGATTTCCTCGGAATCTAGGGCCGTCGCATAAAAAGGACAGGTTCCTCCACAACATTCCTAAGACCCACAAAAATCCGTAATGAACCGGTCCTGTAGTCCCCTTGTGAGACAGCGTCCGCACCTACAACAGGCTGCTCATTTCCCGCACACCGTTGTCCACTTCTCAAGTGACAGACAGCGCGCTCTTCCTTGCTTGCAAGCACCCCTTAACTGCAGAAGCAGCACAGCAGCCGCCTTAAAGTGGTTGGGTGGTGATTAGCAATGAACGTCCTAATGACAGCATACTGTGCATGAAAATAGTCTAAACCCATATGTGATAGCTCCAACTTTCGAAGCTTTCCACATGTCCTTCTCTATTACCTTCATGAAAATGAGTAAAGACAAATGAGATTTATAGAGGGGATCATAAAGTTTCCAACTTACTGGAACCATTTCCATTACCTTGAAAACTTCCATTTACAAATATGACTTTTTCACAGCGACAGTCGAAGTGCTGTATTTCTTATTACTCTTCATATCACGATGTTGTGTTCAGTCAACTAATATAAACTATTCCCTCCCCACATAAAAAAAAAATTCGTCTTACATGCTACTGTCATTGGTATCATGTTGATTACTCTAAGTTACGTTACACCTGGGACACTTTACAAGGTGATCATTTATTGCGTTCTGTGTTTTTCACTTCTCTTTGCGTTGTTTTTTGCATCTACACACATCAAAAAACGTTTTGCATCATTTCGGTTCCGAGAGTTCCGGAACCTATTCAGAAAATTGCAATAGATACCAACATAAACATCAAATCCGCCCTTTGCTTGTGAAAACCATACATTGCATGTTGTACCACCATACAGCGAGACCTTCATAGGTGGTGCTCAAGACTACTGTACACACCGGTACCTCCAATACCAAGTAGCACTACGTCTTTCATTGATGCATGTCTATATTTGTCGTGGCATACTTTACACAAGTTCATCAAGGGACTGTTGGTTCAGATTGTCCCACTCCTCAACGGCGATTCAGCATAGATCCCTCAGAGTGGTGGATGGGTCACGTCGCCCATAAACTGCTCCTTTCAATCCATCCCAGGCACGTTCGATAGGGTTCATGTCTGGAGAACATGCTGGCCACTCTATTCGAGCGACGTCGTTATCCTGAACGAAGTTATTCACAACATGTACACGATTGGAGCGCGAATTGCCCTCCATGTAGACGAATACCTCTCCAATATGCTGCCTATATGGTTGCACTATCAGTCGGAGGATGGCATTCAGGTATCGTACAGCCGTTTGGCCCCTTCTATGACCGCCTGTGGCGTACGTCGGTCCCACATGACGCCATCCCAAAACATCAGGGAACATCGACCTTGCAGCACTCACTGGGCAGTGTGTCCAAGGCAATCAGCTTGACTGGGTTGCCTCCAAACAGGTCTCCGACGATCGTCTGGTTGAAGGCATGTGCTACACTCTTCGTTGAAGAGAATGTGATGCCATTCCTGAGGGGTCCATTTGGCATTTTACTGGGCCCATCTGCAACGTGCTGCATGGTGTCGTGGTTGTAGAGATGGACCTCGCCTTGGACGTCTGGAGAGAAGTTGTGCATCATGCGCCCTATCACGCACAGTTTGAGTCTTAATACGACGTCCTGTGGCTGCACGAAAAGCATTATTCAACAGGGTGGCGTTGTTTCCTGGGTTTCTCCGAGCCATAATCATTAGGTAGGGGTCATTCATTGCTGTAGCCCTCGCGCGGTCTTCGCCAGCCATGTCATCGACAGTTCCTGTCTGTCTGTATGTCCTCCATGTCCGAACAACATCGCTTTGGTTCACGCCGAGACGTCTGGGCACTTCCGTTGCTGAGAACCCTTCCTGGCACAAAGTACCAATCCGGACGCAATCGAACCACGGTATAAACCGTCTAAGCCGTGTACATTCTTTGTGGTGGAATTGATCGGCTGTCGGAACCCCTCCGTCTAATAGGCGCTGCTCAAGCATGGTTTTTTATATCTCTTGGCGGGTTTAGTGACATCTCTGAACAGTCAAAGAGACTGTGTCTGTGATACAATATTCACAGTCAATGTCTATCTTCAGGAGTTCTGGGAACCGGGGTGATGCAAAACTTTTCTTGGTGTGTGTATTATATATGCCTAAAGTGCGCGTCATTTACGACGACGGCCGAGTTTAGGTTCGTTCTGCGCATCTGACGTCACAAAACACAGTCAGCCAATGAACAGAGAACGACGTTGCCAGAGCTGGACTGCAGTGCAGAGCACGGACGAGTGTCTTCAGTTTTAGAAACATTCAGTAATAAATAAAGTAATTGAAAAAAAGCAATGTCTTGATAGCAGACTTTCTTTTATAGAAAGTTTGGGGAAAGCATTCTTTATACCAATTGCTTCATATTCTATTAATTAATTAAATCAAACAAACAATAAGCCTTCTAATTCAGGCGATAGCATGGAAAGGTGTTTGTATCATTCTCAGTAACCGCTTTTTCGCAATAAAGAACAGTGGTAATTGTTTATTTCCTATTGTACCTCGACGAAACGTGAGTAACACATAGTCATACCAACAGTGTTTGTCGGTATTTTGCTTGATATTTTGAAGTCATCCGCCGGGAGATCTTTTGAGTGACGAGTTGTGCACCGGCACGGTAGCTCAGCGAGTTCCATCAGAGAGCTGGTCGGGCTCTGTAATAAAAAACTGAGTGGAAGGATCAACAAACGAACTTACCGGATGTCATGTGATGTCCGCAACGCCAAACCCAACGATCCACAACGAACACGAAAAAAAAAATAAAGTTGTGTTAGCGTAATGGTTAAAGTGTATTGCTGCTAAGTGAAAGGTTCTGAGTTGAAACCTTGTGTGGTGCTTAAAATTTTCTTTATTTATAAACAGTATGGAAGTGTCTTACTTCATGAATTTTATTCGTTTGAATGTAATTTTTTGAAATTTCTGGTGGCAACTAAAGTCGATCATACGGAATGTATACGCTATGGACTTTTACTTCTGAAAACTCTTCACAATTTCGTGCAATGGTTTACTACATATAATGCTGCACAATAACTGCTTTGAACATCGAAACAAAATTAATTCCTTTATGGGGGGAAGGTATCAGTCAAGAAGATGTGTAAAAATCTAATTCTTAGGCCAAATAGTTTTTGTGAAATCGAATGATAAAGTGTGTCAAAGCAGTCGAAACACCATGTGTCTGCACAGGCGAGCAGTGCAGTGATGACAAAATCGCTCACAGCGAGGAATGCGGGGAGCACGTCTGTGTAGCAGCGAAAGGCTTAACGTGGCCATGGTGGCTTTACATCATAAAGTGCGCGCTCCCCCCTAAACGTAAGTTTGCGAACTATACTATGGCGCTGCTTCTCTCGGCGCGTGCAACTGCCAACGCAGCAATCTCCCGCGTCTGGGCGGGCATGCGCGAACCGCCAAGATAAAAGAATTCAACTATAGGGTTGCCGTATCTAGCTGGGACCTCGTTGGGACACTCTGAGGTCGGGGTGAAATGTCTGTGGACGCCCCAGGATGAAGCAACAACTAAACAGGCATGGGAAATTGCAGGCTGTTTAACACAAGTCATTTGTTACTTCACAAGAGACCAACAATATAATATTGCGCAGAAAAATTTTACAATTCAGCTGTCTGGCGAAAATTACATTCCTTCTGAATTCTATTATTCTATCCACATTAAAAATGGAAACTCTTCAAATCTGACTTATAGCTAAACAGCACACGAATAGGTTCTAAATATTAAATGTTTTATAAAACTGACCATAATGAGAGCCTAAACAGTGAAACGAGGCTATTGAGCATTTTCAAGATACAGACGTGTGTAACATCATACACTCCTGGAAATTGAAATAAGAACACCGTGAATTCATTGTCCCACGAAGGGGAAACTTTATTGACACATTCCTGGGGTCAGGTACATCACATGATCACACTGACAGAACCACAGGCACATAGACACAGGCATCAGAGCATGCACAATGTCGGCACTAGTACAGTGTACATCCACCTTTCGCAGCAATGCAGGCTGCTATTCTCCCATGGAGACGATCGTATAGATGCTGGATGTAGTCCTGTGGAACGGCTTGCCATGCCATTTCCACCTGGCGCCTCAGTTGGACCAGCGTTCGTGCTGGACGTGCAGACCGCGTGAGACGACGCTTCATCCAGTCCCAAACATGCTCAATGGGGGACAGATCCGGAGATCTTGCTGGCCAGGGTAGTTGACTTACACCTTCTAGAGCACGTTGGGTGGCACGGGATACATGCGGACGTGCATTGTCCTGTTGGAACAGCAAGTTCCCTTGCCGGTCTAGGAATGGTAGGACGATGGGTTCGATGACGGTTTGAATGTACCGTGCACTATTCAGTGTCCCCTCGACGATCACCAGTGGTGTACGGCCAGTGTAGGAGATCGCTCCCCACACCATGATGCCGGGTGTTGGCCCTGTGTGCCTCGGTCGTATGCAGTCCTGATTGTGGCGCTCACCTGCACGGCGCCAAACACGCATACGACCATCATTGGCACCAAGGCAGAAGCGACACTCATCGCTGAAGACGACACGTCTCCATTCGTCCCTCCATTCACGCCTGTCGAGACACCACCGGAGGCGGCCTGCGCGATGTTGGGGCGTGAGCGGAAGACGGCCTAACGGTGTGCGGGACCATAGCCCAGCTTCATGGAGACGGTTGCGAATGGTCCTCGCCGATACCCCAGGAGCAACAGTGTCCCTAATTTGCTGGGAAGTGGCGGTGCGGTCCCCTACGGCACTGCGTGGGATCCTACGGTCTTGGCGTGCATCCGTGCGTCGCTGTGGTCCGGTCCCAGGTCGACGGGCACGTGCACCTTCCGCCGACCCCTGGCGACAACATCGATGTACTGTGGAGACCTCACGCCCCACGTGTTGAGCAATTCGGCGGTACGTCCACCCGGCCTCCCGCATGCTCACTATACGCCCTCGCTCAAAGTCCGTCAACTGCACATACGGTTCACGTCCACGCTGTCGCGGCATGCTACCAGTGTTAAAGACTGCGATGGAGCTCCGTATGCCACGGCAAACTGGCTGACACTGGCGGCGGCGGTGCACAAATGCTGCGCAACTAGCGCCATTCGACGGCCAACACCGCGGTTCCTGGCGTGTCCGCTGTGCCGTGCGTGTGATCATTGCTTGTACAGCTCTCTCGCAGTGTCCGGAGCAAGTATGGTGGGTCTGACACACCGGTGTCAATGTGTTCCTTTTTCCATTTCCAGGAGTGTAGATTAAAGGTCGACCTGCGACAGCTATCGCACAACTTGCATACGGGCCGCTAGACGCCGCCGCGAGCGCTAAGAGTATATTGCGGTCGCAGGCGCGCGTGTTGCGTACGGGCCGCGAGGTGCCGCCACGAGCGCAACCGTATGCAAGAGCCGACTGAGTTCGGCCAGCTCTCATTTTGTTGTCATCTCATTTTTGTCTATTCTCTTGTTTGCTTAGTTGCTTAGCTCAGATTCGTTATTGGCTCATGTTATTGTGCTCTCTTTCAGGCATTGATTTACTCCCAATTGAGAAATGCTCATTCTGGCATTTCACTTTTGCGTATTTCTCGTTTTGCTGATAATATGCTCCTTAGCCTTTTTTCCAGTTCAATTGATTAATATAGTCTCGTGTACTGTTTGTTCACTTCAGCCTGTTCATATTTTGATGTTCATTAAATACTGTAATATTATCGGAAGCATTTCTTCCCTTGAACTTGTGTAAATGTAGGATTTGTTCTGTGACACAGGTGTAAGGTTTTGAATATAAATTATATACAAAACTGTGCTTTAAAAGGAATTTTTTTTTTCAATTTGTACCACATCAGGCGACGATTTTGTGATATAAGCGAGAGATTTTAGGGACGAACCCATGGAAATCGCTTAAGTGATCCCCTTTAAAAATAAAAATTTGTGTGACACTGTAGGCACCGAAAATTTACATATATATAAAATAATACGTCACACTGGAGGCACCGGAGTGATTTCGCTTAAGCCTGTTTCTAAAGTAAGTTCACAATTTATTCATCAAAATAGGAGTTATATGAATAATCTCTATTTTTCTAGTAAAAGCTGGCATTCTGCAAATCTATGTCTGTTTTCTTTTTCATGAAAACGAGCGTATCAGCAATCGATAATTACAAATGGATTCTTCCAAATCGACGGTTCAGCTGGTTAAACGAGGTATTTGGTGAGCAACAGACTTTATTTTGTCCTAGTGGTTTATCTGCCTGTAGAACACCCAAGTGTAGTGAATAGTTTCCAACCGATACTTAGTGAACAATTTTCCTTTCCTACGGTACGTAGCGTAGCGGGTAGTGCTGTAGATAAGTGGAACCACGTCCAAGTGTAATCGAAACAGGGCGCCGCGTAAGTGTGAGGGACATGCGTCCCTGAATGTTTATCCGTATTTCGTGTGACCACTACCCTAAGATTTGAAATTGACGTTTGTAATCATGGATATAAAGGAAGTAGGCGAAGCACAATTGGTGACTTGAGACTGAGGAATTAGAAGTGGCTGGAAATCTTCCCACTATACAAAAGCAATTACGAATAATGACGAGTACCATTTCCGCTATATTTTTTCAAGTAGGTGAGATGAATTAAATACAGGAAGCTGTGTCGATGCGAGTAGATGACATACATAAAAGTCAGGAAGCTGTGTCGATACGAGTGAATGACATTCATAAAAATCAGGAACCCGTGTCGATACGAGTAGATGGCATACATAAAAGTCAGGAATCAGTGCCGGCACAAGTAGGCGATATGTCTCGTAAGATAGGGCAAATTTCTCATAATCAAACACAAACGGCTCAAGAAATAATAAATCTCACACACGAACACGAGGACGCGGTGAGAGACTTAAATTCGGATGTAAAACGGTTAAAAGGAAATCAAGGTGCTCTCGAGGTTATAGTAAATCAGTTGTCTACGACACTCGACGAATTGTCATTAAAGCATACGGAAATATCTGTAGAAATAGATTCTCGGGTAAAGGAAGCCGTAAATTCCGTTTCAAAAGAACAAGAAAGACAATCGATTGATCGAACTGCTCAGATTTCTGAAGTAAAAATGCAAGTTACTCAGAAATTATCTCAATGGCGAATGGGAGTAAATGACCAATGAAACAAATTTATGATGAGCTTACCGATATTAAAGAGGTAGTAAAGAGTGATGTTTCCACGCCGACGCGTGGAGAGAACGTACTAAATGCTAGTACACAAAAGCGGGGGCAAGCCACTGAAGTAAATTCTGAGGTAACTCGGGATCAGGAATCATATTCATTACCGGGGGCTACGACACCTTATGTAAATGTCATTATGGAGGAACATTATCAAACACAGGAGGGGTCAGTCATTCTCACCTGAGTGGAGTGCATCCAGTAATATTTATTTGTTCATTTCGTGGCGTGTTACCCACAAAATGGACGGAATTACCAAAGATGCGTTACGTAAGTGGATTTATGTTAAATGATGCGGCCTTGTGGGCCACTGAAGTCATTGTAAAATGTTCCACATACGACGAGCTTGAAGAAAGGTTCCTCGCGAAATATTAGGCTTTAGGGGTAAAGCAACGACTTCGTGAGGCTGTATTGAACCCCGAGCAGTTTAGTTATAGCAAATAAATGCTCCGAAAGTATTTCGAGAAGTATCTGAATAAAACGAAATACTGGGACGAGCCAATTTCGCATAAAGATTTGTTGTGCATTCTTAAGAGTAAGATGCCTATTCATATACGCGAAAAATTAATTCACGCCCCAGGCGCAAACGTTGATGAGTTTATGACCATACTAGATACAATTGATTTGATGCAGGAGGATGTGCGGGCAAGATCTCTAAATCACAGTCAGTCGTGGAGGAATGGAAATTTTCAGCGTCGCGAGCCGGCTGGCGGAGAACCCGGCTCGGCGTACCAAAGCCAAGATAATAACATGGCGTACGGCTACGGTAGAACAGGCCGGTGGGAACGAGGTGCTGCGGATAGGAGGCTAGAACGTAGGTTCACTCCAGGATACTACAATAATAACGAAACGACACAAAACAGATATCCAGGGAGAAAGAATACACAGACACTAAACCCGATAAATCAAAACTGGCGACAGCATCCGCCACCAATAGTATTCGATGAAGTAAATGATACCGAAATGCGGCCGATTTCTCAGCCAGCGGAAAACAAATTACCGCCGCATTAAGTCCCGAAGTGCAGGCGGGTGGGCGAGATAGGGACGATTCTGATTTAAGATTAGAATGATGGCACTGACATAAGCAATGAATTGTATAACGAGGACACTAAATACAGCACCAATCAGCCGGCAGTTATAAAACCTGCCGTTAAATTACTAATCGAAGGTATTTCAGTGAACGCAGTATTGATACTGGATCTGATATTAATGTGATTTCTAAGGACTTATTTAGACAGATCACTAAAGCAAAACGGGTACCAATATTGCCGGTTAGCAATTGTAACGTTTTTGGAGCGATTGGAGGGAGAAGTAGAAGCGTTAAAATACAAGCCCAATTAGAGATAGAATTGGAAAATGTAGCGATTGAATGCACGCTCCTCATAATTGATGCACTGATAGTGGGCTGTATTTTAGGGTTTTACTTTTTGCAAGAAAGGGACGCAAATAACGTCTTTTCTAACGAGATATGTGAGTTGAAGGTCAAACAGAAAATAGTCTCTCTAAAATTACTGAGGATAACCGACACACATGGAAGGTTTTGCCCGGATATACAGATGAAGTTCATTTCAAGAATTAAAACTACAGGCTCAGGGAATCATGTCCATGAAATAAAATCTGACCGACATGAACAAATGTTGAAAATTGTCTCTGAATCTGCTCAGCTGTCCTCAGAACAGCGTTCTGAATTGTTTAAGGTTCTCGTGAAATACGATCGAGTATTCGAAGAAAAACCTGGTGCGATTGGGGGATATGAATATAGGATCAATGTCAGGCCACATAAAACCTTCTGTCATAGTTCGTACCGAGTACAATGGACAAAAAGAAACGCAGTTAGTAATGAAATTCAAAAGATGCTTGCATGGAACATCATAGAACCATCTGACAGTCCCTATTCGAGCCATAACTTGCTGTAGACAAACCAAATGGACAAGTATGACTAGTTCTCGACGCAAGAGAATTCAATAAAACCATAATAACGGTGAGAACAAGGCCCAAGAGTATACACGAATTGATACAGAGATATCATGGCGTAAAATATTTTTCTAGCCTCGATCTCAGAGTTCCTATTGGCAAATTCCTATTGCGGCACAATCTAGGAAATATACTGCCTTCATTCACGCAGGAAGAAGCTATCAATTCAAAGCTTTACCAATCGGTTTAAATATAAGCTCAGGTGTCTATATTGCGGAATTTGCTGAAGCACTGGGTCCCGAACTTGTGAGTAAGATATTACTGTTTGTAGAAGACATTTTAATAGCCACAAATTGTTGGGAGGAACATATGGAAATACTGGAGAATGTATTAAATAAGTTTTTGCATGCTGCTATTATAGCTAAATTGTGTAAATCGAAGTTTGCACTAGAGAAAATAAAAATTTTGGGCCATGATTCGTATGGTATCCTTACAGATGGTGAAAAATTGAATGCCATAGCGAAATTTCCAGTGCCCAGAACAAAACGGCAATTAAAAGATTTTCTGGAACTCGCGTCATTCTATCGCCGATATGTTCCAAATCAAATACTAAATGCGGAGCCATTGTTGCGTCTTCTCAATATGAATACGTACTGGTATTGGTCTCCGGAATGCCAGTCGGATTTTGAAAAAATCAGAGAAGCTTTATTAAATCCCAAATTACTCTGTCATCCTGATATGAGTACTGAATTTTGTTTGTATGCAGACGCATCCTATGTGGGATTAGGATCATGTCTGTTCGAAGTTCAAAATATTGATGGACAATTGCATTCGCGAGTAGGACTTTAACCTCATGTGAACGATCTCACTATACTACAGAATTGGATCTACTTGCCATTCTGTGGTCGTTCCGAAAATTCCATTATTATTTAGCTGGTGCACATGCCAAAGTCAATTGCGATCATAAGGCGCTAAGCTTTTTGCATAGTTGCAAACTCCTACATGCACAACTTGCAAGGTGGTCTCTTGCTTTGCAAGAATACAGTTACGAGATAGTGTATATCAGTGGTAAGGACAACATTGTTGCTGACACCCTATCTCGGATGCCCCAAGGACTAAACGAATATTCCTCATCCTCAGATCTAACATTGGAATTTAACGTGTTTCTAATGAAAGATGAGGCAAATAGACAGTATTTTGTTGACTTAGGTGAAAATATAGCAGCATTGCAAGATGCCAACCCTCGGTGGAACTCTCTTAAACAGGAGCTATTGAGCGGTCGTAATCAAAAAATCAGCAACCATTATAGACTCGAAAAACAAGTGCTATTTTATTGGAAGAATCCTGCATCTTAAATGTGGTGCGTATGTATTCCGGTTTATTGACTAGACCGTTTAATATGGTATACTCATAACACCTGGGAGCACTTTCGGGTTATTAAGTGTGCTAATAAAATTGGGACATGTTGTTATTTCCCCAATCTTAGAAGGAATGTCCAGAACTTGATTCGAACTTGTGTAATTTGTCAAAAGGCGAAAGCCATAAATATATGTAGAACTACACCCAATTTTACCAGACTCTCCATTGCAGATTTTAGCGGTCGATGTTTTCGGGCCATTCCCAGTGGGCGTTACCAGATGATTTTACGAAGTACCTCAGAATTTATGTTTTTAAGTAGGCCAAAAGCTCTTCCATTCTTCGAAAATTAATTGCTGACTTTTTACTGCACGTGGGAAAACCGCAAGCGATGTTGTCAGACAATGCGACCACATTTATCTCAAGCACGTGGTAAAGATGTTTGGCCACCCTACAAATTAGGCAAATACTTGTCTCCCAATATCATCCGGAGGCGAACCCCGTAGTAAGGGTATTTCGTGAGTTTAATAGATATGTAAGGACGTATCGACATAATAACCATACTACTTGGGTCAGTTATGTAAAACCCTTTCAGGAAATAGTAAATAATCTTACGCATTCGGTGACAAACCACACTCCAGAAGAGCTCATGTTTAAAAAGCCCAAACAAAATTAGTGGACAGAAACTTGGCCGAAATTTGCGAATCAAGGCATCTCTTTCGACGAAAAGATCAGGCAGACGACCATTTTTCTACGTCACTAAGCACAACTGAGGAGGAAATATTTTGATAATAGACCAACTGGGAAAAGAACATTCATAGTCGGTGATTAAGTCCTCATTAGATGTCATGTGAAATCGTCAATATTGTCAAAAAAGAATAAAAAGTGGCAGCTATTATATACTGGACCTTTTTTAATAGAGAATATACACAATCCCGGCGTGTATCTATTAATGTATCCCGGTGCCCTTAAACAAAAGGGACTATATCCTCATCAAGACATTAAAAATTTTATAGAGTAAAAAAAACCAGAATGACTGTACAGATAACCATCTTGGACTGAACATCATATCTTGCTACTAATAAATTTTCTTTTTCACTGTTTTATTCAAAATCTTAAGCTAAACAGTTAACCGTCTAAAGATGTTTCCTACACTCATAAAAAAATTGAAGTACAACACCTAAAAATTGATTATATTATTTGATGTGTGAAAGTACAGGAGGTTATAACGAAATAATGTAGTATCAAGGTAACACATTTTCTATATAAGATTTAAGTGTGTCAAGCAGAATTTTGTAAAGATGCTTCCGGTAAAATGTTGATAAAACAAATATTTTTAATGCAAAGGAATAAGGATAATGTAGTATAAGGAACAACATAAAATGTTTTTTTCTTTAAAATAAGTACTACATAAAATGTGTATTTTTCTTTAAATAAGTACTAAACAAATATAAGACCAACTGTAAAATTTTTCCTAATATAACAGGACAATTAGGTCACAAATAGTGGAAACATAGCATGTGACAATATCTTACGAGAGTTATAGTTCTCTATATGCACATCAATACAAGAAAAGACTCGGAAGGGTCAAGTACTTTCAACTAGTAATTCATGAAAGATAAGTTACTTGCACTCATTCAGGAATACTTTTCTCTCCATTTTTTTCTTTCAATAGATATGAATACGTACTACTTTATATATATGAATAATCGTTTGAGACTAGATATGAGAGGCAAAAAAAAAAAAAAGGAAACGAAGTCGTGTGAATATAAACAAGAACGATGTTGACTATAGCTAATAGTCGCATAGCTAATAGTCGCACGAAATTCGTAGCGCCTAGAACTGGTAGTACTTAACATTCTGAGTAGTGATAAGCCCAAAAAGGGCAAAGAAACAAGGAAATATGTACAATGTACATAAAATACAAAAATTGTTTTTATGTCTAAACAAAAGAGAATACCTAAGTCATAGGACAGGTAAACGATGTACCCTATCAAGAATGAGTGCCACACCATTGCTTGACCTGAGGACCTTCACAAAAAGAGCAATATTCAAAATTTCTAGGTGCTATTGGACTACTTATTTAACCACACTCAAACTATGTCAATAGCCAGTATATTGGAAAGGTTAAGGATTTATAAATGTTACCTTATATATTGGAAACGTATGTGTGTTGAACATCAATACTCAAAGGACTCGGATAATTTGGGGTCTTTCGAGTCAACCTGACATATATCCTTGTTGAAAAATAACTTCTCGATGCAAAAGGTTGGATAGATATATGTGTGTGTGTGCTATATATTTCTATACACATTTTTAAAGTCGTACCTTCGAAGTTAACGAAGTACACTACATAAACGATTTCCAGACGTTTCCATGTACTGTAGATGTCACAATGTATATACAATGAATTTTCAAATAGTGTAAATGCCTGATAATCATTGCACCTTTTGTAGTAAAATAAAACCTGTAAAATAATTAAATATATACACCAAAACATCAACTGTAATATTGTACAATACTTTCTATTCAATAGATGTAGAAGAATATATGATAAAATGTTTTCTATTACTGTCGTCATACTTTTGAAGTATGACTAAATTGTTTTGTATTTATATCATTATATGTGATAGTCAATGATAATTTTGTGAACCACTGAATGTAAAGGTGGTAGAAACAAAGATAGTAATTTGAAAATTTAAAGTAAAATTTTGCGATCGGAGTAAACTGACAAAATGTGTCAGGCATTTAATAAATTAAGCACCTTCCACATTGGGGGCCATGTAACATAATAGATTAAGGGTCGACCTGCGACAGCAATCGCACAACTTGCGTGCGGGCCGCTAGACGCCGCCGCGAGCGCTAAGAGCGCATTGCAGTCGCAGGTGCTCGTGTTGCGTACGGGCCGCGTGGTGCCGCCACGAGCGCAACCGTATGTAAGTGCCGACGGAGATCGGCCAGCTCTCATTTTGTTGCCATCTCATTTTTGCCTATTCTCTTATTTGCTTAATTGCTTAGCTCTTATTCGTTTATGGGTCATGTTATTGTGCTCTATTTCAGCCATTCTGATTGTTTTGATTTACTCCCAATTGAGAAGTACTCATTCTGGCATTTCACTTCTGCATATTTCCCTTTTGCTGATAATATGCTCCTTAGCTTTTTACAGTTGAATTTATTAACATAGTCTCATGTACTGGTTGTTCATTTCAGCCTGTTCATATTTTGATGTTCTTTAAATACTGTAATAATTATCGGGAGCTATTCTTCCTTTAAACTTGTGTAAGGTATTCTCGATGTAGGATTTGTTCTGTGACACAGGTGTAAGGTTTTGAATATAAATTATATACGAAACTGTGCTTTAAAAGGAATGTATTTTTTCAGTTTGTACTAAACCACACGACGATTTTGTGATATGAGGGAGAAATCTGAGGTGCGAACCCATGGAAATAGTCTTAAGTGATTCCCTTTAAAAATAAAAATTTGTGTGACACTGAAAGACGTGACACTGTAGGAACCGTAAATTTATATGTACATAATTACACGTCGCACGTGGAATAGTAATAAAACACCATTTAACAGTTGAGACTTACGTCAACATTAACACTATTTCTTTAAAAACCGTGCTTCAGACAGGGAAACCGCGGAAGAGGCAGATACGATAGGCCAGGCGTTAACGAGAGTTTTAGAACAATCGTCACTACTGGGTAAATTACTCCCGATTGCTACAAGATAGAAACTCAACTTACGAGGGATGGCGTAGCGAGCCAAGATTCCGTAACGTCTCAGAGGCTACGGTGATGACACCCGCACGCACTTACACAGCCAACGCGGATAGGCTACGCCAGTTAGACCGGCGGGTAACAGATAAAATCCCGGACCAGCACCTCCAAACGCTACGAACATCTAGGAAACAGAAGAAACAGTGAGGCATATAAATCATGCATAATTATCATGGAACATATGAAAATGGTCATACCACAACAAGAAGCTCAACGTCAGCGATTTTAGAATAAGAATTACTAAAAAGATAATTAACCGTCGCATTACGAAGCGGAGTATTCTGATTACCCCAGGTTGATTCTTTCCGTATAACAATGATATCTGAAGGGCCAAATGCCTTTGGTTCATGACTTTGTGCTAAAATGATTGACGTTGAATTCACATTCACGACTGTCTAATTTTTATGGCTTTATCATTGTGGAAGTCATTTATTGGTGGGATTGTGAGACTACCCCCCCTTGGTATGAAACGTCTTATTTTCTTATTTGTAGAAAAAGAAGATTTTTTTTGGGAAATATATCTGTCATTCATCTTCTTTGTTGAGTTCTGCCATAGAGCCAATGTTTGTTATTGTTGCTGGATGAGCTATTCCTATTCTGGACTCCACCGTAGGGTTCTGAACCCAAACTTCCCCCCTCCAAGCCAATCGTCAGTAGACGATCCTGCAAAACGCTCACGGCTTCGCGTAACTGCTTATAGATGCCTGACTCCGAGGTACCCGGATCGACTGAAACCACATCAGCTAAATAACCATTGTAATGCGTAAGGTGGGTCTGAATTCTACAAATTTGCCTATACATGGGTTGAGTGGAACTCAAAATTGTAGTAGTCTGGGTAAGCTCGTCAATGGCTACCGAAATACGTGAGAGAAACGCACCCGGAAAACCGATGACGTCCGACGACAACATTAAAGATAAGTGGCTCGCTGCGCGGAGACGAGCGGTAAGGTCAGTAACAGCACCCTCCTTTTGCAATCCACGTATCTTTAATTCGTAGATCAACTGTTCCATCTTGAGATCAGCAATCCTGGGTATTTGTAGAACATAAACTGTGGCCATGGTCTCCTATGAACACACAAACAAGTAATCAATACCAAACAAGATAAAATTACATAAAACAAACGTACAGAAACTGCAAGTCATGTGTACAATGCTTGTTCCCCTGTCCCCCCCCCCCCCACCCCTCCCGCCGCAGATCAGCTCTACTCAGCTACCAGTTGCAACGTGATGGTTACGTGCAAACCGGTGACAAGTAAAATAATAAGTACAAAGGACTTGCAAGATTCAACTAATTTATTACTGATCAACAGTTTATCCCAAAGGCCACAGTATTTACCCAAAAACTTTGTACAATTGTCTCTTATGCACAAATCAGAAATATACATTACACAATACCTTCCTTATTGAATTAGGTGCTAACAAGTACTTCTTACAAGCGCTTCAATAATAAAAGATAACATCAGTACAACTTAACAATTTAACAAGGGCACTTGAATAAGTTTCGTTTGAACAGGATACACGAGTAAAAAAATACATTACACATAACCTTTCTGTTTGAATTACTTGCAAACAAAAACTTCGTTTAACTTCAGTACTAACAGTAACCCTTTCCAATAATAAAAGTTCCGAAGGCAAAACCCAGTCTGCCCGCCAACCCACCAGCACCACCACCGGCCAACGAGGCAAATATAGGCCACGCCAGAGGGAAACAATCGATCCGGGTGTATCGAACGGAGAAAGCAACTGGCTCCGGCGCCTACCCACGTATCAGCAGGAAGTGGGTGTGACATCCTTTTTAACTATTTATTACAATTTTAAAAACGCAAACATTACCAGAAAGGGAAATAGTTACTATAATACTTGATACAATAAATGGTACACAATTTCCAACAGTTGATTCCAATGACTCAGGCCAATTGAACGTAGAATTGAATGACTAACTCCCCAGCTAGTACACAGATAAATGATGTTTAGAATGCACCGAAAATTGAACACTTCATTTATGATCAAGTCTCCCCACATAAGTTCTATACCCAGGGCAGCCCACACTCCGTGCTTGCATTAAATAGCACCGGTAGAATAACCAGACTCAGATCCCGCTATCTCGGCGAAGTCTTTCAGCAGAGCCCAACAGTTTCCAGTACCAGCAGGAAGTCTTTCTTAATCACTTGTAAAAACAATAAGTTCAGTGGCGGGTGCACTGACAGCGACCAAAAATGTTAACACGGCGGCGCAGCCGGCGGCGTGCTGCAGGAAGGCGAGCCGACTCATCCACTCTCCCAAACGGACAGCTTGATCACCAGCGAGGTGGCGTTGTGGCCGGCCAGGACCGGCTGCCAACAGACGGCGCCACACTTGCACCGCTGCCGCCGCCGCGCCACAGCAAGTCCCGACGAGCCGGCGCGGCAATACAAGTCGCCGCGACGCTTGACGACTTCATGTCGGCACAATTCTTCCACTCTAATTTTTGTTCCAGCACAAAATCCTTAGTTGAAACGGACAGTTTCAGAACCAAATAAACAGGTACACCTGCCTAATGTCGTGTGGGTCCCTCGTGAGCACGCAGAAGTGCCGTAACACGACATGTCGTGGGTTCGACTAATGTCTGAAGTAGTGCTGGAGCGAATTGACACCATGACTCCTGCAGAGCTGCCCAAAAATCCGTGAGAGTACGACGGGGATGGAGGTCTCTTGTGAACTGAACGTAGCAAGGCATCAAAAAAAAAAAAAAAAAAAAAAATGGTTCAAATGGCTCTGAGCACTATGGGACTTAACATCTATGGTCATCAGTCCCCTAGAACTTAGAACTACTTAAACCTAACTAACCTAAGGACAGCACACAACACCCAGTCATCAAGGCATCCCAGAGTTGTTCAATAATTTTCATGTCTGGGACTTTGGTGGGCAGCGGAAATGTTTAAACTTTTTTCCTGAAGCCACTAAAGCAATTCTGCACACGTGGGGTGTATCATTGTCTTGCGGGAATGGCTCAAGTCAATAGGAATGCACATTGCTCATGAAAAGGTGGACAAGATCCTTACAAACGTGTCACCTATCAGAGTCGTATCTAACTGTGTCAGGAGTCCCATATCACTCCAACTGCACACGCCCCATACCATTAAAGAGCCTCCACAAGTTTGAACAGGCTCTGCTGACATGCAGGATCCATGCATTCATGAGGTTATCTCAATACCCGTACTCGTCCATCCGCTCGATACAATTTGAAATGAGACTCGTCCGACGAGGCAACATGTTTAAAGTTATCGACAGTACAATAACGGTGTTGACGGGCCCAGGTGAGGCGTAAAGCTTTGTGTCGTGTAGTCATCAAGGGCACACCAGTGGGACTTCGACTCCGAAAGCCCATATCTACGAAGTTTCGTTAAATCGTTCGCACGTGTTGATAGACCGGTATTGAAATCTGTAGCAATCTGCGGAAGGGTTGCACTTTTGTCACGTTGAACGAATCTATTCAATCGTCGTTGGTCCTGTTCAAACAGGATCTTTTTCCGCCCGCCGAGATGGAGATTTTGTGGTTCAAATGGCTCTTAGCACTATGGGACTTAACATCTGAGGTCATCAGTCCCTTAGACTTAGAATTACTTAAACCTAACTAACCTAAGGACATCACACACATCCATGATCAAGGCAGGATTCGAACCTGTGACCGTAGCAGCAGCGTGGTTCCGGACTGAAGCGCCTAGAACCGCTCGGCCACAACTGCCGGCGGAGATCTGATAGTTTTCTGGAATCCTGATATTTACGGTACACTCGTGAATTAGTAGGACGGAAAAAAAACCACTCCATCGCTATCTCGGAGATGGTGTGTCCCATCGCCCGTGCCCCGACTAGAACGCAACGTTCAACCTCACTTCAATCTTGATAACCTGCGATTGTAGCTGCAGTAACCTATATAACAACAGCGTCAGACACTTGTCTAATATAGGTGTTGCCGACCTCAGCGACGTATTCTGCCAGTTTACATATCTCCGTATTGGAATATGCATACCTACACCAGTTTCATTGGCGCTCCAGTGTAAAACTGACGAATGTAGTAGACTGATAGAAGTAGAAGGTACGTTCCAATGTTTTAACAGTTATTTCAGTATGCACCCTACTCTTAATTTTTCCAAAGGACATTATTGCAACATAGTTGAGGCTTAAGTTATTTAACCCACATTACGATTTCAACGGTAATTTTCATGCTTAACCCTATGGAAAGCGATGTGGGAAAAACATCTTTAAAATTGACGTTCGACAGTACACATTAAATTCAATGTTCTAACATTAATTTTTGTAAGTTATGTAACTCACATTATAATTTAAAAAGTGATATACATACACACATCAAAAAAAGTTTTGCATCACCCAGGTTCTCAAAACTCCTGAAGACAGACGTTGAATGTGGATATTACATCACAGACACAGTCCCTTTCACTGTTAAGAGATTCCACTAAACCCGCTCAAAGATGTCAACAACCATGCATGAGCAGCGTCTATTAGACGCAGGGGGTCTGACAGACGATCAGTTCCAGTCTTACCACCAGAATGGAGGTACACGAATCGTGTTGTCTGTAGTTCAACCATGCCTAGACGGTCAATAACGCGGTTCGATGGCGTACGCATTGTTACCGTGTCCCAGTAAGGGCTCTCAACAAGGGAAGTGTCGAGGCATCTCGGAGTGATCCAAAGCGATGTAGTTCGGACATGGAGGAGTTACAGAGAGACAGGAACTGTCGATGACATGCCTCGCTCTGGCCGCCCGTGGGCTACAACTGCAGTGGATGACCGCTGCTTACAGATTATGGCTCGGAGGAACCCTGACAGCAACGCCATTAAGTTGAATAATACTTTTCGTGCAGCCACAGGACGTCGTATTACGACTCAGACTCTGCGCCATAGGCTGCATGATGCGGAACTTCACTGCCGACGTCCAGGGCGAGGTCCATCTTTGCAACCACGACACCATGCAATGCGGTACAAATGGGTCCAACAACATGCCGAATCGACTGCTCAGGACTGGAATCATGTTCTCTTCACCGATGTGTCGCATATGCCTTCAACGAAGCAAACGTCGGAGACGTGTTTGCAGGCAACCCGGTCAGGATTAACGCCTTGGACACGCTGTCCAGCGAGTGCAGTAAGGTAGCCTGCTGTTTTGTGGTGTTATTATGTGGGGCTGATATACGCCAATGGTGGGCATGGCCGTACTTGACGTAAACGCCATCCTCATACCGATATTGCAACCGTATTGGCAGCGTATTGACGGGGCATTCGTCTTCATGGACGACGATTCGTGCCCCCGTTGTGCACATCTTGTGAATGACTTCCTTCAGTATAGCGGCAGCATGTTCTCCAGACATGAACCCTATCGAACGTGCCTGGAGTTGATTGAAAAGGGCTGTTAACGGACGACGTAACCCACCAACCACTCTGAGGGACCTATGCCGAATTGCCGTTGAGGAATAGGACAATCTGGATCAACAGTGCCTTGATGAACTTGTGAATAGTATGACATGATGAATACACGCGTCCATCAATGAAAGAGGACGTGCTACTAGGTATTACAGGTACCAGTGTGTACAACAATCTAGAGCACCACCTCTGAAGGTCTCACAGGTGGTACAACATGCAGTGCGTAGTTTTCATGAGCAATAAATAGGATGGGAATGATGTTTATGTTGAACTCTATTCCAATTTTCTTTATAGGTTCCGGAATTCTCGGAACTAAGGTGATGGAAACTCTTTTTGATGTGCGTATTAATTAAATCAAATTAAATTACTGCAACATAGCTGAGGCTAAAGTTATTTAATACACAGTACGGTTTCAACAGTAATTTCCATGTTTAAACTTATGGAAATCGACGTGCAAACAACGCCTGTAAAATTGGCTTTCGACACTACAAAATAAATTTAGTCTTCGAATATTAATTGTTATAAATTATGTAACCCGCATCTTAGTTTAAAGAGTCATACAAATATTTAGAGGTATGAGAAAGGTTATATGAAGGTCACTTACAAAATCGATATCGAACAATAAGAAACAAAGTTAATGTTCAATTTAATGTTTCACACAGATTAGCTATCTATCTCCTAGAATTTATTTTATCTTTGAACATGCAGATTGAAGACCTACAGTTTGGCATCAGGACTTAGTGTGTTTTCGTTTTCTAGGAACTTACAACGGTATACGGCAACATATTTCTTGACAGAAGTTGTATATCATATTTAGAATGGAAATGCTGACGCAGAAGAAGTTTCACAATTTAATAACAAGGAGAATGCTTCTATTCAGCTCTGTATCAGACTACGTACTTACTGTTCAAGAATATTGCAACAGCTTAATTTTCATCTTCAACAACGAGCCTGCTCCATTTCCCTCTAAGACGTTTACTCCTATTTGGTGTATGAGCCCGTTATGGAGCTCGTTATACTGTAATGTAAGTGTATTAACTGCTTAGGATTGCTTTTGTTGAAGTCATAAGTCTTCTTAAAGGTTAAATGCGGTGCAATATCAGTTCCTATCATATGGAAAGATCTTTCTCTCCAAGATTCTTGTTGTAAATAGTACAGCTGTCCCCTCCCACATTTCAGAGTCTCCTCTCTTCCGTATGACCCCATCCTTTCTCCCTGATAATCAAATTCACAAGATATTATATCCATATAATATGCTGTACTGTGGCGTTACACATCTGTGAAGTCTTTTGTTAAGTCCATTCATATACTTATAATGTCTGTGTAGAACATAATGTTTCTGCACCATTTCAGTGCAGTAATGTGTTCATTGTAAATAAGTATTACAGTAGTTGTATTACATGTTTCTTACCTTATAAATAAAAATAAAACTTTTTTATTTTAAATTCAGTGCAATAGTATTTGTAAAATGACTCTTAGTGTTCATTAAAAAATGACGATCATTCCACTTGGGACCTGTGGAATGGTACATTAGCTTATTTGTTTTAGTTTAAATATTTGTCATGTATTGTTGTTTTTCTGACATGTTCCACATCCTGGAGGACCTCCTCACTACGGATCAATTGGAATGAAAGTAAATCTAATCTAATCTAATCTAATTTGTCCATAGCTACTTTGTGTACTACATGACGGTTGTGTTTTTCGTATAGATATGAATTGTTTGGAGGTCACTTATCTTAGGATAAACCATCCTTTTACAGCTACGAAATGTGTTTGATGTTATGTAAAATTTTTATTAATTCCTGTCTGAGGATAGCATTGAAAGCTAAAAGCCGATTCACAAAAAAACTAGGAAATATATGTTAATTTAGAGTCTCAGAACAGTGTATTTCATTGTATAAAAAGACATATAGCGTTATGTAGTTGCTTGAAAATGAAAGGAACACCGAAGTCGCAATACCGCGTACTGTAAAATGCATACTGATGCTGTGGACCCATGTTAAAAGAACTCACTCGTCTAAGTTCTTCGCATTCACTGTCATAATTTCAATCCTTGGTGTTATTCGTTGCTTGCTCAACGTATAGATTCAATAACACTGGGAATAGGCTAAACCGCTGCCTCACACTTATCAACTATCGCTTCCCATTCACATCTTTCGATTCTTATATTCAAAGAAGGGCAATAAGTAGCTATGGAGAATGAAACAAAAGATGTGTGCGGCTGTTTATGCTAAAAGAGAATCATCCATTCAACGTAGATATATCTCCTCTCAACGAAGTGAAGGATGAAGTCTGACAACTAACAGAAATATAAAATGTGCTCTACAGTCTCCACCTCATTAACTGGAATGTACCCACTGGAAATTAATACTGGCCAAGAGGATGGCTTTTGGCTTTAGAGAGGCTTTACCACTCATTTCACCTAATGGAGACGTAAATGCTGAGTCCGCTTAAAATTTCTAAAATTATTCATGTAGCCCGCTTTCAGAGAACAATGGTATGTACTAAGAAGGGCCACTGTTGGTACGTGCCCCTTCGGCGCCACAGTGATACTGGACCCGGTTTCTGTTTGCAGTATAATGAACTCTCACACAAAGACACACTGAAGAATTCACTTGTTAGGTGTAGCATTTTTATCTACCGCTGCTTGGGAGAACAACGGAAGTGTAGTGGAAGAAGAACAATGTTAACTGTTACTGACGAAACAGATTTTCCGTCAAAAAGGAACAAACACTTAGCAAGCCGTTCAATGTGGCATAATGTGCACTTTGTAGCAAATTAAGGTAAACAAGACACAAAGTGTACGCGATAATCATAAGAGAAACGATAATATGAGTTACGAAACAACGAATCCTTGAATTTTCATACAACATAAAATAAAAATGAGTGGTCACATTGGAAGCGAGGTTACGGAAGATACATAAAGCGGAAATTAAATTAGTATATTAACAGTGCACATTATTAAATTACTATATTGCAATCATATGTAAGTATGAGTTCTTGTAACAACTTTCGAGAAGTTTGAGGTGCCTGAAGGGTCTTGTTGTCTCCATAGCACTAGTAGAGATTTGTAAGTCAACAGCCAATTCTTAATGTGGAGAAGTATATCTATTAGACGTCTTTCATTATAAATTACGTCTGTTTATCACTGATAGGAGTCTATATTGTAAGTACAAAATGCTTCATTCTCGAGCGATCAGCATGGTAATCGATGTATCACACCATCCGCAAGAGTATCGGACTATTAGGCCTTTCAAACCTTGAAACAGATTGCAATCAGAGAAGAAGGTATGTACAGCCAGTTTTACATAACCGTGGCGATGAAAGTAAGCAATTAATGTTTTAGTCTATAATAATTTACTGCATAAAAGAAGCATGAATTCCTAAGAAGAAGACTGTGGAAGAGGGATCTAGAAGACATTAGAAGCATCTGATATGTAGTGCTACATAGCAATGTTACTATATTACCGGCAGGATATCTAGCAACACTTGTAAGAATAAACAATGTAGTATATTTACCTTAAAATTTCAATAGAATCTGTATTTCATGTCAGAGTATAACACACAATAAGTTAAATTATGTTTCACAATGTGTTGTGTGCTATAAGCTAAACGCACTGGTTGGTTCTAGCGTCAGATCAAGAGTCCATGAGGCAGTGTGGTAAATGCATAAACGTGTTAAAATGATTTCCTCTCTTCCTCTCACCGAACTGGAACTACAGCATTGCCTTGTTGTTTGGTTCGCATGTCAAAGCCAGTGCAGCCTCTGGGTCTTTAACTGGTGTAACTCCTATAGCGCCTCTCGGTGTTGAAAAAACCAAAATAGCTCCCAAATTAGCTCCCATGTCCTTAAAATATCAGTTCACAAAATGACCCAAGTCCCTCGACAAGTAGTAATAACGATGAGTAAAAAAAAAAAAAAAATAGAGATATATATCTAGTATAGAAAGCAAAAGAGGAGAAAAGGAAAATTTAATCATAAATTTTAGAAACATGTGAAGAGGGAAAAATAGTAGAGAATATTAAAATATTAGTTATTCCAATTCGTAAGAAAATCAATATTATAGTCATAGAACGTAGGTCTGGGACGCCAAAGACTGTGGTTTTTTTTTTTTTTTTTTTTTTTTTTTTTTGTTCATCTGTCTACTGACTGGTTTCATGCGGCCCCTCCACGAATTCCTTTCCTGTGCTAACCTCTTCATCCCAGAGTAGCACCTGCAACCTACGTCCTCAATTATTGGCTTGCGTATTCCAATCTCTGTCTTCCTATACAGTTTTTGCCCTCTACAGCTCCCTCCAGTACCATGGAAGTCATTCCCTCATGTCTTAGCAGATGTCCTATCATCCTGTCCCTTCTCCTTATCAGTGTTTTCCACATATTCCTTTCCTCTACGGTTCTGCGTAGAACCTCCTCATTCCTTACCTTATCAGTCCACCTAATTTTCAACATTCGTCTATAGCACCACATCTCAAATGCTTCGATTCTCATCTGTTCCGGTTTTCCCACAGTCCATGTTTCACTTCCATACAATGCTGTACTCCAGACGTACATCCTCAGAAATTTCTTCCTCAAATTAAGGCCGGTATTTGATATTAGTAGACTTCTCTTGGCCAGAAATGCATTTTTTGCCATAGCGAGTCTGCTTTTGATGTCCTCCCTGCTCCGTCCGTCATTGGTTATTTTACTGCCTAGGTAGGAGAATTCCTTAACTTCATCGACTTCGTGACCGTCAATCCTGATGTTAAGTTTCTCGCTTTTCTCATTTCTACTACTTCTCATTACCTTCGTCTTTCTCCGATTTACTCTCAAACCATACTGTGTACTCATTAGACTGTTCATTCCGTTCAGCACATCATTCAATTCTTCTTCACTTTCACTCAGGATAGCAATGTCATCAGCGAATCGTATCACTGATATCCTTTCACCTTGTATTTTAATTCCACTCCTGAACCTTTCCATTATTTCCATCATTGCTTCCTCGATGTACAGATTGAAGAGTAGGGGCGAAAGGCTATAGCCTATTCTTACACCCTTCTTAATACGAGCACTTCGTTCTTGATCGTCCACTCTTATTATTCCCTCTTGGTTGTTGTACATATTGTATATGACCCGTCTCTCCCTATAGCTTACCCCTACTTTTTTTCAGAATCTCGAACAGCTTGCACCATTTTATATTGTCGAACGCTTTTTCCAGGTCGACAAATCCTATGTAAGTGTCTTGATTTTTCTTTAGCCTTGCTTCCATTATTAGCCGTAACGTCAGAATTGCCTCTCTCGTCCCTTTACTTTTCCTAAAGCCAAACTGATCGTCACCTAGCGCATTCTCAATTCTCTTTTCCATTCTTCTGTACATTATTCTTGTAAGCAGCTTCGATGCATGAGCTGTTAAGCTGATTATGCGATAACTCTCGCACTTGTCAGCTCTTGCCGTCTTCGGAATTGTGTGGATGATGCTTATCCGAAATTCAGATGGTATATCGCGCGACTCATATATTCCACACACCAACGAGAATATTCGGTTTGTTGCCACTACCCCCTATGATTTTAGAAATTCTGATGGAAAGTTATCTATCCCTTCTGCCTTATTTGACCGTAGGTCCTCTAAAGCTCTTTTAAATTCCGATTCTAATACTGGATCCCCTATCTCTTCCAAATGGACTCCTGTTTCTTATTCTATCACATCAGACAAATCTTCACCCTCGTAGAGGCTTTCAATGTATTCTTTCCACCTATCTGCTCTCTCCTCTGCATTCAACAGTGGAACTCCCGTTGAACTCTTAATGTTACCGCCGTTGCTTTTAATGTCACCAAAGGTTGTTTTGACTTTCCTGTATGCTGAGTCTGTCCTTCCGACAATCATACCTTTTTCGATGTCTTCACATTTTTCCTGCAGCCATTTCGTCTTAGCTTCCCTCGACTTCCTATTGATTTCATTCCTCAGCGACTTGTATTACTGTATTCCTGAATCCTGAAGTATTTCTTCTGTTACCCATGGTTTCTTCGCAGCTACCTCCTTTGTACCTATGTTTTCCTTCCCTACTTCTGTGATGGCCCATTTTAGAGATGCCCATTCCTCTTCAACTATACTGCCTACAGCGCTATTCCTTATTGCTGTATCTATAGCGTTAGAGAACTTCAAACGTATCTCGTCATTCCTTAGTAATTCCGTATCCCACTTCTTTGCGCATTGATTCTTCCTGACAAATGTCTTGAACTTCAGCCTACTCTTCATCACTACTATATTGTGATCTGAGTCTATATCTGCTCCTGGGTACGCCTTACAATACAGTATCTGATTTCGGAAACTCTGTCTGACCATGATGTAATGTAATTGAAATCTTCTCGTATATCCCGGCCTTTTCCAACTATACCTCCTCCTCTTGTGATTCTTGAACTGGGTATTCGCTATTACTAGCTGAAACTTGTTACAGAACCCAATTAGTCTTTCTCCTCTTTCATTCCATGTCTTAAGCCCATATTCTTCTGTAACTTTTTCTTCTACTCCTTCCCCTACAACTGCATTCCAGTCGCCCATGACTATTAGATTTTCGTCCCCCTTTACAAACTGCATTACCCTTTCAATATCCTCATACACTTTCTCTATCTGTTCATCTTCAGCTTGCGACGTCGGCATGTATACCTGAACTATCGTTGTCGGTGTTGGTCTGCTGTCGATTCTGATTAGAACAACCCGGTCACTGAACTGTTCACAGTAACACACCCTCTGCCCCACTTTCCTATTCATAACGAATCCTACACCTGTTATACCATTTTCTGCTGCTGTTGATACTACCCGATACTCATCTGACCAGAAATCCTTGTCTTCCTTCCACTTCACTTCACTGACCCCTACTATATCTAGTTTGAGCCTTTGCATTTCCCTTTTCAGATTTTCTAGTTTCCCTACCACTTTCAAGCATCTGACATTCCACGGCCCGACTCGTAGAACGTTATCCTTTCGTTGATTATTCAATATTTATCTCATGGTAACCTCCCCCTTGGCAGTCCCCTCCCGGAGAACCGAATGGGCGCCTATTCCGGAATCTTTTGCCAATGGAGAGATCATCATGATACTTCTTCAATTACAGGCCACATGTCCTGTGGTTACACGTTACGTGTCTTTAATGCAGTGGTTTCCATTGCTTTCTGCAGCCTCATGTCGTTGATCATTGCTGATTCTTCCTCCTTTAGGGGCAATTTCCCATCCCTAGGACAAGAGAGTGCCCTGAACCTCTATCCGCTCCTCCACCCTCTTTGACAAGGCCGTTGGCAGAATGAGGCTGACTTCTCATGTCGGAAGTCTTCGGCCGCCGATGCTGATTATTTATCAAAATTTAGGCAGTGGCGGGGATCGAACCCGGGACCGAAAACGTTTTGATTATGAATCAAAAACGCTACCCCTAGACCACGGGTCACCCAGGACAGTGTTCGTTAAATAGTCATACGGTGTAATTACGATATTCCAGTCTCTAGTCTGTCCTGGTTCGGAAGTTATTTGGGAGGTACAACTTTAGAGAACAGGAATTGGGACTTTATTAAATGGGGATCGAGAATAGAGCGTGACGAGATTATTTTTGAGGATTGTCAATTCAAGACTTTAATTTGGACATTTATCAGATTACATAAACGGGAAGGTGAATAGTAGTACTCTCTTTGGCTTTAATGTCAATTCGTGTGAATATTTAAACGCTTTACTGAATTGAGAATTTTAACCGGATTCCGACTCTGAATTCCGATAGTGGGAAACTTCAACATGACGCGACTGGTGATCATAGTTAATGACAGTTTGCGGATATTAAATAGAAATAACTTATTTATCGAAAGTAGCTGATCTACCATCTCTGATGCTAGCGGGAATCGTACTTAGACATCTAACTAAAGTATGGCTACGAAATCTTTCGCGACGTATTTCCTGAGTAAAAATTTCTCGGTGTACATGCCGCGTCAAATCAGGATAGATCTCCAAGCTTTCGACCACTACCTCCATGGTCGTCGTCAGGGCTAAAACTGACTGTCGTGAACTAGCGAGGTTCCCACTTTTATATGCAAAGGACGGCTTCTTATTGGCTGGAATACGTCAGCGATATGGCGCGTAGCGAAGTGGTGCCCTCTACTTCCATAGATGTAGTTGCTATGCCGCGTTATTTGCAGCGCCATCCCTTAAATCAGGAGGTAAAGTGCGAGAAGTTTTTCTCTGCGATTTTTCTTTATCCAGTGCACTCTTCCAAGTGTTGCTAAGTGCATAGCCGTTGTCTCTATTAAAGTTATTATCGCTAGGTCTAATTTCGACTGCTTCCCGGATCACAGAGTCCCAGTAATTCGATGTGTGGGCTATTACTCTGGTTTCTTCAAATAAAATCTTATGCTTGTTGAGCACGCTATGTTCAGCCACCGCTGATTTTTCCAAATACCTGTATTTCAGGTGGCGTTGGTGCTCGATGCAGCGGTCGGCAACGGTTCTTACAGACTGGCCCACGTAATTCTTGCCGCATTCTCAAGGAATAGTATAAATTCCCGGCACTCTTAAGCCGAGACTATCTTTGACTGGTCTCAACATTTCCTTAATTTTCCTAGGTGGTCGGAAAACTGGTTTTATTCCTTGCCTCTTCAGGACTCTGGCTATCTTGCTCGTTGTAGCACCGCAAAAAGGAAGCCGCGCTATGTGTTGGTCCTCTTCTTGTATGTGGCCGGCATCGTGTCTTACTTTCTTGGACAATACTGATTTAATTTCACCGGCAGAATAACCATTCCTCTTGAAAACAGTAGTCAAATGGTTGATCTCGGGACCGAGGTGGTCCTTGTCGGAAATAGTCCTGGCTCTGTGTACTAATGTATTCAGCATAGCTCTCTTCTGACACGGATGATGGAAGCTATGGCTATGCAGATATAAGTCTATATGGGTTGGCTTCCTGTACACAGAATGGCCCAGTCGTCTATCCGGCTTTCGCTCTACCAACACATCTAAAATAGGTAACTTCCCTTCCTTCTCTACCTCCAATGTAAATTTTATGTTTGGATGTACACCATTCAGATGTTCGACGAACTGCTGCAGCGTGTCGCTGCCGTGTGGCCAGATTAAAAAAGTATCGTCGACGTATCTGTAGAAGCATGATGGGCGGAGGTGAGCACTGCTCAGGGCTCGTTCTTCAAAGTCCTCCACGAAAAAATTCGCTATTGCTGGTGACAGTGGCGAACCCATGGCTGTTCCATCCGTCATTTCATAATAATTTCCACTGTATAAAAAATAAGTGGTCGTCAAGGTATGCCGGAACAACTTCAAAATTTCTGAGGAGAAATGAGCAGACAACAATTGTAATGTGTCATCCACAGGTACTTAGGTGAACAGAGAAACCACGTCGAGGCTGACCATGATATCACTTGGGCCTATCTTCATCTGTTTTATGATATCAACAAACATTTTTGAATTTTTAATATGATGTGGGCAGTGACCAACTATAGGCGCCAACAATTTAGTTAAGTGCTTTGCAAGCTTGTACGTAGGAGAGCCAATAGCGCTAACAATCGGTCTCAACGGGACGTTCTCCTTATGAACCTTTGGCAAACCGTACAGTCTTGGTGGCCTAGGTGCTCTCGGCCGTAAGTTCTTCACCAGTTCGTCGGAGAGGCCAGAGTTTTTTAGTAGCTCCCTTGTCTTCCTGCTGAGCGCCGATGTGGGATCCCGTCTGAGAACCCGGTATGTGCTGTCCTCCAGTAATAATCCAAGTTTCTTATGGTAATCTGTAGCATTGAGGTTTACCGTGGCGTGGTTAGTGGTTAGTAAAACAACGTTATCTCCAATAGTTTTGCTTCAGTACGAAAAAGATTTGAAGTTTACAACTGAGAATCGCTTCTCGATAGATTACGAATCCATCGTGAATTGTTACGAGTTACTGCATATGTTGAAGATTTGTTACTTTCAGCACAAGCCATCAGCCGACGTTCGCTAGAATAAAATTGCGACAGAGTCCCTGGAATATTGTATGAGCGTTTGTCGCAGATGCTACTCAAGTTCGCACAACAAAAATCCGAATGTGTGCTACTTACAGGAAGACAGAAGAGGGTTTCTTCGATTAAAATAATTCAGGAGATAATTAGGAGGCATACCATCGACTAGTGTTCAGTTGTACACTTGGACGAACTCTCGACATTCAATGTCAATACAGAAATTGTAGCAAGGAAATAATCTGAACATAATTAGACTGTACCACGAGTCTACATTAATTGCAGTTGTACTGTATGGCCCCTGTGTTTAGACGCATAGGCTGCGACTGGTCAATCCTGCTGCTTCAGTAAAAAAAAGCATAGCGAGGTGTTCTGGTACGACGCTGCTAAGGCTTCAGCACCACATCTACAGACGTCGTAGCTGTAATTTTAGGCGTACTTCCCCTGGCGCTATAAACAAGAAAAACTGTCATCTACTGTCTGAAGAGGAAACCGTATGAGAAAGTGCGTGAAATCTTCGGAGAATCGGCAACAAGTCCAGTAGCATAAAGGAATATTTACAGAATGGCAGCAGAAATGGAAATCGTGAAACAGACACTACTGGCCATTAAAACTGCAACACCACGGAGATGACGTGCTACAGATGCGAAATTTAACCGACAGGAAGAAGATGTTGTGATATGCAAATGATTAGCTTTTCAGAGCATTCACACAAGGTTGGCACCGGTGGCGACACCTACAACGTGCTGACATGAGGAAAGTTTCCAACCGATTTCTGATACACAAACAACAGTTGACCGACGTTGCATGGTGAAACGTTGCTGTGATGCCTCGTGTAAGGAGATGTAATGCGTACCATCACGTTTCCGACTTTGATAAAGGTCGCATTGTAGCCTATCACGATTACGGTTTATCGTATCGCGACATTGGTGCTCGCGTTGATCGAGATCCAATGACTGTTAGCAGAATATGGAATCAGTGGGTTCAGGAGGGTAATACCGAACGCCGTGCTGGATCCCAATGGCCTCGTGTAACTAGCAATCGAGATGACAGGCATATTATCCGCATGGCTGTAACGGATCGTGCAGCCACGTCTCGATCCCTGAGTCAACAGATGGGGCGTTTGCAAGACAACAACCATGTGCACGAACAGTTCGACGACGTTTGCAGCAGCATGGACTGTCAGCTCGGAGACCATGGCTGCGGTTACCCTCGACGCTGCATCACAGACAGGAGGGCCTGCGATGGTGTACTCAACGACGAACCTGGGTGCACGAATGGCAAAACGTCATTTTTTCGGATGAATCCAGGTTTTGTTTACAGCATCATGATGGTCGCATCCGTGTTTGGCGACATCGCGGTGAATGCACATTGGGAGCGTGTATTCTTCATTGCCATACTTACGTATCACCCGGCGTGATGGTATGGGGTGCCATTGGTTACACGTCTCGGTCACCTCTTGTTCGCATTGACGGCACTTTGAACAGTGGACGTTACATTTCAAATGTGTTACGGCCCGTGGCTCTACCCTTCATTCGATCCCGGCGAAATCCTACATTTTCGCAGGATAATGCACGACCGCATGTTGCAGGTCCTCTACGGGCCTTTCTGGATACAGAAAATGTTCGACTTCTGCCCTGGCCGGCTCATTCTCCAGATCTCTAACCAACTGAAAACGCCTGGTAAATGGTGGCCGAGCCACTGGCTAGGGATCTCGTCTTCAGCGAACCATAGATCTTCCATAAGTCTTTCCGCTTGAAAACGAGATGCTTCTCCTTTTTTCTTATTTTTTCATCCCGATTTTCGCAGCCATACAACTACATGGGTAGGATCAGTGTCTTCTACAGCTGGAATTTGAAGTTCTTTGAGAGACTGAGCGATCTGAAAACCTCGCTCAGACTGAAGTATGACCAGTTTGTAGCTTCGACACTCCCTGTGATCTCTGCCCTACATTATGCGTCCTCTCTAAAAATTAACCTACCCTCAGACATTGAAAGTTATGAAATTCAGTATGATCGGGTTCCGAATACCAGAGTCTGCAGTGGATCTTTCGTATAGGCATTAGTTCTGCATATCATCAGATAGCTGATAGATCCAAAAGATTCTGATCGCTGCCGCCTCCCGGCTGCCGCACACCTCAGTTTTCCTTAGGTCTGTTCAACAGGGCCACATCATCGGGATATGTCAGATATGTGGAAGTTCTTACGGGAAGTTATGGATATCCATGGATATCCATCTTATTGCGTGTACGCGTCTCTACCTCATCTGATGAAATACGTGAGAAAAAGTACCACCACAGCTGCATCTTGAGAATGTCTTTATTCTATCACACAATTAGTTTTGGCGGTACATGTTCAGGCCTCACCACTTCCAAAGGGGTATTAGATTTCCTTGGAACCAGCATACGTCAATACTCGACACCGTGTTGTCTAAAGTGCAATCCATGTTATTGCATTGGAGATGAAATGGCCCGCCTTCGTCTTCAGGGATGAAAGCAGATTCGGCCTACAAGCAACTGATGGTCGCTTGCGCGTTCAACGTAGCTCTGGACAGCGCTATATCGTAGAGTGCTATCGTCCAAGAAACACTGTTTTCGCGTCAGGCCTTGCTCGGTACGTGCAAAAATGTTGTCAGACCCGTTATTTTGCTTCCTTCCGACAGGAAGGTGATGTGTTGTCCCACCAGAATGAAGCTCACCCAAACACTGCCCTTGAAACTCAACGTGTTCTACATGACTTGCAGCGGCTTCTCTCGTCAGCACGATCTCGGACTTGTCTCCAATCGAGAACGTGTTGGATATGATGGGCTGAAAAGTGAATCGTGCCACTCGTCGACCTACAACGTTTAGAGAACTACGTTAACAGGTCAGGCAGGCGAGGCATAACGTATCCCGGGACATCTTCTGTACGACCGACTCGATGGCAGAATCAGCACCTGCGTTGCCACCCGTGGAGGCTACGTCATGTACTATTGGGGGTGTTTCAGGATGGATCGACACCTTGTGGCCGAGCGGTCTAAGGCGCTGCAGTCATGGACTGTGCGGCTGCTCCCGGCGGAGGTTCGAGTTCTCCCTCGGGCATGGGTGTGTGCGTTTGTCCTTAGGATAATTTAGGTTAAGTAATGTGTAAGCTTAGGGACTGATGACCTTAGCAGTTGAGTCCGATAAGATTTCACACACATTTGAACATTTTTGATGCCTTGTGCCTCTGAACCGCTTGTGCTGTTGAACTGTAAACGTAAGCTATTCATGTACTCGATACGCCAAGTTGGAACAATAAATCTAGAGGGAATTGGAAAAGCAAGTTATAACCTTTTTCCAGCCTTGCATATTGTGCCGTAGTTGCCGTCGGTAGCGGCGTTGTGCCGCTCTTCCATTCCATACACGTGGTACTTGTTGCCCAATTCTTCAACAATAAACTTATATGTAGTATTGTTGTGTATCACTGTTAATGCATAACAAATACTGCCAGACAACAAAACTCTAGATAGAACAGTCTTGAACTCAATGCGATACTGACGGAAACAACGTAAGGAGGTTATTACCGTCGTGAACACCAGGTACCATGAGCGAATGGAACATAGTATGCAGAGCATATGGTCGAGAATTGCACTGTCGTGCACTAGTTTCAGTGCATTACAAATACAAAGCTAATTAAGACAAGAAACCAAACGAAATTCAATTACTCTGTAACCGCCGTCCGAGACAGTGGGTACCTTACACATAAGTATTCAACAGTTATGCCTGAACAGCTTGAGAAAATTTGTAGGTTTAGTTCTACTTCACATTTATACATGACGGTAATTAAAAAAGGTATTCTGGAGTAGTATCAGAATTCATGGTGAGAGGAGACGAATCATGAGATTCGCTGATAACATAGCTTTACTTAGTGAATTGCAGAGCTTATTGAATGAAATGAGCAATCTGACGAAATTGGACTGAGAGAAGTCTGAAGAAAGACGTAAGTAGCGAGGGAAAGCAAAATGAGGTCACCGATAAACTTAACGTTAGAACTGGAGACCACAGAGTATAGGAAGTGAAGGATATTGCTACCTTGGACGCAGAATTACGCATGAGAGAAGATACAATAAATAGACCAGCAAAGGACACAAAGGCATTCATCCCAGGATGAAGTTGCTAGTGTCAAACATAAGACTTAATTTGAGAAGGAAAGTTTTTTCAGTTTATTGAATAGTTTGTACGTGTGTCATAAACTGTGGAATAAGCAGGAAAGAACACAGTATGAGCATTTAGAATAAAGTGAATGAATAAGATCATAAATGAGCATTTTCTCCGCGCTGTCGTTGAAGAGAGGAACCTTTGGAAAGCATTAACAGTAAGAAGTGACAGTACGATATAAGTGTTAAGTCCTGAAGGAAATGTACTTTAGGGAGCCGTAGAGGGAAAAATAAACTGCAGTGGGAGACGGGATTGGAATATATTCAACGAATCACAGAAGTTGTTGTGTGCAATTCTTACTCTGAGGTAAAGAGGTAGGCACATAGGAGGATTTCATTGCGGGCCGCGTCAAACCGTTCAGAAAGCTATGAGGCAATAAAATGAAAACAGTGGCAAAGTGGAGCATGTGACCGAGAAATACGTCTAGTAGTTAGCCGGAGTTCCTCCACCGCACGTTGTGAGAGAAGATGCACTCATCTGTTTCACTAAAAATATTTAATACAACGAAAAACCAGTCGAAAGTTCCTAATTTAACTTTTTTTGTTCACTTGATGACCAGTATCTGGCCGAGACCAATTTTCAAATCTTCGCAAAATAGCCCAAATTATATTTCCGAAGATGTGAAAACCATGACAAAAATGTGCAAAAAATGGTTCAAATGCCTTAGAGCACTATCAGACTTAACATCTGTGGTCATCAGTCCCCTAGAACTTAGAACAACTTAAACCTAACTAACCTAAGGACAGCACACACATCCATGCCCGAGGCAGGATTCGAACCTGCGACCGTAGGGGTCACGCGGTGGCAGACTGACGCGCCTAGAACCACACGGCCACACAGGCCGGCAAAATGTGCAACGAACAGTTACAGATAACAGTACAGATAACTTCTGGATGTGCTGTAACTGTTCGCTGCATATTTTGGCATGCTTTTCACATCTTCGGAAATACCATTCATGGCTATCTTACGATAATTTGATAATGAGTCTCGGCCAGATACTGCATATCAAGTTAATAAAAGAAAGCACAATTTGCTACTTTGAAATGGTTTTTCGCTGTACAGATTAACAGAAGTTTCTGACCCACCTGCACTCCAGCGTGCTGGAAATTCGTAAAAATTATTTAACGTCGGCTGACGACGTGGGGGGATGACGGGGTGGAGAGGGGTGTTGGGGAAGTTCAGACTTTTACTCTACGTTGAAACAAGAATCATCGTCAGGTTCTCGGCTGGAAATATTATGTCATATCACGTTAGAATCATTGGATTCCAGGTGTCAAAGCACGAGAGTTAAGCCATAAAACTAAGTACATTTGTTAACAGTCACTATGTACAAAGTAAAGTGTGGTTATGGTGCTGTTGTTACGTCTACTCATTCGGAACTGAATGTAGAAAACACAGAAGCTGGTAATGAAGTAACGTCTTAGCATTACGATGGAGTTTGCTCCTGATCGACCGTATTGTCTTTCCCGCCGCATCTTCAGTCACGTGACTGCTCTGTTATTCACTCTCAAGCACCTGGCAGAGGTTTCTGCGAATCAGTTCTATACAATTCTCTCTACCGTTCCATTCATGAACAGCACTTTGGAGAAATGAACACATAACTATTTCTGTGCGAGCTTTGAGTTTCTTCATTTTATTACGATGGTCATTTCTCCCTATCTTGGTGGGAGTCAACAAAAAATTATCACAATCGGACAAGAAAGTGTATGACTGAAATTTCGTGAAAATATCTCGCTGCAACGAAATACGATTTGTTTTTAATTATTGCCACCCTTAACCTCTCTACAACATCCGTGACACTATCTCCTCAGTTTTGAGGTAATTGGAAAGTAGCGTCACTGAAATTTAAGGTGTCCTCCATTATTCGTATCTGGTAATATAAACAGCAGCAGAAAATGGTATAACAGGTGTAGGATTCGTTATGAATAGGAAGGTAGGGCAGAGGGTGTGTTACTGTGAACAGTTCAGTGACCGGGTTGATCTAATCAGAATCGACAGCAGACCAACACCGACAATGGTATTTCAGGTTTACATGCCGACGTCGCAAGCTGAAGATGAACAGATAGAGAAAGTGTATGAAGATATTGAAAGGGTAATGCAGTATGTAAAGGGGGACGAAAATCTAATAGTCATGGGCGACGGGAATGCAGTTGTAGGGGAAGGAGTAGAAGAAAAGGTTACAGGAGAATACGGGCTTGGGACAAGGAATGAAAGAGGAGAAAGACTAATTGAGTTCTGTAACAAGTTTCAGCTAGTAATAGCGAATACCCTGTTCAAGAATCACAAGACGAGGAGGTATACTGGGAAAAGGCCGGGAGATACGGGAAGATTTCAATTACATTACATCATGGTCAGACAGAGATTCCGAAATCAGATACTGGATTGTAAGGCGTACCCAGGAGAGATATAGACTCAGATCACAATATAGTAGTGATGAAGAGTAGGCTGAAGTTCAAGACATTAGTCAGGCAGAATCAATACGCAAAGAAGTGGGATACGGAAATACTAAGGAATGACGAGATATTTTTGAAGTTCTCTAACGCTATAGATACAGCAATAAGGAATAGCGCAGTAGGCAGTACTGTTGAAGAGGAATGGACATCTTTAAAAAGGGCCATCACAGAAGTTGGTAAGGAAAACATAGGTTCAAAGAAGGTAGCTGCGAAGAAACCATGGGTAACAGAAGAATTACTTCAGTTGATTGATGAAAGGCGGAATTACAAACATTTACCGGGAAAATCAGGAATACAGAAATACAAGTCGCTGAGGAATGAAATAAATAAGAAGTGCAGGGAAGCTAAGACGAAATGGCTGCAGGAAAAATGTGAAGACATCGAAAAAGATATGATTGTCGGAAGGACAGACTCAGCATACAGGAAAGTCAAAACAACCGTTGGTGACATTAAAAGCAACGGTGGTAACATTGAGAGTGCAACTGGAATGCCACTGTTAAATGCAGAGGAGAGAGCAGATAGGAGGAGAGTTTGGCTTTAGGAAAAGTAAAGGGACGAGAGAGGCAAATCTGACGTTACGGCTAATATTGGAAGCAAGGTTAAAGCAAAATCGGGACACTCTCATAGGATTTGTCGTCCTGGGAATAGCATTCGACAATATAAAATGGTGCAAGCTGTTCGAGATTCAGAAAAAAATTGGGGTTAAGCTATAGGGAGAGACGGGTCATATTCAATATGTACAACAACCAAGAGCGAATAATAAGAGTGGACGATCAAGAACGAAGTGCTCTTATTAAGAAGGGTGTAAGACAAGGCTGTAGCGTTTCGCCCCTACTCTTCAATCTGTTCATCGAGGAAGCAATGATGGAAATAAAAGAAAGCTTCAGGAGTGGAATTATAATACAAGTTGAAAGGATATCAATGATACGATTCAGTGATGACATTGCTATCCTGAGTGAAAGTGAAGAAGAATTAAATGATCTGCTGAGCGGAATGAACAGTCTAATGAGTATACAGCACGGTTTGCGAGTAAACCGGAGAAATACGAAGGTAATGAGAAGTAGTAGAAATGAGAACAGCGAGAAACTTAACATCAGGATTGATGGTCACGAAGTCAATGAAGTTAAGGAAGTCTGCTACCTAGGCAGTAAAATAACCAATGACGGACGGAGCAAGGAGGACATCAAAAGCAGACTCGCTATGGCAAAAAAGGCATTTCTGGCCAAGAGAAGTCTACTGATATCAAATACCGGCCTTAATTTGAGGAAGAAATTTCTGAGGATGTACGTCTGGAGTACAGCATTATGTGGTAGTGAAACATGGACTGTGGGAAAACCGGAACAGAAGAGAATCAAAGCATTTGAGATGTGGTGCTATAGACGAATATTGAAAATTAGCTGGACTAATAAGGTAAGGAATGAGGAGGTTCCACGCAGGATCGTAGAGGAAAGAATTTGTGGAAAACACTGATAAGGAGAAGGGACAGGATTATAGGACATCTCTTAAGACATGAGGGAATGACGTCCATGGTACTAGAGGGAGCTGTAGAGGGCAAAAACTGTCGAGGGAGACAGAGATTGGAATACATGAAGCAAATAATTGAGGACGTAGGTTGCAAGTGCTACTCTGAGATGAAGAGGTTAGCACAGGAAGGGAATTTGTGGCGGGTCGCATCATATCAGTTAGTGGACTGATGCCCAAAAGAAAAAAGGACCATTTATCGCGCAGTATAGTTCCAGAGGAGGACGGAGAGGCGTAGTGTAAGCAGTCAAGTAGAATTGTGGCACAGAATATTAATATTCTGTGCATTACAGCTGTGCGAATGTGAAGCTTAACGGCAAGAGATCGAGATATTAGTCTTTCCCTCGGCGGTGATTTTAAAATCCTAATAAAATCAGAAAATGTGAGAGCATTTTAGGCATTTTTTCTAACGTTGGCACACAGCACATTATGGGCGCATCGTAGAAGAAATTTCTTTGTCCCTATATTCTTTCATGGTTCCATTCATAAATAATATCTTATCGGTTTCAAAGCCGCGTCATTTCAGCTAAAATCATACAACTCTCTCCGTCAGTGTCATGAGTGATTATTCTAACTACTGGCCCGGCAAATCTGTTGTACAAACTATGCAACAGCGTTCTCGGGCTTTCGACAGCTGCCTACTGAAACGCCTGGCTAAATCCAGAGGACAGAACAGATAGTTTGAATTGTGGATACGGGACAAAATTGAGCGACTGTCAGTTACACTCGAGCATATATAGCTTTATTTAATTGCCCAAACATTACAGCCCAAATTTCTGAGCTTAACTATCGACTGAATATGTCACACAATCTTATGTCTTAAGGGCACAACCTCTTTAATTTTTAAAACGGCTAAAGGCCCATGACTTAAAACAGAACGACAATAAATTTTCCAAAGGCAGAAAGCGCAAGATTTTAAGCCTAAATAATAATTCAAATGAGACTGATGGCCCAAACAGTCTAAAACTTGACAAGTAACAAATTTTCGTTTTGTAAACGGCTGAAAGCCGATGATTTAAAAACACAACTACAATAAATTTTCAAAGGCTGAAGGCCCAAAGTATTATCCTTAAACAATTTTAAAAAAGGAGGCTGAAGGCCCAAACAAAGCAAGACAAGACAAGCAAGCAATTTTGAGCTTTAAAACGGCTGAAGGCCCATTACTTAAAGCCCTACTAAGTGCATACAAATTCAAACAATCGGTTATGAGCCATTTAAATACACAATCAGACACCAATAAGAAATGGCAATACAGTCAGTGGCGCTCAGAAGTTTCCGGAGGTCGGTCTGCACTTAAAATGTTAACGTTCGCTTAGGGGAGACAGGTAGTCGGCCAACTATATCCGATCCGCCGGCAACCCAAGCAAGAGACAGTCAACGGACCCACCGACAAGACGACTTGCCTTCCACCCGACTAGTAGACAAGTAACTCCAAAGCCAAAACGTAAAAGGCGTAGCCGCCCACAACCAAGTATGCAGAAGCTGTCAAACCACAAACACGTGTTGGACTGCGACAACACGGCGAGGAAAGGACACTGCCTGAATTTTACGTTAGTGACCAGGGCAGGTAACCGGAAAGTTAACGGCCACAAGGCAGAAAATTCCGCTGGTGCACTAGGATTTCAAATAACTAAACTACAGCTAAACTACACACGACGGTGGCCAAACTTTCGTGAATTCGAGCACTTGCTGTTGCTCACGGGAATACCCCAACAGCCAACCATGAAAACTAGTGGCACAATGTGAGCAGACTGGCTTCGGTACTTAAATCACCACTCAACTTTGATGTGCTGGGTCGGTGAGCCACGAACCTCGTAACAATCGGAACAGCACCCACACACTTCGACACTAAGTAGAGACCGCCAGCGGGCCTGACCCACTGCGCCGCTCGGAGATTTCCTCGCTGGTCCACACCAGCCGTCGACTGCTCGCACACTGCACGGAGGCAACACTAAAATAACTGAACGGTCGACATCATAAGCTACACACAGTTTCACAAACACTAAAACGAATAAGGTAACCAATGCTAAAAGCAGTGACCGAGCAATGACACGGCCGAACCACGAATTGAGACACCCACCGCCAACCTATAAGCGATCGGCGATCAAATACACGTCGTCCGGTATGAGGAAGAACCAACGATCAACCAAGACCGTCCCCAGTTCAAGTCATGTGTGTCGGCAACGGTCGGGCGAGTCATGGCTATCCAAGCCTCACCACCGTTCCAACCCGACCGACTTCCGCCGCGTCACAACTCTACGACTGCCAAGTCCGAACTGCCCTGCTAGCGCCTCCCAACTCACTCGCGCATCCGAACTAACTCCGAACACACGACAACCGGGAAGTAATAGCAGTCAGCAAAGATAATACGCCAGGACTTTATATCGATAAGCGCCGCTGCTGCCGCTCACGGGCAGGCAAGGTGGCAACTCAGTGACATCAGTATTGAAATTAACGTAACGAGTTGATACTACAGTGAAAACAGGACGTCAAATAAGTTATGGTAAGAACACCAGCCACGAAAGGCTCACCTACGTAAACGTCATCAGGAGAAAATATGTTTACTCCCGGCACGGTGTGCCGCTTATACTGGTTATGTAACTGTTTCATGAAGTTATCAGAAGAGGGCTAGAGGTGCGCATTAGAAGGAAGGCGAATTGGACAGCGTTAAGCACTACAAATAAGTCTCTGCTTCTACTTAGTCTCTTACTCCCGCACCATGCCTTATAAACTATGAATAATATTATATAAATGTGCTTCACGCTAGACCCTTGCCTTTACACTTGTTTTTTTGGTCTTTTCTGCAGTCAGTGTTCAACCAGGGCCGAAATTCGAATCAATGGCAGCAATTTGAAAAGAGATTAGGGTTACACACTTACAGAGGAATGGGGGACGGCTTCAGACATCAAATGGAACTAGACAGTGTTGCTTGGCGCTTAAAGAAGGCTTCATGCTCTTTCGTCAGCCGACGTCACTCGGCCCTGTGTGTGGAGCGGAGGTGGCCAAAGCTCTCCACCTCGGCTCGTAGTTCTCCCTCCTCTGTAAGGTTGCATACACTGCTGCGTTGTCCACGTAAGCTGAACATTGTATCGACATTCCTCTCTTTGGGCGTTAATCCGTATTAATTAGTATTTTATTAACTATTTGTTTCCTTTATATTTCAGTTTACTAATTACTGCAAATTCTTCACCTGAATTCTTGATCTTCAAATGAATGTTCAGTACAATGGTATACAAATTTCTGTAGCTATTAGAAAATACAACTTATGTTACATTCCAGATGGCATGTGTCGAAATTGCAAGCAGTAATAGATAAATGAACCTGTGATAAAATTTCCTCTTCTTCATAGAAATCCAGTTGCCTTAGATATCCTGTCCAGCTGCTCCGCCTACACCATCACTTCCTATTGAGTTGTCAGTAGCGTTTGCAATCTACGTTCCCAGTTATATGCCAGTATGTATTCCAATCTCTGGCTTCTCTTATAATTTTTACTCTCTACAGTTGTCTGTAATGCTGTGGGTGTTATTCCCTCATGTCTTAACACAAGTCCTATCATACTCTTCCTGCTTCTTGTTAGAGCTTCTCATATGTTCCTTCCCTCGTCGGTTCAATGGAGAACCGCCTCCTTCCTTGCCTTACCAGTCCACATAATTTTCAACATCACATCTCAAATACTTCGGCTGTCGCCTGTTGTAGTTTCCCCACCTTCCGTGTATCTCAACCAAATGGCTCTGATCACTGTGGGACTTAACATCTGAGGTCATCAGTCCCCAAGACTTAGAACTACTTAAACCTGACTAACCTAAGGACATCACAGACATCCATGCCCGAGGCAGGATTCGAACCTGCGACCGTAGCAGCAGCCCGGTTCAGGACTGAAGCGCCTAGAACCACTCGCCCAGAAAGGCCTGCGTATCTCCACCATACAATGCTGCTCTCTAAACGTGCATTATCAGAAATTTCTTCCTCAGATTAAGACGTATTTTTCATACTAATTCTGTCTAAAGATAAACTGAACTCTATTACTTTTCATGGCTCAGAAACCAGTAAAGAAGTTAATCACTATTCTTTTTCAGTTGCCTAGTTGGGAGGTGACATTTACAATTCTTCAACAGTGACCAAGAGTAATCACAAGAGAACGCAAACACAGGCTTCTAATTTACAAAGCTTTATTACACACATCCCCAAAACAGTTTTACAAAATCTTCTACAAAATCGGCAATGCAATAGCAATCAATAACAAAGATAATTGAAGCCCTTGTACATTTTTTACTTGAGTACATAGAATGAAACCAGTTAAGTAAAGATCGTTTTTAATTCAACAAATAAACGGATCTCAGTGGATATGAATGGCAATCGTAATTTCCCACAAAGCTAACAGGAATCTACCGGGACAAAATCCCCACAGGTGCACTAAGCAACAGTATGGAAAATTTAATAACAACTTGTTAAAGAGAAATTTCAGCAATGGGAAGCTTAGTCCATTAAACAAATCAACGAAATTCGACTAATAATATAATGACTATTCCGCAGAACTCGCTCATGGAATTCCTTCTAAGTATACCACCAAATATGAGAAAAACAGTTATTTTAATAGTCACTTTAAATTCCATGCAACAGCGCGCACATCCCGACGAATGACCCACACAAACGCAAGAGAAACCAATTACTAGGAATAGGGGACGCACCTTGGAGTAACTCGAACGTCCTAACGAGGAAAATCCCCAAACAATAGCGACAGAGAAATACTCGACTTCTGTTAACTACTGGGGCGAGCAGCGACATCGACAAAATACAGCCAAGTAGCGTGGAGCGCCACCAAAACGTAGCTGGCTGAACTAACGGCGTTTCAACGCATTTCCCCCAAGGCGCCACCCACTGTATCGGTCAATCCGGAACTGGTTGTGCCCGCCGCTGGCGGTACACTGGAACATTTTTGAAATAAAAGAAGGACAGACAACCAAACCAAAAGAGGCAACACAACAGACTCTAATTTCAAGGTTATGCCCCCTTTAGATTTGACACCCCTATCAGAAAGAAAACCTCAAATAAATGACATGGAAAATTGTTCACTTCTTACAGTTCACAATTCAAAATTTCCCAAACCAAGAATATGAAAACTATAATTCAAGACAAGAAGGTCACGGTCCCTTCAAACGGGGACCACACGTTACCCAATTACATTAGAAACCCACTGTCTTAATTCAAAACATGGCGTGTGCACTGTGCTACGCAGGTTTCATACTAGTCATGCTTAGTACTCTCTCGTCACTGGGCAGTGTTTTATGCTGTCAACAGCACTATTTATATATATATATGGTGTTACAAAAATGTACGGCCAAACTTTCAGGAAATATTAAACATTCCTCACACACAAAGACATGTGTCCGGAAACGCTTACTTTCCAAGTTAGAGCTCATTTTATTACTTCTCTTCAAATCACATTAAGCATGGAATGGAAACACACAGCAACAGGTCGTACCAGCGTGACTTCAAACACTTTGTTACAGGAAATGTTCAAAATGTCCTCCGTTAGCGAGGATACTTGCATCCACCCTCCGTCGCATGGAATCCCTGATGCGCTGATGTAGCCCTGGAGAACGGCGTGTTGTATCACAGCCGTCCACAATACGAGCACGAAGAGTCTCTACATTTGGTACCGTGGTTGCGTAGACAAGAGCTTTCAAATGCCCCCATAAACGAAAGTCAAGAGGGTTGAGGTCAGGAGAGCGTGGAGGCCATGGAATTGGCCCGCCGCTACCAATCCATCGGTCACCGAATATGTTTTTGAGAAGTGTACGAACACTTCGACTGAAATGTGCAGGAGCTCCATCGTGCATGAACCACACGTTGTGTCGTACTTGTAAAGGCACATGTTCTAGCAGCATAGGTAGAGTATCCCGTATGAAATCATGATAACGTGCTCCATTGAGCGTAGGTGGAAGAACATGGGGCCCAATCAAGACTTCATCAACAATGCCTGCCCAAACGTTCACAGAAAATCTGTGATGATGACGTGATTGCACAATTGCGTGCGGATTCTCGTCAGCCCACACATGTTGATTGTGAAAATTTACAATTTCATCACGTTGGAATGAAGCCTCATCCGTAAAGAGAACATTTGCACTGAAATGAGGAGTTGACACATTGTTGGATGAAACATTCGCAGAAGTGTACCCTTGGAGGCCAATCAGCTGGTGATAGTGCCTGCACACGCTGTACATGGTACGGAAACTACTGGTTCTCCCTCAGCACTCCCCATACAGTGACGTGGTCAACGTTACCTTGTACAGCAGCAACTTCTCTGACGCTGACATTAGGGTTATCGTCAACTGCACGATGAATTGCCTCGTCCATTGCAGGAGTCCTCGTCGTTCTAGGTCTTCTCCACTCACGAGTCATGGGCTGGAATGTTTCATGCTCCCTAAGACGCCGATCAATTTCTTCGAACGTATGTCGGGACACCTTCGTTCTGGAAATATGTCTCGATACAAACGTACCGCGCCACGGCAATTGCCCCGTGCTAATCCATACATCAAATGGGCATCTGCCAACTCCGCATTTGTAAACATTGCACTGACTGCAAAACCACGTTCGTGATGACCACTAACCTGTTGATGCTACGTACTGATGTGCTTGATGCTAGTACTGTAGAGCAATGAGTCGCATGTCAACACAAGCACCGAAGTCAACATTAACTTCCTTCAATTGGGCCAACTGGCGGTGAATCGAGGAAGTACAGTACATACTGACGAAACTAAAATGAGCTCTAACATGGAAATTAAGCGTTTCCGGACACATATGCACATAACATCTTTTCCTTATATGTATGTGAGGAATGTTTCCGGAAAGTTTGGCCGTACCTTTTTGTAACACCCTGTATACCGGAACCAAGAGTGAATTCCTTATTTCCGCCTCAGCGGGGATAATCGCAGCCAAACACTGTTTCCGGCTGTGAACACAAATTACTATCTGATTGAACAACAATGTCACTTAAAAAAAAAAAAAAAAGACGGGTGTCCACCGTTAGTAGTAGCATACGACGAGACTCCACGTAGCTGGTACATTTGGGGGCCTTCACCACTAGTCCAGCGCCGACACACTTCTGAAGTCACAACACGGCGCCGGGAGCGACCAAAACACAATCTACGCCCATAGCACAGGCAAGCACGACCTCTAGTGCCCCGGAGTGGAAAACCAAGACGCATCGCCGGAAGCGCAGCATTTAAATAGCAGCCAGAAAAAGAAAACCAAAGAGAAAACACGCAGGCCAGAACAATGAGGATTGCTGCTCCGACTAGAAAGAGAATCCTTGGTGGCAGCGATTCCCCGACGGCTCATAGTGTCAACAGTGATGTGTACGTGGTACATCTTAAAAGCGATTACCGTGCCACAGATGAAAAACCTGCAACGTGATATCATCAGTAGGACTGGGCACCAATTCATATCATTTTACTGCATATCAATTTTTCAATAATATGTTATGGGATAGGTAGACTGGAGGAGATATGTTGGCCTGATGACCGCTACAATCACCTGATCTCGCACCAGTAAGCTTCTACCAATGGGCTTTTGTGAAGTATCAGATGTACCGAAACAAAGTTACAGAGTTACAGTACTTGAAGATACGCTTTCAATACGTATTTTAACGTGTCGTCTGAATTTTCTGGAGAGGACATGGAGAGAAACTGAGTACTGGATGTTGTCCATGCTGCTAGAGGCGAACACATTGTCCGCTCTGAATGAGGAAACAGTACAGAATTGTTCTTAAGTACCTACAGCGGTATCAAAGGACGACTTACTGTAAACCACAAAACGTACGGAAATCAAACACATATCAGTGGATGGATTATCCAGCGATTATAGCTCACATTACAGATGTTCAATAAGGGCACTGTTTGAGAAGCGGCGAACGTCAATACGTGACACTGGTTCGTTGAAGGATCTGCTGATACTGGTGCCGTGGCATGTGAAGACATCAGACCTTTCAAAAGCTGTACATTTGGTTGCCTATCAGCAGGAGCTAGCTAATACGAAGGGATAATGTGGAAAGCATTGTTTGTCAGCGTGCTTGGACACGCCCGATGCCCTGCAAGTACTCCACAGCGCTTGGAGAAATCGTCATTGCACTGATGTCATTTCTCTGTTAGTTTTGTAGCGTTGGCCTAGGAGTGGTCTGAAACCACAGATGTTCTTACGAGTAACCATGTTATTTTATTTGTGAGTTTTCTTGTCACGTATTGAAATCCAGTTCCTTTTAGGTAGTAAGGTTTTAAAGTTATTAAAAATATGGACGACTTAGTACCAAGCACCCAGGGGTAGAGAGACAAATGAAAGAGCTGAAATCAAGTAAGTCACCAGCTGTTTGCTTATGATGCTGTGGTGTACGGTAAGGAGTAAGGAGCCGAAGTTGAGTGACTATAGAAGGATACAAGACGAAATTTCTAGTTGGTGTGATGAATGGCAACTAGATCTACATCTAGAAAAATTTAAGTTAATGCAGGTGAGAAGAAAAACCAAATGTTCGGACACTGCAATAGTGTTGTCCTGTTTGTCGCAGTCACGGTGCACAAATATTTGTCCGGAACCTATCAGAATGATATGAAATGGCACTACCATGTGAGGTCCTTGGTAGGGATGGCGAATGGTAGACTTCGGTTTATTGGGTGGATTTTAGGAATGTGTGGTTAATCTGCAATCTAGAGCACTAGTGCAACCTATTCTGGAGTACTGTTCGAGTGTTTGGAATTCACACCGGGCCGGATTAGGGGACGTCGAAACAATTCCGAGGCGGGCTGCTAGATTAGTTACCGGCAGATTTGAACAATACGCAAGGGTTACGGAGACGATTCGGGAACTCAAATGGGACGTACCTATCAAGGAAGATTACCGAGAAAATTTAGGGAACCAGCATTTCGAGCAGACTGCAGAACGATTCTACACTGCACTTAAGGACAATGCAGATAAGATAATTGAGTTCTGGGCTCATGCGGAGTCTTGCAGCCAATGGTTTTCCCCCGGCCATATTTGCGAGTGGAACAGGAAAGGAAATAACTATTACTGGTAATGGGTACTCTACACCAAGAACCAGACGGTGCCTTACGGAGTATTTTTCTAGATGTAGATGTAAAGTCTGAAGCCGTGAAGATAATTTATGAACACACTGTATATTGAATTCCGAACTAGCGAAGCCGGCCGGAGTGGCCGAGCGGTTCTAGGCGCTACAGTCTGGAACCGCGCGACCGCTACGGTCTCAGGTTCAAATCCTGCCTCGGGCATGGAGGTGTGTGATGTCCTTACGTTACTTCGGTTTAAGTAGTTCTTAGTTCTAGGGGACTGATGACCTCAGAAGTTAAGTCCCATAGTGCTCAGAGTCATTTTTGAACCGAAGTAGCGAGTATGCGACTGTAAGTAGAGCGTCGTTGAACGAGGAAGCGCCGTAGCCTTAGAAGCTCGCATACAGGATGGGGGCCGTATTACTGGTGGTGAGTTGATGCTCCGGCAGCCGTTGGCGGACTGTGTGGAGCCGGTTCCTGCATGGCCTCCGGCGTCAGAGTCATGTGGGTGGTTGTCCGCGCGCCGCTGCGTCCGGGAGCGCGGCGACAATAGAGGCCCGGGGGCTGCCGTGCAGAACAAAGGCAGTCGCCGAGGGGACAGGAACACGTGAGGCCGCCCCCGACCACGCCTCCGCCGTCACGCCCAAGCCGCGTACCTGCTGACGCTGCCGGGCTGCAGGGCTGCCTACCGCTCCGCGACACGTGGGTGCCACTGCGAACCGCTCTATACCTAACCCTTTCGCTGCTACAGATGAGCTGTTTACATTCCGCGCTGAGGTTGCCTGCATTACGGCGCCGTTGCCCGCCAGATGACGGTGGCCGTGCACGGCGTTCCGATCTATGAGAAATAGTTATCATTCGGTTTTTCGAAAACTTCGCACATTATCTTCACTCGATAGAGAACTTTTGATTATCGATCATATTTACTGCACTGTATTATATTAAGTAAAATGTGAAATGAAATTTTGTAAAGTTCGCAGAGGTAAACATGCGTTTCGTAAACATTGAATTTTTCTCATACAGTGCAGTGAATTAAATGTAGATAAATTTCCTAAACTATATATAAAATTGGGAGCAGAACGGTGTCTCATCTCGTTTCCGAGTTAATGGGTTTTATTTCCGACGGATAGTAGCGGGCGACGTGGCCAATTGCGCTCATTCTGACTAGCCATCAGCAATGAAATACTTTTCACCCGTTTTTAAGTAAACTATTACGTAAAAAATTATATTATCACATATTACTGTCTGATACCTCTGATTCATAAACGAATTAATTTCTTTTCATTATATGGCATAGTTACAATGCTGCATCAAATTAAGTAAAACACTGCGTGAATTTCAAAGATTTTGCAGAGAAAAAAAGCATTGCATGAACTTCGTGTATAGTTGACTTTAGCGCATACATTGCAAAGAATGAAGTGTAGGTAACAGATCGAAATTTTATTTAAAATTAAGATCGCGAAGTTATCTGATTTCGATCTCGAGTCAATGGGTTTTCTATCCGAAGGACAGCACTACGACGCGTCCACTCACGTGCTTGCGCGTTGCGAATCATGTGGCCGTAACATGCGTTACATCACATAAACGAAACCATTGGATAACAGCACGCAATGAGACACATACGTTGTATTATAAATACTCACAGAGGTATGGAAGTAGCTCATCAGCGCTAGTGAGAGATTAGTGGCTCAAGTCATATTGAGGTGTCCACTTCCCTGTAGGATAATCCAGGCAGTGCACGCCATTTCTCCAGGTGCAGAAGACTCCATATTAGCGCTGAAGTATTGTGATTCAGCAAATATGCCAGTGTCTGTACACGCAAACCTCTGCAAAACAGTTCGCAAAGCCTTCTTTCTCCGAGAAACGTTGAAAACGAAGTATGAATGAAAATAACTAAATGGAACATGTACTCATTATTGTAATGGAGCTGGTCAGTGACCCTGTTTTTAGCACAACTTGAAACGTGTGACAAAAACAGTCGGTATACTCTATACACACACAGAGCACTCAATAGTTATGGACAACCTCGCTATACAAAAACGTCTCAGAAATCTATATATTTGTTTTGTTTGCCATGTTTAAATAAATTTAGGTACATATATACTCAAATGTGTAATAAGAAAACTTGAGTATAAATATACTCTAATGCAGTGATCGTCAAACTTTTTTGCTCGAGACTCAATGCTGACAATGTGGGGTGGCACCACGGGCCTAATCTGATTATTAACTGATAACCTACATAAATACATAATTTAGTATATCCTGAGCTTCAAACACGATAGCTATTGTAAGGGCACAATAAGATGGCTGCCGGCCGGAAAGTACCGATCGTTAATAGTCGTCACCATTTGGAAGTCTTTCGGCAACCCCAAAGTCGTCAAACTGTAATTTACTCATGAAGTGTTGTTCTGTTTGCTGTGTGACTGAATGATTAATTGATTGAAAACAGTAATTGAAATTCAGTTTCCATCATTTCGCTGAAAGCGACTCGATCACAAATGTCTAGTAAGTGTTGTAAATTTCAGTTTTTTTCTACTTATTGCTTTGTCTTACCTCAACATCGATTTCATTTCATATTTATTGATAAAAATATGTCCGCATCTGGGATTGACCGTCTCTGTAACATGCATTGACGAATCATGTTTTCTACGTGTACACAATTTATATCATACCAGGTAGTCAGCATGAATCATGCATGCCCATGACTTGCTGGTACTGGAAGACAAATAAGATATTCCCCCCCTTACATCCTATAATACAGCAGTGGCCGCTTTACATACCGCTTTGCCTGTAAGGTAAGCGACCAAAGTTACTTATCTCATGGACGAATTCAACAAAATCAATTAAAATCACGCACGTCTACAAATATTACTGTTTATGTAAGTGTTATTGTTTATTATTGAGCCCTTAAGGAGTTCTTAATGTTATTTTACATTTTTGGATTCAGCTGTACTTTATACATTCATGTTATTAAAGAATATCGATGAGAACCGCGGCCCACACGAATACTTGATTCGAGATGCATGGCTTTCAGGGGCTGCCATTTAACGACCGCTGTTATAATGTGCACTAAGAAAATACATCAAAATGTGGGAAGCTGTGTTCACATTAGTTCTGAAAGAAACGTCTTTCAAATGTATTATTGTTACTATTTCAATAAATATTACATTGTAATTGGAAGAACTCCAATATAAATACTATAAATTATTAATAACTTATGAATTTTAACTTTAGATGCTAACACTCGATATCTAATTTTAATATATGGTCATTATGAATGAAATAGAGGTTCGTTGTTCGTTTTGTATTTGAGTTGGCGTTTTGCTGTGAGCTAATACAGGTCAGCAGTCTGTAGTCTCTGGTCTTCTATTGTAATTTTATGGGTTGTGTATATGTGATGAAACAATGCGAAGTTTTTTGAGTTGGGAAATTGAGACTAAGCCATATGAAGATCGATATTAAATATTTTATGGTTCTTACAACCAACTCATTTCAGAATACATTTTTAAGGGCAAACTCCAACTCTCCGTTACAAGACGAATAGCTTTAGATACTCAACAGCAGTAGCAAAAACAAGGAAGCTGTCGGTTCAGGAAAACAAGTGAAGTAATAATTCATAACAATGCCTTTTCGTAACTAGTAACACATGAGCAACTCCACTGCCTAAATGCATCACGCCAACAGAAACAACAGGCTGAATTGCCAGATTTGAAATGAAAATTATCAAACTTTTATTAGAAGCTCCGATAGAAGACTGTTTGAAGGGTTGGGCGGGAAACACTTGTATTCAGAGCGACGTTGAAGTAATTCAGTGCCGGTGGCAGAGCTGTGCAAGTAAAACTGCCATTTTGCAATTCTTTTTACATAGATTTGGAAAATCTTATAATTTTGTTAGTAGGCTATACAAAAGCGAACCAGTACTGCGAAAATCTGTTAAATGACACAATTACAAAATAATTTAACAAACAAAAAACGAAATGTATAGGTACAATAAATAAATTAGACATTGTAAATACTTTCGAAAACGTTTAAATAAAACAAAACAAATATGTTGTTTATGACCCAGCAACGTTGAATATTAGCGTTTAATTACCGACGCATCTAATTTACAACAATGCTGTCTACCTCTTCGTCATTTTCTCGTGAATAAGCACAAGAATGAGGTTTCCATATGGGTACTTCTGATGGACATTGGAAAACCCACTTCACATTGAGATTCGCAGCAAGAATGGCTCAAAGACTTACCAGTGATTGGCTTAGTAACTTAAAACTGACGATAGTCGTCAAACTGCAGTTCGCAGGCCTCGTTAGGCCCAATTCAGTCTCGGTTCTCAACTGCATTTTATAACAATGTGCATCTAACAACTAAGAGCCGAATCCAAAAACGTCAGCTAATTTTAGAAGCTACTTAAGAGTAACATACAGCAATTTTTACAGGGGCAGTAATATTTTAAGGCGTGCTTGGTTATAACTGACTTCAGTGAGTTCAATAAAAGTTGGAGTACTATCCCAAACGCAGAGATGTCATCAGAGAAGGATGTGAGAGAGGGAATGCTTTATTGTTCATTTTCCACATCCATGGGCGGGCGCGACTCATACCGATCAGCTGCTATGGTATAATCTTCGAACATAGATAATATGGATTCCTGAATTCCCGAAAACGGCCCGTCATCTTCACTGCGGTAAGCATTTGCATCAAAGAAAATGAAATTAAATCGAGGCTATTGTAATAGAATGACATGAGTAGCAGAAACATTAACTCCTGTCTCAAATTGCATAATGCATTTACACATAAGTACAATTATTGTAATTAATCAATTAATCATCCACTGACACACATTACCACTCCGTCTGACAGTCACAGAGTCACAACTTCGGCGTCACCTAGGGTGGCAGCAATCTGAAATAACGAAGTTTTCCAAATGGTGCCATATTTTAGCTACCAGAACTTGGAGACCTTGTGGTCATTTTATCGCGCCTTTACTAGTCGATTTGGGGCTCGTAATGTACTACTTTATGTAGGTTACCAGTTAATAATAGGCTCGGTAATTATGCAGTTCCAGTTTCAGTAAGGTCTCTTGCACAAAACGGTTTGATCAAAAATGCTCTAGAGTGTGTCAGTTTAGTATCTGAAAGCGATTTGTATTTCCTGCCCAGCCCAGGTATCGATATGGAGGAAAGGTCAGAGATACTTGGGCTTCACATCACTGCAGTAGCTTGTTCCGGCCTAGAGTGCTACAACTGCAGACGTGTCATGCGCCGGCCGCTGTGGCCGAGCGGATACAGGCACTTCAGTCCGGAACCACGCTGCAGCTACGGTCGCTGGTTCGAATCCTGCCTCGGGCATGGATGTGTGTGATGTCCTCAGGTTAGTTAGGTATAAGTAGTTCTACGTCTAGGGGACTGGTGAACTCAGATGTCTCGTCCCATAGTGCTTAGAGTCCTGTGAACCATTTCAACGTGTCATGCATGTCCGAAGGAACTCTGCATCGTAATTCAGAATAACTTAGGCACTGCAACGTCGTATTTATCAGCCGACATCTCGAAAGAGACTTTCACGTAAATAGTACCTTCTGTGCCGGAGTATAGGTAATGGACGTACGAGTATAAGTTGCAGATGCATGGATGCCAACACATACACATTTGGTACTGACTGTGAGTCGTGATCGGATAACCAAATGGTAAGGCGTTCACTCATGTCAAGAGGGAAGGGTGGGTTCGTTTCCAGGTCTGGCACAAATTTTCACTGTCGTCATTCGATTATACAGCTGATGTTAGTCCATATTCGCAATTGCGAATGTGTTTCACGTATAAGAAAGAGGTGAGTTCAGTTCAGTAGCCTTTTCTGTCTTGGGCAGGACAAAAGACGCATTAAAATATATTTGCACGCAAAGACCTGGCAGATGCCAGTTAAAAGAAATCGATCTAAGGCATCCTGAAAAATACTCGTCTGCGACCGCTTTTTTTCTTTCTTTAGGTTTAAAAATCTTCGAAAGGAGTCTCAGCAGTCGACCTTGTAGACATACGTAAGGGTGCCTTCTCCTGTGTCTTGGCAATTCGCTTGGCTTCTAGACACTGTGGAGGGGATGACTGCTTCTCTGAAGCACCGAGGTGAAAAAAATATATGATTAACGAAGTTACGATGTGTATTTCACAACAAAGACTCTTTTGCTCTTCTGTATTGCTATGGTGACTTTAGAGTGTGAAATGCTGCAATCCACAGGTAGAAAAACATGTATCATAAATTTTTGACGAATGATATTTGATTTTCCGCAATCTATGCTAGGAGGGTGGAATTACCATATCCACCTCCACTGCCACAATGTAAATCACACATCCAGTCAAGTGTCGCTCTCGGACATCGTTGTGCACTGAGTCACCAATGTCTAAAGCTCCATTGAGAAACCTTCATGACACAATACGACCGCCTGTCACCAGCTTCCCTTCCTCTAGTAATCTTGTTTGTCAAAAGTTCTCGGGTAGTCCATGCATTTTGTGAAACATATTTCAGTTGCTCATGGTGGTTGTATTTTCTACTAAAATATACCGCTGTTCTTTAGTGATGTCCGGTACTTAATACATTGTACCTTGCAAAACCGCAGATTTTTTACGTGTCGACATGTTTCGCGGTTTGTGGTAGAGCTCTCCACAACAGGTCACTTGCTGTGCCAAGGACATCGACATTACCGCCTCTCATTCCGTCCTCTGACAGCGAGGCAGCGCGAGGGGCAGTTGATTGACGGACACGAAACTATCGAGTAAGACGAAGAGAGACTGTAACGTGAGCGCCATGGAGACGCACAGCGTGTTTGGACAGTCGCAACGGTCACGTATTCTCCGCCTACTATGAGAGTGTGGGGGTGTCTTTCCCTGGTTTCCAAAAGGAGACAGCAGACCACAGCCAGTGGCGGGAACGGTACAGTGATTATTTACTGCAGAATATTGTGTAGAGCACCAAGTTTAGTGCTTTGGCGACTCACGTCTGTTAATTGGAGACAGATGAAATTTATGGGTATAAATTTTCTTGCTGCAAGTGTGCCTGATGTGTTGAAGTTAGCTGGTGGTGTGTCTAAACACTATGAAACCGTTAGTGGTTGGTAAGTGAACTTTCTTTACCACACAGCAGTACCGTGTTGCACCAGAGTGATACTTTACAGGAGTGTTGTTAATGCTTTCACCCAGAGCGTGTTTAGCTGTAAGTTATCTGTGTTGTGCTGCTTACCTTGTCAGTCTAAAGGGAAATTCAGCAGTTGTCTTATCCTTAACATTAATTGGGCATTCTGTGGGCATCGATGTTGGTAGATTGTTGCTCTTGTCTGTGGCAACGGAGACATGGGAAGTAAGTGCTATTACTTTCCCAAAAGAAGATGTAGAATGATAGAACACACCCCAAGCCTTCAAGATAATGGCTAATTCGGTAATGCCGGTTAATAGAGCAGAGTGCAGAACGGTGAGGGGAGGTGGGAGAATTATTTAGAGGGTGGCCAAGGCTTGACTACATTAAGCGGTTTAAAGTCGCAGCGAAATATGTGTAGACGTCATCTTTTAGGTATAGAAACATGCCTACCAAGTTTCATCTGTGTCGTACGATTCCTTCTTAACGGTGGTTCTTTTCCCGTATAAAAGGAAATCCAGGTTGAAGGAATATACTGGAATTGTTGAGGTAGTGCTTAGAGAGTGAGACTAGCAAACAGAAATTGGAAGTGCTAACCTATATTTTGTTATCTGGGTAGCCAAACAAGCAATTAGATGAGAAGTAAGGACGATCTAAAATGTGCATTTGCACGAGCAAGGAAAGCGTTTCTAAAAAAGTGAAATAAGTTAAAAAGAAATATCAATTAAACGCTAGGAAATCTTTCAATGTTTCTTCATTATTCACTTAGTCATCAGAGTGACTCGTTACATTCTTCTAGAAGACCATTTGTTGCCTTCTTGCTTGTACTCTCCATCGTCCACGTTTCGCTCCCTTACAAAGCCATTTTCCAGGCACAGACTTTCAGAATTCGTTGTACGTCTGCTGTTACGTACATATCGTGACGACCCCGAACGCCAGAGCAGTACTCATGCATTGGCCACGCAAGCGTCTTGCAGTTTCCCAGCTGTCTTCCCAGAAAATTAACTTTAGTTCACCGGTAATATTGTTATCGGGTATTATCCGGCTCATTCCCTCTATTACACGTATGTATCCGCATTTTATATATCCCCACTACTTTTCTGAAAATTCCAAGTTAAACCTGGTGTCTCATGGCGAATTCTACAAGAGGCGTGCTCAGTAGGGGTTAACAAGAAACAGGTTCAACCAGCTGGGATAGCGGGCGGAGAATACGTGACCGTTGCGACTGTCCAAACACGCTGTGCGATCACGGGAAACTGGACATCCTTATACCATTTTTAACGTCACCCACTTAGGACGTAGTTATGTAAGGCGCGAGTACCAACAGAAGCATTTTGTTCAATGCAGAATACGAAAATGGTTGACAATGAAGCTATGTACACTGGAGAAGTGACTCATATTCAGTTCAACTAATGGTTTTCAATACATTTCTTAAAAATTCTCTGCTAGGTGATTAACGTAGTAACGCGTTATATTAAATTGAAAACATGACTCTGTGAATAACGGGTGTAAATAATTTTTTTAATTTTCAACATATACCGAAATTTTTTGTTCTTTGGTTTGCCTTCGACTGACGTGTTTTCTCCTGATTATTTGAGGCACAGTCTCTGATTTTGCATTTCGTTTCTTGTGTATGCGTTTTATTTTTTTGACGCGACTAGTGCCTTCTATCTAACCAGACATCCTCAGGCAATCTTTTTATGGTTATATTTCAGCGGATGGGCTCTACGTAGTAGTACTAATAACATTTAAAGTAATAATAAAATCATGTAGGTCATACCTATCATCGATATAGTAAAGGTGCTGTGAGAAGAAGACAGGGGCCGAGCCGGAAAATCTGAACAGGATAACAAGCAAATAACACATCAGATTTTAAACCCTACGAGTTATGGGGACACGTTGAACCATTCATGAAAATTTGTTTGCATTGAACATATGGATTTGAAAGACAGTGGAACGAAAAGGAAATGCACTTGTAGATTCTATGAAAGTAACAGAAGAAGCTTCTCGGAAGCACGAAACAACTGTTAGCTGTGGATATTACAACGAATGAGAACCAGTACCAGAAATAGATGAGTGGATATGAACGTATAGCTGGCACTCAGTTTTTGTTCATATCGTAGAGATTGTCATCGAACAATTCCTATGCCGAGCTCCAACATTGCTAGTGTTACCTTTCGCCCGAAGAAGTTTTCTTCTTTCTTCTTTTTTACCTGAGATTAAGTTCATATTGGAAAGCAGATTAACAATCGTGTTATTTTGTTTGTTTGAAAATATTTGTGGTGATAACTGCGATTATGTCTCTCTTCAAAAATATTTTAGTACGCTGTTAGACAAGCTTGTAAAGAGATCATAAGGTAACATTCTAAAGTACCCCAGGTTCACTAAACAGCAAAGCAGCAATTCGGGAATTACCGACCACTACCTGGACTCCTGGCCGGCCTGTCAGTTCGCAAGAACGCAGAGTATTTGCACACGGATGCAGCAGCGGAAAATTAGAGGTCCTACTGAATTAATTCAACGCCCCAACAGCAAGATGGGAGCGCATGGCTACAGCTTGACAACGCTCTGCCTGCCAGCCATCCCTGTGGGGGAGCTGGTGTTCGTCAACCAGCAGCTCCCCGAGATTCGGATACGCAAGCACGAGAAAACTGCCGTGCGGCTGTGACATCTTGCTGCAGGTGTGAGTAAGCGCATCCAATGAATACACGTTGCCTTTACGCTGTTGTCTACGAATCTCCTGCTGAATTAATGCAAGCTATAACATCTCAGCAGGCATCTTGACTTTGAACTCTCGAAAGACATTGAGGAAAGTGACGCCTGTTGTCCTGTGATAGATGGAGCGTGGGAAAATCGTCCTCAGAAGCCACCATGAGGAGGACTACTTCTAAGTCTCTTGAAACATCGGTTTAAAATTGTAGTTTAAGTTTCAAAATAATGCCACTTAATGCCCAAAGAGACTTCATTCACACTGAGACTGACCATCGAAGTGATAGAATTTAACTCAGTTTAAATGAAATATCTGACAACATGAACCATGTAGTTTGACCTGTAATTGTAATTTGTTTCCATTTCTAGATTCAGTCTGCAGGAATGTAATCATAACGCAGGTACTTTACAAAGTTTTTATGTTCAGTTAACATCTTTAGTACTTACGTTTTATGTACGAAAATTCTGAGTAAATTTTAGGTGCATAAAGACCGACTGGATAAGTGGATTGAAATAATTAGGAATAGTATAATATTATTTCACTCGTAAGTGCGTTCAGTTACCTAAGTTGGCTTACTGAACTACATGAAAAGAAACGTAAATTCGTTACAAACTACGGCCGGCAAACACTTTATTTAACATGTAAACGTCACTACTGGTATTCGGATTTATATTGTGACATGTTCGATATACCTGCCATCATTGGCGATTATGTGGGGCAGACGAACAGCGAAATTCTGCATGACCCGCTGAACTGTCGGAACATCGATGCTGGCGATGACCCGAAAGCCTATCTTTAGCTCAGCTATAGTTTTGGGATTATTGCTGTACAATTTGTCTTTAATATAGCTCCACAGAAAGGAGTCTCATTGGTTCAGATCAGGAGAATATGGCGGCCAAACGAGGCCCATGCTACTGGCCTGTGGGTACGCCGTAGCCAGAATGCGGTCCCAAGAGTGCTCCTCCAGGAAATCTGACACTTTCCTGGTTCGATGGGATCGAGCTCCGTTTTGGTGAACAATATCTTGTCGAAATATGACTGACTTTGGATAACGGGGATGACATCATCTTCCAAATCCTTCACGTACGATTCGGTTGTCATCGAGACGTCAAGTAACGTCGCACCGATTATTATGTGACGGGACTTTGCAAACCACACAGTCACCCGTTGAGGGTGAAGAGACTTCTTGATCGCGAATTGCGGATTCTCAGTCCCCCAAAATGCACCAATTTTGCGTATTGACGAATCCATCCAAATGAAAGTGGGTTTAGTCGCTAAACCAAACCGTACTAATTCCATCAGGCCTCGCAGCCAACCGTGCAGTTTGAAAGTCCTAACGAAAACCATTCAGAAGTTATGGCGATATTATTTCGTATAATTCAATAATTGTCACCCTCTATTTCTGACAAGAGAGTGCCTCCAGCTTTAGAAAACTTTGTTTTTGCGACGAGCCGTCATGCTGAGAATAAATAGAGAGAAACTCGCCATATCATTCATTGGAACTATCTCTCTCATAGGCTGTCAGACGTCACGTTCACGAAAATTTTAGCTGTAATGAAATCAATGAGGCGTGACAGAATAGTCAACATTCTTACCATTTGTGATGTTCATTATACTGCGTAATAATTAAACATTCAAAATTAAGACTTTTTCGAAAGACTAGTTTGTTGTGTTCCACAAATACCGGTAATAAAATTGAGATAGAAGTGTTACTGAGTCAGAAATACAGTCGAGAGGAAGATACATCTTTAAGTAGTATAACCCAATGTAAGCTAACATACATCTATAAAAATTGCGGTGCTTTGCAAATGTGAAAGGATACAGAACGAGATTTAATTTTAATCACGGAAGGAATAAAAAAGTGGAAGAAGAAAGTGACAGTTGTGGACTTGGGTGCTTTGATAACCTTTCCCATGTCTTTGCTAATTTTGCAGAGACAAACGGGAAAATACTCTGGCTGAAGGAAGAATTAAAGTTACTCGCAAAACATTGCCACAAAACTTAGTGCGCGCAGGGAATATGACAATGGAAAACTCTGATAACAGTGTATCTTAAAATAAGTTGTCCAGTTTGGGTTCAGGGGCCATAAAATTATGCCTGCTTGGTATTTCCTGCTTATGGCAGTCAACACCACACACTAATGTTGTATTTGAGCGCTTTGCTGAACAGTTGGGTGTATCTAGTGCATACAGTTGTGTGTCGAAAGTAACTCCAGTTTGTACGACGTTGAGTAAACGTTACTATAAGTGCTTGACGTGACTAATGAAATCGCCCCTATCTTATATAAGCACATGACCACAGTTCAATGGCGTGGCAACCCCGATATTTGTGATAAATGCTGAAAATGGCATTCGTTAACCGATAACATATGACACACAAGTTATTAATTAAAATGTATTAGTAGCAGATCCGATTTAATTTGTCCCTTGGCTACATTAATAAACCTGATGTTATGGAACATGTAATAAATGCCCCAGAGACAGACACCAGTCTATACAAAGGCGTACTGAGCAGAGACGCAAATCATGTTATTCTATAACATATGATATTGTCTTGGAGATCGTAGTTACAATTTTGTTAAATTCGTAGGAAAGTGAAATCTATATAATGAAAGAAACTCTGCAGAAACTCTGTCATTGCATGTGCTATTTTTCCTTCCTGCGTTGTCAAGTAAAGCCTGAATCGTTGAATAATAGATCTTCAGTTATCTGGAGAACTTCAATACAAATGGTACACCTTCGAAACTTTGTGTAGTATGTAATAGATTATGTACGAAATGTAAGCATTATTTTGTGAAGTGTCATGAAACACATTAGTTAACAGTTTTTAATCTATACTTAATACCCTTAACATTCTGCGCAATTCAAATAAGAGTATTTGTACTGTTAAAATCCCTGTTTTAGGTCAGGATGGAACTGATTGTACACAAAGTTTCCTTGTCCTATAATTACAATAAAAATGAGGTGAACGTTTGCCAAAATTATCTTATGAATTGTAAACCAAAGAGCACTTGAGAAAGGAAAGAATAAAACAGGCTCCCAAGATTATTGTCGTTGTTGTTGTTGTCTTTAGTCCTGAGACTGGTTTGATGCAGGTCTCCATGCTACTCTATCATGTGCAAGCTTCTTCATCTCCCAGTACCTACTGCAGCCTACATCCTTCTGAATCTGCTTAGTGTATTCATCTCTTGATCTCCCTCTACGAGTTTTACACTCCACACTGCTCTCCAATACTAAATTGGTGATCCCTTGATGCCTCAGAACATGTCGTACCAACCGATCTCTTCTTCTAGTCAAGTTGTGTCACAAACTCCTCTTCTCCCCAGTCCTATTCAATACCTCCTCATTAGTTATGTGATCTACCCATCTAATCTTCTGCATTCTTCTGTAGCACTACATTTTGAAAGCTTCTATTATCTTCTTGTCCAAACTATTTATCGTCCACGTTTCTCTTCCATACATGGCTACACTCCAAACAGATACTTTCGGAAACGACTTCCTGACGCTTAAATCTATATTCGATGTTAACAAATTCCTCTTCTTCAGAAACCCGTTCCTTGCCATTGCCAGTCTACATTTTATATCCTCTCTACTTCGACCATCATCAGTTATTTTGCTCCCCAAATAGCAAAACTCCTTTACTACTTAAAGTGTCTCATTTCCTAATCTAATTCCCTCGGCATCACCAGGTTTAATTCGACTACATTCTATATTCACAAAACCAATGCATTAACTCATGGTAGAGACAAAGCTGTCTATTTTTTTTTTTGTTATTACCCCATATGGATTTGGTTATCTGCCTTTTGCAGTATGTTTATGGCGAAACTTCTAATGCGGAAAGGTGTAATAGAACAAGACAAACATTCACAGTAATTAAAGGAAAAGAGACGGAAATAGGAGATTTTTGTGAAAGTGTCAAATAGAGAATATAAGTAAACCGCATATCGATAAGCTATTATTTGTTACACATTTCTAGGTTTTGCAAAAATATTGGTTTTTTCATATGTTGTATAACATAACAGGTTGGAACTTTCGAGTTGCCTGAGGCTTCTACAATAACTGAACTTATACACATAGTCGTGAACTGTAGAGTGTTCAATAGTCAAATACCACTACATTTGAGGTCCTTTTATGATACCATATCTTAGCAAATAGTTAAATGCACCGGTATGAGTCCCACTCAAAATTTTAGCTTAAGAAATTGCAAGAAAACTACTCACAGCAACCGTATGAAATACGTAACATACCTGTCACTGAGTAGGTGAATACGCGGGGCTGATATTGACCTGAAGTTGCAAGGTGTGAGTGGAGGTATGATGTAGACAACGAATAATGAGAACGGAGGTACTAAGTATGGAGGCAGGTACCTTACGAATCCTTTTTTGATACACGACATAGAAGCGCCTTAGACCCTCAACTAACCGTTCCAAGGGAAACATACATATTCATGTGCGGGAACCTTGCATTTTCTTTCCATATAAAGTACACCTAATGGGAAGATCTAATTTGGCGTGGAATGAGTTGTCGCTGGCTGCCACAGGTGTTTGTGCAGATTACCAACGGTAAATTCGATATCCTTTTGGCTTCTGACTACAAAAGTTTTCCTCTATTAAATTAGCATTTGCTGTTTGTTGTGGCTTGAACGGATTTACAGTGATGTAGTAATTTCGAATTTCCGAGCAGGGGACGAAGTTCATCGAAGTGAATAAACCTTTTCTCAAATATTTATGGCGGTGCTAATTTCACTGACATTTATTCTTTATGTTATTTGAAATTGTACGTAATACCAATATTCAACAGAAATATACTAGGACGTCCAGGAATTAATAACTTGGTGCAGCACTGAGCAGGAGAGCAGAAAAAATACACTCCTGGAAATGGAAAAAAGAACACATTGACACCGGTGTGTCAGACCCACCGTACTTGCTCTGGACACTGCGAGAGGGCTGTACAAGCAATGATCACACGCACGGCACAGCAGACACACCAGGAACCGCGGTGTTGGCCGTCGAATTGCGCTAGCTGCGCAGCATTTGTGCACCGCCGCCGTCAGTGTCAGCCAGTTTGCCGTGGCATACGGAGCTCCATCGCAGTCTTTAACACTGGTAGCATGCCGCGACAGCGTGGACGTGAACCGTATGTGCAGTTGACGGACTTTGAGCGAGGGCGTATAGTGGGCATGCGGGAGGCCGGGTGGACGTACCGCCGAATTGCTCAACACGTGGGGCGTGAGGTCTCCACACAGTACATCGATGTTGTCGCCAGTGGTCGGCGGAAGGTGCACGTGCCCGTCGACCTGGGACCGGACCGCAGCGACGCACGGATGCACGCCAAGACCGTAGGATCCTAAGCAGTGCCGTAGGGGACCGCACCGCCACTTCGCAGCAAATTAGGGACACTGTTACTCCTGGGGTATCGGCGAGGACCATTCGCAACCGTCTCCATGAAGCTGGGCTACGGTCCCGCACACCGTTAGGCCGTCTTCCGCTCACGCCCCAACATCGTGCAGCCCGCCTCCAGTGGTGTCGCGACAGGCGTGAATGGAGGGACGAATGGAGACGTGTCGTCTTCAGCGATGAGATTCGCTTCTGCCTTGGTGCCAATGATAGTCGTATGCGTGTTTGGCGCCGTGCAGGTGAGCGCCACAATCAGGACTGCATACGACCGAGACACACAGGGCCAACACCCGGCATCATGGTGTGGGGAGCGATCTCCTACACTGGCCGTACACCACTGGTGATCGTCGAGGGGACACTGAATAGTGCACGGTACATCCAAACCGTCATCGAACCCATCGTTCTACCATTCCTACACCGGCAAGGGAACTTGCTGTTCCAACAGGACAATGCACGTCCGCATGTATCCCGTGCCACCCAACGTGCTCTAGTAGGTGTAAGTCAACTACCCTGGCCAGCAAGATCTCCGGATCTGTCCCCCATTGAGCATGTTTGGGACTGGATGAAGCGTCGTCTCACGCGGTCTGCACGCCCAGCACGAACGCTGGTCCAACTGAGGCGCCAGGTGGAAATGGCATGGCAAGCCGTTTCACAGGACTACATCCAGCATCTCTACGATCGTCTCCATGGGAGAATAGCAGCCTGCATTGCTGCGAAAGGTGGATATACGCTGTACTAGTGCCGACATTGTGCATGCTCTGTTCCCTGTGTCTATATGCCTGTGGTTCTGTCAGTGTGATCATGTGATGTATCTGACCCCAGGAATGTGTCAATAAAGTTTCCCCTTCCTGGGACAATGAATTCACGGTGTTCTTATTTCAATTTCCAGGAGTGTAGATAGAGGCCGACAAAGATTAGAATTTGCAGACGAAATTGTAGATGCCTCACGTAAGTATCATGTATATAAAATAGAAAAAAAATGAGAAAGTCAAGGACAGAATCAAAGCTGTCTAATCATCAGAGACTGAAAAAACTGAGTTTGTAAGCTGAGAGATCAAAGCTCTTCTCCCACGAATCTGACCACGATCGACTGAAGACTCAAAATGCCTTTTATATGGGCCAAGTGACGTTTTATACGGTAATGACTCTCAGTGTGTATTTACCTAAGCTGATTGAATGCAGTTAGCACTTACTCTCTGGCAGCCAATGGAAAGATATACGTGTCTGAGTGCCAAGTGTTGAATTAGTCACGTTTTATACTTTCCTTCTACCTGATAAATCTTCATACAATTTGGTAGACACACATGTCCAATGTTAACGTCCTAAACATTTTCCATAATGTAGAAAAATTTCCGTAGAAGGTAACGCTAACTCTAATAATAACCTAATATTCTACATACGGAAAAGTATAACGCAATCTAATCGAATGAAGAACAAGGGGAAAGCCAGAAATCCATGACTTCGTGTTGTACTACAAACCTTGCAGAGACAGTTGTTTCATACGAAATATAACGGATAACAGTAAAAAATATAACGCTGTAAAGAGCAATAGAAATCTGAATCACCACGTTTGCTGCGGATGTGAAAAGATCGAAATACAAAGACGAAGAAATGTTTACAACCGCAGACTTTGCTGTCATAAACTTTTGTACAGCCATTAGCAGAATTTTTTCTAGCGTCATGTCTTCAAATCCGCAGCAACACTTCAGTAAGAATCATCGACACAAAATATACAGTAGGAAGGCGTTAAGATTAATGACGATTTACGGACGTTCAGATTTGCTAGTCTATGTACGTGAGAAATATTTACATTATTGAAGGTTGTCTTAAAACAGATAAATGACAATATAAGATACATATATAATGTAAAAGCTGAAGCTTCGTAGATACAACCGCTCTTCTGCGTCACTGGTTATTCGTTTCATTTCGATCTGAGTATCACACCCTATCCTCTTAGAGATGTCTTCCCAATACTTAATCCTCTACCTTTGTATCTCAGCACTTTCAATTCAAGAATGTTAACACAAACGTGTTGTCCGATGACATTTACAAGAAATTTTATTTTCCTTTTTCCCATTTTCATTAATAATCCTCTCTATTTCTGACTTTCCTCAAGACTTCCAGGTTGGCTTTTCTTTCCACCCAGCTCGTTCTTGTCAGTTTCCGGCATTCCGCATTTCAGCATCTTCATTACAGTTTCTTTCCAATTTATCCAGACTCCAGCGCTGATTTCCAGCAAGGAGTATACTCCATTCAAACGATTTTGCAAACGGTTTACAGACTTCCGTATTCATATGTTCGCTGGTTTAAACAGTTTCTGTTAGTCGTAAATATCTGCTTTGGCAATGCAGTTCTTCCCTTCACTGCTTTCCTCTGTGATTGTAATAGCAAGATATAAAATACGTTTTACCTGATTAGTTCTGATGTCAGTAGTTTTTATATTGGTCCCATATATTTCAATTCTAGCATTACATTTATTTTCTATTTGTTTACTTTTAATTTCCTTTTTTTAAGAGTATGTGACTGGACTTGAAACATTCTATTCACATCTTTTTCAGTCTCTTAAGGTAGCACAACTCATCAGCAAATCTAATACAAATAATGCTTTCACCGTTAGCATTGATTTCCTCTGTTTTCACCCGCGTGATCTGAACAGCTTCCTCAATGAACACACTGCGTAAATATGGGGCTATGGGACATCTAAATCTAGCTCCTTAACTAGTCCTGGTCTCTTCCTCTACATTATTGACGTATGCTATTGTGCATTGGTTTTGATTCAGTTGATTAATCATCCTTCTGTCCTTCTAGTCAAGTACCATTTTTTCACAGTTCTAAAGAGTAGCTCCCAATTCAGATGATCAAAAGCTTTTTCAAAATCAGTGAAGGTAAGATGAGTTCCTCTGCTCATACCCATCCTTCCCTTCAATAGCATGCACAAGATCAGAATTACTTTCCCTATTCCTCTGCATTCCCCAAATCCGAAATGCTCAGCATCAGTGTTTATATCGGCTTTCTCTTTTATCCTGCCTTTAACTATATTAATGATTATTTTGGAAGCAGGCGTTAAAACTGTTAGTATTCCACAACTGGTGCAGGTAACTGCCTTTCCTATTTTAAGTACGTTAATGGATCTACATTGTGTGAAGTCTTCTGGCATGATTTCTCTTCCGTACCAGGTATATACTGCTCCAAATAAAAGGCGTTTCATGTTGTTATCTACATTTTTTAGCAATTCTGCAGGAATGTAACCAGCACCAGTTGTTTTTCCTTCTTTGGAACTCCATACAGCATGTTCAAATTCATGCCACATAACTGGAGGACATTGCATTTCTCTTTAGTACTCATTGATATCTTTTATTATATTACTAACGTTTTTTTGCGTCCTTATCATGTTACAGTATCTTTTACGACTAGCATTTATCATTGTCTGTCAGTAACGTTCCGTTTCAATTTTAACCGCTGCAGATTTCATTCTATTTATAAGGGTATCTTAAGCAGCGTGCAACCATGGAAATGGAAGATAAAGAGAAAAGGTGTGATGATGGTGTGTATCAAGAAAATGTGATATGTTAACCATTAATTTGCTCCTTAGGTCAGAATTTTTATCCGTGAATGTACAGTCACAGCTGAATTCAAAATCAGTACCGCTCATACACTTCGAACATACCTTTATTCGAGATAATGTTAACATCTCATGGCTTCAAATAAAAAAAAAAACCTGTTGAGTTTCAAACATACACTCTTCGATCGTAATCGAATTTTCCATTTTTCCGTTGAAATAAGAACCACTACATCAGAATTAAACCACTAGATTCCATCAATAAGATTGGATGGAAATGCGTGAAGAGAAAAGAGGAAACGGAAACACTGTTTCATTCTGCACCGCGGTAGTGTGTGGAAGCTTCCGAGCAATATGTGTGATTACTTTAGCACCTGTTAGGGTGGCACCACATTCCAAATAATTAGTACTTTCTAATTAAGTTTATAGAAATACGGATTGCGTGCCGTGACAAAAGTAATAACCCTTGAATGGAGGATGCAGGCAAAATCAATTCGCAAATAGCTGTCTTGTATGCAGCACGCTCATTGTTCGTTGCGTTACTCAATACATATTTACAAGCGTGTTCTTAACGTGTATCTTTAGGTCTATCTTAGGCTTTATTGAAACTCATATGATTACTAAAGCAAGAACGAAAGTGATGGTAAGCATATTTACTTCCACAGTAGACATGTTCCCTTTGTAAGACTTTCTAAATAAAATTTCAAATTGAGAAAACTGAAACAGATAGCAGATACTTCTGTGTGAAAATTTACTCACGATGCAGGTAAAATGCATTTGTGAGTATTGTTAAAGAGTTCAACATGCCTAAAATCTTCCACAACATATTACATGTGTTAAGAGATGGTTGTGATGCTCGATGAAATCTAATACCTTAAAGAGGGTTCTGAAAATGGCAGCGATTCTTATATCTATGCTGAATGACTGCGTTTTAGCTGAGAGAATGCCAAACTTCAGTTCCCGAGTTTTAATGGTCAGTAATAAAAACAGGTCTGCTAACTGCCTCGAGTGAACCGACCGTAATGGGGCCCAACATAGAACTCACCGATTCTTATTACTGTTTTTTTTTCTTAATTTAATGTTCTGGCGCTTGACTTATCTTCATTCACATTCTTGCTTCCCAGTACAATGTTGTTAAGTCTGAATTACACAGGCGCGCGGGGTAGCTGTGAGGTTTGCGGCGGCTTGTCACGGTTCGCGTGGCTCTCGCCGTCAGAGGTTCGAGTCCTTCATCGGGCATGGATGTGTGTGTGTTGTCCTTAGCGTTAGTTCAAGTTAGATTAAGTAGTGCGTAAGCCTAGGGACAGATGACCTCAGCAGTTTGGTCCCATAGTCCTCACCACAAATTTCTCAAAAGAAATTTCTTTATTACAATCACTTAATTGTGTGCACTGTTTTACATATTCTTTGTTCGTGATCGAACCAATTTTGCGACAGAAAACACGTTCTGGGGACTGTAGGATGGAACACTTATGCATAAGGGCGGCCAAACAGTCATGTCCAGTAATCATGCGAAATACGGCTACTGCTTCGCTTCTTGTTACATCAGACTCTTTCAAGAACGTGACGTTTTTTACAGATCTTTCCCTCGCATGAAATTATACTGGGTCGTTTTAACTTTTCTTGAAATGTGTTTCTAGGAACGCATTTAACTGCAAAATATGGCGTGTTAGTTGTTCCAGCCTGTTAAGTTTTTGTGTCCTTTTTGGTCAGCACATCCGCTTTTGCATTACCGTATAAGCCACAATGAGATGGAATCCACAGTATTGCAGTTACCTTCTTCTTCCGTTGTAGCCACTTAATCACTTTATGGAATTCTTCAACTTGATATGTATTTGGAACTTGCGTGTTGATAACAGACATATTACTGCTCTGGAATAACAAGATGTGCACTTTGTTGAATAGGTGTAAGTAGCTGTTTAGTTGAGTAATTACAGTTCTGGTGGTTTCAACTTCACCTTCCAAATATGTGTGGTGCAGTTCTAAAGTATGATAGAGAATTTTCCTGTGTATTCCTACGCTAACGTTACTTTCTATGTAGATGTGGAACCACGGATATCAAGGATATCTTAGACCTTTTTGTATCGAATGCTATAGCTCTCATTATTAATACGGCTGCATCAGGTTTTTTATTGTTATTCATTATGTCTAGCTCGTATTGCAGATGAGGAATCACAGTCGGAGAAGGAGACAAAACAATTTGTCCGCTGAAATTTTCGGCAGATGAGATTGCGATCCTCTGTGTTCTACTTCATGGATGAAGCTAATTTGTGATTTTAACTGACTACTACTATAGTTTCATGAATCTTTGTATTTTAGCCACGTAATGTGGTAGAGTAGACGAATGAGTTTCTCGTAGTGAAGCAGTGCTATCTTTCGAATACTTATGTCAGTAGATACTTATCGCGTTAGAAATCTCACAGATACTAATTTTTTGATTTTATTCCATCAATTACAATTCTTAATTCTCCGTTCTGGAGATTTTTTTAACTTGTTGGTATTTCTTCTAGTAGTCTTAACTAAAAGAAATATCGTGAGGTTAGAAAAAGTAACGAAACAGGCTTTAAGAAATATACCTCGTGAGTAAAAACAACACCTTTGTTATCCATGAGAATTATAATTGAATTAGAACCTACTGAAATACGTTTTGACAAGTTAGCACAGCTTCAGTGTGAGAGACTCGTTTGTCTACCATATCAAACAGCTAAAATATAACTTCCTGGTTAAGTTCAACACATATTAGGATAGTGAAGTATGTGGTCTGATTGTCTCTGAGTGTCTAGCTTCATACGACAATGGAGTTCCGCCTCTCGTGGAGTGCGATTTAGCCAATAGTTAATACCCCGTTATTACCAAAAACAATTTCGTCTCCCTATTTCACGTCCATTCATCAAGCTAAAAGAAAACTGTACTATATCCTATTGACAATAAAATTTTAACACTCACTCATATGCCCTAAAATTATGGAGAAAAAGCGATGCACTATTTTCACAAACAAATCCTGCATATATTCCGAATACACATACCGTCTCTGCGCCTTGTTGCAGTACCTACCTAACATTCTTTAACAAGCAAGCAAACAATTTTAACTTCAGTAATACTAGCATCTATCGTGTCCGGGTGTAAACGTAAACCTTACGTCCGTCATTTATGAAAATACAGCGACTAGGGTGTATTTATTGAAGTCTTCTTTTGGCAAGGTGTCAACAAATGTAGACTCCATACTGTCTGACTCAATATATTCTTGCCTCCACCGCTTACGTAATCTCTGTCCACGGACTCAGTCCCCTGGTTTGTGATGCTGCGTGGTTGCTCGTAGACGCAACGTGTAACGGATTTCCCAAAGGCAAATAATATCAGGATTTTCCCCCACTTGCAGCACTTGTCCCATAATTCAGCAAACACTTTCAAAACATTGTCCTATCTCTCCATTTGAGATTACTGCTTTGGACAGTAATAAAATTTCGAATGTACGGTGATGTAATCGGTCCATTACAAAATTGAATAACTGATATGGTGCAAGAGGAAAGTAGCTTTCCTGGAGGCCATGTGTCTCGTAGTTATGTAAGTTTTAACTGATTAAAAAATATAACAATTTATTTGTTTGCCCACAGCTATATCTTCGACACTTTAAAATACAAAAATCGTCCGCGATGAACATTGTTTGATAGGTGTTTACAGACAGCACTGAAGCTGTGGCATTCATGTTTGTCTGCATGGCGTGGGGTGGAGTGTGGGGTGAGAACCTGATAGACGCCCAAGACGTTAGTAAGACTTTTTTTAACAGAATGAACATTTATTGCTCTTGGATACAGTGTTGTCTTGCCCGAGGTTTCCGGTTGCTACGAGAGCAGGTGAATTTGAAGCAGGCCCGGTACATGCTGAGGTCTGCACTGTCTCTACTGCTACAGCGATGGGGCTGCACTCAAGGTTGCTGACCACACGCGATGCATACGTTGCTTGAATGTTTCCAGTGACCAGCCACACCACTAGCAGTTTACCATGGTACACTCTATGTCGTAGTCGGCACCCAGTGAAGGTACCCAACAGCTCTATAAGCGCTAGCAGTAGTTACGAAAAATTATGTTAAGGCTTCTCGGCGAGAAAAAGGCGGGCATTTACGATGTCTGCTCCTACATGTAAGTCAGCAAGTGGCAACTACTGCACTCTCCTGGGATGCTGGTACTGTGAGCTAGATCTCCAGGGGGTCTGGTGGTAGGAGACATCCAAGTCATGGTGAATGATAATATTTCTGTCCCACAAGGGTTTCATTTCTAGTCCTCTAGCATGAACTGGGAGATCTGGTCCACACAAACAAAAAAGTGATTGGAAAGATGGTTACTAAATTATGCAGTAATTTTTCGATGCTGTGACTACTTATCTTAAGTCTTCTGGATGTCAAAGTTATTTTCGCAGTGAGAACTGTACGTGATTTCCTTGAAATTTTTTTAACGTTGATGTGCAATCTTTGCTAGGATTTCACTTACATGTCAAATTGCGAATTCCATCTAAATAAGTTCACCGGCAATACAATACCTGTGTGAGGAGCACTAACATGTACATAAAATTGAAGCCTCTTATTTACAGTATCAACACATAAAATCAAAAGCGAATCCTCAACAACTATTATAGATAAAATCTTTAAGTGAAAAGTTGGAGTAGAATGGTGTTAGGTACATACAATAACTAGGTGGTGCTGCCGGCTCATTCGAAATTGTTTTGGAAAGTAAAAGTTATGGTTTTAGTTCGACTACTGAGAAGTTAAATTGTGTTGATCATGTGCAGAAAACTAGTGAGAGGCAGACTTTTAAGGTTAAAACTAGAATTAGTAGTTAAAAAACTTGGACTGAAAACCTCTAGGCATTGCTAACAGGGTCACTGCCAGGGACGTCCATTCATTACTAGTGTAGTATGGCAAGGTCGTAGGGAGATACAGTAGGAATGTGAAGAAAATGCTGAAATATGACAAACCTGTACATAATTTGTGTGACATTATAAGGAAGGATAGGAATAGATATCGCGGTACTCGGGACTGGGAGTTTTGTTAAATTCTGTATATGCAGTGATTAATCAAAAGAATAAATACTGAATACTGCAGTATTACGTATTTACTCTGTACTGCAATGTTATTTATTCTGTTAAATATTGTGATCTAGCATGAGACTCTAAAATAACTCAATACCACGATAACATACGTACGGACATCGGCTATTCCGAAGTACGCACGAAATAATATTTTATACACTCTCCGCCTTCTAACATATAGTTCGCGTGAGCTATGCTATTAGGAGAGAAAATATGCTTGGTTTTACACAGACTGTTATGATTAATTTGGTTCTGGTCATTTATGTACCAACTTTCACAAAGAAACTGAGGTACTTTTTATGCTTGTTAAATGGATTATTTTTTTGTATTTACTATTCGTTATCGGCAATGCAATAACTGAGGAGAGTCTCATCTGCCATTAAGCGGCCAATCTTAAAGATACTGAAGTCATTCAGTACGATTACATTAATGAATAGAATTTGTCTTTACTAACTTTGAAACTATTAAAAAATCAAAATAGAGAAGTCTCCCGCATTTACATTTAGTAATACAGATTGAATTTCTAACTAAAAAATGTCGTCAGCGTAATGGCCGCCCAAATACTGCTAGGGAAAGAGAGGTCCTCGCAACACGAAGTTCTGAAATAGATATTAATGTGAACTATTATGGGAGGATCTCACTACTCCACTAACCAACACTTTCTAATAACAGTTGGACATATATTCTGATAACTTACAGATAGATTTAAATTAAATTTCAGACTGTGATACATTGCGGCCTTCCGCTAGACGAAAAAAGTCCAACCCAAAAAAATTATCTCTGTTCTTCTCCACCTAAATTACACAGATACTCTAAACAAAAGGCTATTTGCTAAACACATCACTGTTTGCGAGCTTTACATATTATAAACTACACTTTTCAATATTTGATTTCATCACGCACACGGATGAAGTCTTTCAACAATTTTTAGTTCAGACGTCACTATTTTTTAACACACAAGAAACCGTTTAATTTTTCTCGAAACGTCAATTTATGTGACGTTTTGTCACATAAGCCCCTAGTGAGGGTGTACTTAACATTGTGTACCGTTTTATGTACAGTCTCACTACCATACCACAGCATTAGTTAAGTGTTCATGTTCACATGAGTATGGTAGGTACATCTGAATTCATTTCACAGTTATATGTTTCAGATACATTTCATGTGTTACAGACGTTTTTCAATCTCTCTTCATTATTACAGTTCAGTAAATTTATTAGGTCTAACACTACTTTTTAGCAATAATATGAAGAACTCATAATCCTACAGACCCCATACGAATTTGCTTACACTTACCCATTTGGGTTACAGGCGTAAGCAATAAAGGGTCAAAAGTCCCACCCAGAGCCTATGGATTGTAGACATTCAAGCTTTTCATATTCTTACTTATTTTTATGCTGATAGTATAGCAATTGAATTAATCAACAAAGAAACACACATGTATATACATCACAACAAGAAGTAGATAGTAAATGAAATTATGTACACAGTACACTTATGTTAGAATAACGAGTTTCATCTTTATGAAAAAATATTTGTCTTTGCCTGCATTAGTTGTAACTGTCTTGGCACACATTTTGTCTAACACGCACATATAAACCACTATAAGAAATAGTAATTGGTATTACGTACACAGTAAGTTTGATTTGAAATGTTAAAGTTCATCTTCATGAAGAAATATTTGTCGGTGCAAGCAATAAACATAACTGTCTTGGTCCACAATTCACATATTTTACAAAATTATTTGTTATATACATTCGGTTTTACATATGTAGTCAGTTTTTCAATTCCCTTGCCCTTTGCACAGTACGATAGTTAGAAGTTTACATTGTACTTAGGAATTATAATGTCATCGTAAGGAATAGTTACATTTCGAAGTTTAACCGAAGTAAGAGTCGTCGATGATGGTCCTGTGGTTGAGTCGTCGGCGAATCGTTGCTGCGCGACGACGAAGCGTGTACGGCAGTCTCCCGCCAAGTAGCGACAGGTCGTTGCTGGCACCGTGACGTCCACACAGACAGCTGACGAACAGTCGCAAGGCGCCGCTCATCAGCTGGGCAGTCGGGAATGTCGGCCGGCTGCTCGCCTTATGGAGAAGATGAAAATATTCGACTGACCATCAGTTCATCAGCAAAGCAGGACAAATACACATATCAAAGGTGCTGAAAGATATGTTATTAATATTTCAAGCACTCCTCAGTCATTCATGTATACTGCTTTTGTCTGCAATGATCTAATGTACGAATGCACGAGATACAGTTCCTTAAATAAGTTTATGGCTCCAACTAACACATTTCACTATTTCAACTTAATAACTGCTTTTTTTTAAGTATTCGCTGCTCTGCACCACACACTGTCATTGTGGAAATTATCAATGTGAGTACATTGCTGTGACACCTTTTCACTTCACTATGCTGGCACAATGTCGCTTCCATCATTCGCTTGTCGGCCACGGAATCCGCAGTTAGCTGTGCGCTACCCATAGCATCCTTCCACAGTCCACTTGGGATATTCTATTCATAGGAAGTTTATCTTGTCCACATAAATATTTCTTCACACTACGAATGTCGGTACTACTTGCATATTAAATAATATACCTTTCTGAAGGCACCGCCATGTATGCTGCTAATTTTATTTACATTAACTCACTGTACTTGAACAATAGTTATATACTGCGAAATACAGTCAACACTCACTGCAGTAGCACACAATCTAATATTCACTTTTCAAATCACGTTCCAGTTAGTGATTCATCTTATTCATATTGCACTGTCTAAGCGTCCAGATAGTTTCATTTATAAACTGGAACGTATTAGCACATATTACTTAGACTATATAAGAAATATGGCTTTCAAATTACATAGTAATATTTCATACATTAGGTAAATTATACTTCTAGATATGGCTTTTCACTCTTTATCAAGTGATTGATCAAACCATCGCATTTTATTTAAAGTTTCAACCAATCGGTCTTCCTGTACCCATGGGTTCAGTTGGTTTTTACAAGCATATTGTATAACCACTCAATACTGATTCGATTCGTTTATTATTGTTGCACTTCCAGTTACCTTGCTTATCTGGGAGTGACTTCAAACGCTTCCAAGCTAGAATCTATATAGACATTAATCATCTGCAAACCTTCGATTATTATACTCTTTAAAGGATAAATTGTTAGATGTCACGCATTCTGTTAATGATCTATGGCTGGTACTTGTTTCCAGCAACCATGCACAATGCCTTTTTTTAAATTTTATGCTAGGCGCCACTAAGCAGATTCATTTACTAGTACTTTGTTAACATGGACACATTTAAATGCATGACTCTCATTCCCAAAAACTTACTCACACATATACTTAAGAACTAGCACATATATATAACAAGCATACACCCAAAATTCAACATACACGAAATGAATCTTAAGAAGCTCTGCATTTACACCTTATACCTAATCTCTGTACATTACTAGATGAGTTTTCTGTTCATTCAAGCATCTGCTTGCGCATCCATGGGTATGGATGGATTTAGATTGTTATGAGGATATAATGCTCTTACTTTTCCTGTCTCTGGGTGTGCCAGAAGGTAACACCCATCATGAGGTATATCCATGATTCTGTGTGGTACTGAGTATAAGAGATGCCACTTTTTGTTAATCTTTCTAATACTCGAAGACTTGGGATGGTTCTTTAGCATCACCAAGTCTCCTCTATTGTATGTGTAGAGTCTGTTCAGACTCCTATCATATATTGCCTTTCTAATTGGTGCATGACGCTGCAGTGCAAGCCAGACTTGTTGCAACATTTGTTCTCTAGTTATGAGTCTTGGGGTATGTGGCAGAGGCTTCAGCCACTCATCATCAGCTACATTCGGCATAACGATTTCACAGGGCTTGCACCCTGTAGATTCATGAGGCACATTGTTATGAATTCTCTCAAAATGTGAAACCAACTCTACCTACTTAGTTTGTTGGTTTGCTGCATATGTCTGGACAAACCAATTTAAATGGCAGGAACAACGGTCCACAGGATTTGGGCTTGGATTAGAAAATGATACTAAAATGTGTTTAGTGCCGTGTTCCCACAGAAACAGTTTCCAGTTCTGGCTTTTGAAATAGCTGACATTGTCTGTCAGCGAGATCATCGGTTTCCTGACACCTGGTGTATAGTATGACACAACTTTCCAGACTATAGTTTTTGTGGTGGTGGTTCTTGTGGGGTGCAATGTCAGATGTTTGGAGAATATAACAAACACGGCTACCACATATTCTACCCCACCTCTTGTTATTGGCATGGCTCTGGTTACATCAACAGTAACCATCTGTGATGGTGCTGTTGGAGCTATGGGGTGTAGTTCATTCCTAGTACTATGAGTACATGGTTTTGTTTTTTGACAAATGAGGCAAGAGCCCGCCAGGGTTTTGGACTTCTGGTGCAAGTTTGGAAAATACCAGTACCTAATTAACAGATTGGCACATTTATTGCCACCAAAATGTCCCCAACAATCGTGAGTGTACTTTATCAGATTGTTAACGGACTGTGTTGGTATGCAAACACATGAGTTTGCTGAAGTTTCTTTCAATCTGTGATACAAAAAGTAATTTAGGATCTTATATAATTTGCTAAATTCTCCATTTGGATTGGTATTTAGTGAGTTAATTATCCTGTACCATAATGGATCAGCGCACTGCATATTTTTGATTTCAGGACACATACATACATATTTGTTACGTCTGGTCGGATCCTTAAGCAACAAGATTTTATACTCCGTAGACTGTTCTACTAAGCCCGCAAACTCAGGTAATCCTCTAGACAATCTAGACAGTTTGTCTGCAACCAAATGATCCATTCCCTTTACATGTGCGATTTGGAAGCTGTAATCTCCCAAAGCCAAAATTTTTCCTTTTAAGGCATTTGTGCAGTAAGCATATAACTAAGCGCCTGGTGGTCACAAAATACAGGGTGATTCAAAAAGAATACCACAAATTTAAAAATGTGTATTTAATGAAAGAAACATAATATAACCTTCTGTTATACATCATCACAAAGAGTATTTAAAAAGGTCTTTTTTCACTCAAAAACAAGTCAGAGATGTTCAATATGGCCCCCTCCAGACACTCATGCAATGTCAACCCGATACTCCAACTCGTTCCACACTCTCTGTAGCATATCAGGCGTAACAGTTTGGATAGCAGCTGTTATTTCTCGTTTCAAATCATCAATGGTGGCTGGGAGAGGTGGCCGAAACACCATATCCTTAACATACCCCCATAAGAAAAAATCGCAGGGGGTAAGATCAGGGCTTCTTGGAGGCCAGTGATGAAGTGCTCTGTCACGGGCTGCCTGGCAGCCGATCCATCGCCTCGGGTAGTTGACGATAAGGTTTCATAACTAACCTTTCTCGTAGGACTCTCCATACAGTTGATTGTGAAATTTGCAGCTCTCTGCTAGCTCTGCGAGTCGATTTTACTGGGCTGCGAACAAATGCTTGCTGGATGTGTGCTACATTTTCATCACTCGTTCTCGGCCGTCCAGAACTTCTCCCTGTGCACAAACACCCATTCTCTGTAAACTGTTGATACCAACGTTTAATACACCACCTACCAGGAAGTTTAACACCATACTTCGTTCGAAATGTACGCTGAACAACTGTCGTCGATTCACTTCTGCTGTACTCAATGACACAAAAAGCTTTCTGTTGAGCGGTCGCCATCTTAGCATCAACTGACGCTGACGCCTAGTCAACAGCGCCTCAAGCGAACAAATGTACAACTAAATGAAACTTTATAGCTCCCTCAATTCGCCGACAGAGAGTGCATAGCTCTGCCTTTTGTCGTTGCAGAGTTTTAAATTCCTAAAGTTGTGGTATTCTTTTTGAATAACCCTGTATTATTACCCTTTGTGCATAGTTGCGATAATGAAATTTCTTCAGTCAACAGATCACTGCTTCAACTTCTGTTGCAGAATATGTCCACTCACAGGAATTTAGCACATGGCTTGCATATCCTATTATATTAATTTCAGTTTGTGGCACCTTGTTGTCCACTTGAAACAGATAAAATCTCAACCCACAAAAAGATGCATCTGTCGCAAGATAAAAATGACATGTTGGGATGGTGGAATATCTCCACGTTTTCTAGTGCTGCTTTGATCTGATCAAATGTCCTCTAGCATTAACCCGTGAAAATCCAAGGTCGATTTTTCCTGTAGACTTTATAAGACTTCACTATTTAATAACTGAGCAGGTAGAAATCGCCTAAAAAAGGAGGAAATTCCTAGAAATGAATTTAGTTGATTTTCGGTATGAGAGTATGGCATCTCCTCTATTCCCACAGGAGAAATTATGTGTGTTAAAAACTTTTTTCCTCGCTACCAAATTTGGATTTTGCAATGTTGGCAATGACTCTTACTGCTGTAAACCTTGTTAACAAGTGCTACAAAATTTCCATATGTCCATACCTGGTTTCTGATGCTATTAGATCATCCGTTACCTTTTCTAACAGGTTGGTCCTAATACTGTGTCCAGTGGTATAATGAACACACTTGCACTGACATTCAACGTATATGGAAAAACTCGGAACTGGTAACTTCTACCAGCGAATATAAATGCGGTATATGTTCTTGAAGCTTACATCAAGGAAACCTGCCAGCAGGAAGCTTCTAGATCCAGTCTTGTCAAACACTTGATGCCTGTAAATTTCTGTATTTGTTCTTCTATATTTTCAGGCCTGTTCCGAACGCGTATTATTATCTTATTAATGTCGCAGGAATCCAATACTGATCGAACACTGCAACCTGTTTTCATAACTGCTAACAGCGGACTATTATATTGTGACATTGAAGGTTTCACTATCTGCTAATGCAGCAACCTTTGTATCTCTTTTCCTACAGTTTGCCTTTTAGTCCATGGTATAGTTAGAGCAACATAATTTATGATGGGGCTTCATCTGAATGTCGAATTCACATCCCTTAATAATACCTGATTTTTCTGAAAATACTTTCACAAATCGATTTGACAACTGTCTTAAGTCAGCTTGTTGTGGCGGGCTTGAGTAAGAGGATTCAGCTACTTTTTCTTCAGTTCTTTCTTTAATAGTGACAGCTTCCAACTCACAATCGGATTCCTGTTCATTATTGCTTTGAGTAATGGTACAGTCGTTGGTACACAATGTATATCGATCATTGACAGTTCCTCAGACATTCTGGTAGTAAGTTTGTATGTGTCCGGAGTCCTAATAAGTGCCAGGTTAATTTGCCACCTACGATAGTATAAAGTGCTTGTGGCTTGGGAGAGGTCAATTCTCGCCTTCATTTTCCAAGGCGCATCAAGTCCAAGGATGCAAGGCACTGCAAGATTACTTACTACAGGGAATGATAATAACATAACTTCTTTTTCAGTAGCGATCTCAGCCTGCACCTGATTCTTCGTCACTTGCACTTCGCCCCGCAGAGCACCTACGACCATACAATTTTCCATTGGCAAGATGTGTAACTTCTTCACATCATCAATACATTTGAATAACCGCTCATCTATGACAGAGGTGCTCGCCGCTGTATCAAGGATTACTGTCTGTTCTTATCCATTTATTTTTGCGATAAACGTAGCCTGCACATGACCTACATCCTGTAGTTCCGCCGAGTGCGGATCAACTGTTAACTCTCTCTTCATATAGCATCCATCATTACAACAGAGTAAAAGTACACCCACATTCTGCCTGACCCCCTGCTTTAACCTTGCTGACCGTCTGGGAAGGGCCAGAGTTTGATGCTATGTCGCACTCTGCCGATACTGTCGCCTCTGTGATTCTCACCCCGTCAGCCACAGTTTATGATGTACCCTGAGCAACATACACAGGTGGCTGACTATTCTGTGGCTGAGGTGGGGCAGTGGCATCACAATAATGTTAATGTGGTTGACAGGCATGTGACCTGTCGGCATGGCTTGCTGTGATTGCCAATTCACTGGCCCTGTCCGTTGCCACTGCTCACCTTTTGTTCACATATTTTTATTTACAAAAATGGAGTTTCCTCACCCTTTGCTCCGTCTTTTTCGTATATAATTGCCCCCCCCCCCACCCCTTTTTGTTGGAGACTGGTTCATTTTGGCATTCCGGGTTGCATTATTACCACTGCAAATCCAGTTCTCATTCACAGGCAGCCTATTATTCATTGCCTTCTTATGGAAGTTCGCTCAACGTGAAAATTCATTGTTTTTGCCAAAACCTTTTTTACTGGGACTAGCATTCCTCTAATTTCTTGTTTTTTAATTCTCTTGGCTGTTACCTGAGTTCCCTTGCTCATTCTGCCGGGCATCCTCATGTATCAAGTCCAGAGAATCTGTCATTGCAGTGATCAATTCTCGGTCTGTATCCTGAACGTGCACCAACTTTTCCCGAATCGGTATTGGTAATTTCCCTTTTAAGATTCATAAACGTTTCTTGCAGGCATTGGTCCATCCCAATACCTCGTCTTATCCAAATACTGTTGAAAGCGTTTCCTCAGAATGCCAAAGCGCTAGTTAAAGGGTTCAGTGTTGTACACCTGTTTACCTAGAGCAGTACCTGGCAAAATATTTCTTCTCAAATCCCGAGAACGTCAGACACTGTTCGACAATCTCCATCGCCCACAGTGCCCTGTCTCCCGGAATAAATGAAATCACGAACTCAATTTTCTGGTGTTCAGTCCACGACACAGGTAACACTTGTCGAAAACTTTTGACAAAAATCGTGGGATGTACATTTTTACTTTCTTCAGTAAACGATTGAAACTGCCGGTGTTTAATTAAAGTTTCTTCGTGCTTCACCTGTGTTACTGTTGGTAGCACTCCGGCATCTGTTGCAGCGACAATCCCTGGATAATTCACCAGACAGAGCGGATCCATTCTCTCGCAGTCTGATTTTCCTGCTCAGTACATGCCAAGTGGTACATTTATGTACTGAACTTTCCTAACAGTTGTCGCACTAGTCGATGATTGTGCTTCCACTTCCAGCCGAATCACAGCCTGTGTTACACTATCACTAATCTTTTGCTCTGAAAAATTCGACATTTCATCTACAGTTCTATTGAAGTTCTTTACCTGATGTTCCAAAACGCTATGCCCATTGTCCAACTGATCTACATGGTCATCTAAGTGTGACACCTATTGCGAAATGCCTTTATTATGTTCCACTAATTCCGCGACTCGTTGTTTTACAACATCGATCTTCTGTGACAAATGTGACACTATCACCTTGTCACGTCTTCTAAAATTTGGTTAAATTTTTACAGAAACTGAGCATCATGGACCTGTTCCCAGCGTTCGCGAGCCAGGCATTCCTGTCTTTCTTTTACTTCGCAAACAAGGTGTTCTACTCTATCTTTCTCCTCACACTCTGCTCGATCTACAGCTAAAATGTCTTTAACGTGTGCAATTAGAGCTTGCTCGCGAATCAAGTGCTCTTGCCTTTCTTTATCTTCCCGAGCAAGGCGTTCTAATTTGTCTTTCATTTGTGTTGATTCTCTCTGAAATTTAAATGTGCAATAAGTGCAGTCAAGAAATGAGCTGTTGGTGCTGGTGCTTGCGCAACATCAGCGGCTGATGCTGTGGCATCACATTTGCCTATCATAGCAGCTGAGTGAATTTCTCTGCTCATCTGAGCCTGCTCATCAGCATTGCCAGATGCATTATCGGTGACATACTGCTCACTTTCCTGTCCAGGAATTTGATAGCATGACATTTCGGATTGCTTAGTTACTGAAAATTCATGTTAGTTGTCATCTAAATCATACCCAGACAAATTCTCGCTCTCTGCTAGTTTTTCTTGGCGTGTGTTATCCATGATTGCAGAAATCTACTATCACTATCTGAACACAAATAAAAAATGAAATCTGGTTCCTCCAAAATGTCACACACACAAGAAATATAAAATTATTCTAAACACACACAAAATATTGAAATAACCTAAAGAAATCATCTCAGTGACTTCAAATGAAGCTGTAACCTATCATCTTGCACTGACTTTGTAGTGTAAAACTTTCACAATACTTCTATAGAGTCCTGCTTAAAATCTATCTGTGCAGAAATATTACTTTGACGGCATTACACACACACAAGTGAAGCTATCATTAATTGAACTTAAGTTTGTTTGAAATTCACACATATGAGTGGGTGACCTATGTGTCAAACACTATTCACTGCAAATTCTAAAACTGATTCACTCACAAGCATCTATTTATGGAAAATGAATCTGACTGATATTCACTGGAGCTAAAGAATGTAATTTTGCTTTAAATATAAGACTATGAGAAATTTGTGCCAACACAGTCAGCACAATGCATGGTCCAGAGATTCTTCTCTCATCTTGGTTCCAGCCCAGAAGCACATGCACTCACACCCTTACCTTTAATAACAGGTATTGGGTGCTGCTGCGTATATCTCGGTTGAGACAATTGTGTATATTGAATCAGCTGCAGGTCCAAAATCGTCACTGTATCAGTCTCGTACAGTTCTCGTTCAGGTGCAAGTGTTTATGTTGGGGTACGTGGAACATTATTACATATACAGGATTAGTTCTTGCACCAGACACATTATCACATACACAAAAATGTATTTTACTAATATCTTTGAAAATTTTCCTCATAATCGGAACTGTATCTCAGTTATTCTTTATGTACTTAATATTTATGCCTATAACTTAGGTGCATTAAAATTCGAGCACCACGTTCGTGGCCGCAGCTTATCGTGGTACTCGGAATTGGGAGTTTTGTTGAATTCTATACACACAGTGATTTACTCTTCACTGCAATATTATTTACTCTATTAAATATTGTGGGCTAGAATGAGACTCTAAAATAACCCAATACCACAATAACATATGTACGGACATCGGCTATTCCATAGTATGCACGAAATATTTTATACACAGAGCGCGACTAACCGCCATCTAACATAAAGTTCGTGTGAGCACTGCTATTATGGAGAGAAAATATGGGTAGTTTTACACAACCTGTAATGATTAATTTGGTTCTGTTCATCTACGTACCAACTTTCACAAAGTAACCGAGATATTTTTTATGTTTATTAAACGGAATAATTTTCTGTATTTACTATTCGTTATCTGTAAGGCAAAAACTGAGGAGAATCTCATCTGCTATTAAGCGGCCAATCTTAAGCATAATGAACTCATTCAGTAAGAAAATATTAATAAACGGAATTTGTCTTTAGTAGCTTTGAAACTGTTAAAAAATCAAAATAGAGAATTCTCCCCATTTATATTTAATATTACAGACTGAATTTCTAACTAAAAAATATCGTCAGCGTAATGGCCTACAAAATGCTGCTTTGGGAAGAGAGCTCCTTGCAACACGAAATTCAAATGGTTCAAATGGCTCTGAGCACTGTGGGCCTTAACATCTGAGGTCATCAGTCCCCTAGAACTCAGAACTACTTAAACCTAACTAACCTACGGACATCACACACATCCATGCTCGAGGCAGGATTCGAACCTGCAACCGTAGCGGTCGCGCGGTTCCAGACTGAAGCGCCTAGAACCACTCGGCGACATCGGCCGGCCAACACGAAGTTCTGAAATAGAGTTATTAATTAGAATTAATGGTGGTTATTATGGGAGGTGCTCACTACTTCAATAACCAACCATTTCTAATAACAATTGCACATATATAATGAGATTTTTACCCTGCAGCGGTATGAATCTTCCTGGCAGATTAAATCTGTGTGCCAGACCGAGACTCCAACTCGGGACCTTTGCCTTTCGTGGGCAAGTGCTCTACCAACTGAGCTACCAAGCACGACTCACGCCCCGTCCTGAGAGCTTTACTTCTGCCAGTACCCCGTCTCCTACTTTCCAAACTTAGCAGAAGCACTCCTGCGAACCTTGCAGAACTAGCACTTCTGGAAGAAAAGATATTGCAGAGACATGGCTTAGTCACAGCCTGAGGGATGTTTCCAGAATGAGAGGTAAAGGTCCTGAGTTCGAGTCTCGGTCCGGCACACAGTTTTAATCTGCCAGAAAGTTTCAATTGGACATATGTTCTGATAACTTACAGACAGACTTACATTAATTATCAGACTGTGATACAATGGCCGTCTTACGATAGACGAAAAAAGCTAGGAATCAAAGTCTAATCCAAAAAACATATCGCTGTTCTTCTTCATCTGCATTACACAGATACTATGAACAAAAGCCTATTTGTTAAAAGTATCGCTGTTAGCGAGCCTTACACATAATCAACTACACTTTTTTATATTTGATATTAATAATGAACACAGATGCAGTATTTCAATAATTTATAATTCACATGTCACTATTTTCAACACACAAAGCAGTCACACTCCCTTGCTTTTGTAATATTCTTGCATATCCAGATCTCATTCATATATAGTTATCTTCAGTGCATATGATTGAGTTAGAAACCAACAAATTGGTATCAGCACATGTCACACTATGAGTTTACTGATGTACAGGCAGATTCTCTATGGAATCAAAGTTGTAATCCGTGTGACATATCATGCTGCTAGTTTAAAGAAGTTGTGCAATATGACGCCAATTATTCGCATAACTGCAGTTTATCTGAATCTGTATTAAACACACTAAAACATACTATCTGTTTAGCAGATCCAGTACTTTTACAAAAGTCTGTGTGTTGAAAACTCAAAATCCAAATGAAAGTTGTAACTCTCTGGTATGGGAACTATGCCCTAAGACAATCATTGTTTCCACAGCTGCTGTTCAGATTGCAACATATCATACTTATTTAGTTTTTAACTTTCGATATCGAAGGAAGTGGATAACAGGAAAACCAATGCAGCTGACATGATTGCTATTCAGTTCGAAAATCAGGTTAACCATGGCAGACACTCAAATAAAATACAACTTGGAGGAACAGGAGCATGCCTGTGATTTACAGTAGTTCATCCAAATAAAGTCTAATACTTCGATTCATATTTCACACAAAGTATTTTGGAAACTTTGTGTACCTCTTTGGCACAATCCACTGGAGTAGTGAGACTACTTAAAACTGGCAAGCAATCAGTCATTACTGTATTGAAACATTCAATGTTAGAAAGTTTCATTTAATACACCACTGTTATGTACAGAAAGGTGTGATTATATGAATGACGAACAAGAACTTCACTTAACAAAGCTTCATTCAGCACTTGCACAAACAAGAGCGCAGAGCAAACTGCATGAACCCAGAATCCATACGGTATATATACGGGTACAGACCATTCCAGTACAATGACTCTTGGCATTTGTGGATACTTCTAGAGTGTACTCGAACCGAATACAGAAAATATTACAGTTCAAGTGAGTTTTGAACTCATGACCCTCCATGTGACATTCTAGTATCATAACTACTATATCACAATTTCTGCAACAATGTTAATGGATGTATGTACAACAAAAAACCTAAAATTTGGCACTTTTATCAGAGTTATTTGGAGAGTGGTAGAAATATAGCGAAAGAAGGTATCCGTTACCGATATTACCTCTGCGTATCATAAATCGCCAAATGACAAAGTGTAAGGACTGGACCTTAGGGTGGGAGACCATTTACCTTTTATTGTTCAGAGTATCTCTTAATATAGCTGTCACTGCCAAATGTAGATGTTGGTGTGGTGGAGGAATGTTGGACGTGGATGGAATCTGTCAGGATGCTCCGTATTATAATTGGGCTACCGTGCAACGTACTGTGGCGTGCCGGCCATGTACAACCACTGTGTTTTCACGACGTCAGCATGAGCCGACGCTTAATCAGCGACCTTACCCTCGGGATGCGTCCGGTGTGTGTTGGCATCCAATAAGACTACCCTCGGTAGTAGCCGTCGAGTTTACAGTTGATGGCTGGCTATGGACCGTGCATAGGCCTCAGATGGTCGAAGCAGCGACCCACCGTGGACTGGAATGCTGGCACCCCATCTACTGCTGCGTGTGACACACCCCACCGTCCAGGAGAGCTGCCACACTACAATCCCGCACACTGGCCTCAGAGGGTCGAAGCAGTGACCTGACTTGCACTGGTACGCTGGCGCCCATCTACTGCTGCATGTGGCCGGTGTTGTGACATGCCCCACCATAAAGGAGAGCTGCCACACTTGAATCCCAGTCGTTACAAAACCAGGACTTATTTATATACGACTGTGCGCCTCTGTTTTGCTAATGCACACTCCACGCCATGTACTCGTAACAACGAGGGAAGCCAATGGGCCTCTTCTGCCTGTAACTTGCGCCATGCAAACCACTGCATTTCTTCTTTTCAGCGGTTCTACGGCCCTGTGGCCTCCATTCTAATTTGCAACTGCTGGTAAGCATTACTTACTGGCAACAGGCCCATGCCTAGCTGTAACTTGGGAGCTCATAAATATTGCAACGAATCTATATTTTTTCCTATATTAAACGGTGGTGCCACTACCATAAGGTCAATCAACAGAATTAACAATTATGATAAATTTCAAGTGAAACAACTTTTGTACATGAAGCCCATTAATTGGCTTTAAATAACAAAGGATTTCAAACAACTTTTCAAATGAGTTAGGTAATACTTTTTTTTTAAAAAATAGGATACACTGGATTCCTAAAGGGCTGCTGTAAGTTTACTTATGAACAGTTTTAAAACTTTGACCAAATAAATTCGTACATTTTTAAGTGAATATGTATTTTTTTTGACAAAATAGTGAAGAAATGACATTTTTAATAATAAACACTCAGTGAGGTGATATTTAAACATGAGACCTACAGGTTGGTTTTAAATACCAATGAATGTGTAACAGCCTTTCTGATGAGAAAGTTAAAACCTTCTCTACAGAAAATAGGAAGCGCTGCACAGATAATGGTCTACCGTAAGTTCAATTGATCAAATATATTCGTTCAAAAGGAACAGTGACCTCACTCATGGACTATCAACTACGCAGACAATAACATACATCAGACACATCTCTTACAAATAGTGCCCAGCTCATGACATCAGCCAAATGCATGCTTGAACGTACTGCGGAGCAGTCTACACGGGCCACACCTGGTCGTGCCGCTCGGGACCGATTTATTGGCCGAACAGAAGGCGTGAAAAACAGTAGGTGCATCTGACTTCACTTCTCGAGTGCCGCCATTCAAACCTCCAGCTAAGTGTCTCATGGAGTTAGCGTACCATGGTATATCATACTGTTCAAAATGCACAGTGTTGACCAGAACAAAGTAAATACTGACTTTTAAAACATTATACACAATTAGCCCCTTGGCTTGGATGGTAAGGGAGAATGCCGACGCTACTAGACACTACGCAACAACAGTTAGATCAGAATGTTGCAATAAATTGCGTAGCGTCCGACCACAACATGGATTACTAACACATTTTCATAACTGAGCGCAAGCTAATTGTTTGTCTAAGTTTAGACACACATGCAATATGGAAGGCAGAGACTGCATGGCAAGTGAAAGACCTAAATATACTGATGCCATCTTATCAGGTCGGCGAAAAAATCGTCCGACAGCATCAGAGAAGTAGGTCACCAGTACAGTCTCCCAATAAAATGTAATCGGTTGACGGCCACCAAAAACGTGGCTGCATAGACCATCTCAAGGCGCAGCTGCTAACACTGCTGCCTGCACAAAATCCTTTTCAAAACACCACTTCAATGACCGAGCTACCTCCTCTCCTTGTGCAATCTCACTGTCTCCTCACTTCCTCCAAAGAGCTTGCGGCCATTGTGGCTGAGCGGTTTTAGGCGCTTCAGTCTGGGACCGCGCGACCGCTACTATCGCTGGTTCGAATCCTGTCCCGGGCATGGATGTGTGTGATGTCCTTAGGTTAGTTAGGTTTAAGTAGTTCCAAGTTCTAGGGACTGATGACCCCAGATGTTAAATCTCATACTGCTCAGAGCCATTTGAACCTCCAAAGAGCCTCTCGCGCTCGACCGTCGAATCGCTCACCGTCGTGCCACCTCGCAACCGTCTCACGAGCGCCTAAATGTTAGCATCTCTGAACGAATATCGATAGCTCCAAAACCGACATGGCTCAATATCAAAATTATGTTTCTGTGTTGTACAAAATTGCATTAATTTCAATGTGATAGATGTTTCAAAAACGGGACTTTTATATTCACCTTGTCCAAAGAATGTAGATTTGTTGATAATTAAAACTGTTTTGCATCAGCATGAAGAGTTATTTGTGTTTGACTATAAGACTCCTTTACGATTGTACTAAATTTAGTTAGAATGGCTTTAAAACTTGGGATTTTATAAGCTTTTCTGTCAAAGTATTATACTTTTACATGTGTTGTTATACAACAGGTAAGTACTGGAGCACCACTAGAATAAGATGCTTGGGGGGAACTCATTCAGTCTCCTTGCGTCAAATTTAAACTACACTGTGTATTGGCGTTTCTGTGTTGCGCGACAGTGTAGCTGCGGAAATGAATGATATGAGGAGGGAGTTGTCTGCTGTTAAAGAAATACTGCATGAGACGCCATACTGGTGCTAGGTCAGGTGAGGCTTATAATATACCGACTCAGTTTGTTCAGATACATGTAGACGAAGTAGAACATAGGAGGCCATCACCTAACTGTGTACAATGATATGGGAGCAGCTCCTTCTATGTCATCTGCTCTTTTTCCTAAAGCATAGACAATTCCAAACTTTCCACGTAATAAAAAGACGACAAACCCAGTCGTTTTACTAAAATCATTTAATGGAATTTTACCTAAGACATGGACTGATTTACAAAAAATACGCTTTACTACAGTATTTATCAATGGGGAAGCAGCACTTTGGGCGACAGAAAGTGCCTGATGGTATGAAACACATGAAGAATTTGAAAAGCATTCTTGACCAAACATTGGTCTTCTTGAATAGAGGTAAAGCGCAGATAAGAAGATTTTAATACAGAGCCTGTCCTTAGCGACAAGGTAGTTTATGTAAATAATTAGAAAAATTATTGAACAAAACACTGTGCTGGGATGAAACCACCAAGAGGTACTGAGAATGCTTAAAGTTAAACTACAACTAAGTAATAAGTAGAAGTTAATGAAACGAATTCAAGTGACATGGTACATGAAGATTCTAAATTGAACGTCAATGGCACTGGTCAGTCCACTCTGCCAGCTAATCACTTCAAGCATTAAAGTAGAACATACAATTGCCAAAACAGCTGAGTACCACAAATGGTGGGACCTATAGTGACTAGCGATATGCAAAGAAAAGTGACTCCAATTAACCTAAATAAAAGAAGACGCAGTAGTAGATACAGTCCTGGATACCTCGGTAATGGGAGATACAAGTGGTATAATAACAACCGTAATAGGTGAAGTCCCAATTTAACAAGCCATGACCAATTAAATATAAATAAATTCACTAGCCTAATGATCAGCTGCACCGCCAAAACGAACTGGCACTACGTGAAACTAACAGTCAGTGTGATCGAGAAAGACGACAGCCATCTTGCGATGACACAGTCAACAAATTAAAAGCGACTTCATTACGCCTCCAGTTTCTGGGATGGGGTGAGACTCAACTGTTATAATATAATGATACAATAGGTAGTACAGACGCGTTGTGTTCTGGATCTGTTAATCACCTCAGTATTGGTTTTATTATATGTTATACAGACTAAGGCCAACTGTGTTTATATGAATCATTGCTGCTATAATGATCAGCTTGCTTGAATTTGCATCATGATATATGGAACAGATTATATACAGGATTGTCATCAGTATGTACTTTAAGAAAATTAGTTTAACATGCAGCTTTGTAGATATTCTTCATATTCCCACTGTTGTCCCTTATGGTCTTGCTATAGTAGTCGTGTAAAGAGTGGATTCCTCTGTCTTTGAACCTATTAGCGCGACATAGAGGTTTTCCTTCCTCGAGATGTTTACCTTTTAATTCACGTCTGCCCTCCATTCACTTTTTATAATGACTCCTGATGCCTGTGTAAAGGAAGTCAGATCTGCGACGCCCAGCCTTGAAATCACGCTGCTTTCTTGCCGTTGACCGAGGGAAACACATACACCACCTGTCAGTATGGATACTAAACGCTCTCATTACTTCTCATGAAAGGAGTCAGTGAAACCACTCCTTCCCTTGTAGCGTTGATTTCAACACAATTCACTGCTGAAAACGACAATTTGCACTGTGTACAAGAGCGACGTTCTGTACAACCTATGCCACTGCTGACCCCCAGCGGACGCTTCATCACTTCTCTAAGGACACCGTTGTCTATAACTCCATTCAACGCGATATCACACTCTGGGGGCTCAGTGGGACATCAAATTATACCCTGGTGTACCGAGTGGAATCACTAGCGACGGTTCAGCATAATTCAAGAAAATGTGAACGTAATCAAAAGCGGCAAAGGAGTCTTCAGTTTTTTAAACTCCCCTGTTTTGTGCCCTCCTGTCGAGTGATCATGAGATGATGCAACATTGACACACGCTTGAACGAAAAACATAGATTCCCTCTAAGACAATTCTATTGTGCAACAGCCTTGGTGACATGAGTGGACATTTGTTGGGCACTTCAAAAATCTATGTATGCAGAGACAATACAACTCTTGACATATTCCTCTCCACCTACATGCAGGCAAACTCCGTCAGTATTCAGATTGTGCATGCCCACAACGAAGAGGCGTTAGAGCAGCAGCATTGTGTAACTCAGCTGAACAATGATACCAAGCTGTGTGGTTAAGGGGAGGTTGTTTGTCATTTTATTTAAGCACATGTCAATGTCAGGATCATCCCTCAAGAGGGTGAGAAACAGGAGAGCTGATAAGGCCCAAAAAGCCTTTGCTGCTTTGGATAGCGTCCAATTTCAGCGGATGGTTTTGTACGGATTCTAGTGCTTCCATATTATGTACCAGAATCAAAATTGCGCTCACATTATTCTGCGAAGGAGTCAGCGCCATAGCGTCCTTAGAGATGAGTTCAATCGTCTGGGGGGTAGTGGGGAGTGTCAAGTTTTCGACCGCCAGATATGTGTAAATGAACGTACCAAAGGACGGTATGGTTCCACGGACGTCGAGTATGCCACCACCTGAGATCTTTTCTTATCGCTTCTGAACGGGGGTATATCTCAAATGTTTTCCGTAACCACTGATAAGGAAACAGCGTGATATCAACGCTGGATCTTACAGTTCTGATGTCCATCGCACGGTCTGTAGACAAGGGGACGAGATGTGGCTTAGGGAAGAGGGCGGTGTTGACGACTTCCCGCAGCGTGACATGTCCACTGTGGCTTTCGGCAGGATTGTGGCGAAATGTGATGTTAACGTGACGTCATTAAAACACCTTAACCTCTTGTCGCATGTGTCGACACCTTGGTGTCTCAAGTGCTGCCGAAACTGAGGGTGGCGTCGCAGGGCGCCACGATTAAACACCATTACAGATGAAGGTTGTAGGCACCTTTCAGTCAAATTTATAACTTACTTGTCGCAATGGGAGAAGATTATGGGGTTTGGAAAACATTGTCGCGACAGCTGTTTTCCGCAGTGGACTTCTGATTAATATGTGTAGTACTGATATCTGTCCGCCATAAACACGACACAATGGAGAGATTTTCCTCTGAAGTGAAAGGCACAAGAAATAGAATGTGTCGTGTATAGGGGAGAGTGAGAAGATCTTCATCGCGTTTCAGTTGCTAGAAGGAGGTACGACTTGGAAGAATAATTGGGTTTACCACGCACAACCTGTTGTTCGGGCCTTCCTCTTCTTACGAGCGACGCGTGGCCCTACACCTCAACTGCAAGAATATAATATGTAGGCGGACAGCACATTGAAGAAACTGATTCAATTTTTTCTTCCTCCACAGCCTATGAGTTCCTTTGGTGATCTTGCTATTATTCCTGTAAGTGTAGCAGCCACGACAATTTGAAATTTTATTTGAGGCCCTGTAGCATCATCAACTCTTTCTAATATAAAGCAGCATCCCTCACTTGCAGGCTACTCGAGGTAAAAATGGATCAGGAAAGGTTAAAATCAACACTCATAGGCTTATGAGTAGCAGAATTAAAACCAGTGTGCACAGCCCAGTCCATCAGTCTCCTAAAGTGAGGTGCAATTTGCCAGGTGCTGTTGAACAGCTGGAAGAGGAATCTGAAACAGAAAAGTCAACGATGAACGCCGATCGTTGAGCAGGACTTCTTATGGTAGACGCTATAACATTTATGGCAATGCCAAATAGTGTTTCACCTAACCCTTTCAGATCATCTGGCTACAATTGTGCACATTGAATTTTATTGTGTCTCTGCCGCAACAGAAGTATTGTTTCCCAATGGGAAGCTGTGGTACACATTCGAGATTGTTCAGACAATTCTTCATGCCAAAGTGTTGCCAACTGTGGGGCCTCACTACGAAGATATCATCCAGTCAGTGCAGCAGTGAACAGCCACTCGTGACCGCTAGATTTGGCTACTCCACTATATTCTACTGTATAATTGACTATTGTTGTTGTTAATGTGCATGATAGTTATTGAAACATTATGTTACTATTTATTACAATAGCGAATTTTTTATAATTAGTTATTTCAGTCACACACACACACACACACACATATATATATATATATATATATATATATATATATATATATATATATATATATATGTATCTTGCATCTAAAATCATTAAAAATCACCTAAGAGCTTTACTACACAAAGAAAAATTTTCCTTCCTGTGGAAAAAATTCATATCTGAAAGGGTTAAAGAACTGCCTGATGGAGTCATCATCCTGTTGTAAATGTATCGTATATTGCTCTGAAACCTCAGTATCTGGAAAGAAGTGGAGCGCAGAAGACTGTATGAGTAGAGGATGATTTTCATGAAAGCCCTGCTGATGGAGAAGTATGAGAATATCGTGCTTCAAAGTAGCACTTTACACCTTTCCTATTCCATAAAATAGCTTATAAGTGCCTGCTGTATAGCGACCTGGTAAAAATTAGGTTTCAAGATGTGGGTTAATAGCTCCTGAACTGTTACTGAGAGCGGCTAACGCTCTCCATACTATGTTATATCTAGGCCGGATGACTGTTTAACTCAGTCTCCAAGGTATTTCCTAGTTAATATGACGCTTAAATAACTACTGGGACATGTTCGGTTCTTCTGTGGTTCGAACAGGGGGACAGGTTCGCCTCTGATCTTAAATAATATGTCAGCTTTAGTCCGTCTGCCATATTTCATTACAAATTTCTATAAAAAGTTGCTCTGATTTGCCTCTAAGTTAATGGAGCATGCTGTAGTTTGTTTTCTGGTGATTAAATGTAGTACCAGAAATCCTTGTGGCGGTCTCCAGTCTTGTGGTTGAGGTACAACGTAAATTGTTTTGCAAGTTTTGTGTGGATCTGTTCTTACACCCATCAATAATACGGTGACATTTGGCCCATGCCAAAAGGAAAACTGCAGATTTCTCAGTATTAGAAAAGCATCAAAACCTACACAATATCCACAGTGGAGGGGATCTTCCTAGATGGCTTGAAAACTTTGGGATGGATGCAATCCACCTACTTCAACACTATGTCTCGACATTCTGAGGCATTTTTCTTAAATGTAGTCCACCACGAATTCCTCTCCCATGCTAACCTCTTCAATTCAGAGTAGCACTTGGACCCTATGTCCTCAATTATATATTGGGCGTGTTCCCACCTCTGTCTTCCATAACAAATTTTACTCTCTACAGCTCCCTCATGCAAGTATTGGTGTAAAGTGGATGCTGGAACATTTTTTTGTGCAGGTTGCATACATTCAGGGGCTGGTATGCACTGAGGAGGAAATTATGACCATCCCCTTAACCTATTGTTATGCTAATTGACTTATGACCCCCATGCAGATAACCCATCCTTCTGAGCAACCCCCACCGCTCCTCCTCCTCCCCCACTTCTCTGTGTTATCCTCAACCCTCCCTCCTCTCCCTCACTCATATGAAAAGACTTGTGACATCACATCAAATATCTAATTAATCAAATTGATCAATTTATTACCCCTTCCCTTCCTGAGAAAACCCTCAGTCCTCACCTCTCTTCCCCCAGTTCCCAATTCTCATTCCCATCAGTAAATTGATGGGAAAAAGACTTTGATCTGGAGAGGAAGGACCTCACGACAGGAAATTGAAATCAATGTCAGGAATACACTGTTCAGTTCAATAAGCATATTCTCAGTTTAATCAATCTGCTGGAGACAGGCTTCCTCCAGTTGGGCAGAGCTCACGTCTACCCCCCTCCCCCCCCCCCCCCCCCACTTACACACACACACACACACACACTTCCCATGGCTAACGGTAAGCACCAAGGAATGGAATGAAGTGCAATGTGCTAGCCACTGTTCTGAGTCATCAGCACACGTGTCCCTAATCTGGTTGCAGCTGGGCACCGGGAAGAGCACTCAGAACGGGCAGCTCCAAGCAGAAACACTGTTACTGCACTGAATCGCCACCACTAGCAGCGGACAGCCACTGTGCTGCTTCCATGCACTGCCTGTAATCCACGCAGCACACGTGATCGCAGGCAGCCAATTGCATACTGGGTAATAGTTCACAATACAGTCACAATACAGCCACCCAGAGGGTGCTTGAAGTGGATTCGCTACCCCTGCCCCCACCACTTACATAGGGAACCCGTAGGAAACAGCTTCTTCCCTCACCTCACCAGAAAATTAAGGGTGGGGGGGGGGGCGCAATAGGAATGCAGGAATGCTTCATCTGCTTATGTCACCATGATATCATGCGAAAAAAGACGGATGCAGTCTGAATCATAATCTGTCAGCGGGAAAACCATGAAGTATCAACACGAGCCAAGGTCCCCATCAGCCTCTGCCTCGCAGAAGAAGCGTACTGGCCATTTTAGAACCGATACTGTGAGTCGGCTGCAGTGAGCTGAATCAGTTTACATAACACGGTTTGAAATGAGAGCGTTCGGAAGAGCGCACGTGAGCGGCTGCTTCGGCTCTCGCCACCTGACGCGGCGGCTGCTAAGCGAAGCGCCTGCTACTCACATTACAAAGGCTCTAAAGTGTGCATGCAGACGTGAGTGCGTGAGCCGAACAGACGACTCTCAGTGTCCATTGTTAGTCTGTGTTGTTCGGCTGGGAGATTACTGTCGTGCCGGAAACAATAGCGAAATTGGTTTCTGCGTTTGATGTTGAACAATTAATTCATGAAATTCAGGCAAGAGCGGTAATTTGGGATTCCTCCACAGCAGATTAGTCTAATAAAAACAGGAAAGCTGAGGCACTGAGGGATGTGTGCAAGGTTTATAACGCCAACTGTGAGTGCTGCCCCAGCAAGAGCAGAAAATGATAGGTATGAATTTATTTTGACTGGCTCACAAAGCATTTTCCGACTGAACTCTTTTGTAATATTTCTCATAAGGGACAATTTCTTTCCTTCTGTGAAGTTTAATTAGGGTTTTTTAAATAAAGTCACACAAACATTTTGGCCATTTTTGTTTAAACTTTGTGTGTGGTTTTTTTTTTACGAAGCACAAAAATTCCGCTAAGAAGCCATGAAACACGCTGTTATTTAAATTGCTTTGATGTTTTCTTCCGACGGTTCTTGGTAGAACAGTTTAATATGAGTTTTATTTCACAATAGCTAAAATACATTAATGTCTCTCGGCAGCTGTCAGCACTGACCTCCGTTCCACTGACATGTCGTGTTTCACAGTTGCGGGATCTGCGTGGTGTCTGTTCTTTCTGATGAACAGACACCATGCATGCATATAACTGATAGGTCTGGCTGGGTGATGGATCCATTTTCTGCAGTGCGAATGCACGGAAGACGTCCGGACTGTTGTGGGAATCTCTGTGTACCAAAGGGGAGTATAATTGACAGGGACTGAGGATAGACTGCGTACAGAGATAGTCCATGCAGTTGAGGTAACGCTGCGTCCCAGATGGCGCAGCGTACCTACCTAGTGAACGTCTCATACACAGATAGCAGGAGATGCCGTCATCGAATCCCGGTCCGCTACATTTCCGCTCGTTGCCGCTGACTTCGCTTAATATCCCGCTGCAGCCGCCAGCAGCGATCCCCCTTATATTTTAGTGTAGCTGAAATAGAGCTATGTGTAAGCACACTTTACATTTTTAGTTATATAGAGAATACGTGTATTCTTTCAAATATGTGAGGCTTCACTTCTTTCTACTGGATTAAAAAGAAAATAAAAAGGAAAAACAGTAGTCTTTATTTCTGTAAATTAAGTGACGAAAGTCCAATACTAATTTCTTGTCTGCTGTGCCAGATGATAATACAGTAGTACATGAGGTACTCCTTAAGATTTACGCACGTGAGTATTGCTACGTACTTTTCCGAGGGTCGCCACTGAGATATTGAACAAACTTGTTTTTTATATCTGTTGCTATGCTTGATCTGCAGTTCGAGATCATTTCACTGTTGAAATCACTGAGACACTCCAAAGGCAGTTTATCTTTCAGCTAATAACCATCACTATCTCTAACGAAGTTGAGAAGTGTGACAAAAAGTTTCAAAAAGTCATAGGTCAATGGAAAATCCGCCATTTATTAGACAGTATTCCGAAAGTACTCTCTATAAAACGTCTGGCTGTAGTCAACCGGTAATTGAACACTCTCTTAGTTAAATGATGTCAGCCTACCTGAATTCAGAGTTCTACCCATATGAGAATTTACACCTGCAGTGGGATGAAAATGTATACAGTCTAGCATATGATATATAGGCGAGGTTTTGTGCATCTTATTATGAAAGCGTTAAAGAAGAAGGAAGCCCGTGTCTACTCAGTCCATGGAAATCCAAGGAGCTGTCACCTATCATTACGATAGACTGCTCAAAACTGAACGAGATAATTAATTCTGGACGTATAGATGTACGAATTGAATTTGATTCTTCAGCAAATATACCACAACACACTGCAATGTATGCTCAGGTTCTACATGACCCTGTGATTAACGAGTTGTATAAACGAACAGGTGCTGCGTCATGGCCAAAGCATTCCACAGTGGTATCTCAAGGTGTGAAAATCATTGCAGACCATCAAGGTTTCTATGATGATGAGTGTAGACAGTTCATATTTAAACATGTCTAATTCGTAGCGTACACAGAAGATGACAGAATAATAGAGACATTCTCAGTACAAACATTGTATCACCGATGTCTTTCAAGGACGTGAAGTGCGCCAAATCACGGAGGACTGCAAAGTGGTTAACACATTTCTACCACGGAATTCACTAGGCTGATCCTGGGATACTCTATGAAGCTATGGTGACGTCACTTCGATTATTCGACCACACAGATACCATCATCAACGTGAAGGGGGAGGAGAAAATCTCAATGATGTGTGGCATCTTCAAGTTTGCTGTCATTGAAGACCTGGAATTAGTAAGTGGGCTGCTTCTGTATTGGCAGCACTGTGTAGCGATTTGCACTGGATATCTGACTGCGCATTATTTGTAAGGAACTCTGTGGCTGGTTGGACTCGTTGTTGAAAGTTAACTGTCAGTAGTGTGGAGTAGTTGGCAGTTAGTCGCCAGCAATGATAGGAGTACAGTTTCACAGGTGAACAGACAGAAGTGATGGATGTTAAATGCGAGAAGTAAGTGTTGATGGACGGTAGAGGTCTGAAGCGTTATCGTAGGCTAACGATCTGGAAGTATCCGACTTGGAAATTGATAATTATTCATGATTATATATCTTTGTACTGGATGTCAATGACGATTTATATTCGAGTTTGAACTGGGTGTCACATTATTAAGGTGAAAAATTCGTTATTATGTTAGCAGCAAATAATTCCTTTGCTAACCACACACCTATTAGTAGTTAGTAGCTTTAGTAGCTAGTATCGTTTAATTAGCTGGTGGTATTGACGCTCCCTGCATTGCAGTAGCTCGCGTAATGAAGATGTTTGTGAGGTAAGTGCTCAATGAAATGTACAGGTTATTATTAAGATTTCTTTCTAGTCAGGACCATTCTTTTGAATTAATTATTTAAAGTCAGGTTGTAATTTTTTGAGCAGTCAGATTGCGTTGCACTAGAATATAGTGGGTCAGTGTTGACACGATAAGAAAAAGTAAAGAGAAAGTAGGCTCAGTACGTTCAGTTTTACTCAGCTGTTTCAGAAGCAAATAACGTAGATGATTCATCTTCTCAGTCAATGAGCAATTTACGTACAGACAGACACAGTTAAATAAAGAAGATTCATATTCTATGGGTGTCCTGCTCTCCATTTACTCATGAAGGAGAGTATTTGTGAAAATAGTAATGCTGTGTCGCTTATGAAAATGTAAAAGCACTTTTAAATGGGATGAGAAATAAATGAATTTTTACCTCATAATATGTGTATAATTATTCTCAGGGAGAATACAGTCTCATACAAATACTACGTCTGTGATTTTCTTCATGCTCAGGAAGTGTAGTTTTAGACATGTTGCAGTACGCCTTTGCAAGCGGATGCGGTCACGTACTTCTTTCTGCCATAACTCAATACATGCTACACGGTAGGAGTAATTCCATGCAACCATTCTATATATTTCGTTATTCGCGGTCTTAGGTTTCACCTCCTTAATAGCACTCATCTTCTGAAAGACTAATGTCACTGGTATCCCACACAGCCTTTATAGATACCTACATAATGAAATAGGGGATAGGTTTTTTGGAAATAACAACAACAACATAGAAGTGTGGTAACGAACTTTTTGCGTTTATGCTGGTCACACAAATGCATTATAGTTCTTGAGGTTACAATTCAGTTCTCGAGGTTACAATTCAGTTATTGAGGCACAATATACGAGGTGACAGTTATTGAACTATACGAAAATACGTAATTTAGTTACGAAGTAAGCCGTGCACAAGCTTTTTCCAACATTTAAACATCACTACATATCTTCGGATTTAGGTTATGACATGTTCGGTATGCCTGCCATCATTGGAAACGATTTGGCGCAGACAAATAGCTAAAATCTGCATGACCCGCTGAAGTGTCGGAACGTTGATGCCGTCGATGCCCTCCAGAATGGCTGTTTTCAGCTCAGCAATGGTTTTGGGGTTATTGCTGTAGTCCCACAAAAACAGACACGGAGAATACGGCCGCCAACACAGGCCCATGTCAGTGGCCTCTGGGTACCTCAGAGCCAGATTGCTGGCTCCAGAGCTCTCCTCCACGACATCAAACACTCGCTTGCTTCGCTTGGGTCGAAATCCGTCTTGCATGAACTGCATCTTGTCGAAATCAGGGTCATTTTGGGTAATGCGGACGAAATCATATTCCAAAACCTTCCCTTATCGTTCGGTAGTCACCGTGCCATCAAGGAATATCGCGCCGATTATTCCGTGACTGGACATTGCACACCACACAATCACCCGTTTAAGGTGAAGAGACTTCTCGATCGTTAAATGCGAATTCTCAGTCCCCCCACATGAGCCGATTTTTCTTATTAAAGAGCTCATGCAAATGAAAGTGGGCTTCGTTGCTAAATCAAAGCATACATGAACATACTGATTCTCATCATGCCCCGCAGCTGAGCGTGCTGTTTGAGCGTCCTAACGCTAATAGTTCAGAAGTTATTTCGATTTTATTTCGTATGGTTCAATAATTGTCACCCCTTTCTTGCTGAGGTACAATATACACTCCTGGAAATTGAAATAAGAACACCGTGAATTCATTGTCCCAGGAAGGGGAAACTTTATTGACACATTCCTGGGGTCAGATACATCACATGATCACACTGACAGAACCACAGGCACATAGACACAGGCAACAGAGCATGCACAATGTCGGCACTAGTACAGTGTATATCCACCTTTCGCAGCAATGCAGGCTGCTATTCTCCCATGGAGACGATCGTAGAGATGCTGGATGTAGTCCTGTGGAACGGCTTGCCATGACATTTCCACCTGGCGCCTCAGTTGGACCAGCGTTCGTGCTGGACGTGCAGACCGCGTGAGACGACGCTTCATCCAGTCCCAAACATGCTCAATGGGGGACAGATCCAGAGATCTTGCTGGCCAGGGTAGTTGACTTACACCTTCTAGAGCACGTTGGGTGGCACGAATACATGCGGACGTGCATTGTCCTGTTGGAACAGCAAGTTCCCTTACCGGTCTAGGAATGGTAGAACGATGGGTTCGATGACGGTTTGGATGTACCGTGCACTATTCAGTGTCCCCTCGACGATCACCAGTGGTGTACGGCCAGTGTAGGAGATCGCTCCCCACACCATGATGCCGGGTGTTGGCCCTGTGTGCCTCGGTCGTATGCAGTCCTGATTGTGGCGCTCACCTGCACGGCGCCAAACACGCATACGACCATCATTGGCACCAAGGCAGAAGCGACTCTCATCGCTGAAGACGACACGTCTCCATTCGTCCCTCCATTCACGCCTGTCGCGACACCACTGGAGGCGGGCTGCACGATGGTGGGGCGTGAGCGGAAGACGGCCTAACGGTGTGCGGGACCGTAGCCCAGCTTCATGGAGACGGTTGCGAATGGTCCTCGCCGATACCCCATGAGCAACAGTGTCCCTAATTTGCTGGGAAGTGGCGGTGCGGTCCCCTACGGCACTGCGTAGGATCCTACGGTCTTGGCGTGCATCCGTGCGTCGCTGCGGTCCGGTCCCAGGTCGACGGGCACGTGCACCTTCCGCCGACCACTGGCGACAACATCGATGTACTGTGGAGACCTGACGCCCCACGTGTTGAGCAATTCGGCGGTATGTCCACCCGGCCTCCCGCATGCCCACTATACGCCCTCGCTCAAAGTCCGTCAACTGCACGTACGGTTCACGTCCACGCTGTCGCGGCATGCTACCAGTGTTAAAGACTGCGATGGAGATCCGTATGCCACGGCAAACTGGCTGACACTGACGGCGGCGGTGCACAAATGCTGCGCAGCTAGCGCCATTCGACGGCCAACACCGCGGTTCCTGGTGTGTCCGCTGTGCCGTGCGTGTGATCATTGCTTGTACAGCCCTCTCGCAGTGTCCGAAGCAAGTATGGTGGGTCTGACACACCGGTGTCAATGTGTTCTTTTTTCCATTTCCAGGAGTGTAGTTCTTGAGGTATAACCTGACTTTGATATTCCCATGCAGAAATACTTTTAACTAACCTACTACAACAGTAACATGGTTGAGAATTTTCTTTTTTTTTATAATTTCTTTTCCTTGTAGCACTGCATGAGAATTTTTAATAATTTTTCGGATGTATAGATCTACGCTAGAAGCTAATACAGAGATACTGTTTTTACTGCTTTAACTTAATTCCACAGTCCCCCTAGCATAGCTTTTACAATAATTCCTATGGACTGTGTACACTCAGAAACTAATTTATACAGCCCCAATAGCAAAGGTTTTTCTCAATAATAAATCTGTTGGACATTGAGCTCTATAGATACATACTCTTAAAAACTAATCTGACTTGCAGGGTGAGCGGCAGGTAAAAACTTAAAAAGTATTCTATTTATAATACGCACAGGGTAAGTGGATATATACATATTACATGGTACACATACACTGCGTATGAATAAATGAATATAGAAATATTTTTTCAGCGTACCTTTTTGTTTGTTGTAAATATATTTTTTTGCTTTTGGTCTTTCTAAACTTTTTAAAACATCTTTTTTTTTCCTTTGTTATATTCTCTAAGAGGATGCCACCCTGTTGGAGACACCTTCAGTGCCGGATGGCAGGGCTTGTTCGTCCCATCGAAGTCAAGACCTGTACTGGCGGTAGCGTAACTACAGGCAGGGTCACCCAAGCCAGAGTCGTCTTGACGCAGCAGCCAGGCAAAGTGTGTCCCACAAGATAGGTCAGGGAGGGCCCCGGCGGGGTAGTGAAGCCAACTTTCCTAAAGGAGGAAATTCGGTACAAATCCTGGTCCCCCAGGTTGGGAGTTGGGCAAGCGGCGAACAACCTCTTGCTATAAAAAGAAGCAATGTTCAGAAATCTGTAAGTAAATAAGCTGGACGGATACATGGACAATGAAACAGTACTGTTAAAGGGAAAGAAAAAAAGCTAATGGAAAAGGAGAAATGAAGTGTTTATTGGCACTTGGGACGTAAGATCATTTTACAGGGCTGGAGCCTGGAAGTCACTGGAACAGCTCGATAAAACCAGGGAGCCACCATGAATTTAGTACAGGTTTCGCTGTAAGACAAAAACTTAAGCATTTAGTGGGTGGCTTTGTTGGAATATCGTCTAGAATCTCACAAAAATGATAGAATACCCGATTCACAAACTATATTCGTTGATCAATGTACGTCCACCAACAGATGACCAGGATAAAGACACTTTCTATGAGAACCTCGAGAACGTCTATGACGGATGCCCTGGGTATGATGTTAAATGGAGGCTTCAATGCACAGACTGGGAATGGATATCATTACTGTCCAGCTATAGGTAGGAAAGCATAACCTCCAAGAACACACAAATGATAAGGGACGCAAGGTTGTTAATTATCACTATCACATAACATGGCTGTAGGTAGCACTATGTTCCCACACAAAAGGATCCATAAACCAACATGATGTAGCCTTGATCAGCAAGCCTTCAAGCAAAATGACCACGTCATTATTGACGACAGGTGTTTCTCAAACCTACTAGATGAATGTACTTACATAGGAGTCATTGTGAACTCAACAACTACCTTCTTTCTTCTTCTTCTTCTTTTTTCGCTTGGGCCTTTATCCCACGGGTTCGCAGGGTCGGCATGGTTAGGGTCGGATTTGATCAAGTTAATGATGATGGGTGGCCAGATGCCCTTCCCGCCACCACCCCATACTCCCTGGGATGGAATTAGTGCACCCCAGCTGTCTGCGTTGAGTGTTCAGGTGTCAGCAAGTGATATAACTGAAGTGGGACGTGGGGACAGCCCAGTATTCACCTAGTGGGATGTGGAAAGCCTCCTACAACCCACAGCCAGGCTCGCCGGCACACCGGCCCTCGTCGTTAATTCACTGGGGGGATTCGATCCAGGGCTGGCGCCCATACCCGAGTTCAGGAAGTAGTGTATAAGCGCTCTCAGCTAACCTGGCGGGTCATTCCGACAACTAACTTGTAACTGCGAAATTGAAAGCTCAAATACCTAACGCAAGGAAAGTGAAAGGATCATCTTAAAGAAAAAAATGAAAGACTGCTAAAACATGCTATGAGAACGTTACTGAGAATCTTGTACTATACGCTCCTAGTGTACTTGAAACTCTGGATTAGGAATGGCGTGTCTGCAAGGACGCAATCATTGAGGCAGCAGAAGATGTCCTAGGGAGAGAAGGAAAACAACCACGGAATTCCTGGTTTGATGGATATTGTAAGAGAATAATTCAGAAGAGAAAATCGTTTACACGTTTAGCGATAATAAATTATCAAGATAAAGGGAAAGAAGAAAAGAAACTGCATCAGAACAAGAAAAGGGAATGGGAAAGAAACCAAATGAAGAATTGGAAACAACTGGAAAAACAAATGATCTCAGAAAATTCTGTCAGGAAAGTAACAGCGAAAGAAGAACATTTAACCAGGTATTAAAAGTAAAAATGGGAATTACTGACTGACGACCAAGAGATATTGGAACTTTGAGTATATTATTTAGCGAACTGTTGGATGCTCCAGAGCCCTCTACTGAGGATATCATAATCCACTCAGAAGAAGATGATGAGACCGTACTCCCCCCTCCTTCTCTTAAGGGGAAGGAGACAAAGCAATGGCTCGACTGAAGAACAATAGAGCGCCTGGGACTGATAACATAAAATGGTTCAAATGACTCTGAGCGCTATGGGACTCAACATCTGAGGTCTTCAGTCCCCTGGAACTTACAACTACTTAAATGTAACTTCCCTAAGGACATCATAAACACCCATGCCCGAGGCAGGATTCGAACCTGCGACCGTAGCGGTCACCCAGTTCCATAGTGAAGCGCCTAGAACCGCAGGGCTACAACGGCTGGCACTGATAACAGAAGATCAGAATTATTGAGAGACGGAGGATTTGAGTTAAATAGCATGGTATACCACAATTTTGTGCCGCGTCTGGGAAAAGGAAGAGTTTCCAGAAGAATGGAATGTCGGGTTATTGTGTCTGGTACACAAGAGAGGAGATGTATTTAAATGTGACAACTACAGAGGCATAACATTCCTAAGTATTGTATATAAAGTATTGTCAAATGGATTGATTAGTAGACTCTCACCCATAGCAGAAAACATTTTTGGAAGGTATCAGTAGGATTCACACCGTTAAAGTCAACTGTGATCCGGATATTTACTCTCTGGCAGGTAGTAGAAAAGAACATCTTTTCATTGATTTCATATATGCATATGACACAATAAATCGGGCTAAGCTTTATGAGGCAATGCCGGAATTTCGGATGCCTGAGAAGTTGGTGCGTTAGAGAGGGGTTCCCCTCCCCAGGTGCTAACTATTATTAGTCTGTACAACTGTTGGTATATGCAGATGATTTGAACCTAATGCGTTGATCATTAAGAGATCTAGAAAGTGCGTTCTCAGCTCTAAAATTGAGGACCAAGATGATGGGTCTCTAAGTTAATGAAGAGAAGACCAAGTGTAATGGTAAAAATTAACTTTTGCAGCCCACAGTAACCATTCACGGAATGATTTCTGAGCGAGTGGAATGTGTCACTTATCTGGGCACAAAGATAGAAGCAAATGGTAGCACTTCGACAGAAATTATTGTCTCCATAAGTGCTTCTAACTGATGTTATTTTCAAATGCAAAGACATTTTAAATCCAAGCTTGTATCATGAGAGACTGAGTCCCGATTCCCTATAACGCTAATACGCTCAGTACTTACATATGGATGAGAAACACGATCGATTACGAAGCATGGTGAAAGCACAGTGAGATCTAACGAAAGAAGTATATTGAGGAGAATTTTTGGACGTGTTTATGAAAATATGAATTTGAGAGGGCGGAGGAATGACGAGCTTTATGACAGCTGGAAGGAGGATGATGTGGTCAGGTTCATAATGTTGTGTAGGTTGAGATAGCTGGACATGTAATACGATTCAATGAGACCCTGCAAGGAAAGCCTGCTTCAGTGAGCGTGGAGGAAGGAGAGAAAGAGGACAAACGAGGTTGATATATATATATATATTTTTTTTTTAATTTTTTTTTCATTTACAGAACTGCTCTGCTGTCTCACTGGGTACCGGAGACTGCTGCTGCAGTTGTCGAATAGCCTCCAGCTGCTTGTCTTGGGGCTTTAGCCTTTCTACAATTGTTGCTGTTGCAAGACGAAACAATTTTTTTAAAAATTACATACGTTCTATGAAATAGATATATCTTTTCTTTCTCTATACATATGCGGCTGTTGGCACTGTGTATTTCCTGCTGTAGTCTGTTCCATAGCGTGTGGCTGCTGCATTGTTTCAGCCTCCAGCATTGCCTCTTGCTCAAGCTGCATTTTCACCATGTGAGCTACAACAAGTACAAGTATGAAATAAGAAGTAAAACAACGATAGAAAAACAAATTACAGTACTACTATCATGATTTTTAATACTTACGTGGCTGCTCTGTTGTAGGTTTCTCAAAGGAGGCTGGACATCGACAGGGAGTGTTCGGTGTGGTTCAGACTATTCTTCTTCCTCCCGTCTACGCTTGCAATCCAGTATAAAATCTTGTAGCAGCACTGTATGCAAGGAAAATCTTTTAACACATTAAAATTTATTCCCTGAGTCTAACATCATCACCAGATACTTACAGAAACAAGTTATTTACTTACGTAACAGTTCATACTGTTCTTCATCTACAAATATATGTAATTTGCATCTGACGTTGATGGTGTTTGGTGTAGCTGAACGCTTCATACATAACAAGAAACGGATGTACACACAACTAAAGGAATGACTACACTGAAGAACTGACGTTGGTAGAACGAGACAGCGAGTGGAGGCGACAGGGTTTATATAAACACACTGATTTGTTGTGAACCAATCAGGAAAGGCAGTAAATGGAATGTCCTGAACAGTATTTTTCGGAGCCAATAGGAGTGCAGCATTCCATGACGCCTACCAATGAATGCCGGTAGCATGCAGGACAAGTTGGTGCTGGTCTGCCCAGCCACGGTTTTCGCGTAGTCATTGATCCAGTTGGAAAACCCAGCATCCCGTCGGCAGTTTACTATGTGGCGAGCTGCATCCGCTGACAGCTGCGCCGCTGCTTTGCGGGAAACCAGTTACCACTGTGCCTAAGTAGCGGTGTATATATCAATATTTTTCTCGTTATATCGGCTTGTCTTTAGAATTTCGACACGGTCCATCTCTCCTCATTAATTGTAGTTTGAGTTTATAAACAATATTCCTACACAATTTTTTTTTCGAGTGTGTTTTGCTGTATTGTATTTCCGTTCCACAAGTACCTGAGAAGACAGTGCAGTGTTTTATGTGTGAGTGTACATGAAATAAATTGCTTAAACCAACATTTACAAATGCAATGAGGCGTTAAATACTTTACCAGATTTTTTATGCATGCAAACAATCCAAAGTAGTGCAGGCACACTGAGAGGTTTCAGAAGTGTACTACAGTCTTTTTAGAGTCTGTGTTCCAGTGAGGCAGTATATACTACATAAGTAAAACGAAGTACCATGTAGTCACTTATTTTGAAAGTGTATGTAGAGACATATTCAGTTGGATTTAGCAACTCCAGAAGCAGCTCGTGCTCAAAGGCAATGGTATTTCACACAAAAGAGCAGGAAGTGTCTCTGTGGTGTGTTTTCACTAATGTGCAGTGATTTTTTTGTAGAGTGTGTGTTCAAGAGTGGTGATGGTATTTCCCGCAATAAAACGTGTAATTACATCGCAGATTGTTTAAATATTCTTGTGTCATCTGCAAGGTTCTCTCGCTATCTTTGTGCAGTAGTGCGTTCAGTTCCTGCGACATCTTCAATCTATCTACAAGTATGTGACAGTATTCTGCACAATCCTTAAACACAAGATTTAGTAACTCTGAAGCTATTCATGTTCCGTGAAAAATTGTATACAGACGGATTCCTTTCCCCACCAGCTTCCAGATGGGTGAATAGAGGGGAGGGGCGGAAGAAGGGGAGGACAATGTAGTTACGTTAGTGGATGTAGCGCAGTTGACCTATTGTCCCTCAAAAATTTGAACCTCCCAGCATGATTCACTGCGACGTTGCCGCATCTACGGTCGCCATCTTGGATCCACCATCCTGAGTAAATTTTCCGACAGTGCAGAGTAGGGTGATGCACACTTTGTCTCATTACTCATTAAACACGGAGCACAAAGAAAAACTCAAACTGACAGTTGCACACAGTAGGATTTTCTCCATGTCATTCTCATAATCGAAAATCTAGGCAGTGCCTCCCGCCAGGAGACAGGCGAAAGTCCTCCCTCCAATGGCGTGGCTTGCAGTTACAAGTTACAGATGCGCTCAGTTTATATTTTGACATCATTGGATATCCAATCATGGAAATTCGTGGTATGGTCTTATGGGAACAAACTACTGAGGTCATCGGTCCCTAAGCTTACACACTACTTAATCTAACTTAAAGTACCTTGCACTATGGACGACACACACACCCGTGCCCGAAGGACGACTAGAACCTCCAATGGGGGGATCCGCGCAGAACGTGACAAGGCGCCTCAGACCGTGTGGCTACCCTGCGCGGCTTATCCAATCATGACACTCATTTCTGTGCACGGGAAATCGCTTGGTGTGGAAACCAAAATGTCTCAATAAAGTACACTAGCTGTGCTGGCGACAGAAATTGGTCATCTATAAGAGCACGACTACCTCTTGCTCTGAGAAGAGTCCTTCACACAATGCCATCACATATGGTTCTCTGAGGAAGGTCCTCAGCCATGTGGCCTGCGAATATCAGCAGATTCTGAAAAAGTCTTCCCTCCAGAAAGGAAATAATTTCAAGGGAGTCGGAACGTTATGCAATACGACCTTAAAAGCACTACGGCTTCCTTGATAACAATTCACCAACTTGCGTTAACAGCCGGATACTTGCACAAGTCACACCCTGTGAGTAAAAGAGACCACCAGCCCCCATACGCCTTCTGACACTCTACATGTACCCATCCACTTCAGCTTTTCCAGAATTACGGCCCATTAAATGGATTCTGCAATAAAACTCCGAGAAGCACCTCTTTCCTCATACGTTGGCCGCACAAATAGATCATAAAATCCCAGTAAACAAAACGGGAGACCCATCACCTCTAGTAACCCGGTGCTACTAAATACTGAGGCGTGCAGAAAGGGATCAGTGTCAAATCATTTCATTTAACTTCATAATAGCAATAAAAATGAAAGGAAGGAAATCCGTCAGGACTTAATGTCTTTCAGCTTCTAGTTACAAATTCTCCTTTTGAATTTAACCTGTATGAAGAAGTATGTGAATGTCTTCACTGACACAGTAAAGAGTTTTCGTTATCCTGAAATCATTGAACAGTCGCTACTAACATCTGTGTGCCTGTCTGAAAACAAACTGTGTTTAAGCCGATTTTCTGTAAAAGATAGCTTTTGCACCTGCGGTAGTAGGTACATGTTTCTCCTATCTCTGCCTTCTTGTAAACAAAACTAAACCATCATGTTTTGTAACATACTGAGTATCTACATCCAGAAGTTACAAGGGGTAATGAGAAATGTGTGCTACGTATAATTCAGAGTGGTCAGAAGAAGAAAACTCTAGTGAAATGCTGGATGTACCGAAACTTTAAGAACTATGATTATAGCAGATAGAATTACACAACCACTCTCCCAACATATTTTAGCACTATCTTTAAAGTGAACCTATTTTGGCGGTTTCGGTTCTTTCCAACAACAATTTGTCTGAATCCATTTTTATAGTAGAATCGTAATGTGATAGAGGAAACATTCTTCCATTTTACATCGACAATTTACATAAAAATTTCAAAAATACTGAAAAACGACTAAGCAATAGAATAATAACAAAATTAATCAATTTAGGCATCAGAAAGGTTGAGAATCTGGAAAACGTTAAAAAAATTAGAATTACTTAACCACTATTTGTGGCCTTTATTGATAAATAATGGTGTTTGACAGTGTAGACTGGTCTAGAACGGTGCGAATTTAAATTCACGCCACCAGTATAAATGTCTGAGTACTTGTACAACAGGCGATGGCAGATGATTTCAGGAGAATAAATGTGGAACAGTACAAGCTAAAACAAAATTTCAAAACCAACTAGCTACTATTATTGAAAGAACTTTGTTTAAACTGGGAGCACATTTTGTTTGGTGCGTAGCAGTACATGGTTCAGTGAAAAGCATAATAAGATGCCTATGTAAAAAAGTGTACCAGGGTTGGAGGTATAGTTTTAGAGAAGAGATCGTGAACAGAGACAATAACCAATGAAGTATTCTTGAGCAGAGAAAAGAATATAGTATAGGACTGTCACAAAAAGATGGGCCAATAGCTTGGAGCCTACACAGACATTGCCCATTCATTTTAGAATTAATAGAAAGTAAAATACCTGCAAAGAATATACCAAGAAATCCAACTGTTCTGCACACAAGTAAGGTAAAACAATATCTGAAACTGACAGCAAGCTCTATTCCGGTGAGACGTGGAGATGATTGTGAAAACTGACAACGGTGATTGTAGTCGATCACTCTATATACTGAGTGAAAGAGCAACAAGCTGAATATCTAGGGTTCCTTCTGCAGAATTATTTCATTACTTAAAACTTTATCAGATTTTGTACATAAACAGATAATACGTGTACTGTCTCTACCTAATTAAAAGTACAGCTTTTTGTGTCTCTCTGTTGGGCTTATATTTGCAGCTATTCTAAATTAATCTTGTTTCTGACTTGCCTGTTGAGGTCTTGAAATTTAACTTTCCAGCGTGACATGCGTTAATTGTTCACAGCAACTGTTGCAGGGAGGAAAAGTTTTCTTCTGTTTGAGTTTTATATTCTATCTTGATTTCATTACAAATCATGAAGGCTTCTGTCCATTGCAGTTAGAGAAAAAAGCATCTGAGTTGACGAAAAAAATACACTGATCAGGCAGAACATTATGACCACCTACCTACAAGCCGGTATGTCCATCTCCGGCAGGGTTAACCGCAGCGACGCGTCGTGGCACGGAAGCAATGAGGCCTCGGTGGGTCTCTCGAGGGAGTTGGCACCACATATGCGCACATAAGTCACCTAATTGCCGTATTTTCCGGGGAGGGGCGATGAACTCTGACGCCACATTCAGTCACACCACGGGTTCAGATCTGGTGAGTTGGGGGGAGGAGGGAGCGGATTGACTGTAGTTCTCCACTGTGTTCTTCAAGGCACTCCATCACAGTCCTGGCGTGGTGACTTTTTTTATTTTATTTTATTTTATTTTTTTTTCTCACTAGTCTACTGACTGGTTTGATGCGGCCCGCCACGAATTCCTTTCCTGTGCTAACCTCTTCATCTCAGAGTAGCACTTGCATCCTACTTCCCATATTATTTGCTTCACGTATTCCAATCTCTGTCTTCCTCTACAGTTTTGGCCCTCTACAGCTCCCTCTAGTACCATGGAAGTCATTCCCTCATGTCTTAGCAGATGTCCTATCATCCCGTCCCTTCTCCTTATCAGTGTTTTCCACATATTCCTTTCCTCTCCGATTCTGCATAGAACCTCCTCATTCCTTACCTTATCAGTCCACCTAATTTTCAACATTCGTCTATAGCACCACATCTCAAATGCTTCGATTCTCTTCTGTTCCGATTTTCCCACAGTCCATGTTTCACTACCATTCAATGCTGTACTCCAGACGTACATCCTCAGAAATTTCTTCCTCACATTAAGGCCGGTTTTTGATATTAGTAGACTTCTCTTGGCCAGAAAAGCCTTTTTTGCCATAGCGAGTCTGCTTTTGATGTCCTCCTTGCTCCTTCCGTCATTGGTTATTTTACTGCCTAGGTAGCAGAATTCCTTAACTTCATTGACTTCGTGACCATCAATCCTGATGTTAAGTTTCTCGCTGTTCTCATTTCTACTACTTCTCATTACCTTCGTCTTTCTCCGATTTCAAACCATACTATGTACTCATTAGACTGATCATCCCGTTCAGCAGATCATTTAATTCTTCTTCACTTTCACTGAGGATAGCAATGTCATCAGCGAATCGTATCATTGATATCCTTTCACCCTGTATTTTAATTCCACTCCTGAACCTTTCTTTTATTTCCATCATAGCTTCCTCGATGTACAGATTGAAGAGTAGGGACGAAAGGCTACAGCCTTGTCTTACACCCTTCTTAATACGAGCACTTCGTTCTTGATCGCCCACTCTTATTATTCCCTCTTGGTTGTTGTACATATTGTATATGACCCGTCTCTCCCTATAGGTTACCCCTACTTTTTTCAGAATCTCAAACAGCTTGCACCATTTTATATTGTCGAACGCTTTTTCCAGGTCGACAAATCCTATGAAAGTGTCTTGATTTTTCTTTAGCCTAGCTTCCATAATCAGCCGTACCGTCAGAATTGCCTCTCTCGTCCCTTTAATTTTCCTAAAGCCAAACTGATCGTCACCTAGCGCATTCTCAATTTCCTTTTCCATTCTTCTGTATACTATTCTTGTAAGCAGCTTCGATGCATGAGCTGTTAAGCTGATTGTGGGATAATTCTCGCACTTGTCAGCTCTTGCCGTCTTCGGAATTGTGTGGATGATGCTTTTCTGAAAGTCAGATGGTATATCGCCAGACTAATATATTCTACACACCCACGTGAATAGTCGTTTTGTTGCCACTTCCCCCAATGATATTAGAAATTCTGATGGAATGTTATCTATCCCTTCTGCCTTATTTGACCGTAAGTCCTCCAAAGCTCTTTTAAATTCCGATTTTAATACTGGATCCCCTATCTCTTCTCAGTCGACTCCTGTTTCTTCTTCTATCACATCAGACAAATCTTCACCCTCATAGAGGCTTCCAATGTATTCTTTCCACCTATCTGCTCTCTCCTCTACATTTAACAGTGGAATTCCCGTTGCACTCTTAATGTTACCACCGTTGCTTTTAATGTCACCAAAGGTTGTTTTGACTTTCCTGTATGCTGAGTCTGTCCTTCCGACAATCATATCTTTTTCGATGTCTTCACATTTTTCCTGCAGGCATTTAGTCTTAGCTTCCATGCACTTCCTATTTATTTCATTCCTCAGCGACTTGTATTTCTGCATTCGTGATTTTCCCGGAACATCTTTGTAATTCCTCCTTTCTTCAATCAACTGAAGTATTTCTTCTGTTACCCATGGTTTCTTCGTAGCTACCTTCTTTGTTCCTATCTTTTCCTTCCCAACTTCTGTGATGGCCCTTTTTAGAGATGTCCATTCCTCTTCAACTGTACTGCCTACTGCGCTATTCCTTATTCCTGTATCTATAGCGTTAGAGAACTTCAAACGGCGTTCCTTAGTACTTCCGTATCCCACTTCGTTGCGTATTGATTCTTCGTGACTAATGTCTTGAACTTCAGCCTACTCTTCATCACTACTGTATTGTGATCTGAGTCTATATCTGCTCCTGGGTACGGCTTACAATCCAGTATATGACTTCGGAATCTCTGTCTGACCATGAAGTAATCTAATTGAAATCTTCCCGTATCTCCCGGCCTTTTCCAAGTATACCTCCTCCTCTTGTGATTCTTGAACAGGGTATTCGCTATTACTAGCTGAAACTTGTTACAGAACTCAATTAGTCTTTCTCCTATTTCATTCCTCTTTCTCCTCTTTCATTCTTGTGACATGGAGCATTATCTTGCTGAAAAATTTCACTGTTACGGGGACAAATCATAGTCATGAAAGGGTGTAAGTGGTCTGCAACCAGTGTAGGACACTCCTTGTCCGTCGTGGTGGCTTGCACGAGTACCACTCGACCCATGTATGCTCACGTGAATGTTCCCCAGAACCTAATGGAGCTGCCGCCAACTTGACTCCGTCCAGCAGTACAGGAGTCAAGGAGCTGCTCCCCTGGAAGACGACGATTTCATTCTCTGCCATCAGCATGGCGTAGAAAGTGTCCGGATTCAATGCTCTGCCACTATTGCCTGTGGTCAAGTGCCCATTCAGTCGCAGTTGCCGATTTCGTTCTGTTAATATTGTCACATGCATGAGTCGTCGGCTGCGGAGGCCCATCTTTTGAAGTGTTCAGTGCACTGTGTGTCCAGAAACACTTTTACTCGTCGTAACATTAAAGTCTGATGTTAGTTCCGCCACAGTTCGCCGCCAGTCTACCAAGCCTACGACGCCAGACATCTGGAATGAGATGTGGCCGGCCAAATGCACGACGACTCGACGAGTTTTCAACTTGGTTTCGTCACGTGTTCAAGACACTCAGCACAGCAATCCTCGCACACCCCCACAAGCCGTACAGCCTCCGAAATGCTCGTGCCGAGCCTCCAGGCCGTCACAATCTGCCTTCGGTCAAACTCACCTTCCCCGTATCATACACAGATAGCACGCACACTGTTACTACTTGCAGAGTGGGTGTGTCTGACAAGGTGACGCCGCTATAGCCTTGAGGAGTTTATATCGATAGTAGGTCAGTGGTCATGATGTTCTTGCTGCTCAGGGTATAATAACGTAAGGAAAATAATAGTTTTATCTTCACAATAAAGGATTTGCCTGTTTACATTCCAGCTACATGGAAGCAATAGGATTATGTTGTTTAGAAAATTTTTTCCACCAAATCTAACGAACAACATCAGTTTTATTTGTGTTTTTTTTATAGTGCACAAAATATCATCCTTTCGAGATATATCAACACTTCGCTGCTGCCAGTGGTACTATCTGACAATTAACACTTCTATTCTCGAACTACAAAATCGTTTACTGCTCTCAACTATAGGGGGTTCATCTGATACTCTGCAGTTTTCGGAGTGATGACGGAGCCTTTTCCAGCAGCTCAGCAAGGAATTTATCGGAGTATTCACCTGCATTGTCTGGCAAGAGGGTGTACTGACAGGGAATTATAATGTGGCCTGGATAAGCAGCAAGTCCAACGTAGCGCTCTGCCATGGGCGTACTGCGCTATTCATGTACACAGGGCAAACAACGCCGAGCTCTGATCTTGGCGGAGGGTCTGCTTAAGTTGAATGAGAGCTCTGCCACTAGTTGCGCTGGAGAGGGAGAAATTCGGAAGCCAGCTTCCACGATGTCTAGTCTCACTTGTGGATCCGTTTTCCACGCGGTTGCTCAGTGTTTGTTTATCGATTCCCGACGGACTGAAACTCAGTGTGCCACATTTGAACAGATTCACCGTCTAGTAGACGTAACGAAACTGTGCGCTCGGACATGACACCACCTTAGCGACACCCGACACGCATTCCACGCCTCATACCCCGAAGGAAAGATAATGCAAGCGTCTAAAATGCTCACACATGAGAATGTTTCATTTGTGTATTATACTGATTGTATTTGGTTATTCCGATCTCTTCTACTGTAACGTTTTTGTGAGACAGTCTGTCTCATTAAATTTTGACTAAACACAGTATATACAGTTCCACACAGTAAATGGAATGACCCCATTAATAAATATAGACTTCGATCAGAAATCGATAGCTAAGGTATAATATTCAAAATTTCTAGTTGTATGCATTGATGAGGGGTTGAACTGGAAAAAACACACTGAGGATCTGCTGAAACGTTTGAGTTCAACTACTTATGCTATTAGGGTCATTGTAAATTTTGGCGATATACATTTGAGTGAATTAGCTTACCGCGCCTATTTTCATTCTTTGCTTTCGTATGGCATCATATTCTGGGGTAACTCATCATTGAGTAAAAGGGTGTTCATTGCTCAAAAGTGTGTAATCAGAATAATTGCTGGAGCTCATCCAAGATCATCCTGCAGACACTTATTTAAAGAGCTAGAAATCTTCACTACAGCCTCACAATATACATATTCACTTATGATATTTGTTATTAACAATCCGAACAAATTCAAAAGTAATAGCAGTGTACATGGCTACAACACTAGGAGAAAGGATGAACTTCACTACTCAAGGTTAAATCTAACTTTGGCTCAGAATGGGGTAAATTATGCTGCCACAAAAGTTTTGGTCACTTACCTAATAGCATCAAAAGTCTGACAGATAGCCATATAGCATTTAAAAGGAAATTAAAACAATTTATTAATGGCAACTCCTTCTACTCATTAGATGATTTTTTGGGTATAGTAAGTAGGTAATTTCCCAATCTCCACAAAAAAAAAAAAAAAATAAAAAATAAAAAAAAAAAAAATATTGAGTGTCTTGTAATATTTTGTCTAATGTAATATCTTGTATAGACACCTTTTATTAACCTGACACGTTCCACATCATTATGAAGTGTCGTATTCATGATCTATGGAACAAGTGCTAATCTTATCTAATCTAATCTACAAAATTTTTCTGGTGATTTTCACCTTGCGCTAACCAATAAGGCCAAATAAAATGGTGAACCTTACTTTGCATGGAAGTTGGTGTGAGACGAACTAACATTAGACTGGAAACATGTGGGGAAAGTGGTACACTGGAAAAGAGGTCCCCAAACTGAATAATTTTTGTCTAACGATTTTTGTTGTCTATTTGCAGGTATATTACTATCTTAAAAATTATTTATAGACACGCACCACGCCATACCATGTCATTCAGCTGTCATAAGTGAGAACTGTTCAGCCTAGATGCTGCAATACGTGTTTCTTCACTTTTATACCACTTACTGAGGTCTAATTAGAAGTATTTTGGTGGTACATTGAATACTCTTCACTTTAATTATGTTGTTCGTTCTGATCTAGATTGTTCGCCCAAGAGGTATCAGGTATGCCTATGCAATTCGTAGAATTTTTCCAGGATTGCGTACAAGCAGTGAGGGCTTCTGAGAAATGTATCGACATCATCAACGTCAGGCAAATCCTTGCGACGATTAGGCACGCATTGGCAGTATAATCTAAGTGTAACTGACACACAATCGTAACATAAGAGTAAAATTACGTGTTGCAGATAATACAAATGCAGATATTCTTGCTGCTACGAGTATCAATCAAGATATTTCTGCACTATAATTGCACGGGATTTTGATGTGAGAAGAAATACGTCTGGGGATCTGAATGGTAGTTTTTTACATTTTCTTAAGGAAGCTTTAAGCAAACATGATTTCCTGACAAGAATTGTCCTGAGAAAATGATTTATAAGTAAAAACTGGACTTCATGACAGGTATGCAGTAGACTGATGACGCAACTTTTATGTATTATAGCAAGATAAATGTCCACAATTGAAACTGCTGATTAGACGATGATCCTCACAGGTTTCGTCATCACAAGAGTGGCACGTCTGGAGGAAAAGTACTTGTTACAGTCGGTGAAAAGGAAATCAGAGCCAATGTTTCCGAGAATTTTTTAAAAAATTTTTCAGAATTTAATGCAGAATGTAAAAATTACAGTAACTCAAGTCACAATATTTTCGACAAGTAGTCCGTTTTCTCTTCCAGACACACAGATAATGCATATTACTTTCTCAGGTGCTAGCCATTTATATTGTACGTTAACCACTGTCACTGATATATGAGTGTCAGTACTTGGCCATGTCTTTAAGAGAAAATATTTTCTTGTCACATAAATAAAGTCGGTCAGCACTGACAGCTCTACGCCAACACCGCTTCTCTCTGTCGTTACGTGAAGGCCGTCGGCCACTGCCTTTCGTGTGTTGTGAGGTAATGCATAAAATTTGGTATTCTTGACATGCTCTTGAGAATGTGGATACCGGAATACTGAATTCCCAAGCGATAGCTGAAGTGGGATGTCACACGCGTCTAACTATGATAACAATTCCGCGTTCAGAGTCGGTTAACTCCTGTCGTGCGCCTAAAATCACCTCGGACTCCTTTTCACATGATAATCACCTGAGTACAAATGACAGCTCCCCCACTGCAATGCCCTTTTTTAGTTGTGTACGCGGTACTACCACCATCTGTATATGTGCTTATTGCTGTTCCATGACTTATATCACAGTGTATTTCACACGCAATGAAATACCATGTATTGACTAAAAGAACATCAGCTGTAGAGAGATGTCTACTTTCCTTTATGGAGGCACATCTTTATAAACAGTATCACCCTAATATACACAAACGAACGCGTTTGTGTCTCCATTCCCTAATCATGGAATCTTCGGATATCATGCACAATGCACGAAAGGAGCAACAAATGCTATACGAGCATTAATCATAAAGTTTTAATTATGACTTCAAAAAAAATACTGATCTACATCATTAGGAGTTTGTCTGTTTGCTCATTCATGTCTGCAGTCGTGACACACACTGAAACTCCCGCCCAACAGTACCGTGGAAAACCGGCAGAGGAGCCAAAAGGAAATGGCGCAACCCATTCACAAAGATGAGTATCCTCCAGTAATTCGCCTTTTGCATTTGCAGAAGACCAACGCTGCAGCAGTCCATGCTGCGTTGGTGGTAGTTGCGGCATATGACACACATGACTCCTGCATAGATCAAGACATCGCAAGATAAGTGTAGAGCCAGGTTCCAAAAAACCTTATTATTATAACAATGCAGGGTATAGTACGAGAAATGACGATCAGTTATGAATGAACTTCCACCATCTTACATGACATTTTAAAATTGTCCACCAACCACTGGGCTCCATGACCGCTCACAAACATTCTGAAGCAGGACGAACAGAGGCAGCAGAGGAAATGTTTCAGCTGTGTCAAATCAGTCCAAATGACTCCGTTAGCCACCTGATCACAACGCAGGAATGCTGTGATCCTGAGACAAAAGAACAAACAAGCAGTGGAAACATGTGGATTCACTACTGCCGAAAAAGGCGAAGACCAAACAATCATTGGGCAGTCTGATGCATAATGGTTTTTGGTATTGTCACGGTACTAATAGATTCTGTTTATACGAGACAAATCGCGCAGGAGCATGCTGTCGATATATCCTGATTAGGTTATGGGTGCTGTCAAGTCGAAACATCGTGAGAAATCGTCTAAGTTTTTCACCGACGTACCTAATCTCTGTCTCCTGAGTGCTGCTTCTTTGGGCACCAAAAATTTCCCTCGTGACAAGTATCCTTATGACAACATGGGTTCCAGTTACTTCTCGTGCATCCTCAGATAAATAAACCATTGTGCAGCAGACATTTCAGAATGACAAAGACGGAAGTTTCGAGGTGGTACGTTCCTCGAAAATCTGAAATGCAGACTTGTACAACCAGGGTCTCCAACAAATTATCGATCGTTAGGAAAAAGCTTCAATAGAAAGATGAATCTGTACTGAACGGCAACTACCATTGCCTAGTTTCACAGTCGCCACTTGAAGTTATTTTTTCGAGATGAGACTTATTTGCGATTACTCCTCGTATTTAACTGTCATTATTGAAAAACACATCTCCTTGTGAACGAAGAACAACGTACAGGGATTAGACCAAAATGTGGAAACACCACAAGAAAAGCGTGCTTGCACATTAATCCTGCAGGTTTTAGTGTTTTATTTGATCACGAGCTTTAGCTGTGAAATGTTCACAACAAGTTGGCATTTGTCAGAACAATTTTCTGTGTAGTTTTCAATGCATTACGCTGGAGCTAAATGACAATGATCGTTCCATCTTGCTAGGGCCCTTATGGAAATTAAAAAAAAAACTCTCACATGTGATGCATATGTCCGTAACAGATAAACTTGGTTGCAAGGTCATAAAACCTGGAGCAATGGAAAAATGTTATTTTGTCAGACGAATCTTATTTTATACTTTTTCTAACTTATAGTTGTGTTAAAGTCCCAAGAGTCAAAAATAGGCGAGCCTTCAGTGGTGCTTTTGGGAGACAACCTCCGAGTTTCCCCTTGCTACCGTGAGGCGATACGCAATTGATTTAATAAACTCGAAATAATATTATAATTTCCCTCAATGCGATTGCTAAGTGCTCACCGGTGTCTGAGAATGCAATTCAGGCCTCTGTTGAAGAATCGTGTCGGTTGACGCCGCTACCCTTATAGGAAATAGTTATAGATGTAAAAGTAAAGGTATACCCTCAAAAATAGATGTCTTGGTCGTATGAAAGGACTGCAGTGTCAATATATGTAGTCTGAAATACAAGGAAAGATAATCTGATTTACTATAGTTGACAATTTATGTATATATTAACAAAACGAATTAACGAGGATGCCTCTTGACTGTGGCCTAATTAGTATCTGAATAAAGAGAAAAAACTCAAATCAACAACTATGAAACCTAGCAAAGCGGATTGGCACTTTCCTTTAACTGGCTGAAAGCACAGGATTTTGGGTCACGTTCTTCCCATCAGATTCTAGTCACAGCATTAATGAGAATGGGCTGCGGTGCTCAATGGGTCAATGGCCACCCATTTAACTTCTGTAAACTGCAAGGTAGACAGTGCTAAGGCCAGCGCAGCGTGTCTTAGCTATTCTGCTCTTCTGCTCAATGACGGGGACCGCAGACAGCTGTCCTCCTCATGCTGTTATGCACATCAGGTTTGATGTCGCTGTGTCCACTTCGCCGAGCGTACACGCCACAATTCCATGATGTTATCCGGAGTTCTGGATAAGACACACTACTCCACATTTATTCTGTATCGCGTGGTAAAGAGCACTGCGTTCTTATTGGCTGGACGCCGAAACCTTGAGTGTCCTAATGTCTACCAAAATCTAGTGCAGCTTGCCACTCCCCTGCTGCGGCTACCCAGTCGTAAGATTTTAACAAATTTTTGACCAGTGAGGGACTCTCCCGCCAGGCTGAAGGTGCGCGGGGAACACTGCTTAAGTCACATCGATTTGAACAAGCGCAAGCGCCTCTGAAAACTTCCGCTCATCCGAAAAATTTCCAAACGCTTTCTTGGAGCCACCGTCTAAACAGCCACATTCCTTTCCTCTGTCCGGCGCTCAAAAAAAAAAAGTACGATTCGCAGAGGTACATTCCCTGGTGACAATGGCACCTGTGACACGACCAAGAGGGAAACAGCACCTCCCTGCACTATTCGGTAAGAAGTTCAGCATACCTCGCAGTGTTCAGTTGGGAGCGCCGCCTACCCGTCGTGCCGCATCAAGGCTCTGCCGCTGGAGACCGGCCTGGTGGGGCCAGAACCTCCTGGGGTGCTGCAGGTTGTAGAAATAGACCTTCAGACTAACGTGCGGCTGGCTTCAAACCGCTGGCTCCCTGCGTAAAATTCCGAACGAAACTCTGTTCGTGAAATTATTTGCCTTAATACAATGCAGTACATTCTGATTGCTCATCCGTTAGGCATCTCTGTTAGCATAGTGCGAGAAACAGTAAATTTGTTCACATCAATGCTGCTACTTCTCGTATCTGCCCTCATTACTTACGATATTTAAAACTGCAAGGTAACAATTGATGTAGGCCTTGAATCCGAGTGCACGGCCCATATACGTAGAGTGGCACCTTGCAATTTTGGCAGCCATATCGTGGTATTCGATGGACCTGTCCGTTACTCTGCAAGGTTATATTACTGCCAACGATTATGTGATCAGGTCCACCCCATGGTACAACGTTTCTTCACCAATGGTGCTGCTGTCATCCATGGCAACAGGGACCATGCTCACGCTGTTTGCATTGTCCTGGACTGAGCACTAGGATGCAGTGTCGGATCACCTTTGCCCCTGGTCACGGGTCCTCAATATTATTGAGCCTTTGTGGTGTACTCTGAATGGAGACGTGGGCGGTCGCAGTCCATCTTCGTCATCGTTACCTACAGTTCCCACTATTTTTAAGGAAGAATGGTATAAGATTCCATTGCAAACCAAAGAGGACCTCTTTTTATCCATTCTGAGACGCTTCAAAGTTAATTAGAGTACCAACAGGTTTAATACGCTGTATTAAGCATGGTATTGATGTTTTTTTCTTTTTTTTTTCTTGTAATTCCGTATTTCTGTCCACATCCAGTATCATCCGTACGAAAACCGGAAAGTTTCGTAACGTTCCGGTTAACGCTAGAGTTTTGAAGTGTTTGCATATTTTCGTGAAGCAATACGTTTGCTATTGGTCTGCACAATGATAAACGTCAGAGGACAAGAGTAAAGGCTCAGAATGTAGTCTGTACGATAGAATTACACTAAACACTTTTTTCTACAGACTAAGAAGACTGCAGAGCACGAATACAGATAGTAACGAAATATTACATGCTGTTAGATCATTTCTAGGTTACAAATACACCGGGAATGAAGACTATTGTATACTGACTACTCAAAAATATCCGGACACGCCTATATAATGCGAAATTTGACTGCTAGACGTAAGTAGACTGCTAGACTACTTTTATCAGAGGAGGCGGGGAGTAGTGTGTTGTTAGGGGTGAAGTATGAATGCCCAGGAACTTTGAACTTGTTGGATTAGCTATGAATGCACTTGAGTAACAGATCCATCAGAGACATTTCAGACCGTTTGCTGCTGAGTAAGTCGACTGTCGATGATGTGATCGTCAAGTGAAAACCCGAAGGAAAAACCAAAGGTAAACCAAAATCAGGGAGATGTTTATTTGTGATGGACAGATGGCATCGAGTATAGCGGAGGACGATTTAATAATCGCATGAAATATGCTAAGGGGATTACTCGTGAGTTCAGAGAGCTACCAGCACTCCAGCTAGTACAATGACTATACCTGGTGACTCAAAGAGATTGGAGTACAATGATAGGTTAGCTCCTCATAAGACACACATTTCTGCAGTGAATGCTAAGCGAGGAATGAGGTAGTGTAAACAGCGACGCCACTGGAAACTGGATCACAGCAAACGTGTGGTTTGGTGTGATGAACCGTGCTATACCTAGCCGCAACACGATAGTATCATTTGCGTTTGACGAGTGCCCGGAGAACCTTACCTATCATCATATACACTGAAGGGCCAAATAAAATGTTATAGACATGCGTATTGAAATATATAGGTATGTTAACACGCAGAATACAAGGGTCTGGCGCAGTTGTTAGAACGGTTACTTCTGCTACAATGGCAGACTGTCAAGTTTTAAGTGAGTTTGAACGTGGTGTTACAGTCGGCGCACGACCGATGGAACACAGCATCCCGTACGACCATTTCATGAGTGTACCGTGAATATCGGGAATCCGATAAAATATCAAAACTCCGACATCGCTGAGGTCGGAAAAAAAGTCTCCAAGAAAGCGACCAACAACGACTGAACACAATCGTTCAACGTGACAGAAGAGCAACCCTTCCGCAAATTGCTGCAGATTCAATGCTGGGTCATCAACAAGTGTCAGAGTGCAAACCATTCAACGAAACATCATCGATATGGGCTTCCGGCGCCGAAGGCCCACTCGTAAAATTGACGGCTCCACGACACAAACCTTTACGTCTCGCCTTCACCTTTCTTTACCGACAATGGATTGTTGATGAGTGGAAATATGTTGCCTGGTCGGACGAGTCTCGTTTCATTGTATCCAGCCAATGGACGCCTACAGGTATGGTGAATCCATGGACCCTGCATGTCAGCAGTCGAACGTTCAAGCTGTTGGAGGCTCTGTAATTGTGTGGGGCGCTGCAGTTGGAGTGATACAGGACTCCTGACACGTCTAAATACGACTCTGACGGGTGATACGTACGTTACAAGCGACACGCCACACGTCCAGAACTCTTACAGAGTGACTCCACTCTTCTGAGTGTAAACACTTCTACTGGCCACCAAACTACCCAGACATAAACATTATTGAGCATGTCTCGGATGCCTTGCATTATGTTGTTCAAAAGAGATCTCCACCCCTCATACTCTTACAGATTTATAGGCAGCCCTGTAGGATTCGTGGTGTCAGTTTGACCATCACTACTTCAGACATTAGTCGACTCCATGCCGCGTCGAGTTACGGAATTTTTGTGTGCTCCCGGGAGCCCTGCACGATATTTGGCAGGTGTACCAGTTTCTTTGGCTCTTCAGTGTATAATGCTAACAGTGAATTACTGGAAAGATGGTCATAAGGCGGCATCTGTGAAGCAATATTTGCTGACAGTAACATTCCTGATGATGACTGCCCTGTCCAGACTTCCGAGGTGAACACATTGAAACACCATTTGATGTCCACTAATACGTCTCAACATACTTTTGATCAGTTAGTGTATTCCTCATCGTTTTAATTTTTTTCTGTGGTTTCGAGGTACTAAACATATTAAATAAAATTTCAATAGTTAGCACATCAGCGTAAAAATCAATTGCCTGTAATGTGTCACAATTTAGCCATATAGGGATGCCACTTTCCCCTGTTACTCTACACTAGGATTAAGTGTATATTCACACCAGACACAAAATTTTAAGTGAGACCTTTCCCCTTCTCCTAATGACTTTGGTATGAAAGAGAGCCACAGATTTACAATTTCGTCAAGAGGCAATATTTCAAAGTTTAAATGCTTATAACATCTGGATGGCAACGTAGCGAATACATAGCAACATACCTCCCTGAAATGCGCCGACCAAACAGGTGTTTTATTGATTAAGTAACAGAATTAGAGATCTTAAGTGTGGTATGGTAATCCGAAAATATATCCGGAAATTATATGTAATAAAATTATGCTTATGTACAAGAAGAATAGGAATATGTAATGTGAAATTAGTTAATGCAGAGCTAAAATCTGAGAAACTGAGATGTGACGTGTTGTTATTATTGCGAAGCAGAAGGAAATTTTCACTAACTCCTAATGCGAAGCCTTATGAATCGGCTAGAAGCAGCAAGTTTTCACATCTGACTTAGTGTCCTGAATGAAACGCAGCTTTTTTTTCGTATCGCGACTTCTAATTGGGTGAGTTTGAGGTACTTTGGTCGTGAACTACTGTATGTATCAGACAGAATTATTTTAAGGTACATACCGACCATGCACTAGATTGGGAACTGATACTGTAAGACAGTGGATAACACCACTGCTAAATATTCATTACTTAATGAAACAGAAATAGTTACGGATGGTACTACGATGTCTTACTGTCTTTTCTAATTTCTTACAGCGAATAAATTAACAAAACGGTACACAAATAACACAGGCCAGTGAAAAATAATTTTTCAATTTTTTTTCTACTTTGGTAGCTGATCTTTATAGATTTTTGTGATCTGAATTCAAAGCTAGCCTTACAGTTTTTGTATCACCCATAGCTTCAGTGCAATATGCTTTTTACTACATAGTATAAATATCCTACGCTATACGGTAAATGGAGAAATTAATGAAAAGCTTTGTTACAACATAAGTATGGTTTGCATTTACAGTAAGCTACTTAAAACAATGATATGTGTTAACTGAGGTTTCACTTGCCAGCTGGAATTTGTTTGTATTTTCTTTCTCTTTTTTCTTTGAAGCTTCTTGTGTAGTTTTTTCTACGATGAGTCACTTGTTGAACTTCTCGGTGAGGTCACGAACTGTAACCCCCCATTATGTTGGTGTTCCAGCGGCCTTGGTAGCGTTTTTCCGTCACTAGTTTTGGATGAATCCATAAACAGCCTCCAGTCTTCTTTTTTGTATTCAATACGAAACTCATTCATCAGACTGGGAATGTCTGAGCAGTACACTAAATCACCTTCTTGTTGAAAAAACTTGGGAACTTGCTGCTCTCTCTCACTATACATGTACACTCCTGGAAGTTGAAATAAGAACACCGTGAATTCATTGTCCCAGGAAGGGGAAACTTTATTGACAGATTCCTGGGGTCAGATACATCACATGATCACACTGACAGAACCACAGGCACATGGACACAGGCAACAGAGCATGCACAATGTCGGCACTAGTACAATGTATATCCACCTTTCGCAGCAATGCAGGCTGCTATTCTCCCATGGAGACGATCGTAGAGATGCTGGATGTAGTCCTGTGGAACGGCCTGCCATGCCATTTACACCTGGCGCCTCAGTTGGACCAGCGTTCGTGCTGGACGTGCAGACCGCTTGAGACGACGCTTCATCCAGTCCCAAACATGCTCAATGGGGGACAGATCCGGAGATCTTGCTGGCCAGGGTAGTTGACTTACACCTTCTAGAGCACGTTGGGTGGCACGGGATGCATGCGGACGTGCATTGTCCTGTTGGAACAGCAAGTTCCCTTGCCGGTTTAGGAATGGTAGAACGATGGGTTCGATGACGGTTTGGATGTACCGTGCACTATTCAGTGTCCCCTCGACGATCACCAGTGGTGTACGGCCAGTGTAGGAGATCGCTCCCCACACCATGATGTCGGGTGTGGGCCCTGTGTGCCTCGGTCGTATGCAGTCCTGATTGTGGCGCTCACCTGCACGGCGCCAAACACGCATACGACCATCGTTGGCACCAAGGCAGAAGCGACTCTCATCGCTGAAGACGACTCGTCTCCATTCGTCCCTCCATTCACGCCTGTCGCGACACCACTGGAGGCGGGCTGCACGATGTTGGGGCGTGAGCGGAAGACGGCCTAACGGTGTGCGGGACCGTAGCCCAGCTTCATGGAGACGGTTGCGAATGGTCCTCACCGATACCCCAGGAGCAACAGTGTCCCTAATTTGCTGGGAAGTGGCGGTGCGGTCTCCTACGGCACTGCGTAGGATCCTACGGTCTTGGCGTGCATCCGTGCGTCGCGGCGGTCCGGTCCCAGGTCGACGGGCACGTGCACCTTCCGCCGACCACTGGCGACAACATCGATGTACTGTGGAGACCTCACGCCCCACGTGTTGAGCAATTCGGCGGTACGTCCACCCGGCCTCCCGCATGCCCACTATACGCCCTCGCTCAAAGTCCGTCAACTGCACATACGGTTCACGTCCACGCTGTCGCGGCATGCCACCAGTGTTAAAGACTGCGATGGAGCTCCGTATGCCACGGCAAACTGGCAGACACTGACAGCGGGGGTGCACAAATGTTGCGCAGCTAGCGCCATTCGACGGCCAACACCGCGGTTCCTGGTGTGTCCGCTGTGCCGTGTGTGTGATCATTGCTTGTACAGCCCTCTCGCAGTGTCCGGAGCAAGTATGGTGGGTCTGACACACCGGTGTCAATGTGTTCTTTTTTTCCATTTCCAGGAGTGTATATGCTTATTCCAACTGCCAATAAGATCTTTTCTTTTAATCTAGAGCCAAGCAATTCAGCTTTTTCTTATGTTAAGACCATATCTCCAACCAAATCGTTAAGCTCGGTCTGAGTAAACAATTTGGGCTCTAGACTTTCTGTATTACAATGGAATTCATCATCATCTGGTTCATCTAAATCAGGTTGTACATCAGAAAATGCTTCTGTTTGAATAGAATTAAAATCATTTGGTGGTTCAGGAACTGGCAAATCTACACCACGCCCTACTGGTTGGATGGCGGACTGAATGTTATGGGAGCTTATTACCTTCTTGTTTTTCGAATTATTAGGTAATATCAACACTGCAAAAGCAGAAGTCTTCGGAATTATTTCTTGACTCCCTCCACGTCATAGGAATAGCTAACGTAAAGAATTTTTTCTCTTTTTTGGACAATTTTATTCAGATCTTCGACACATACATAACAAACTTCATGTGGCGCCAAAGATTTATCTTGATCACCAAGCCTAGATCCAAAGTATCGTAGATAAACCTTCTTTACAAAGTCTGTAATGTTTGTTTGGTGTTTTTCAATCACAGATTCACCACAAGTATAACAGCAACAGTCAGCAGAGCTTTTACAGCCCTGATTAGACATTGTACTGAAGACATGTACAGGAAATGGGAAATTGAGGTTAGGTTGACAGTAAACTAAACACCATCTGTTAATGCAAAAATAGAATCGGCCTCTTTTTGCCAGCAAATGTTTTTACAGCAGTGCTACCAACGTCTTCTACATTCATTGCAACTCCTTTTCAAAATATTTTAACTGTATAAAAGCTGTTAAATTCTTTAAAAATGGGTTAATTCAACAAATTTAACTGTAGAACGTGAGGAAATGGTAGGTAATACAGTTCTTTTAAGTAACATATTTGGATTTCCCACCTTAAAAACATAAGAATAAGGTTTTTCAGCAAAAACGTTTTTCCATCGTAGGCCTGTGTGATAGAAGAGATAGTACCAATTATAGTTGCGGTAACAGTGAATTATAAAGGAAATTTACTAGTTACGATTAGTGGAGAGGAAGGACTGTCTTTAAATCTGTCAAAACGTCGCACATACATCATTCTCGTCAATAGTCGCTTGTGGCCTACTAATTGACTTGGCACCGACAGAAACATAGCTGTCGGTAAACAAAAGTAATCCTGAAAAAGTGTTTATTCCTCAGTAAATTGTAAATATCTTGCCACAAGGTGACATTACTTCAATAAGTGGTTCGTGAGACGTTAGTAGGCCAAAAATTAATGTTTCCGCACGTCGTCTGGTAGAAACAGTAGCCGTGAGAATGCCTCACTCATGCCATCTCCTGGGTAACAGACAACTCACAGAGAGACGCTACGCAGTGGCAGTTTCCGCCACGAGATGTCAGACCATACCGGAGGCCAACCACAGTACAGCGAACTGCCTTATCGACACGGCAGAACTGAGTTTCAGCTAGTTGTCAACGTCTCCGCCTGTAGCGCTCCTATAGACACGCGTAAAACGGCATCGAGAGGACGCTTTCGTAAATATTTTACTAACCGGGAGAAATTTCGTACATCTAATACTGCGTAACATGTTTTCATCTTGTTATTTTTTTGTCGGTTTTAGTCCGACGAATTATTTGACGGAATTGCCTTCGTCATTCTATTCTAAGAAAGCCCTACCATTTGTGTATAATTACTGTAACCTAAACATAGCTGCTCAGACTCCATTTACGGTTCCCCAGCGGCTTAGAAATTTATACACACCGCCATTAAAAAGTTTAGTCACGCCCAACTTTTTCAACCAGTCAAGTTGTTTCAGCTATATAGTGAAAGTGCAGTGCTTCATTTTAACGTACTCTGTTGCTTCATTTCCATTTGCTGTTTTAAATGTCCATTTTAATTTTTTTCTATCTTTATGTGTCAGTCTTTTTATTTGGTAGTTCAACTTTAAACGAAAAGTACCACTCTGTATATTTGTAACCACCTCTATATTGTATTTTAAAACTTCTTTTAATGTTTTCGTCGATAAATATGTGTTGTCATTTCTTTATCCATTTTAGTGAATGCTCTACGCTGAAGAGAGGGATATAGTACAGCTGTCAGCTTTCCGCCTCCCTTCACCCCCTCCACTCACCCTTCTTTGGACGCGTGGAATTGAAAAACAACAAAAGAATTACGGTTCTTACGCCTCACCGTTCCATGCATTACCGAACTGGCGACCACTTGAGGCATCAACAGACCACACGGTAAATAATTCTGCTTTCCAGTTCTTCATTAATTAATCGGCCTACACACGTAATCATCGGAATTCTTTTGTACCGCCTTATTTCAGTAACTTATATTCGCTTCTTGGCTGAACAACTTATAATGATTTTACATTGATGTTGAGACACACTCATACAACATTTTTTGAAAGATATAACCGCCATTAGGCTGTTCAGCAAGTTTTTTTCCTCAGTGCGTGTCATGGGAATAGATGGTGCGACTCTACATGAGCTGGTTAGTTATATGAAATAAATGGTCACAAACATCACTGGAATTTAAAACCCGTTACATAAAATCGTCATCGTTATAAAAGACCAAGCGTGCAATGATACAAAAATTCGGAAAAAAATGCAGGAGGGGGAAGCGGAAGAGGTTCTTAGTAAGTGGGGGAATGGTGCATATTTGATTAACAGGAATGGATCAGAGGTATTAAATAGAATAGGGGTGGAGGGGTGTTGACGTGGGAGGGGAGGAAAGATAGGGTAAATTAAGTAGATGCTCACTTCAAAGATAATGCAACCAGCTTGTGTAATGAAGAGTCCCACTACCTATTCCCATGACATAGCACAGATCGCATGGTGCCAACTGGGATTCTTTTGCGATGGCCTTCGACGATTATTTCACTTATGTTTATGTCAGTGGCTGCTTAGACGCAGTGTATCCCAGTTAAAACCCGTGATTTTGTCATCTATTTTATTCCACAACCACATCCAATAAATAAGTCTTGTTAATTGACAGTAGATTAGTCGATTAAACAAATTTTCTCGTATTTACTTGTGACAAAATTGGTTTATATAAAAGAAGATACCTATTTTTTGCATCACTCGTGTTCTACTGAAGTCTAATGATTTTTGATATGCAACTAAGAGAGCGAAACATGCTGCTGATAACTTAATTTAATTGTTTACCCTGCTATTTTCCTGATGCTTCTACTTTTATTGTGCTTTAATCTGTTGCGATGAAATAAATCCTGTTTCACACTCAAATGGCGGCTATATTTAAAAAAAGAGCTACTTATTGTCGGAGATTTACGTTTGTACAAATACCCAAAGGAGATGCTTCCTAATTCATGATTTTATATCGGATATTATCAAGTACTCTGTTTCAGAAACGATTTGCATGCTGTTGCCAGTCTCATTTTACACAATATTCTCTGTCCTTTGCCCATCGTCCATTATTTTCGTTCTCAAATAGCATAACTCATTACATTGCTTGATGTCTCATTTCCTAATCTCACTCCAGCCGCATCACAGGACTTGTTTTACATTTGTTGACATTCATCTCATACCCTCTTACCCACATACTATCCACTCCATTCACACTATGTTCCATGTTCTTTGCCGTCACTGGCAGAAATACAGGCTCGTTGGCAAACCTCAAACATTTTCTTTCTTAGTGCTGAACCCTCATTTTCTTATCAAATTTTTCCTCCCATTTCTTCAATGCTGGTGAATATATACACCCATTAACATCGCAGATAGGTAGGCTACAAATCCGTCACCCTGCCTGCTTCACTTTCATGTCTTTGATTCTTATTACTAAATTCTAAGCCGGCCGCGGTGGCCACGCGGTTGTAGGCGCTGCAGTCCGGAACCACGGGACTGCTGCGGTCGCAGGTTCGAATCCTGCCTCGGACATGGATGTGTGTGATGTCCTTAGGTTAGTTAGGTTTAAGTAGTTCTACGTTCTAGGGGACTGATGACCTAAGATATTAAGTCCCATAGTGCTCAGAGCCATTTGAACCATTTTTGAACTAAATTCTACGTTCTGTACAATTTGCGTATAACCATTTTTCCACATACTTTGTACACTCGACAGAAAAAACTTGGGTCACTGCCGAACGCAACCAACATAACGTAGCTGTGTTGCAGTTCCTGTAAACACCAAAACTCCGTGGGTACAGTCATTTTGCTACACACAGAGACTACTAGAGACGAAAGGTCTTTATGGCAATCAGTCTAAGCGTCAACTAATATCGTCATACAAAACACGTTCTTAGCGATGAGTCACCCCATAACACTCATAAACTAACCTTAATTACAACAAGTGACATTCCAAAAGTTCTGAGAAAACGGATTATTTTACATATATCGTACAGTAATCCTTAGTCAAAATTAAATACTTGAGACAATATATGGAGTTACAAATCTGTACGGCAATTGGAAAAAAGTTTTTCGCTCTCGAAAACGTTTTCCATCCAAGTGCTGAACGTCACTCAACGCCGAGTATCTCTGGAAACTGGATATTGGACGAACCATTAAAAAAACGCATTAACAGAAATAAGCACTCTACGGAAATCTCAACATTAACAGCGAATCACCAGTAATATCATTGGTCTCGTAACACATCAACAGCTACGTGTACATAAATTTGAAAATTAAATGACATGACCAACTTCCTCGTTCTGGACCTGGATTCAAACCCAGCACCTATAGCTATTGCTAACTAAGCTAAGCTTTGTTTATGCCTTATTGAGACCCGATCACTAGGCATAAAGAGACGTGAAGTATAGACGTTTGCACCAGTATCTGTTATCAATTCCGATCCTGAAAAATAAATGACGAAAATGTTTCTACTGAACTGGAAATCCTGTCATAACAGTTATGTTCCTGGGAACTTCCTCCAACGACGTTTAATATATCGTCATTCACAAGGAACAAGGTATGCTTATGTCTAAATTTGAAATGCCATCATGTAAAGCTTGTGACAGGGATCCGAACCCAGCACCTAATCGGTTTGTTAACGAAGTACGTAAAATCAGAAGTTAAATATCAAATGTTTTCACCAACAGCAAGATGTTTGAACCTTAAATGATGATAGAATTGTTTTTGCCTGACTGGGATTCGAACCCAGCATCTAGCGCCGTAATTTTATAGCCAGGAACAGACGATAGATAGCTATTGGTGGTTCACCAGTAGCGAAATGTGCGCATGTTTACCTAGACATCAGGCGACGAAAAGTTCTGTGCTGAATGGAATTCAAACACCGCACACGTGGTCATGAAGACACTAACTATCAAAATCTTTTCCAATAATAGCTAGGAGTGGCATGTTTGTACTCTCAATGATGTGATGGAAAACACTCTGCCGGCTAGAAGTTGAATCCATAACATATCGGGGTTGGTGATCATAACGAACACAACGTCAAACCCAAATCCGTTTTCGCCAGTAGGATGGAGAGGAATGTTTGAACTTGAAAAGATGTAAGGAAACGTTTTATCTTGTAATGTTGTGATAAAAAGCTCATCATGTGGCTGTGAGTTGAAACGAACACGTTACAGCTGACAACGCACTAAGAGACGTTGAAAATGCAACTACTTTTCACTAGTAGTTCAGAGTGCACACGCTAGGGCTTGAAATGAAATAATGAATATTTTGTGCTGATCAGTATTCTCAACCAGATAGGTGCAGATATCCGCCTCTCTCGTTACAACATGAGTTAGAAGAGGTTCTGATCGAAGAGTGGCATAACATTTCACTGGAGACTATACAATATTATATGCCAGTACTCCAAGAAGGTTCGCAGCTGTATTACGGCAAATGAGGGTACCACTCATTAATAAACCGTTCCCAAGTAAGAACAAATGTTTGCATTATTCTGCCTGTCTCCTGTGCGTGCCTGTCGGATGGGTCCACTGGGAAACATGACAGAATAAGAGAGAGGAGATATCGCATTTGGAGAGCCTTTGCGTATCTACATCCACATCATACTCCGAAGGCCACCTAAAGGTGTGTGTCGGAGGGTACTTTTGGTACCACAATCTGATCCCTCCAACACTGTTCCACTTGCGAATAGTGTGTGGGAACAATGGCTGTCAGTAAGCCACTGTATGGCTCTAATTTCTCGAATTTTCTCCTCGTGGTCAGTACGCGTGATGTATGTGAGGGGAGGGGGAGGGGGGTGGGGGGGAGAAGCAATGTGTTGTCCGACTCCTGCCGAAAAGTTCTGTCCCAGAAGTTCAATAGTTAATCTCTCCATGACTTTTTTTGTGTTATGGTTTTAGGGCGCAAAACTGCTGTGGTCATTAGTGCCCGGTCTGTGACTTAGGAAAAGCTAAAAAAACTAAACTCGATACCAGCAGCAATGGGAGCTAAACTCAAAAAAGTGGGGGAGCCAAAAACAGAAGGAAAGCTTAAAAAACCACTATAGAAGAGCTGTTGTTTGTCCCCAAAAAGAGCTTCAAATTACTGACGTCATCCCACTGGCACTAATGAACTCGAGAACGCGATCGTGTGTCATCTGCTAAAATGGAAGATATATCAGGCGACACCTGTAGACGGGCGCGTAACGGTGTAAGATAGGGGCACTCAAATAAAAGGTGTCTCACCGGCCACAGTTGAGAGCAGTGGGGACGGAGTGGGGGAGGATCGCCAATTAAAAGATGTCGATGGTTAAAAAGACAGTGCTCTATCCGGAGTCTAGTTAAAATTACCTACTCCCGACGAGGAGTTCGGGAGAAAGAGGTCCAAGCACTAGGAAGAGCTTTCACGTCCCGCAGTTTATTATTGGGAAGTGTCGACCAATGTGCGTCCTATAAAAGAGCAACACGACGACATAAAACACTCCGTAGATCGGCAAAGAGAAGCATGCGAATAGCTAGCTGAAGAAGAGAGACTGCCGCCTTGGCCGCTATATCGGCCGCCTCGTTTCCACAGATACCAACATGCACTGGAATCCAGAGGAAGGCCACAGAGACGCCCCCCCGAAGTGGAGCAAGTGGAGGCAGTCCTGAATCCGGTGGACCAGAGGGTGGACAGGGTAGAGGGCTTGGAGACTGAGGAGAGAGCTGAGCAATAGCATACTGTATCCGCTGATGGCGACGGATGTATTGTACAGCCTGGAGAACAGCGTAAAGCTCCGCAGTATAAGCCGAACACTGGTCGGGAAGCCGTAATCGATTTGGGGTGTCTCTTGTAACGCCTACCAGTGGAGTTTGTTTAGCAGCTTCGTAACGCTCTCTCGGTAGCTAAACATCCCGTGACGAAACGCACTGCTCTTCATTAATCTTCTGTATCTCCTCTATCAGTACCACTGGACAGGGATCCCAGACAGATGAACAATACTCAAGAATCTTATAAGCCACTTCTTCCGTGCATGAGATACATTTCATTAAGATCCTTCTGATGAATTTGAGTCTGGTATCTGCTTTTCCCACTATCTGTTTTATATGGTCATTCCACCTAAGGTCGCTCTGGATAGTTACACCTAGATATTTTACGGCTGTCTCCAGCTGTTTGTCATCAATAGTGTAGCTGTACAGTACTGGATTTCTTTTCCTGTGTATGCGCAATATTTTACATTCATTTACGTTCATCGTCAACTGACAGGGTCTGCTTCAATCATTTGTTTCTTGCCTGTCGTTTTGCAAATTCTTACTATCTTCTGGCGTTTCTACTTTGTTATAAACTACTCCATCATCTCTTGCAAATAGCGTTAAAGAGCATCCGACGCGGTCTGCTAGATCATATATAAGAGCGAGATGTTGAGTTCTGTCTGCAAGAAAGTTCTGAATCAAAGCGCTGATCTGCTCCGACACTTCGTAATCTCGTATTTTTCTCATTAAACGGCAATGCGGGACGGTGTCAGATGCCTTACTGAAATAAAGGAACACGGCATCGATCTGAGCGCCGTTGATTTTAAGGAAGAACTGAGCGAGCTGAGTTTCTTAGGATCTCTGTTTGCGGAATCCATGTTGATTTTTATAGAGGAGATGTTCATTTTCCAAAAACGTCATAATTCTTGAGCATAAAACATGTTCCATAATTCTATAACCGACTGACGTCAACGATATAGATCCATAATTGTGTGGCTCTGCCTTACGGCCTTTCTTTAAAACGGGAATGACCTGCGCTTTTTTCCAGTCGTTAGATGACTTTCGTTGCTCAAGTGATCTACGATAAATTACTGCTAGAAGGGCAGCAAGTTCTTCCGCATAATCAAAGCGACCTGCCCAGCATGTCTGAAGGAAATATTTGTCAGTCACAGTCATGTAACAAATTGCAAGAATGGCAATGACCGGAGACTGTGTCGCAAACTGCCAATAATAATGTTACCAACAGGGCGGGAATCCACTTTCTCCATGAATGCACACCCATTTTAAGTATCTCATGAGCGAACTTTATACATCTTCATGCAGAGGGCATTTAGAGTCAAATAGTTCGCAAAAGCCCATTTCTCACAGCGACAGTAAGGCTACACGGCTTCAGGGTGACAAAGAACGCAGAATATGCACAGTAGCTGACGACCGTACTGTGATCCATTAAATCGCCATTTTGCCTGTTTTTAACTGATAAAAGTCGAGTGAACCGATGGCCAAATGAAGCACTAAAACCGATTTCTGTGAGGTGTGTGGTACCAGCTGGAACCGATTCATTGGGCTATTTTCCGTTCCATGGCCTGAGCACAGGTATTCGTTTTACCGAGGAAGTGAACCACTATGGTTATTTCAGCATTCTCGGTGATAAACTGTTGGCTTTTCTTCTACACCTACATGACGGGTATCTTGCGGGCACCCCCGTCTTTCATGACGTCAACAGCAGCGTTGAGAAGGCTGATCTGACAGATATTCATGCGCTCTGTCGCTGCTTGACTGTCACTCTAAATCACATGAACTTGACTCCCCTGAAACTGAGTTACACTATTCCTAAAACGCGACCTACATGGCATGTGGTAGGCACAATAATTTCCCGATTCGTAATAATAGCGAACGTTTAGCGGACTCAGCAATAGTAATGAGAAAATCAGTATCATTTGAAACATACTGCGCCGCATGTAAATACTGTGCCGTCTGTGGACAGTACTCACAATATCAATGTCTCTCGCTTGCTGCAGACAGTGGATAACATTTTGTTCACTGCTCGTTGTTGTTGTGTTGAAAATGAGTTGAGAATAAGACGAAAGAGCGTTATTACTGGAGTGCATCGTAACATCTAAATACTTACAAACGTGAGAGTAGAAACAGAAATTACTAGCGGGACGTATCTAAATCCGCCCCCCCCCCCCCCGGCTTCAAAGAGGACTCCTAGGGCTCCAGAGCCTGTATTGTGCTGAACTCTGGTGGCAATCCTCCTAAACATTAGTTGAGGCTTATGCCACTAGGTAGTGGAGCGCTCGAATCATCCACTCAAGCTGCCGCTTGCTCAGATAACAACACGTGTTTTTTGTGAAATCAAAGTTTTGAGACAGTGTTACTTATTGCTACTTTTCGTTAGGATACTGGAAGGTGAGTAATAGTATCTATACGCATTCTTTAATGAGATGGATTGGGGATCATGTTTATATAAAATTTATGTTATTTTTAAGTTTATTTAAAAAGTTACTCTAATTATAAATATGATAGTATGAGGGCCTGCTTTTGGTTCCCAAATCTGACTCCTTATTTTTAATGTATCCTTTTGGATTTCTGTTCCAGAACCCAAGGGAAGAATATGGCGGAAACGAAGCAGAAGGGGTAGAGTCAAACCAAAATGAAAGAGGCCATATATGCTCTATTAGAAATAAAATTATGGGCTGGAAAGAAGCAAGTAAGCAGTATAATGTGCCGAAAACTACGCTAATGTGATTATCTAACATGAAATACGGCACTCCAGAGGAAGTGGCGAATTTTAAAAGGGGCAGACGTACAGTTTTAGGCAGTGCCTTGAAGATGAGCTTGTCAGTTATTGTCTTGCATTGGTAGCTTCGTTTTTCGGGCTTACTCGTAGTGACCCGAAGAGAATGGCTGTTCAGATGGCAGAAATCAATGGCCTTGAACTTCCTTTCAATAATGACATCGCTGTAAGAAAGTGGGTTACACTTTATTTAAAGCGTCGTCATGCTATATTATCAGAAAGGAAACCTACAGGTACATCTTACAGTAGGGCCAACTGTTTCGCCAAAGAAAATACACAAAAGTTCTATAATCTTCTAGAGGAAGTTTACAATAAAGGAAAGTTCACCCCAGACAAAATCTATAATGTGGAGGAGAGCGGAATCACTGTCGTACAATCCAAAGTAGCGAAAGTAATCGGGGAAAAATACCAGAAGCAACTTTAACATCAGCAGGAAGAGGAACTCTTACAACTTTAGTCTGCTGTATGAATGCTGCTGGTGCATTTGTACCTCCTCTGGCAATTTTCCCGCCCAAAAATTTGAGTGACTAATTGCAGAAAGTCCCCCGCCAGGCACAATATCTGCAGTGGGTCCTTCTGGCTCGATCCAAACCAATCTATTCGCTCAATGGTTCCAATACTTCGCCGGCCGGTGTGGCCGTGCGGTTCTAGGCGCTTCAGTCTGGATCCGCGTGACCGCTACGGTCGCAGGTTCTAATCCTGCCTCGGGCATGGACGTGTGTGATGTCCTTGAGTTAGTTAGGTTTAAGTAGTTAAGTTCTATGGGACTGATGACCACTGGTGTTAAGTCCCATAGTGCTCAGCGCCATTTGAATCATTTTTGTTCCAATACTTAACTGAAAACATCAATCCTAAAAGGGCAAATCTGCTACTGATCTTGGATGGATACTTTAGCCATACACAGAACATTGACTTAGTTGATCTGGCGAGAGGAAACCATGTTACCATAGTGTCATTGCCTCCCCATAGCTCGTATAAATTGCAGCCGTAGGATAGAATGTTTATGAATCCTTTGAAAGTCTACTACAGCGAAAAGGTCAGGCAGTGGCTGAGACAAAAAATCACCGGGCTCTCTGTGCTTATGACATAATGGAGCTATTTGGCAGACCTTATGTCAAATGTCTAACAGCTGAAATTGCTATCAATGGTTTTAAAGTTACAGGGATACAACCCTTGAAGAAGACGCTTTTCTCAGATGCAGAAAACACTGAAGAAGCCAGGAAAAAGCTAACAGCCTCATTTTATGAAACATTTAAGAGACAACCGTTGATATCAGAAAATCCATCAACCTGTTTTGCAAACCAGGCAGAGCCATTCCACCTAATCAAGGCATCGACATTTTCAGCAGTTCAGCAAGAGCAATTGAATCCAAACCATCCATCAACATCTTTGGCAGACCAGGGGTTGACCCCACCACCATGTGGAACATCACCAGAATTTAGGTCGTCTACCAAAAACAGTCCATTCGACATATTTTAGTTTCCGCATATCATAAAGCGGACCTCTACTAGGGAACGAAAAGATTGTAGTTATACTGCGATCACTTCCCAGCCCTACAAAACACAACTGGTTGAAACTCTGAAAGCTAAAGAAAAAAAGAAGCTACAATGCAACAGAGACGTGGTCAAGAACTAAAGAGTAGGCGTGGTCGCCTTCACGGTTCCGTATCAGTCAGATCTTCAGGAAAAGAAGAAGCACTATTAAAAAAGCGACTTCATTTCCATAAAGAAGAGAAAGGAGACCATAAAGACAGCAATGAAGATGTACATGCCGGCATCCCTAGTGGAACGTCTGAATTAGAAGACATTCCAGGAGTTACGCCTCCCCATGATAATGAAGACGCTGAGTGCATCTTATGTTCTGGGAAGTTTTCAGAGGACACGAAAAGAGAGTTGGGGTTCATTTGCCTGATGTGTAGCTCGTAGGTACATGCAGAGTGTGCAGTGGCTAAAAAAGACAATTACATTTGTGACCTCTGCCGCTAAAGGCAATGTATTCATAAACTGTTCGACTTTTGTTTCATTTTCTAATTTTTCCTACTTTAAAATACTTACTTCGTTCCATTAAAGCAATACTTCTAAACCTCACTGATACATCTCTGGGACGCATTTTCATTGCTATTTGGTACATTTTAAAAGGGAGCCCGAATTAGGCACCAATTTTCCAAAAAGAAAAGAAGTAAGCATTCTTTGTAATTGTTTTAGAGTAAGAGAATTATTTCAAACTGTTGAAAAATTCACTTAAACAAGTTGACAACTAATTGAAGTATATATAGAATGGTCATAAAGCGTAAATTTCAGATATTATGCATCTAGAAAAAAAAACAAAAATAAAATGGGGGGCCACCTTCGGGTACTTTCGTCTATACAGTGATGACCATAGATGGCTCTCGGTAATTTCATTGCGGTATGTTCGAACACTGCGAGTAAAGGGGTTAACGGACAGTGGCTGCTACTAGCGTGCGTCAGTTTGAGATTTTGGCTCCGATGGGAACCGCGTCCGGGTGGCCGAGGCGCTGGAGCCGGCCGCTTGCCTAAAGCGAGAATTCCAGTTTCGAGTCCCGGTCCCAGAACGCTGTCGACGGCGGCGGTGTGCGGTCGATCACCGTGGTCGCTCCTCATGTTGTAGCTGGTGCTTGCTGACAGATGGTATTTGTGATTACTGATGTTGCAGTCATAATTTGGATACGAAATACAAGAAGTTTTTCTTAAAATTTTCTTTTCCGTATAAATACGATCATCCAAAAGTCTTCGAAACTGTTGACTGGTTGTACGATAACATCGGTCTGACAGATGATGAAGTCATCAATTACGCTTACCATTTTCTCGGTAATTCTGTGTATGAAAACCTGATAAAGGTGAAGTGGTGAATGTTGCAATCAGCCACTCTGGAACAGGTTTGCCGGCCACGGTGGTCTCGCGGTTCTAGGCGCGCAGTCCGGAACCGTGCGACTGCTACGGTCGCAGGTTCGAATCCTGCCTCGGGCATGGATGTGTGTGATGTCCTTAGGTTAGTTAGGTTTAAGTAGTTCTAAGCTCTAGGGGACTAATGACCACAGCAGTTGAGTCCCATAGTGCTCAGAGCCATTTGAACCATTTTTTTGGAACAGGTTTTCGACCAGTTCCAGTATGTAATCGTACATTTGAAAAGGAATTCGGATGTATTCAACGGGCACTGTCACTGTACACAACCTTATACAAGTAACAGCGGCAACGTCATAACCGACTCAGGAAGCAGGAGAGGCAACGTACACACTAATGCTACTAGATTTGACGTTCCCAGGCGCAGTACGCCACGCGGGGTAGCCGCGCAGTCTGGGCGTCTTGTCACGGTCTGTGCAGCTCCTCTCGTCGGAGGTTCGAGTCCTCCCTCCGGCATGGGTGTGTGTGTGTGTGTGTGTGTGTGTGTGTGTGTGTGTGTGTGTGTGTGTGTGTGTTGTCCATGGCGTAAGTTACTTTATGTTATATTATGTAGTGTGTAGGCTTAGGGCTCCCAAAGGACCTTACCACAAATTTCCAGTTTTTCCGGGCACAGTACTGCCAGGGCCGCGTACAACTGGGCCAGCCGCATTCGTTGCGAAGGTAAACAAATCAGCAGGAATGCATGAAATGGCTGCTTCAAGTGAAAATACAAGTAGGTATATCGGTGAGTCCCGCAAACAGCAACTTTACAATCAAGACTCAGGAGACGTTCTTTCAATAGACTTTGCGAAGACGTCCGATGAGACGGACCCTGATCACACGCTGAGCAATAGTACCTTTCAGTCTTTGAATGTTCATACGATATCGGAGGCAGAAATCCCATTTAGTATAGGCTCTGCCTCCGAACATACTGACAAAGTGATTATAAAGAAAAATAATCATCATAGCCAACAGACCCTAAATCCAAACGGACCCGGAAGCAGAGGCTCTATGAGACGTAGGAATAGTGAGTAAACTGCAGCGCGCAAAGAGAATACTTAAAAAAAGAGAGCACAGAAGTTTTCCACATGGAAAATGTCAGAAAAGAACAACACCACACGTGTGCCGACGATGATAACATAAGCAAGGAAGATGAAAGACAGGAATGAACAAACGCAGGAGACACAAACGTTCCTGACAGCATGTCTGCATGGTCCCATGATACCGGCAAAGAATACACGCCGGCAATTCATGCAAGCATATAAGCTAGTTTCTATGATTATCAACAGAATCGAATCGAAATTCAAGATGAAATGTGTACGGGAATATTTGTATGAAATTGATGTGGAGGGAAAGGAATGCAGGACAGTAATAATGCTTAAGGTGGACGTATGATGCTAAGTAAAAACTGCCACAGGGGTTGCGACAAAAATCACGACTTGATGTTAGTAAATATTTACCCCCAAGTGGCTGTACAGGCGAACGGGAGAGAACCGCTCAGTGTCGTGGCAAAAGAATGAATCTACTAATGGATATTGGAGTAAATGTAACTTTTGGAGGATATTGTGAGTTTTTGCGTCGACCCTGTCGCTCCTCGACGACGATGAATTGCAGCAGACAATCACTGAAACATGGACACGATGCCTCCGGAACCAACCTAAATACCCTAAGCTATTATCCGGGAGTTTCATACTACAAAACCGCAAAGAAGCAAATGCGGTATTGAACCAAACAGAGGCCTACTGGTGGAAACAGATGCTGGAATTCTATTTCTTTTCACTAGTAGACGTTCACAATGAACCAATGCATTTTGTGACAAAGAGCCTTCAAGTAGAACGTACCGTAGCGGAAATTACTGCCTTGGTACGGCAGTCTTTGGAAAGCAAAAATGTGCCTGCACATCTCAGACTAATATCAGCCAGGAAAGTGTTTCGATATACCACAAGATCACACGATACGGGAAGCCAAAAATGTCAAACAAAAGATCCTTCAACATCTCCGCGATGTGCAAAGAAATAGCTACGTTCAAGGAAGTGCAGTTATGCAGTATATTGTACGATACTACATAGATCTCTATATTAAATCAACGACAGACCCGCCTATGGAGGAAGTTTTCGTCACCAATGTACCACCAACAGTAAATCCCGACGAAAAAGATCTTTTAGAAAAAGCCTCGGAATCTACACGGAATGCAATTGGAGCAGATGGCTTAGCAGTCGAGTTTTGCGCAAAATATTGGAACGTTAGTGGCCTCTAATAGATAATAATGTGTAATGAAATGCTGTCAGGCGACAGCTTTTCCGTTGTGGCCGAGCGGTTATAGGCGCTTCAGTCTGGAACTGCGCGACCGCTACTGTCGCAGGATCGAATTCCGCCTTGGGCATGGATGTGTGTGATGTCCTTAGGTTAGTTAGGTTTAAGTAGTTCTAAGTTCTAGGGGACTGATGACCTGAGATGTTAAATCCCATAGCGCTCAGGGCCATTAGAACCATTTTTGATAGCTTTCCGGTAAAATTCACTGAAGGCGTTGTCCTTCTCATTCCAAAAAGGGTACAAAGCACCACAATGGACGACTTTCGACCGTTTACTCTGCTTAACTCGGACTTCAAAATTTGAACCCGTGTGATAAATATCAGAATGAAACCACTCCTCGGGAAGACACTAGGAGCGTACCTAACGGAGCTGGCGGAAGACGGCCATTGACTGACGTTTTATGTAAATATAGAGATATGTTATATTTCACAGAGTTATAAAAATGACAAATTATGCAAATTTCAGATTACACAGATATTCTTAGAGTTTAAAAATGTTTTGACAGGATCAATGGAAAATTTTTGTTAATGTGTAGAACTGGTTTTATCGCGTTTCACATTCGATACAAAAATGCATCGTCGAACACATTCCGGAATGAAGATCATTGGTCAATGAACGAACTTCGTCCTGATCAATCAATCAATTCGGCAAGGCTACTCGTTATCCATGACTCTGCACAGCGTAGCTGTGGAGCCACTAGTTCTATAAGTGAAATGTCATCTAAAAGGCAGTTTTCAACGTTTCCCACGCATAACGTAAACGTTGTTGTCAGTACCAACCAAGAGATCGAAACAATAAGAGGAATTATTTCGATTTACACCAAGGCCTGCGATAAAGAGCAGAATAAACACAGATCCAAACTTTTGTCCACAAGGCCGATAAGCGATCATATCTAAACATTATGGTTACAAAGAACTGACTAGGTGAACCTCTTAGAAATGAGCTTAACAGCGGATTCGCTAGACATACTTACGTTAAACTTAGAGCAAAAACTATTGAATGTGCTACGAGCCACGATGAGAGGGAAAGTTTGTAAAGAGCACTGTTCATCAATACTTACATTCTGAATAAGACCTACCGCACGGCAGCTTTGGTACCAATTCCTCCAGACATCGTACAACAAATTTTGAAGCCTCTATGCTGGTATGTATGGAGAGGCATCGTATTCGAATTTTCACTTGTTACAATGACACTGACTCCCACTAGCGGTGATTCAGATGTTAGAGATGTCTGTTCACAGTGTACTGCAATGTACGAGAAACCAAACGTGTAAGATGTGGCAAAGAGACTGCAATGGCATAGCCAAATATGTATTCGCTACCTTATTCATGAAAGATCAGAGGGCGTCAGTAAACGTGGGACAAATTATTAGCCAGCAGGTGCATGCTCGTAAATATTATACGGAACTGAATTATCTACAAGAAGGGCCACACAGTTATGTCACTTCCAAATTTTACGTCTCACTGACAAGGGAACAAATAAAAAGCCGTGCAGAGATGAAGTATCCCACCTACAACTGGAAAAATATCTGGAAGAACGTAAACAAAAATACCCTCACGTCAGACGTGAAATGTGTTTGATACGATAATGTCAAAGGTAAAATTGTAACGGGATAAAGGCTGTAGAAAATTAAACTGAAGCCTGACCCTTATTGTGACCACTGCCATCTGGTGGGCATGGTAGCACATGCGTTAGCTTGCAGAGACTGAACTGAGATCTGGACCTGGACACGAAAAAGCTAGCAATTACCAACAGGACGTCGGAAGTGGCAACATGCATACAGGAGGTGCTCTATCCAGAATTCAGTTTATACTCTAACACGAAACACAACAGTTATGGCCGCCTGCTTGGAATGTTTGGCAAACTGTGTCATTAGAAACGATGTTCCGAAGTTAGACGTTTTTATTACGGCATAACACTTCAAGTTAAAGAAATTGCAGAAACACGAACAGTGTTTTCAAAACTTGCTTCTTTGTACTGTGACGTAAGAACGTGAATGGCTTACCATGACTTGGGAAAGCTTATACTTAAAAGTTGTACTTTAGTAATGCCTGGTCTCTCCAGGAATATTGGAAGAGACTTACTACGAAAAATCAAAATATCTTATTTCACTAGTTTTCTTAAGAAGAACCACGTTTCGTTGACGATCATTATTTTAATCGCATCCGCCCAGTTCCGCGTCTGAAAGCCACTACGTTAAGAGCTCCTATGGTTATTTAAAGAAAAAAAAGTTAATAGCTGGCCGAAGCGGCCGAGCGGTTCTAGGCGCTTCAGTCTGGAACCGCGCGACCGCTACGGTCGCAGGTTCGAATCCTGCCTCGGGCATGGATGTGTGTGATGTTCTTAGGTTAGTTAGGTTTACGTAGTTCTAAGTTCTAGAGGACTGATGACCTCAGATGTTAAGTCCTAAGTCCTCAGAGCCATTTGAACCAAATAAGTAAATAAAAGTTTAGAGCACTGTTCACCGTTAAGTTAAATTTCATAAGAAATGTACAGTTTTGATCATTTCCATAGGAGGTGACGACGATGATGATGTTTGGTATGTGGGGCACTCAAGTGTGCGGTCATCAGCGCCCGTACACATTCCCAAACTGTACACAGTCCAACGTAGCCACTTTCATGAATGAGAGTGGAATAATGAGGAGAACACAAACACCCAGACCCCGGGCAGAGAAAATCCACAACCCGGCCGGGAATCGAACCTGGGACCCCGTGACCGGAGATAGCAACGCTAACCACTAGACCACGAGCTGCGGAATTCAAAAAAGGTGTTTATTTAATTCAAGAACTTACGAATACAGAAGGAAAAGGGTCAGGAAAACAAGGCGACCGTTCGCATGAAGTCGGAAATCCGGGTTCGAGTCCCGATCTGGGAAAAAATTTTGACATTCAATTTATTATAGTGCACAATTGCGGCCGATGTCTTCGTTTCTCTTGAAAAACAAAAGTGTTAAGAATCAATCGCATAGCTTGTTGCTCAGAAAATACGGGGAAAGGTCACGAAAGACGATGTTTTAGGAGAAACTAATTGATGAAAAATCATGAATGACGATATATATAGATATTTAAGTTTGTGTTTATACCTTACCTACCGAAACAAAATCGTTTAGTGCCTATATTGTTGCATAATAATTTCCATAACTGTCTCACTGCACTTGTAAATTCAAAATCTTCCAAAGAACTGGCAGTAACAAGGAGTTGTAGCATTACAGATACTGTTGACTCGGTGATATTATTTTTCCCAAATTACTATTTTGCCTTCTGATCTTGGGGTTACGGGCGTTTGCAGAAATTTATTGAGGGAGTGTACAACACTCTGAAATTGTCGACATAAACGAGGTGGTCAGTTCTGAGACATATCATGCCTGACGAACTAAATTTATGGGAGACACAAAGAACATTACAAGTCAAAGAATTTGTGGTTATCCACTTACGATCTGTTTCACTTATATCATTTCCATACTTAAAATAGCAAGTAAACAGTTAAACAGAAGTTGTTATGGCCATACTATTGTCTCACTGCGACGAGCCACGGAATCATGGGAAATCCTTTGTAGAAGTGTATAAGATATTTGAAATGAATAAAAACACCATGACCAAGGTTACAAGGGGTAGGGAGGGTGGCGGAGGGCGGCGGGGGGTTGTGGAGAGGGGAAGGGGGGGAGTAGGTTCACATGCGCATTTAGGTTGTCAACTCTTTCCATTAACGTGTCAGATGTTGGACCATCAATCGCATTTCTCTCAATAAGTTTCCGTGAGTGATCACGGCCGCTCCTTGCCCCAATTGTTCATTCACCTTTCTTTCTGCTCGCATCAGAGTAGAGTAATTACCACAGCAGCAGCGTCTTTATCGTCACCATTCCGACATACAATGATGGAAAAACATTGGAACACCAAAAAAAAATATTTAATGTAGATAAATGAAATTACGGGAAGACATTTGTTTAGGTAATATATTTTAGTAGTCGAGATAACGCAAGCGCGAGACAAGCCATTATACATGAGAAATACTGGTACGTTAATAACCGGTGAAGCCGCCAGAATATTGAATACAAGTATGCAAACGTACATGAATAACGTTGTGGTGCCCGGATGTCAGTTTTTGGGATGGAGTTCCATGACTGTAGCAAAGGGGTCGGTCAGTACAGGGACGGTTAGTTCTGTTTGTGGTTGACTCTGGAGCTGTCGTTCGACGATGTCTCACATGTGCTCGACTGGAGATAGATCTGGTGACCGAGCAGGCCAAGACAATATCTTGACAGTGTGTAGAGCATGTTGGCTTACAACAGCGATATGTTGGAAGGCGTTATCCTATTGGAAACCACCACCGGGAATGTTGTTCATGAATGACTACACGAGTCGATTAACGAGAGTGACGTACAAATTCTCCGTCTGGATGCATGGGATAACCAGTAGAGCGCTCCTGTTGTCTCCCAAAATTGTACCCCTTCCCATAAGTCCAAGTGTAGGTCCGGTGTACCTACCACGCAGACATGTTGGTTACAGGCTCTCAACTCCCCTCCTTCTAATCAACACAATCACTGGCACCGAGGCAGAACCAGCTTTCATCAGAAAACACAACAGGCCTCAAACCTGCCTTCCAATGAGCTCTCGCTTGACACCGCTGAAGTCGCAAATGGAGCGGTTTGGTGTCATTGTAATACAGGCTGCAAGGCGTCCGCCTCTGAGCTGTCCTTAAAGTAACCAATTTGCAGCATTTGACTGTGTCACTATAGCACCAACTGCTGCCAAAAATACTGCTGCAGAAGCAGTACGATGCGCCACAGCCGTATGCCGAACACGATGGTCTTCCCTCTTGCTAGTGCTACGTGGTCGTAAGGGACCGGTCTTCTTCCGACCGTAAGTTTTCGTAACCACTGCTACCAATAGTTATGGCAAGTCTTTAGGCAGTATAGTAAAATGAAATGTAACTTCTCGTAGGCATACTACACGACCTCGTTCAAGGTCAGTGAGCTGTTGATTATGGCCTCTTGTCACCTTAAATTCATTTTTGATTAACATGAACTCGCCACGGCGAATCTGAAAGGTAAATAGCGCCCACGACTGCAGCGTGTATGTAAGGCAACCCTGATTTGCCTCATCATAGTGGCGCTGGTAGCGCCACTCTTACGAGACGTAGTTTTAATATACATTAACTCTCAAATGTAGAAACACGCTTACCAACTTTCGTATATGTTGCAGAACTCCTTCTTGAAGTTGCGATTCCTTTTCTTTCAGGATACCATTTTGTTGCACAATAGTGTTGAGAATATTACGGAGCAGTCTGGGGAAAACTTCAGTAATATCTCACAATATTATTCTGGAATATTATTGAATATCTAGGGCCAGCTTCATTATATGTACTTCTGGTAGTTCTGCTGGCTCTTATCAGCAGTAAGGTACCTGATCTTTTACGTGACATACCTACGGAACTGGAGGGGACTGCCAAGGGGGAGGTGTCCACGAGGAAACGATTGAACAACAACGAAAATATAACGTTCTACGAGTCGGGGCGTGGAATGTCAGAAGGTTCAATGTGGTGGGAAGCTAGAACATCTTGAAAGGGAAATGCAAAGTCTCAATCTAGATGTAGTAGGAGTCAGAGAATTGAAATATAAAGAAGATTAGCATTTCTTGTCAGATGACTATAGGATAATATCAACACAAGCACTAATGGTAGTAGGATTAGTTATGAATGGGAAGGAAGGGGACAGAATGTGTTACTTTGAAGATTTCAGGGTTATTCTTATCAGAATCGACAGCAAATCAACACCGACAACGATGGTTCAGGTATAGATGCCAACGTCGCAAGCTGAAGATGTAGAGATGGAGAAAGTGTATAGGGATATTGAAAGGGTAACACAGTATGTAAGGGGATATGATAATCTTATAGTCATGGGAGACTGCAATGCAGTTATAGGGGAAGAAGTGGAAGAAAAGATTACAGGAGAATATGGGATTGGGACAAGGAATGAGAGAGAAGAGAGACTAATTGAGATTTGAAATAAATTTCAGGAAGTAAGAAGTGGGATCGGGAAGTATTTAGGAATGACGAGATACGATTCTCTAAGGCTAAAGATACAGTAATAAGGAATGGCTCAGTAGGCAGTACAGTTGAAGAACAATGGACATCTCTGAAAAGGGCCATCAGAGAAGTTGGGAAGGAAAACAGGTAAAAACAAGGTAACTGCGAAGAAACCATGGATAACAGAGGAAACACTTCAATTGATCGATGAAAGGAGAAAGTACAAAATGTTCGGAGAAACTCATGAACAGAGAAATACAAGTCGCTGAGGAATGAGATAAATAGTAAGTGCAGGGGAGCTACAGAAAAATGTGAAGACATCTAGAAAGAAATGATTGTCGAAGGAAAGACCATGCAAACAGGAAAATCAAAACAGCCTTCGGTGAAATTAAAGCAAGGGTAATAACAGTAAGAGTGCAAGGGGAATTTCACTCTTAAATGCAGAAGAGAGAGCGGATAGGTGGAAAGAATACACTGAAAGCCTCTATGAGGGAAAGATTTGTCTGATTTGACAGAAGAAGAAATAAGAGTCGATTTAGAAGAGATAAGGGATCCAGTATTAGCGTGAAAATTTAAAAGAGCTTTCGAAGACTTAAGGTCAGATAAGGCAGAAGGGGTGGATAACATTCCATCAGAATTTATAAAATCATTGAGGGAAGTGGCAACAAAACGACTATTGTCGTCGGTGTGTAGAATTAATGAGTCTGGCGACGTATCATCTGACTTTCGGAAAAGCATCATTCACACAAGACCTGACAAGTGCGAGAGTTACCACACAATCAGCTTAACAGCTGACGTGTCCAAGTTGCTTACAAGAATAATATACAGATGAATGGAAAAGAAAATTAGAGAAGCGCTAGAAGACGATTGGTTGGGCTTTAGAAAAAATAAAGGCACGAGGGAGGCAGTTCTGACGTTCCGGTTAATAATGGAAACTAGACTAAAGAAAAATCGAAACACGTTCATAGGATTTGTCGACCTGGAAGAAGCGTTCGACAATGTGAAATGGTGCAAGATGTGCGAAATTCTGAGAAAAGTAGGGGTCAGCCGTAGAGAGTGACGGGTCATATACAGTATGCACAACAGCCAAAAGGGAATAATAAGAGTGGACGGCCAAGAACGAACTGCTCATATAAAAAGGGGTGTAACACAAGGACGTAGCCTTTCGCCCTCTACTGTTGAATCTGTACATCGAAGAAGCACTGATGGAAATAAAAGAAAAGGTCAGGAGCGGAATTAAAATTCAAGATGAAATGATGTCAGTGATGCGATTCGCTGATGACATTGGTTTCCTGTGTGAAAGTGAAGAAGAATTTCATGATGTGCTGTACGGAATGAACAGTCTAATGAGTACCGAGTATGGATTGAGAGTAAATCGACGTAAGACGAAGGTAATGAAAAGTAGTAGAAATGAAAACAGCGAGAAACATAACATCAGGGATGATGGTCACGAAGTAGATGAAGTTAAGGAATTCTGCAACGTCGGTAGTAACGTAACCAATGACGCATGGAGCAGGGAGGAAATCAAAAGCAGACTAGGAAAGGCAAAAAGGCATTCCTGGCTAAGAGTGTCTACTAATATTAAATGTCGGCCTTAATTTGAGGAGTACATTTCTGAGAATTTACGTCTGGAGTACAGCGTTGTATGTTAGTGAAACTTGGACTGTGGGAAAATCGGAACAGAGGAGAGTCGAAGAATTTTAAATGTGGTGCTACAGACGAATGTCGAATATTAGGTGGAATGATAAGATAAGGAATGAGGAGGTTCTGCGCAGAATCGGAGAGGGAAGGAATATGTGGAAAACACTGATAAAGAGAAGGGACAGGATGATAGGACATCTGTTAAGACATGTGGGAATGACTTCAATTGTATTAGAGGAATCTGTAAAGGGGATAAACTGTTGAGGAAGAAAGAGACTGGAATACATCCAGGGAATCATTGATGATATAGGTTTCCAGTGCTACTCTGAGATGAAGAGATTAGCACAGGAGAGGAATTCCATCAGACGAGTAAGAAGACTGATGAGTAAAAATGAAAAAAGAAACCACTTCCATGTTGGCTCATCAACAAATTAACTCTCATTGGTTTATGACGGTGGCACCTCGTATGCAGCTGCTGTTATACTTTACACCGTGAGAAAATCTAGTATTGTGGCGTGGTATTTCGGCAGCTCTCATTTAGTTAAAAGCTGTATTGAAGTGAGAACATTTACGAAATTTAACTGAATAGGAGCGGTCCCCACGTGCGCGAGTCTGCATGTTCATTTCATTTTATAACGGCGGGAAATGTGTCAGACGACATGTGCGGCACACATTCGTGAAGGTCACACGTGCGTTGAATGGGTCAATGTTTCCTAGGTGCTTTTCGTAGTTGTGTACACGACGTGAAATGTTCTTAACGAATAGCCACTCATACTACCGTCACAAATGACTAACACGATTGATACTGGGATAGAGAAATAAAGAAATTTCACAATAACGGACCAGCGTTGCCACAAACTCGGCCAGAATAAAAAAAAATCACTATAAGCTGATTTTCAGTGACGGTGGATTCAGAGGAAAATCTCTCAAATGTGTCGTGTTTACGGTGGACAGATATCAGTACGCCACATATTATTCAGAAGTCTACTGCGGAAAACAGCTGTCGTGCCACTTTTTTCCAAACCCCAATACTTTCTCCCATTGCGACAAGTAAGTTTTAAATTTGTCTCAAAGGTTAATAAGTGTTTGCCAGTGATGGAAAATTTAGATCTTGTAAAATTGAAAATAATTGAGAGAAGGAACTAATTAAACTGTAAAACGTATATTTTCATACATCATATATCATGTGGTATTTAAATAACTAGCATACTTTCATATCATATGATGTAAAATCATCTACTGGTTAAATCACCGTTTTCAGTAGCTTTGGATTATAACCATATTATTATAAAAACTGTAAATATGTAAACGTTATGAAGTACTTGAATTTGTAATTAACAGACCTGTCTATTGTGATACCATGACTAATAAAGAGATATAACTTATTTTCCTTTCTTTTACTACCTTGGACTTCATAGATGTATTTTTGATGTCGTAGAATATTCTTCATTTTTATGGTGTAGAACATGAAGTCTGACTATGTTTACTTTGCTATTTTCTATATGAATTACTTATGTGTGTACTTTTTTCTGGTTATCTTTCAAATTCTGAGGGTGGCAGTGGTAAAATACAGTGAGAGAAAGGCTATTTACAATTTGTGCAGAAACCAGGTGGCAGTTATCAGAGTCGAGGGGCACGAAAGAGAAGCAGTGGTTTGGAAGGGAGGAAGACTGGGATGTAGCCTATCCCCGATGTTATTCTATCTGTATATTGAGCAAACAGTAAAGGAAACAAAAGAAAAATTCGGAGTTGGAATTAAAATCCATGTAGAAGAAATAAAATCTTTGAGGTTCGCCGACGACATTGTAATTCTCTCAGAGACGGCAAAAGACCTGGAAGAGCAGCAGAACGAAATGCACCGCGTGTTAAAAGCAGGATATAAGATGAACATCAACAAAAGCAAAACGAGAATAATGGAATGTAGTCCAATTAAATCGGGTGATGCTGACGGAATTAGATTAGGAAATGAGACGCTTAAAGTAGGAAAAACATGAGTTTTGCTATTTGGGGAGCAAACTAACTAATGATGGTCGAAGTAGAGAGGATACAAAATGTAGAGTAGCAATGACATGGAAAGCGTTTCTGTAGAAGAGAAATTTGTTATCATCGAGTAGATATTTAAGTGGCAGGAAGTGTTTTCTAAAAGTATTTCTATGGAGTTAGCCATGAATGGAAGTGAGACGTAGGCACTGGGAGATGAAGAACCTCGCACGGGATAGAGTAGAATGGAGAGCTGCATAAAACCAGTCTATGGACTGAAGACCACAACAACAACAATAACAACAACCTCTCTCAAATAGTTTTATTAAATGTATTGTGTGAAATGGAATGCAGTAGGCAGAAGTGTTGTAAGAACTGTAGGGCGAGAGAGGTATCGATAGTCGTCAGGTCGAACAATGTTGCTGACAATCGCGGATGGCGAGTGAGCGTGGCGGTACGAAAGGAAGTATTGTGTGTAGTAATGATGTGCGTTTAACGTGATATTGATACCCGACTTTTCTGTGTCGGACACGATTTGAAATTTGTCTTTATGATGGACACGTTGTATTATGCGAGCGCTGTTGGTTTTCGCAGAAAGATCCCTGTGACAGTGACAATGCACTCGTAAACAGACAGTGTAGTCGCAGTTTAGAATTGAGCTGTGTTACATAATCTGTGAATTTAATATTGCTTATTTTCCTGACTACGATGTATGACGTATGCTAAAACACTGACAGCCAATGTGAAAACTGCGTTGCTACGCTAGTGTCTGTTTTTGCGGAAACAGTGTATCGTGAACCATGAATGTCAGCAGTAGATGGACTGTCTAACTTCGGAATTAGCAAATTGTAGCACATGAAATGTTAATTTAAGCACTTCATGTGGTCTGTGCCAAACTATCGTGTGTGAAAATTTAGTTTACTGATACGAGCTTCGGGTCCTGCATAAACAATTACTTGGTTCCAGCCTACGACAAACGGATGCTACGCAACTTATTACCACCGCCAACCGAAACAGCATCTAATCAAAGGAGGATATAGTAATGCCAGAGACACGACTGATTGAACGTACAAGATTCATGTCAGCTACTTCAATCTGGTTCTACCACCATCGTTACATCATGCCGACTCAGAACAGACAAGGCTCAAAACCGTTCCTCTTTTCCAGAAACTCACAATTGTAACAAATTTAATTTCTTTCTGCTTTGCAACAGACTATCTCTTAATGTTTCTCTGTGTAAATAATAGTAACGTATTGCAAAGACTGTTCACCTTCAGTGATTGTTGACCCCCCCCCCCCCCCCCCCCGCTATCAGAAGTTATTGACATCATTTATTTTGGAAAGGTGTGAAGGTGTGCCTCGATGTGTATATACAATAATTTAGACAGGAGAATTTGTGTGTTGTACAGTAAAACGTGTCCAGACATGTAAGCTGAGGTATTCGCCATTGACGTTATTTACACTGACCATTGCTAAGAAGTAGTTTATTCGCCATTGGTTAAAATTAGCGTATTAGAGGAAACTTTGAATCTGACAGCTGTTAAAGTTCGCGATCTTTGTTTACATGCCACTTAAAGTCATATTTCTATTTCCATTTAGGTGCAAGTTTATCTGAGGTTAACTGTTCGTTGTAAGCTAAATTACAGTATGTTGTGTCATTATTTATGAAATTAGCTTCAGAGCGATTTATTGTTTTCGACTATCAAAGGATTTTTAGTATCAGAATTCTTTTCTCGATAACAGCGCCTATAAAATGATGAAAGAACAAATGACAGTCGCTTCTTACTTTTCCTTTGTTCACACAGTGTAAGTACAGCATGACGCATGACGTTACAAATTATTGTTCTTTACTACTGACTGTATTCAAGACGCATTTTACATACGGTGTACACATATAGGCCTACCAGTGAATGTAAGTGCAAAATGGTTTCATTATGGGACACATAGCTCAGGAGATATGTCGTCGTAAAGAATGAGCCACGTGGAAAACTGTGGCATCAAGCATGATCTTTAAATTTTTTACTTTCGGTTTATGAACTGTATTCGCAACACATTTTGCAGACACTATCAACATGTGTCCTACCTAGAAAGTTATATTACTGTACGATAAACAAATGAGAAGAAATGACTTAATAAAGCCAGACGCTACATGGTGTGGGTTATAAACAAATACCAGGGCAACGCAGAGTTTTTCAGCTGTTACTTTTGTAACATTAATTTCTTGCATTATAGCCATCATTAAGTAGAGAACTCTAAGTGCTAGGGAAATCCATCTTGCATCCACATGTCACACATGTTGTTATGACTACAGTTACATAGCTAGATTTCGGGATATCAGTACCTAAAATAATTTTCAGTTGTATACCTTATACTATTCACTACAATTGTCTATTATAATATGAGATGAATTTCTAATGTTTTCATATATCACACTTCTTATGAGGATGAGATGCAAGTACCGAACTCTTACCAGCGTTCTGATGATATAAGCAATACCGGTATGACATTGTCTCCTTGAAGTGTAAAAATCACGTTACATAAATTTATCAGAATCCAGAAGTAGTTTTTACACGACCGAAGTATATCGCCGAATTCTCAGATGGCCAGAAAGTGTTACACGAATAGATGAATCGCTATGCCAATTGAGATGCCGTGACATCATTCAGATTTATAAAATAATTGCTGCATCATAGTCATATTTAAAACACAAGGATAGAACGTGTGTTTCGTACCTCAAGGTAGTTATTGGTAGTTATTGAAGGCTTCTGTTGATTCCACTGACTGAGTACCAATCTCTTTGTCAATCTCCATAGTGTCTTTTGGGCTTTTCGCTACATTTGTTTATGTTTAGTCTGCTGGTAACATTCTGCATCATGTACTGTTTGCCTGCTTCTCACCCTAGATTTTTTAACACCTTATAGCAATGTTACCTGCGTATAATGAATAGGAAAATAGTGAACGCATTATTGTGGCCAAGATAGATACGAAGCCCACACCTACTACAGTAGTACAAGTTTACATGCCAACTAGCTCTGCAGATGACGAAGAAATTGAAGGAATGTATGATGAAATAAAAGAAATTATTCAGATTGTGAAGGGAGACGAAAATTTAATAGTCGTGGGTGACTGGAATTCGAGTGTAGGAAAAGGGAGAGAAGGAAACATAGTGGGTGAATATGGATTGGGGGACAGAAATGAAAGAGGAAGCCGCCTGGTAGAATTTTGCACAGAGCATAACTTAATCATAACTAACACTTGGTTTAAGAATCATGAAAGAAGGTTGTATACATGGAAGATCCCTGGAGATACTAAAAGGTATCAGATAGATTATATAATGGTAAGACAGAGATTTAGGAACCAGGTTTTAAATTGTAAGACATTTCCAGGGGCAGATGTGGACTCTGACCACAATCTATTGGTTATGACCTGTAGATTAAAACTGAAGAAACTGCAAAAAGGTGGGAATTTAAGGAGATGGGACCTGGATAAACTGAAAGAACCAGAGGTTGTACAGAGATTCAGGGAGAGCATAAGGGAGCAATTGACAGGAATGGGGGAAATAAATACAGTAGAAGAAGAATGGGTAGCTTTGAGGGATGACGTAGTGAAGGCAGCGGAGGATCAAGTAGGTAAAAAGACGAGGGCTAGTAGAAATCCTTGGGTAACAGAAGAAATATTGAATTTAATTGATGAAAGGAGAAAATATAAAAATGCAGTAAGTGAAACAGGCAAAAAGGAATACAAACGTCTCAAAAATGAGATCGACAGGAAGTGCAAAATGGCTAAGCAGGGATGGCTAGAGGACAAATGTAAGGATGTAGAGGCCTATCTCACTAGGGGTAAGATAGATACCGCCTACAGGAAAATTAAAGAGACCTTTGGAGATCAGAGAACGACTTGTATGAATATCAAGAGCTCAGATGGAAACCCAGTTCTAAGCAAAGAAGGGAAAGCAGAAAGGTGGAAGGAGTATATAGAGGGTCTATACAAGGGCGATGTACTTGAGGACAAAATTATGGAAATGGAAGAGGATGTAGATGAAGATGAAATGGGAGATATGATACTGCGTGAAGAGTTTGACAGAGCACTGAAAGACCTGAGTCGAAACAAGGCCCCCGGAGTAGACAATATTCCATTGGAACTACTGACGGCCGTGGGAGAGCCAGTCCTGACAAAACTCTACCATCTGGTGAGCGAGATGTATGAAATAGGCGAAATACCCTCAGACTTCAAGAAGAATATAATAATTCCAATCCCGAAGAAAGCAGGTGTTGACAGGTGTGAAAATTACCGAACTATCAGCTTAATAAGTCACAGCTGCAAAATACTAACACGAATTCTTTACAGACGAATGGAAAAACTAGTAGAAGCCAACCTCGGGGAAGATCAGTTTGGATTCCGTAGAAACACTGGAACACGTGAGGCAATACTGACCTTACGACTTATCTTAGAAGAAAGATTAAGGAAAGGCAAACCTACGTTTCTAGCATTTGTAGACTTAGAGAAAGCTTTTGACAATGTTGACTGGAATACTCTCTTTCAAATTCTAAAGGTGGCAGGGGTAAAATACAGGGAGCGAAAGGCTATTTACAATTTGTACAGAAACCAGATGGCAGTTATAAGAGTCGAGGGACATGAAAGGGAAGCAGTGGTTGGGAAGGGAGTAAGACAGGGTTGTAGCCTCTCCCCGATGTTGTTCAATCTGTTTATTGAGCAAGCAGTAAAGGAAACAAAAGAAAAATTCGGGGTAGGTATTAAAATTCATGGAGAAGAAATAAAAACTTTGAGGTTCGCCGATGACATTGTAATTCTGTCAGAGACAGCAAAGGACTTGGAAGAGCAGTTGAATGGAATGGACAGTGTCTTGAAAGGAGGATATAAGATGAACATCAACAAAAGCAAAACAAGGATAATGGAATGTAGTCTAATTAAGTCGGGTGATGCTGAGGGAATTAGATTAGGAAATGATGCACTTAAAGTAGTAAAGGAGTTTTGCTAATTGGGGAGCAAAATAACTGATGATGGTCGAAGTAGAGAGGATATAAAATGTAGGCTGGCAATGGCAAGGAAAGCGTTTCTAAAGAAGAGAAATTTGTTAACATCCAGTATTGATTTAAGTGTCACGAAGTCATTTCTGAAAGTATTCGTATGGAGTGTAGCCATGTATGGAAGTGAAACATGGACGATAAATAGTTTGGACAAGAAGAGAATAGAAGCTTTCGAAATGTGGTGCTACAGAAGAATGCTGAAGATTAGATGGGTAGATCACATAACTAATGAGGAAGTATTGAATAGGATTGGGGAGAAGAGAAGTTTGTGGCACAACTTGACCAGAAGAAGGGATCGGTTGGTAGGACATGTTCTGAGGCATCAAGGGATCACCAATTTAGTATTGGAGGGCAGCGTGGAGGGTAAAAATCGTAGGGGGAGACCAAGAGATGAATACACTAAGCAGATTCAGAAGGATGTAGGTTGCAGTAGGTACTGGGAGATGAAAAAGCTTGCACAGGATAGAGTAGCATGGAGAGCTGCATCAAACCAGTCTCAGGACTGAAGACCACAACAACAACAACAACAACCTGCGTATACACAAATGCGACGATCCGGAAGAACGTTGTGCAACAGCAGGCAATATTCGCCTCGTCGTTACCGTGTGCCGTGAAAAACTGCGGCTATAGCGCATTAGCTTGAGTCACCTCGGACACAGACAGAGCTTCGGATCATGTTTCCTCTGCAGAAACGACACACTGCGACTTACTTGCTACGAAGCCTTGAATATAATCGCATGTCACTTTGGATATTCCACAGGCAAGGATTCTGTTTACTAAGTGACTCTGCGGAGTCTTTTCTGAAGTGATGCAAATTCCCTTCACACTGAACTCAGCGAACAAATTAGCGTCACACTGAACTCAGCGAACTATATTCTTATAAATGTTCAAGATTATGAGGAGGAGTTCTTGTAAACTCATTGACGATAACCGTTAAAAAATTAATCTTTTATGGCAAATTTTTAAGCTTCTCGTCTGGATGAAAGCCAGACAAAACGTAAAACTAAAGTAATCAATCAGTCGACACTTGAATACCGTTATTGCGTTACATGTACCAAACTAACCACACCAGGGCGACAATTACCTTAGCCTTGAATGTCCAGTAACGTGTTACAACTTAGGATCTCTCTGCGCATATCTGCATAACATATTGTTATTTTGCTTTAGGTGAACTGCTTTTGCTCCCTGTCATCTGGGTACTCATCTGTTACGTTTCACGTCCATACTTCGTGCTAATCTTGTACCATTCAGTTAAAATAATGTGTGGTGTTTGGAACAGTATAATTGTCCCTTTTAAAAGATCTTCACCATAACTGAAACACTCTTTTATGTAGCAGTCACGTTACAACGTCACTGGCGGTTAAAAAGCTATAGTCGTTGTGTAACAGATACAGAGACAGTGGTAAGGAAATGATCAAAGGAGTGCGTCATTTGGAACATTCTTCATTTTAACGACTGCGTTTAAAAGTCTCTATGCAATAGCGCAATAGCGAACCCCAAGGGTAGCGTGAGGCAGCAACATCGTCAGGAGGGTTGGTGGCCATAGGGTGAGGCAGTATAATGGCACAGTTGTAAGTGGGAGTCAAAATGAAACTTTATTTCCAAGTTAAACACTGGTTCTGCGGTATAATGGGAAGGCAGTCATGTTCCAGCCCCACAGGAGTAGGCCAGTAGTCAGTCAGCTGACAGCTAGCATCCTTCCAGCTGCCTGCACCACATGCTGGCATCCTGCTTTTTGGACGTCTACCCTCTCCTCTGGGACTGCAGCAATGCTGCGTGAGCCTCACCATTGACGTCAGCGGTGTGTACTGGAATCTTGTAGACACTGTTTGATGAATGAATGCAAATAGCAAAGACGAGAAGCACGAGGCGCACCTAATGCGGTATCAGAAGACAGCAGCTGTGAAGGGGGTGTGACCTGCTGCCTCCTGGCAGGCGTCTGACTGCTGCTGGAATGGACCAGCTGGCATGCTGCACTCTGGCACCAACTCTGGTGGATGGGTTTAGATTAGGAAGCATTTATCCTCGTCGGGTATCGAACCTGCAGTTGCAGCTTTTAATCGTCAGCACCTCTTACAACCCAAAGTCGATTCATTAATTCTGTCTCGCTAGCGGGATGAAAGCAGAGCTCACCATCTGCAACATCGTCGACAGGACTGACTGTGGACCTTTGGAACAGAGCCGAGTGGAGAGTCTGAATCAGAGGCTGAGACGGTTCTGCGACGGTGTAGGCTGCAGATTCCTCAACTTGCGCCATAGGGTGGTGGGGTTTCGGGTTCCGCTGGATAGGTCACGAGTCCACTACACGCAACAAGTGGCTACACGGGTAGCAGGGGTTGTGTGGCGTGGGCTGGGCGGTTTTTTTTAGGTTAGATGGCCTTGGGCAAGTACAGAAAGTGCAACAGCCTCAACGGGTGCGGGGCAAAGTCAGGGCATGCGGGGACCAAGCAGTAATCGGAATTGTAATTGTAAACTGTCGAAGCTGCGTTGGTAAAGTACCGGAACTTCAAGCGATGATAGAAAGCACCGAAGCTGAAATCGTTATAGGTACAGAAAGCTGGCCGAAGCCAGAGATAAATTCTGCCCTAATTTTTACAAAGGTACAGACGGTGTTTAGAAAGGATAGATTGCATGCAATCGGTGGTGGAGTGTTCGTCGCTGTTAGTAGTAGTTTATCCTGTAGTGAAGTAGAAGTGGATAGTTCCTGTGAATTATTATGGGTGGAGGTTGCACTCAACAACCGAGCTAGGTTAATAATTGGCTCCTTTTACCGACCTCCCGACTCAGCAGCATCAGTGGCAGAACAACTGAGAGAAAATTTGGAATACATTTCACATAAATTTTCTCAGCATGTTATAGTCTTAGGTGGAGATTTCAATTTACCAGATATGGACTGGGACACTCAGATGTTTAGGACGGGTGGTAGGGACAGAGCATCGAGTGACATTATACTGAGTGCACTATCCGAAAATTACCTCGAACAATTAAACAGAGAACCGACTCGTGGAGATAACATCTTGGACCTACTGATAACAAACAGACCCGAACTTTTCGACTCTGTATGTGCAGAACAGGGAATCAGTGATCATAAGGCCGTTGCAGCATCCATGAATATGGAAGTTAATAATAATATAAAAAAAGGGAGGAAGGTTTATCTGTTTAGCATGAGTAATAGAAGGCAGATTTCAGACTACCTAACAGATCAAAACGAAAATTTCTGTTCCGACACTGACAATATTGAGAGTTTATGGAAAAAGTTCAAGGCAATCGTAAAATGCGTTTTAGACAGGTACGTGCCGAGTAAAACTGCGAGGGACGGGAAAAACCCACCGTGGTACAACAACAAAGTTAGGAAACTACTGCGAGAGCAAAGAGAGCTTCACTCCAAGTTTAAACGCAGCCAAAACCTCTCAGACAAACAGAAGCTAAACGATGTCAAAGTTAGCTTAACGAGGGCTACGCGTGAAGCGTTCAGTGAATTCGAAAGTAACATTCTATCTACCGACTTAACAGAAAATCCTAGGAAGTTCAGGTCTTACGTTAAATCAGTAAGTGGCTCGAAACAGCATATCCAGACACTCCGGGATGATGATGGCATTGAAACAGAGGATGACACGCGTAAAGCTGAAATACTAAACACCTTTTTCCAAAGCTGTTTCACAGAGGAAGACCGCACTGCAGTTCCTTCTCTAAATCCTCCCACAAACGAAAAAATGGCTGACATCGAAATAAGTGTCCAAGGAATAGAAAAGCAACTGGAATCACTCAACAGAGGAAAGTCCACTGGACCTGACGGGATACTAATTCGATTCTACACTGAGTACGCGCAAGAACTTGCCCACCTTCTAACAGTCGTGTACTGCAAGTCTCTACAGGAACGGAAGGTTCCAAATGATTGGAAAAGAGCACAGGTAGTCCCAGTCTTCAAGAAGGGTCGTCGAGCAGATGCGCAAAACTATAGACCTATGTCTCTGACGTCGATCTGTTGTAGAATTTTGGAACATGTTTCTTGCTCGAGTATCACGTCCTTTTTGGAAACCCAGAATCTACTATGTAGGAATCAACATGGATTCCGGAAACAGGGATCGTGTTCATGAGACCCAGAAAATATTGGATACAGGCTTCCAGGTAGATGCTATTTTTCTTGACTTCCGGAAGGCGTTCGATACAGTTCCGCACTGTCGCCTGATAAACAAAGTAAGAGCCTACGGAATACCAGACCAGCTGTGTGGCTGGATTGAAGAGCAAACAGAACACAGCATGTTGTTATCAATGGAGAGACGTCTACAGATGTTAAAGTAACCTCTGGCGTGCCACAGGGGAGTGTTATTGGACCATTGCTTTTCACAATATATATAAATGACCTAGCAGACAGTGTCGGAAGTTCCATGCGGCTTTTCGCTGATGATGCTGTAGTATACAGAGAAGTTGCAGCATTAGAAAATTGTAGCGAAATGCAGGAAGATCTGCAGCGGATAGGCACTTGGTGCAGGGAGTGGCAACTGACCCTTAACGTAGACAAATGTAATGTATAGCTAATACATAGAAACAAGGATCTTTTATTGTATGATTATATGATAGCGGAACAGACACTGGTAGCAGTTACTTCTGTAAAATATCTGGGAGTAGGCGTGCGGGTACCAGGTTGAGATTCATTGGGAGAGTCCTTAGAAAATATAGTCCATCAACAAAGGAGGTGACTTACATAACACTCGTTCGACCTATACTTGAGTATTTCTCATCAGTGTGGGATCCCTATCAGATCGGGTGGACGGAGGAAATAGAGAAGATCCAAAGAAGAGCGGCGCGTTTCGTCACAGGGTTATTTGGTAACCGTGATAGCGTTATGGAAATGTTTAACAAACTCAAGTGGCAGACTCTGCAAGAGAGACGCTCTGCGTTGTGGTGTAGCTTTATCGCCAGGTTTCGAGAGGGTGCGTTTCTGGATGAGGTATCGAATATATTGCTTCCCCCTAGTTATACCTCCTGAGGAGATCACGAATGTAAAATTAGAGAGATTAGAGCGCGCACGGAGGCTTTCAGACAGTCGTTCAGCCCGCGGCTGGAACAGGAAAGGGAGTTAATGACAGTGGCACGTGAAGTGCCCTCCACCACACACCGTAGGGTGGCTTGCGGAGTATAAATGTAGATGTTGATGTCACATCAGCTCAAATCAAAGTAAAAAGAAGTACTACGTGGAACTATAGACCCGTAACAATGACATATCTCGCAGCAGGATTTTGACATATAAAGTGTTCCAGCAAAGGGAAATACGTCACAGAAACTATCTGTTGTCATACGCTAGAATATAATAAGGCTACACACCATGAATGAATTATCCGAATGGGTCGGAAATCGGTATATAAGATGTACACTCGACAGCAAAAAAAGTGGGTCGCACCTGAATTCCAATGTGTAGGCTGCACCTGAATGTATGCAACCAACATAGCATATTTGTCTTGCACATCGTCGCAAACCTCCACAGTACAGTTTGTGGGTGTGGTTTGAGGTTTTCGGGCGCTAAACAGCATGGTTCGACAGTCGTTGTAAGATACACAATTTGTACCGCTAGAGACTACTAGAGAACACCGGTCTTTATGACAGTCCGTCCAGATGTAAAGTAACACCACGGTAGTACAGAAGAGATCAGGCAGTCCTTAACGTTTGTAAACTAAACTTAATTACAATAAGTGGCATTTCAAATGTTGTGGGACACATTAATCGTTCAATAATCCCTAGGCACAATTATATATTTGAGACAGTATATGGATTTATAAAGTTCAATGGCAACTGGAAACAAGTTCTTTACTGTCTAAAAGGTTTACCCAACACATGCTGAACGTCGTTCAACGTTCAATGGGGCGTGGTTTCGCATCAACTTTATGTAATACTAAGCAGTTAAAAGAAAACGTAATTAACGGCGGAAAGCACTCTACGGAATTCCCAACATTAACAGCGAATCAAAAGTAATATCATTGTTCACATTACTCATCACCAGTTACTTAAACACAAAGCTGTACTTTGAATGACATGACCAACGTCTTCGTTGTGGATCCGGATGCAAACCCAGAACGTAAAACCATTGTTAGCCAACCAAAGCTTAGTGCCTTATCGAGACTCAATCACTAGGCAGAGAGAGACTTAAAATATTAACGTTTGCACCAGTATCAGTTATCAGTTCTCAACTTGAGCGTAAATGACGATAATGTTTGTACGAAACCAGGAACACTAATGATGTGTTGGCAGAAGAGCCAACACCGTGGTTCTAGAGGAGGCCGAAATGCACGCGTTTAAGCTCACGAAGACTGGCGTGAGGTCTGGAACAATAAAAGGAGTAGAGTCTAATAAATAAAGTACGGAGTTGCTTCAATACAACTTTAATCCATAATTGGAGAACATCGCTCTTGTTGATACATGATTTACAATTTCAATATAAACTGGTAATGGCGCCTTGCTAGGTCGTTGCAAATGACATAGCTGAAGGCTATGCTAACTATCGCCTCGACAAATGAGAGCGTATTTGTCAGTGTAGCATCGCTAGCAAAGTCGGCTGTACAATTGGGGCGAGTGCTAGGAAGCCTCTCTAGACCTGCCCGTGAGGCGGCGCTCGGTCTGCAATCACTGATAGTGGCGACACGCGGGTCCGACGGATACTACCGGACCGCGGCCGATTTAAAGGCTACCACCTAGCAAGTGTGGTGTCTGGCGGTGACACCACAACTAACATGATAATTACCTTCTTGGTAATTAACCTCGAAAGACGTGGTGTATTGTAGCATTGTCAACGAACAAAGGATGCACATGTTTGAAATTAAAATGTCATCATTTAATGCTGGAGACAAGGATGCGAACCCAGCACCTAATCGGATTGTTGAATCAGTACGTAAAATTAGACTGTAGATATCACAGTTTGTCACCAGTAGTGAGGTTTGAACCTTAAATGACGACTGAAGTTGTATTGCCTGACCGGAATTCGAACCCGGCCCCTACCGCTGACGTTGTCTAACCAGGAACAGACTAGAAATGTCCAAAGTTGGTCCACCATTAGGGAGATGTGCGCACGTTTAACTAGAAATAAGGCGACGAAAACGTCTATGCTGACTGAGAGTCGAACGCCGCACACATGTTTATGAAAACGCGTCAATAATCAAATTCTTATTCAGTAGTAGCTAGGAGTAGCATGCTTAGTTGCTAACCTTAAGGCCTTTCTCATCCCTAGTAACGTGTTGCCTAATATCTGCGATATCATGGTGTTAGTTTAGAAGTGGATTGACTGCCGTAAAGAGCAATGTTCTCTAGTAGTCGTGTATAATTGAGATGTAAATGAAGTGCCTCAGCAGAAAGTAATTTCCGTCGTGCAGCAGGTATTGTCTCAGATACACTGAGTACAAATTGTAAGTGCACAAAACGTGTATTATATACTACGTATATACTATTATTTGGAGAAGCTGCCGCCAAACCTGTTAACTTTTACATTCCGCTTAGTTGTCATGGTTGAATAAACGTTTTCTTAAGGCTACATCCAATGCAGAGCGCTTACAAGAAAGAATATTTTTTTGCGCCATGCTAATGCTAGATAGGTGAAATTTTTTGTGGTAGCTATGTTTAAAATGAATGTATTTTTGAACGTATTGTTCGCCAAATATTTGAATGAGTCGTCAACTGTAGGTGTGCCTGCACATGTTATAGCATAATAGCTGTAGCTGCTTTAGTTTATACTACATACTTGGGTAAGTTAGGTGTAACTTTTGATCCTTCAAGGGGTAATCGTGATCGTGCGGCCCGGGTCTGTACTAGCCGCGGCTCGCGAGCTACGGTCCAGCTAGGCTGGCCGAGGCAAGACGGAAGTGAGCGAGATGGCGGTGGCGTTGTTGGGCCAACAGCCCGGGTCGAGCCAGCACGGCTGCGCCGTATGCCTCTGCCTCTGCCGCTCCGTTTGACGTAAATATGTTTACCTCCTCTCCTGGAATCAGTATAAGAACGGCAAGCAGAAATACACATCAGGCTGTCTGCCGTAATAGCTCACTGGGAGAGGTCTATTCGAGATCGTCGCTCTCATTGAAGAAGGAGGATGTTCCATCAGAGAAGCTGGGAGACGGTATGGCGTACCTCATACCACTGCAAGGAGATGGTGGAGAATCAGCCTTGAAAGAGGCACCACCAACAGGGCTCCTGGATCAGGCAGGAGGAGACTGAGCTCACGGCAGGAAGACAGGGACCTAGTGTCTAGGAGCAGAGAAAATCCCTCTGAACGCGAAGAAGCAGTTGCGGCGGGAGACCAATTTCCCCGGCTCCAGTACACGATTCGCCGAAGGTTGAGGGCCGCTGGACTACATGCACGACTATCCGCCGTGAAACAAGACCTCAGCGAAGACAACGTTTTATACTGGCTAGCATTTGCGGAGCTCAATCCGAGGGTGTCGTGGGACAACGTCATTTTCACTGATGAGAAGGTGTTTTCCTCCAATAGCTACGGTCCACGAATCGTTTACAGGCCGCAAGGTACTCGCCATCGACGCGAGTATGTAACCACAACGAGAAGAAGTGGCGGGCTATCTGTTACCTACTGGGGTTGGATTTCTGCGAGAGGGGCGGGATTTCTTCACAGGATAGAATGAACTCTGGACAGCGTGCAGTATGCCCACATATTGGAAAATGTGATGCTTCCGTCAGTGCGAATGCTGTACGCAGAAGGTGACGTCACATTGCAAGAGGACCATTCTCCAATTCACAAGTCTGCGTTTGTTCAGCAGCGGCTCTCCACGACTGGCGTCAACGTCATGGACTGGCCGCCAAGGGCGGCTGATATGAACCCCGTGGAAAACATTTGGGCTGAGGTCACCAGAACATTAACAGAGAACTGGCCACGAAACCAACCAACTACTACGGCCGCTCTTTGGGACTGCGTCCTGGAAGCCTGGGAGGAAGTTGCTCCTTCAGGCTGTTACGTCCGACGGTTTATAATTCTATGCCAAGACGCATGATAGAAGTACAAAATAATGAAGGAGTCTGGATAAAATATAAGAGTCCTTAAAATGTTTTGTTATGTCTTCTTTTCGTCATTTTTCCTCATTGGGAGCTAGTGGAAGATCGCGTGGCAACAGAAAAGACACAATATGGGTTGGTTTGAGTTGCCTTTTCAATTCAAGCGGGTTTCCTTTGAATATATAGTTTGTTAAATATTCTATTTTGATTTCAATTATACCCTGTCTAGATACTTACAAATTAATGAGCGTAGATGGACTCTGTCACAGTAGTTTTTGTTATTTCAAACACATCTCTCTCTTCCCCTCCATCCGTGAATACACCCTCCGTCCTCCACACAATACGCAAACGATTTCATATTTTGTTTACCCGTTGTTAATATCTCCTCTATTCTCTCACACACACTCTCTCTCTGACATTATCGCCGCTAGTGCCCTTCTATTCCATTCCCCCAAAACTTTATAAAGAAATCTAGAGGTTTCCGTTGACGCTACATATTCTTTTTAATTGCTGCTGTCTTTACTCTCTATCATTTCTCTCAACACCTATGAAACCGTATTCTTTGATCTCCCCTTTCCTATAACCCATTCTTCGTTCTGAAAACAGTCCTTCCTTATCTCTCGGTCCTAAGATAAAACGAACTGTGGCACACATCTAAGTAAGCAACACTTTGCAAGCATTTCACGCTTATATTTTGCACTTCGTCACTTCTATCCATCCCAGATCCCACCCTCCTTCCTGTTACCCGTTCCTTGACATCTTCATGTACATCTAAATGAATACTCTGCAATTCATAATTATGTGCTGGGCAGGGGGTCTGTGGTCTTGTGAATTAATATTGTATTGATGTGTAAAACGTGTAGGTTCACATCTCACGTCAGGCGTAGATTTTTAACACACACAAGTAACTCTCCTTTACCCCTAGTAACGCCAAGTGCAGAACGAAAGTAAAGTCCGTAGTTCAATATCCGCAGTAAAGAAAACATCCCTTCGCTGCTGACTGGGGAAGACCGGCATTCGTTTGAGCTGTGACAGATAGAGAAACCCCGGAAGGCAGAGACTCTGTCACCAGCAAGGCGTCGTAATCAAGAAAACGTATTTCATTTAATGAACCAATGGCCATGTAAGTTCACAAGGCTCTTACTTTATTTCAAAATGAGACTTGAAAATTGTGGTGCTGGACTGAGATTCGAATTCGATTTCACTGTGTTCCCCAAGATTGCAAAATCTTCTAGGCCTCCTCGAAAGGTAACTATCAGGTTTCGAATCCTGATCAGCACAAAGTATTCATTATTTCATTTCAAGCCCTAGCATGTGCACTCCGAATTACAAGTGAAAAATAGTTGCATTTTCAACGGCTCTTAGTGCGTTGTCAGCTGTAGCGTGTTCATTTCAATCACAGCCACATGATGAGCTTTTTATCACAACATTACAAGACCAAACGTTTTCTTACATCTTTTGAAGTTCAAACATTCCTCTTCATCCTACTGGCGAAAAGGGATTTGGGTTTGACGTTGTGTTCATTGTGGTCACCAACGACGATATGTTGTGGATTCAACTTCCATCAGCAGAGATTCTTCCATCACATCATTGAAAGTACAAACATGCCAATCCTAGCTATTAATGGAAAAGAATTTGATAGTTAAAATGTCATCATGACCACGTGTGCACGGTATGAATTCCATTCAGCACAGAACTTCTCATCGCCTAATGTCTGGCTAAACATGCGCACATCTCGCTACTGGTGAATCAACAATAGCTATTTATCGTCTGTTCCTGGCTAGAAAACGACGGCACTAGATGCTGGGTTCGCTGGCTAAAGTGGCCAAGCGGTTCTAGGCGCTACAGTCTGGAACTGCGAGACCGCTACGGTCGCACGTTCGAATCCTGCCTCGGGCAAGGTTGTGTGTGATGTCCTTAGATTAGTTAGGTTTAAGTAATTCTAAGTTCTAGGGGACTGATGACCTCAGCAGTTGTCCCATAGTGCTCAGAGCCATTTGGACCATTTTTAGAGGCTGGGTTCGAATCCCAGTCAGGCTAAAACAATTCTATCGTCATTTAAGATTACAACACCTCGCTATTGGTGAAAACATATTATATTTAACCTCTGATCTTCGTTAACAATCCGATTAGGTGCTCGGTTCGCATCCCTGTCACAAGGTTTACATGATGGCATTTTAATTTTAAACATGAGCATGTTCCTTGTGAATGACAACATATTAAAGGTCGTTGGCGATAGTTCCCAGGAAGGTAACTGTTATGACAGGATTCCCAATTCAGTACAAACATTTTCGTCATTTATTTTCAGGATCTGAATTGATAACTGATACTGGTGAAAAAGGTCTATACTTCACGTCTCTTTATGCCTAGTGATCGGGTATCAATAAGGCACAAACAGAGCATAGCTTAGTTAGCAATGGCTGTAGGTGCGGGGTTTGAGTCCAGGTCCAAAACGACGACGTTGGTCATGTCATTTAAAGTTCAAATGTGTGTACACGTAGCTGTTGATGTTTTATGAGAACACTGATATTACTGGTGATTCGCTGTTAATGTTGAGATTTCCGTAGAGTGCTTGTTGCCCCTAATCGCGTTTTTTTACTGGTTCGTCCAGTATCCAGTTTCCAGAGCCACTCGTCATTGAGCGACGTTCAGCGCGTGGATGGAAAACCTTTTCAAGAGCGAAAAACTTTTTTCCAATTGCCGTACAGCTTTGTAATTTCATATATTGCCTCAAGTATTTAATTTTGACTAAGGATTATTGTACGATACATGTAAAATAATCCGTTTTCTCAGAACATTTGAAATGTCACTTGTTGTAATTAAGGTTAGTTTATGAGTGCTGTGGGGTGTCTCATCGCTAAGAGCGTGTTTTCTAACATGTTTTGTATGACGATATTAGTTGACCGCCATAAAGACCTTTGGTCTCTGGTAGTCTCTTGCAGTACCCATGGTGTGAGTCAAACGACTGTACCCACTTGGTTTTGGTGTTTAGAGGACCTGCAACACAGCTACGTGGTGTTGGTTGCATTTGGCAGCGACCCACTTTTTTGCTGTCAAGTGTACAAGTACTGACAAACAAATGCTTACAAATTCAAATTGCCGAATCATTTTTTTCAAGAGAAATACCTTCACAAATGAGCAAGTCAGTGACGCGTTGGTCCAGTTCTGGTCCTTATGCAAGTTGGTATTCTTCTTTGCACTGATTGATAGTGTTGTTGGAGCTCCTGTTGAGGGGCATCATGCCAAATTGTGTCCAATTGGTGTTTTAGATCATCAGAATCTCGAGAGGGTTGCAGCGTCCGGTCCATAATGCTCCAATTGTTCTCAATTGCGGAGAGATCCGGAGAGCTTGCTGGCCGTCGTAGTGTTAAGCATACACGAAGAAAAGCACTACAATCTCTCGCCGTGAGCGGGTTAGTATTATCGTGCTGAAAGGGCTTGCCATGAAGGACAACAAAGCGAGCCGCAGAATATCGTCGACGAACAGCTGTGCCGTATGGCTGTAATGGGCGACAACCAAACATGTTCTGCTATGAAAAGGAATGACGCACCTGAACATGATTCCTGTTTGCCAGGCCGCGTGGCGGGGAACAATCTGGTGGGCATCCCAGTACTGCCGTATCGGTGGTCATCGAGGTTCAACTCCAAGCAGGACTAATTACTGAAGACAAGTCTACTACAGCCAATTAGATTCTAGGCCACTGTCTGGAGACGCCCGGGCCAGCTTTGGAATATCAACCAGACTATCGCCAGCCATACGTCCCGACAGCCAGTATTGACGGTCTGGGATGCTATTTCGTTTCATAGCAAGACCCATTTGGTTATAAATCTTGGCACCATTCTAGCACAGCGGTGCGTCGCCGACATTTTACACTCTGTTTTGTTGCCCTTCAAGGCAAGCCATCCTGGGTTTACATTTAAGCCATCACAAAGACAAAACGAATTACTAAACGATTTATAAAAGATACATATTTGATTCGAAGGTGGCAACTGAATCTGAACAACAGTAGGATTGAAGATTTACACATCAGTACAAAAACATTCCGTTAAAAATCGTTCACAGAATAAATCACTCAGACTCGAAGACTGTCATTTCAACTAAGTGATTACAGTTGTGAACAGCTGAAATGGGAACCATCGCGTAGGAATTGTTTTTCGGAAGGAGAACTCAATACTGCTTGTACAAGACGCAGCGGATCAACTATAGAACCCTATTATACTACACCTGCCCTTCCTCTTCCGGAGCACTTCTTCGTAGAATGGGATTCTTACCACGTACGGCTCTCGGGGAACATCGGAAAAGTTCTAATAAGAACAGGTCGCTTTGTGTTGTCACGAGATAGGGGAGAGACTTTCACGGTATTGATAAGCAAGCTGTGTGCTACTCATTAAAATAAAGCTGTTTTTCGTCACAACGAGATCTTTTCAAGACATTAAAATAACTAACAATCCCGTGCGAATGCCAAAACTTTTTTTGACCCTCACCCTCATAAGAAGAACCTGATGAAATAAGAGAAATGAAACCCCTCACGGAAGGAGTTAGATTTTCATTTTCCCAGTGTGCTAGTCGAGAGTGGGGAGACATGAATATAGTCTGAAAGTGGAGCTCTGACCACATTGTCAAACACTTCAGTGTGAACTGCAGAGTAATAGAGTAGTTGCATATGTATAACTTGCAGCCAGGTGACATTAGCACCTTGCCGGCTCTCTTGGCTTTGCCGCTAGCTAGTGTGTGTGAATTGCTGAGTAATGTCTATAAAATGAATCTACACATTCCCACCGACCTACATGAAAGCTAACTACCATAGAGATGGATTCATTGCTGCTTCAAATTGTGACATTGTGGAAACGTGATTACGTTTGTGATTCCAGAGACGATGAAAAACCCTTAAAACACTATGAAGCGCAAATGCATACAGCTGCGAAGAAGAACGGAACAGTGACTGAGAGCAATGGTTGTCTGAAATGATGTATTTTGTAACACTTCTACTATCGGTGTGAAAGCCATTTTAATTAGAATTGTTGAAAAGATTAAGAGACTGAACTGCTATTGTAACTGCTTAAGACTGATATGTTAGCACATGTGACTGATGTCGAATATAAAAACGCAACTGACTGATAAATAATGTACCGTTACAAAACGACAAGTGTGGGTGGAATGGAAGACATGTGAATATCAGGGGAGGAATGAAAGTCATACGTTGGAAAAGAAGTAGCAGCTTTTATTATTGAATAGGGCATATATTTGGACAGGTCAATATGGAGACAGTTATTCTATGTACTATCGAGTACACTACGAGGTTTGGTGGCCAGAACTTGAGATATTAGAAAGAGGCGTAACATTACAGGCCCTAATGCCGAAGAACAGAGAAAGGCAGATGCATGTTACAGAATAGACATACACAGACGAAAAACGCGCGAAAGAGAGAAAGATAGGAGAAAATGCTCTTTCTGAGAGCTAAAACACAATACAGTAGCGGCAAAGCAAAATACTAGAGTCACAGAGGCAGACTGCATGAAGCCGTCAGGCGAGTACGAGATCTCAGACACAGATTCAGCAGTATCTCTCTGTAAAAAGATTGCTGAGTGTCACATGGCGTCTCCCCTCCGCCTTGTGATTGTTATAAGGATGCTGGGCTGTGCTGTGTGTTAGTCCGGGCTCGGTACTGCATTTAGACTTTGGTCCATCGATTCAGCACGCATACAGCAGCACGTGTAGCTACCTAGAACGACTGGGCACTTAGTGGAACAGCTTAACGAGACAGAAAAACAATAAAAATTATTAATGTCTTAGCGCCTGCGTTGGGTTGCCAGCTTCGTTATGCATTACAAACGCAAATGCATCTGACTATAATGAATATCTAAAAGTAACAGAACTAATTTACTGAATTTAACCACACTTTTAACATTGAAACAGCCCCGTGAAGTTAGCAGGCAACTCCACTTTCAGATCCCGACTGCAACGCCCTGCATAATGGAATAAAAAGCTGAAGGAAAGCGCTGCGCCAGCCGGGGAGGCCGAACGGTTCTAGGCGCTACAATCTGGAACCGCGAGACCGCTACGCTCGCAGGTTCGAATCCTGCCACGGGCTTGGATGTATGTGATGTCCTTAGGTTAGTTAAGTTTAAGTAGTTCTAAGTTCTAGGGGGCTGATGACCTGAGAAGCTAAGTCCCATAGTGCTCAGAGCAATTTGAACCATTTTTTTTTTTTTTGAAAGCGCTGCTGTGCTATACATCGTAAATAGTCATCGTGCAGTGGACCAATTTGGTCTGGATCGAGGCACCGTAAAAACTTCCGTACATTCGTTTGCGTATCATCTGGTACTAGTTCCTTGGACATAATAACTTAATAATGAGACTGGTGTGTTTAGGCAGCACGATGATGAACAAGTGCGAACCGAGAATAAAGGTTAATTAAACACAGTAGGAGGAAGGTACGAATGCATAACTCGTACACAGAATAGATTTATGCTCAAAAATAGTTTGATCTGAAGTCACAAGTGTTCATCACATCTGCCAAGTTGTCCATCCGGGAAAAGATTTATGGACTATGGATATCTCCAGTCAAGACTCAGGAAATTAATTTTCATTTAGACTGGGCTGGGCTGACAGGTAAAACTGGACAGGTGGCGAACTGTGGTGGAAATAACATCAGACTTAAATGCTGGGCAGGGGACAGCTGTGTGTGAACGCACAGTGCACCGAGCAGTCCTAACGATGAGCCTCCGCATCTGACGACCCCTGCATGCCCGGCCCGTGTGGCCGAGCGGTTCTAGGCGCTTCAGTCTGGAACCGCGCGACCGCCTACGGTCGCAGCTTCGAATCCTGCCTCGGGCATGGATGTGTGTGCTGTCCTTGGGTTAGTTAGGTTTAAGTAGTTCTAAGTTCTAGGGGACTGATGATCTCAGCTGTTAAGTCCCATAGTGCTCAAAGCCATTTGAACCATTTGAACCCCTGCGTGGGCCAATGTTAACTTTGGCAACTACGACTGAAATGGACATCGGCGCAATGGCAGAGAGTTGCATGGTCTGATGAATCCCGATACCTCCTTAATCATACCGATGGGAGGGCGCCAATCCGTCGTCTTCCAGCTTGACAGCTGTATTGCTGGTCGGAGACAAGCTGGTAGCGGCTCCATTAGATGGACATCCGTGGGACATGAGGAGTTAGTGCAGGGCACCATGACGGCTAGGGAATACCGTACACTGGTTGCAGACCACGTTCACCTCTTCATGACCATCATGTTATACGACATCAGTCGCATTTTTCAACGAGATTGTGACCAATGTCACAAGGCCAGCAGTGTGATGGAGTGGTTCGAGGAACACAGTGGCGACTTCCCATGGATGTGCTGTTCTCTCAGCTTGCCAGATCTGAACCCGATCAAGCACATCTGTGATGTGATTGAACGTGGCGTGAGAGCTCATCGCCCACCCCCCTCCCCCCGGCCCCAACCTCCACGGAATTTACGGGGATCGTCGCAGCTGTTACCCGTGCCAAATGCAGACATACTGGCTATTAGTTAGCTGGTCATAATGTTGTGGATGATCATTGTATACTAACAAGACAGTCCCCTAGAAATGTGAGGATTAACTTCATAAAAATATAATAAGAACTAACCCACGTGCTAATTGCAAGAACAGAGTATAATCAATGCATCCAAACAGGTCGGTACAGCACATTATTACAGCACAACGTGTCACCATAACTAGGATGGAGGGAGCTTAAGGCAGAACACAGGAAATTTTCCAACATTCCCCTACCCAGCACCCGTTCGCTGTAAAGCAGATGCTCACCGTATTTTCCATCTAATTTCTGGATAAAGTTAAAACCGTCAGTGGCCCTTGTGCGCCATGCAAGGCTGCAAATTCATGGACTCTGACTTAAACTCGCGACTCGCCCCTATGCCAGCAGGAAGCAAACTCCATGCGGGCTCAAATGCAGAAATTCGTCTGCCGGCGGTTACACTGAGCCGTTACAAAAATGTTGACGTAGGTCGCAGTACTGCTGCAGACGTTCAACCCACTTCCCTCTTCTTCACAGCTCAAGAGCGTCGTTTATCCTCTCGAAGTACTGCGTCACTATTCCATCCAGAACGCCAGAGCTGCAGTTACCAGGCATCGGACGGAAGACGATATAATGTAGCCGCATTTGTCGACAGAGGCAGTCTCAAGGCTCGCCTTGAAATAGAGTTTGAGGAACGACTCTTACGTAATATACGGACAATCATTCGGTTTCTTCTCTTCATTTACTTCGGTATCATCCTTTTTGCACGTATAGAAACAGACATCAACTCCTTAGTCGAACGATATAACTGATGTGGACGGTTTCAAAGGTTTCTACTCATCTTGAGCCTGTCTTTCCTATTTTTGGCACTTCACACTCGTGCAGAATTGTACTAAGACCGATTTTATTGAATTTTTTCCCTCAGGGAACAATTTTTTCCCTCGCGGAGGTTCCTTCTCTTGATTATAGAAAATTCAAACTTTACCCTCAAAGAGTATGAGAGGGCCCTTCACCAGTTCTTTGATAGACATGTTATCTTCCGGACTATATGACCCGAATATTCTGTGTCTTTTGATCTCCAGCACTCCGCATTGGAAGATTAGGTGTGGTTCGGTTTCATCACCCACGCCCCACAGCCTACACTTTAGGGCACCCATCTTGTTTAGATGTTTCTTAAATTTTCCGTTGCCTGTCATTAGTCCTACCATGAATTTGGTCCGCCTCCTGTTTAGGCCTAGGATTACAGAATTTCCCTTAAAAATAGATGTGGCACCATTAGCCTGCCATAGTCTTATATTTGGATTATAATCCAATACTCTAGATACTATATTTTCATACAGATTCGTAGTTTTGATTTAACCACTGCCCACTTACCAATCAAACAAATGTAGTCGTAACACCAGTCCCCTGTCAGCTTCATCATTGCCACTGATCCCCCAGTGAAAAAATGTTCAAATGTGGGTGAAACCCTTTGGGACTTAACTGCTAAGGTCATCAGTCCCTAAGCTTACACACTACTGAACCTAAATTATCCTAAGGACAAACACACACAAACCCATGCCCGAGGAAGGACTCGAATCTCCGCCGGGACCAGCCGCACAGTCCATGACTGCAGCGCCCCAGACCGCTCGATCAATCCCGCACTGCTTCCCGAGTGACCACGGACCCACGGCAGGTTTATCTTGTTGCTTACCCCTAGTCTCACAACGGCTTTGTGGCATTCTGCAACGATCTTTGATCATGTTTCATAGGTTGATAGCGATTCCAGAGCTGTTTTGCGCTCTTAATAAATACAGATGCTATGATCTTTGTAACGCCTACATAAACTCTTTTCCGCGCACACCCTGACAGCGGATATTTTCGGTTGGATTTCATTCGCCTGCTTCCCGAGTGAGATTATGCTCTCTAGTCTAAGTAAAGTTACGCTGTGTGTCTTCACATAAGCTCTTACGTCTGTTTTCGACCTATCAGCAGACTAGACTTCACCTGCTCGGTGCCGTGGTTCGTTCTTCCACTGCTCCTTACTCCCAACTGTTACACTGGAAGTGTTATTGAGGCAACTGGACGTTATTATATCGTCAGGCAGCAACTCCCCGACCATTACCATATTTACATAATCCCTATATTGCTGTTGCGATTCCTAAATTTACCCAGTACTTTCCAGTTGTTATCCCGTAAGCCCCTGCCACTGCCTCCATTTTAACCCTGATTGGGGCGTGCCTAGCATGTTCATCATTCCAGCAGTGGATGTGCTTGCTAATTCCACCTGTCATAGTTATGCAGGCCAGTCTCTGCACCTTTCCGAGCTCCTTAGCAGCCACCTTCTCTTCTACTTTGTTCCAACATACTGTAGACCCCCAAATTATCACATTTCTTATTACAATGGTGCACATCCAGTACATACTCCTAGAGTCGAAATCCAGTTTCTTCATACGGGCGGGCCGGAATGTTCGAGCGGTTCTAGGCGATACAGTCTGGAACCGCACGACCGCTACGGTCGCAGGGTCGAATCCGTCTCGGGCATGGATGTGTGTGATGTCCTTAGGTTAGTTAGGTTTTAGTAGTTCTAAGTTCTAAGGGACTGATGGCCTCAGAAGTTAAGTCCCATAGTGCTCAGAGCCATTTGAACCATCTTCATACGGTATAGAAAAACAACCGCTACTAGCCACGAAAGAAACTGATTTTATGTGAGACACGACAGGTTTACGCTTGTGTCAATCTTCATTTACACGTTTCCATACTCAGTGTTGGAGATCACTGTTTAAAACACAAACAGGCGGATGATGACCAAGTAAACACAAATGAAACATTTGGAAGCGGCTCGATGAGATATGTTGCAAAATATTACAGTACTTATATGTAGCGCGGTTATTCATAAAATTTCCACAATTTTACGACATTTTTCTACATAACGTGTTGTGTTCTTTTACGTGTTAACTGACAGTAGTCACCATGCTAATTACTTGTGCTTCTGTAATATGTCTTTGATGAGGGAGTGACACTGCAGATGTAAAGTAAATTCAGAAGCACCTGCAGTCACAGTATCCGACGTGTTTATGTTAGGAAATTGAAGCTATGGTCAAAGAGCCTCGCTTGACCTAAGCAGTTCGACCATAACCTCTGTTCTCATAAGTAAACACTTATGGGTCACTACTTTATCAAAGACATAATGCAGTAGCACTAATAATTACCATGGTCAGTAATATACAGGTGACGGGTAAAAATCACTTTTTAAAAAAAAGTGTGACAAATGGCATTTGAATGCAATATGTATACGCCAGGTATATCTAAGTACTCTAATATATTGCGACATATGTAGATGAGCCACTGCCAAACGTTCCATTTGTGTCTCTGTGGTCATCATGACACTACTTGCCACCGCGAGACTGCTACGGTCGCAGGTTCGAATCCTGCCTCGGGCATGGGTGTGTGTGATGTCCTTAGGTTAGTTAGGTTTAAGTAGTTATGAGTTCTAGGGGACTTATGACCTAAGATGTTCAGTCCCATAGTGCTCAGAGCCATTTGAACCATTTTTTTGACACTACTTGCCATTAATTTAAACAGTGATTTCCAACACTGGGTATGAAAACATGTACAAGATGGATACCACTTGATGATTGACACAAGGCCGAAACCGTTCGTGTGTCAAATAGCATCACTTTCTATTGTGACTTGTGGCGCTATTATTTTACACCATACAAAGGAACAGTCATAGAGTCATCTGCATCCATTATGGGTAAAATACGTTTCAGTTTTTCCACAGGCTGTTCTAGTGATCTTTAGAGTACCTTCCGCCTTGGAACATACGTTCCTTATATCAGGAGTCCGTGATAGTTACACATACAGGATTATACGAGATACTTCACTAGCCTCTCCACAGGCACTCCGTAGATAAGCTGATTATTGCAGTACGTGTGCTGGACATGCTTCCTCGTAAGTGGTACTAAATCAGTTTTCCTGGGACTGCTATTTAGATCTTGTATCTTGCAAAGGTTTTGCTGCATGTTTAATGAACATGGTGCCATTTTCTAACAGTGTTAGCAAATCTGTAAGGTACTATTAAGACTAAGTCGTCTGCCCATCACTTGAAGTATTATTCGCTAGTATTTACCTCCTCAATGATCTCATTTATAGCTATATTCCGCAGTGGTGGGGACAAAACGCCTCTTTGCGGTCGCCCTCTGGTAGCGTTGATCACCAATCTTATATTTATCACTGTGACTTCTACCTTTATGCTGGTCAACATGTGTGCGGACAGCCAGAGTGCACTGAGGGAAGTGAGTCTCAGTAGAACGTCCACCATCTCAATCACTGTCCTTGTATATTCAACATCCTGTTTGCTTATACTTAAACTAGTTTCCTACGATTACTTTCACATATAAATAACATTTTAAGTTTTTTGTGTTTTGAGAAAATGCGACTTATTAGGATCTGATTTTCAGAATATAGAATTTTATTATAAGAAGTATATTAGGTGTTATTTCTACTTTCTGAAATTTCATCAAAAATCTTGAGTAAAAAATACTTAAAAAGAAGGTGACAGTACAATCGGAAATACCTCCCACATACATTCAATGGGGGCTACATTAGGATAGAAATTAGTCATGAAACATTTCACAACTATTGGTTAAACTGAAGCTTACAAGTAATACTGCTTCTTGCCTTTGACAGGTATAGATAAAACTATTTTTCTGTTAGTATTATTGAACACTGGAGATAATGCTTTCGATGAAACAGCAAAGGCTGTGTTGGAATGGTGTACAAATAATGACACATGGTGTTTCTTCAGTTGTTATCCTTCAAATCACTGTGATTTTCAACGAACTTGTAGACGTTATCTGTTACAGCAGACAACTTCGTCACATTTTACAGGAACTACTGTTCACCTCAGGGAGTCACACCTAGTGATACGTGGCTGGCGACCACGGGGCCCCGAGCTGAGTCCTGGCATTGCTTCCACTTACTTATGCCAGGCTCCTCACTCTTATCTTTCCTATCTGGCCACCCTCGGCCTGCTCTTGTTCTTTTCCGACCCTGACGCTATTAGGTTTCGAGGGCTAGGGGTCTTTCATTTTCCAACCTATACTTCTCATGCAGCGTCTGACCCGGAGCGGGCGGCTGCAAAAGGCGTCTGTATCCCATGTTAGGGGCGGCCTCCACAACTGCGGAAGGCAACGGAATACCACCGCAGATTATCTTCCCTGCATAATGCAGTCTCCATTTTATGCACAAAAACTGGCTTCCTCTCATGTTAAATCAGTGTCCGGAGGTAAAATAGTCCCCCATTCGGATCTCCGGGGGGGACAACTTGAAAGGAGGCAAAAAATCAAAACGAGAATTGGTACCTGGAATGTCAGAACTCTGCTACAAGCAGGAAAACTAGAAAATCTTAAAAGAGAGATGGAAAAGAATCATATGGACCTTGTAGGAGTTGCTGAAGTAAGATGGAATGGACATGGAGAGTTGCAGTCAGATGAATATGTATTCTACTACTCAGGAGGAGAAGTAAAAGGAATTAATGGAGTAGGAATGATTATGACAAAGGAATTCGCTAAATGTGTGGAATATGTAGACTATGCAAATGACCGGGTTATTGGTGTAAGGCTGAAAGGAGCACAAAAAGATTTACTGATTGTCCAGGTGTATATGCCAACTTCAGGACATGATGACCAAATTGTAGAGGAAACGTACAATGTAATAGAGAGAATAATGGACGAAAATAAAAAATGCTGCAAAATAGTAATGGGAGACTGGAACGCCATTGTGGGAGAAGGGAAAGAGGGAAACATAGTAGGCAGTCATGGTCTTGGAAAGAGAAATGACAGAGGTGAATGGTTAATTGACTTCTGCAGCGAAAGGCAGCTGATAGTGGCAAACACATGGTTCAAGAACCATAAGAGGAGGGTCTACACTTGGAAATCACCAGGGGATAAATACAGAAACCAAATCAATTTTATACTGGTAGAAGAAAGATACAGGAATGGAATCAAGAAGGTGCACACATTACCAGGTGCAGATTTTAATAGTGACCACAACTTACTTATGGCAGAAATAGAAATAAGAATGAAAAAACTGAAAAAGGCGACAATGGTGAAGAAATGGGATCTAGAGAAGATAAGGTCCAACAAAGAACAAATTACAGAAATGCTGTCTCGGGACTTTCTGAACACATTACGAGACAAAGAAGCACCTGATAATGCCAACGAGTACTGGAATATGCTGAAAGAAGGAATCATTAAAGCAGGACATCAAAATATAGGATATGTAAAAGGGAAAAGGCCAAAAAAACCATGGGTCACACAAGAAATGATTTCCAAGATGGAGGAGAGAAGAAAATTGAAAAACAAGAACACTGAAGATGCAAGAAAGATATACCGAAGGTTAAATAACGAACTGCGAAGAGAAACAGAGCAGGCTAGGAAAAAATGGCTAAAAGAGGAATGTGATGAAATTGAAGAACTGGACAGGAAAGGAAGATACGACTTACTATACAACAGAGTAAAGACTATGACATGGGAACAAAACAGAGCAGGAAGTGCTACTATGGAAGTTTTGAGTTAAGACGAAGAGGTAGTGTATAAAGATCTTGACGATGTCCTCCAGAGATGGGAAGAATATATAAAAGAGCTATATGACACAAATAGCAAACCAGAAACTCTGGAACTTGAATCACACAACAGTGTAAGTGATGAAGAGAAAGGACCGACCATCATAATGGAAGAAGTAAAGTCTGCCATTGCTGCAATGAAAAATGGCAAGCAGTAGGTACAGATACAATACCGGGAGAAATACTAAAATGCTTGAACTACAATGGAATAAGAGAAATATTGAGGTTATGTAATAAAATATATTACAGTGGTGAATGGTCTGAGGACTTTTTGACAACAGTAATGATTCCATTGCCGAAAAAACAAGGAACCAAGAAATGCAGCGAGCACAGGACAATCAGCCTCATTTCACATGCAGCCAAAGTGATGTTAAGAATAATTAATAAAAGACTTGAAAAAGTAATAGAGGAGAATCTCGGCGAGGAGCAGTTTGGCTTTAGACGGAATACGGGCACCAGAGATGCAATAGGGCTCCTACGAATCTTGGGAGAAAGGTTTATTGAAAAAGGAAGAGACCTATATATGTGCTTCATCGATTTAGAAAAGGCATTTGACAGTGTGGTTTGGGACAAGCTGGCGACTATTATGAGGGAAAAGAGAGTGGACTGGAAAACCAGAACACTTATAAACTCATTGTACCTTAATCAAAAAGTTTCAGTTAAAGTGAGAGGAAAAAGTACAAACTGGATCAGACTAGGGAAAGGAGTAAGACAAGGATGCTGTTTATCACCTACTCTTTTCAACCTGTACTTGGAAAATATGATTGACCAATGCTCATTATATGACAAAGGAGTAGAAATTGGAGGAAGAAGAGTAGGGTGCTTGAGATTTGCTGATGACATGGTCCTTCTAGCCACAGGGGAAAAAGAATTACAGGATTTGGTGGACACCATTGCAACTAACGGAAAAAAATATGGAATGAAAATTAACACAAATAAAACAAAAGTATTGGCAATAGGAGGAAATACGGAAATAAAAATTGTGCTGAATGGAGAAACACTAGAACAGGTGCAAAATTTTAAGTATCTTGGAAGCAGGATAGACACCGACTGGAAGTGCACCACAGAAATTGAAACAAGGATAGCAATGGCAAAAGAGGCGTTTTATAAGAAAAGGAGAATCTTCTGCAGCGGTATGGACAGGGAACTCAGAAAGAGACTCATAAAATGTCTTGTATGGTGTGTTCTTCTATATGGCGCTGAAACATGGACTATGAGGAAAAAAGACAGAGAAAGGCTGGAGGCTTTTGAGATCTGGACATGGCGGAAGATGGAAAGAATAAGTTGGATGGACAGAGTAAAAAATGAAGAGGTACTGAGAAGAGTGGGAGAGAAAAGGCAGTTACTAGATGTAATAAAGAGAAGAAAAAGAAATTGGATTGGGCATATATTAAGAAAGAATGACGGACTGATAAAAACAGTTTTAGAAGGTTATGTAGAAGGGAAAAGGAAGCGAGGAAGGAAGAGATTCCAGATACTGGATGACATGGTGGACGGTACAACATACAGCAGCCTTAAGAAGGAAGCAATGGATCGCAGAAAATGGAGAGGCAAAGGACGTGCTAATATAGCAGATAACTGATGATGATGACTGGAATGTTAGTACAGTTGGACTTCAACAAAAAATAAATAAATAAAACAACCATAATGTAACAACAATATTGACTTAGTATTTGTGTCTGCAGTATCAAATATGGAATAAATATGTGCAAAAGTTAAAAAAAAATTATTGATCTTTGTCTTGAATCTACCCACTTTTCGAGAAGTCAAGGAAATCAGTTCTACTAATTTTAATAATGTCTTAGATAAATCAGCTCGAGAATGTCTAGATCCTAAATGTCAAGTAGTAGCATTTTTAGAACTCAGAAAAGTAAAAATATGTACCAGAATACGAGATTTTATATCACTTAGTTAGCATTAGACGGTTCCAGTACCATAGTGTACCTCTGAGACTTGTGCTCTTTCCTTCCTCCCGTGCCGATCAGCAGGGTTGAATTCCCTCCCCACTTTCCCCCCCCCCCCCCCGCCCCTCTCCAAAGACAGTCATTTTGTATGGATTGTCGTGCTGTGCCCGCAAGAGAACGGACAGTGTTTATACGCAACTACCGCCGCAGATGGAACTAGCAACATATTCTGGAGGCCAGCGCTGTCGCAGCTGTGGAAGCAGCAATCACAGCCGAGGCGGAAGAAGGGGCTTTGGCATAGCAAGAGAAGCACTACCTACTGTTTTTGCCACGGACGGTTGCACTCAGGAGGTTTCATGGTTGATGCAGTCTACTATAGGGTAACGCTCGATGTGATGCGTGTATTTGCTTGTGACCACAATCTGCATCGAAGCCTTGGTTCTCGCGTAACAAGCTGTCGTCGTATCGGCACACGTGAGTGTTGGTGTGTGCTCTGTGATCAAGAGATTTTCTACTATTAAATACATAATGTGAGCAGGATCAATTTGTGCCAGTGACTCCGTTTTTGACATAAATCACATCCTCAACTACTTGACTACGCTGCAGTTCACACTTAACTACCTGACGGACTCTTCATCGAACCACTTTCACACTATTTCTCAACCATTCTTTCTCGAATACTGCGAGCGAAAAACGACCACTTGAATCTTTCTGTTCGAGATGTGGTTTCTCTTATTTTGTTACAATGATCATTTCTCTCTTTGTGGGTGGGTGTCAACGGAATATTTTAGTATTTGGAGAAGAACAACTGTGATTCAATAGTCATGAAAAGATCTCGCCGCTACGAGAAACGCCTTCCTCTGAATGATTTCCACTCCAACTCATTTATTATGTCCGTCACATTCTCTCTCCTTTCTGGCAAGGGTCTAATATTGCAAAGCAATACTATAGCAGAATATGGACAAGCGTAGTGTAGCCAGTTTCTTTAGCGGAGTTATTGCAGCTGCTAAGTGTTCTGCCAATAAAACGCAGTTTCTGTTTAAGCTTCTCGGCAACATTATCCATGTGATCATTCCGATTTAATTGTCCGTAATTGTAATCCCTAGGTATTTAATTGAATTTATCTTTCATTCTGCTGAGTTTCCATATTGTTACTTATTCTATGTGAAAAATTAGTTGTTTGTGTTATTGTATAAGAGATTATTATGGTATATTCTTTGGTAGTTTGTTAGAGGGTTCTGTGCAGCCTCTTGTGTTAGCTACTTGGTGTCGATGCTGGTAGTAAACCTATTTTAAAACCTTCAAAATTTTTTTAAAAAATGTGGAAATAAAGTCAACGTTGGTTACTAGTGAGATTCGGAATAAGTCATTCTAACCTCAACTGCACACTTCAGCAAATCGCGATAAACTCCGGGAGTAGTGTAAGTCCAACTAACACTTGTTCAGCGTCTTAACCATGTGTTACAAAAAGAAAATTATCCCATTCAGTAGCAGACTATAATTGCTCAGTTCATGAAATTAGAACTCTATATACGAAAAAAATTATAATTTTAAATGTGGCACACGTTTCAGGTTTTAGTACAAAGGCATATAAAATCTGCACAGTGTTGCAGTGAAGACTCAATACAGATAAACGACGATCAAGGAAACAGGGGAGACCTTGCAACAACATTATCAATGGTGAGTAATGCGTGGAATGGTGATTGATAAGGAATAACATTACGAACGAGTGATATGTATTTATGACATGCAGGTAACTACACATTGAAGACATGGATCTGCAGGCTCCAAATGCTTATTAGATTGTCTCTACCAGAATTCTTATCTCTTCATTTCACTCTAACTGACGTTCAGTATCTATCCCAATATGTTTTCTGCTTCATACACACGTTACTAAGCTCATACCAACATTTTAAATGGAAATATCTTTCCCTCTATAAATCGAAATGTGTTCTATTCGTTTTACTTGTGTTCAACAATAGTTTGTGGACTTTTTAGCAATTCTAAACGTCTCCGAGGATTGAGTGGTTTCTACTTAGTTGCCCTCCGGTTTTATCACCGACTATCGTTTTTCCATAACTCCTAAAGAAAAACCCTATTTAACACTTTTCGAATAGCCATTCCTTCAGTCCCAAATTCTATTGTGCATACTTCCCTGTTCATCATCTTATGATTGTTTCGTTAAGATGTTTTAGTCGACATGAGCTCTATATTAGTTCATGAGAACACTTCTTAAGCTACTTGCTGATTAATTTTTCGTACTTAATATTTGCCGCGGATTGAAATCATCTCATTATTTCCAAACCGAAACTATTTTGGTGCAAGCGTTTTATTGTAATCTCATTTCCACCAACGAAAGTATTTGTGGAATTATTATTTTAATCAAGGTTGTAATCTTCACAAAATGTAGTATACATTTCAGAATAAAATTCAACCATCAGCTGCCGTTGTATTTTTATTTCCGTTTCGAGGTTTCGACAAATTATCTCCTTCAGAAGCATATAAAATTAGGGATATTACAAATCTCTAGACCTTAGCTACACATTTACGTGGAGTATAAGATGTATGTTAGAGAGACATACTTGGCTTAGCATAGTCAATGTCTTCTTCATAGAAGCATAATGCTATGATACGTCCAATAATCATGTGCGGTATGTACGCGAGTCATTCGGAAAGTAAGGAACCACCGCCAACCCCGACCACCCACTGAGCTTGGTATTTATATGCTTCAGTTTGGCGGCAGCTACGATCCGACACGGTTGCTTTCTGCTCAGATGTGATACTTTAAAATGTGTAAAAAAATTGGAGATCCCATCAAGTATTACCTTCTTTTAAACCGCGGAAGAAGACCGATAAATTGAATTTTATAGACAGATAACTGAAGTCAATGGTAATTTGATGGACGAAGCGTCAGTTTTGAAGTGGTGTATCATGTTTAATGGGTGACGGAAAAACGTTCACGGTGGACATAGCTCGGGGCGGCCTTCATTTGTGACTGACGGACGCAAAGCAATGATTCAAAGAAAAATGCAAAATATAGGCGTTTGACAATTGGTGGACTACACTCATTCTTTCGAAACATTTGAAGACCTGCGTTGAACGAGATTGTTTGTGCAGATCTATTCTATGAAAACTGTGTGCCAGCTGGGTTATTCGAATTTGTCAGACGAACACAAAACCAAACGAATGGCAGTTGCATTGACATTTCTCAGTCTGTATGAAAAGGATGATGATGAATTTTGGAATCACACTGTTACTGGTAATCAGAATTAGCTACTACATTTCACACCAGAAGCTAGGCGCCATTCAGTGGAATGTCATCACTCGCAATCCCTAACGAAACGGAAAGAAGTAAAACAAATTCTGAGCATCAGAGAGATTATGGCTGCGGTGTTTTGAGATCGTAAGGGTATTTTGTTCATCGACTATGTGCCTAGAAGTGAGACGATACATGCAGCGGCCTATTGTCAGCCGCTTCAGTGACTTATCCGCTACAGTAAAAACAAACGGCACGGAATGCTAACCTGTGGAGTAATTCTCCATCACGATAATGCACCCCAGCGTGCAGCAGGAGTGACACAGCATTGCTTCAGCAGTTTTAGTGACAAATGTGTCAACATCGGCCTTACTGTCCGGACTTAGTCCCGAGTGATAATCACTTAATCCCCAAACTGCACGACCCTTTTGAGTGGAAAACGTTAAGGAAGTGATGAAGAACTGAAAAAGGCCGTTAATTAGTGGTTCAACAACTTGGCAACAACTTAGAATGCATAAGGCATAGAAAAGCTGGTAAAACGTACGAAAAGTATCAAAATTTTAACTGGCACTGGGTAGGCTCCAGAAAATTTCAAATTAATTTCTCGAAACTGGTAAAGTGAATTAAAAATATATTAGCAATTGAGAACAATTCTGTTCTGTAATATTTGTGGGACCTCCATACGTCAGTTGCATAGCTGAGCCATCAGGGTGACGAATCACAAATGTCGGCAGTCACTCTTGACATCTCTAATAGACGGAACGAGCGTCGAACCTGAGCTGGGCGCTCACCTGCGTCCGTGTCAGCCTCAGGGGCCCTTAACTGGAGGAGCGACGAGCCGCCTGCCACGTGCTGCGGGCTCCGTCTTCTGTTTGGGGCAGAGGGGTGGGGCAGCTGCACGTGTCTGTTCCACACACACACACACACACACACACACACACACACACACACACACACACACACACACACAGACACACAGAGAGGGGCAGACAGATATCCTCTCCAGCGCTTGCTCCTAAACACGGCCCCTCCTGGCTTCCGGCCATTGTCCTGGCAAATAAAATCGGAACTATCGTATTTCCCGGAACCGTCTGCTCTTATTGATTTCACTAAAAATAAGACCTAAGAGGATTCAGTCTGTTGTTTTCTCTCGCTTAAATAAGCACAAATGTGCTACGTAAACCGGTCATATCCAAATATTCACTCTGCTAAAAAAGCGACGTCGGTGTGTACGTGCATACGTGTGTGTGTGTGTGTGTGTGTGTGTGTGTGTGTGTGTGTGTGTGTGCGCGCGCACGCGAGAGAGAGAGAGAGAGAGAGAGAGAGAGAAAGAGAGGGAGGCAGTGTGTGTCTGAATGTGCGTGAAAGTGATCTGGAGAGAGAGAGAGAGAGAGAGAGAGAGAGAGAGAGAGAGAGAGATTTTTTTTTGGGGGGGGGGGGGAGTGGTAAATTCAGACAGTCCACTCATCTGCAACTGTTTCTACATACATGTACATATACACCCCTCAAGCCAAGATGGTGGAGGGTACCTTTCACTACTGCTTCTCATTCCCTTTCACAGTAGGTACAACCTTAAAGATCTGTGATCTTAATATAGAAGGAATCTCTAAGACCAACGTTTGCAAATATTTTTCATTTCTGTCTGTGAGTCTAATGTGCCTGTAATTACTCTGCAAGAAACACACACAAGAGATGACAGAGATCTTTAAAGCAGAGAAAATGTCGCAAGATACAAGATGGTTGTTGCTCCTCACGATGATTATCATGTACCGGCCGGGGTGGCCGAGCGGTTATAGGCACTACAGTCTGGAACCGCGCGACTGCTACGGTCGCAGGTTCGAATCCTGCCTTGGGCATCGATGTGTGTGAAGTCCTTAGGTTAGTTAGGTTTAAGTAGTTCGAAGTTCTAGGGGACTGATGACCTCAGAAGTTAAGTCCCACAGTGCTCCGAGCCATTCTTTGATTATCATTTGAATATTAGTATTGACACGGCTGATTACAGAGTGGTTTTCACGGACCTACAGACAATATTCTTATCTTGGCAGCAACGGCATCTGAAACTCCTACCACCACAATCTACCAGCCTAGATGGCGGATTCGTCATCATCTCAGCTCGGACTTTCCAATAACCCAACTATCTACGTTGGAGAAAGTCATAAGCACCACCATGCATCAGGATATAAGGTTAACGATAATAATGGTAACATCCTACAACACTCACTGTCCTTCAATAATGTATATGTGGTTTTTGGCGCAAAGGACTAAGGAACGTTCGGTTAGGGAGGCGGCAGAGAGACACATCACCAGATGAATGTTTAATCACTATCAGACATGTGAATGGAGATGCACGGTGAAACAGGAACATAGCACACTCGTATCTACACAGCCAACGTTGGTCCGATGGTTACTAAATCCTGCATCCAGATACAGCTAGTAAAATGAACTATAAGCTCGTCGGAATTTCAGAAGAACTAACAGCAAATACACTACAAACTCTGTGAGCCTGTTGAATTCATTCCTGTGTCAATTAAAAACTACGATAGATGTAAAGCTCTCAAAGTGGTAGCAAAAATGGAATACCCAGAGGACACACGAAGCAACATATGCGGTTATGGTCGGATCAGTGGAAGGAGTTCTACGAGATATATGTTCTTACAGATTCAAATAAAACAGCAAATGAACATTTGCAAGCTCTAAATGCCCACAGTAGAAATCAATAGCAAGAAACTACATACAGGCTGGATTTCACCCAATCGAGTCGTAAAACTTGGCAGACTGGGTGTAGATTGTAACCCTTAGTGATACCAACACAACATCACTCTTAGCGAATTCGTGACAAGCAGGTTGTAGAGCTCTAATGCAGCTACGAGCAAGGACTGCACTAGATTTGTGAGGACACATTCAGGACTCAAGCGCACTCAATTAGTTCCCCATCCGGGCTTACCGCGTTAGTTCACAACCGAAGACCTGGTGGAAGCTTTGGCAAGTGTGTCTCTATACGAATCGGCTATTTTCGATGAAATGTGTTTATAGTTTCTTGAAATCGCGGGTCCGAAAACGGTGCAGGTTGTAAAAATAATAGATGCCAGTAACCTGGTGAAGATGGCAACTGAGCATCACATTTATTACCAATATCCTTTCTTACTGTAGTTTATAAACTACCAGAAAGAATGCTTCGAATTCGAATCCAACCGTTACTTGACAAATAACTCCGCTTCAACAAGACTATTTTCGAAAGACAACAGTTGTTGTTGAAAGCTGTTGACTTTTATCTATGAAGGCCACCACCGATAAGGTGGTTGTAACTTTTGTTGATCTGGAGGGGCGCATTTCATTCTGTACAGCGCCATGACCTGCTAATTAAATTTGCAGACGACTTACCAAAATTTTGTCACAAAAAACACCTGTAAAGAGTGTGAAAGAATTATAACCACATATGTAGATACTAGGGTGAAGTAAAATCCGTCTAAATTGCATTTGAACGCTCACCGTCAATTACACAATAATCAGCAGCGGTACGAGAGTTACAAAGTGTACTACACATCTGAATTCATTTCTGTGTCACCAGCTGCAGAAAATACCTGCTAGATGACTTAAATAAGGAAAACCAACCTGACCAAGGTGAAATGCGCCTCACAAACCCATTATTAACGCAAATTGATTTAGCAGTACAGATAAATATAGTATATGTTAGCGAGAAAAATGCAATACCAAGAGCATTTCCTTTCCTGTTCTTTCGTTTAATGCTAAACGTTGAAGCATATACACAGCAAAAAAAGATTTATATTGTGTTACTGATTAGCAAAAATACATATTCTCGCCTCCCTACGCTCTCCCCTAAAGGTGTGTACGCCGAGAGGAGCAATGTACAGAAAGTTGAACTCACTTCCGCCCTGACCACACAGACTGTCACATCATTTCACAGTCATTATGAAGAAAACAAGAAAACTATATTCACAGTCTGTTGTGAAATATGTAAAATATATTGTCGTCAGCAGCTATTTTTCTCACATCTGAGAGGCTGGATCTCATTGGATTTTAGAAGCTTTCAGTAGAGTTGCACCACGATTTTGTCAAGTTTTACTTTTCGTGTTGATTGTCTTTGGAAAATCTACTTAGATGCTATCAATGGCATATCTAAGCCTGTTTAATGATGATGCAACCTCTCCAACAGCTTAATATTTCGTAGGATTCTATTTAAAAATTGAATATATTGTATTTTCTTTAGTTATATATTTTGGCACGTAACGAAAATGTCATCCGACTTGTAATACAATTTTTCAGTGTTACTATGCGTGAACCTTGAGTATATTTGGTAGATTCGACCTGATAAGAAACGTTGTATCTGTGTGGAACATTGTGAGTGTAGACTTAGCGAATAGTTCACGGTCGGACGCGAAGGTGCCTGGGAAGTCTGATATGAAAACCGAATATATTTGTCTGATGTTAAGTAGTTTGTGCAAAGAATTATTTGAGAGTTTTTATGTGAAACAATAGAAATGATAGACGAGGAGAGCCCAGTCGATGTGATCGAGGATAACCCAAACATGGGGGAAACAATGGAAAAGTATGAGAAGGAAAAGAGAGGGGAGGGTATCAAAACAGTAACCAACTGGAACACTAAGAAAAGCGTATGTGACGAGCCACCCATAACAGAAATGGCAGTCAAATGGTTCAAATGGCTCTGAGCACTATGGGACCTAACATCTGAGGTCATCAGTCCCACAGAACATAGAACCACATAAACCTAACTAACCTAAGGACATAACACACATTCATGCCCGAGGCAGGATTCGAATCTGCGACAGTAGCGGTTGCGCGGTTCCAGACTGAAGCGCCTATAACCGCTCGGCCACACCGGCCGGCTATGGCAGTCAGGACCAACTATTTGGTGTTGGCAGCGAACACGACGTAGCAGTTATTAGATACCGAAAACAGACGTGGGTACGAAGGCCTGATGGCAGGAATGGAAATTATTTACAAACATTTGCTGCTACACAAAATGGTAAGAAAGAAGAACGACAACAATGTGTTCTAATGGTTAAAATGGCTCTGAGCACTATGGGACTTAACATCTGAGGTCATGTCCCCTATAACTTAGAACTACTTAAACCTAACTAACCTAAGGACATCACACACATCCATGCCCGAGGCAGGATTCGAACCTGCGACCGCAGCAGTCGCGCGGTTCCAGTCTGAAGCGCCTAGAACCACTCGGCCACAGCGGCCGGCCAACAATGTGTACAGACTACGTAAGATTATCAGCTGTGTGGAGGGTTTGGGAATGGTAGACAGAGAAGGCGCCGCCCTCGAAGAAACTGACAACATGTACATACGCCACGCAGATGAAGCTAGCAGCTGGGGAGTGAGAGCTAAACTCAGTCGAGGTAACGTCACTCAAGTCAACATTAAGTGAAGTACCCAATGGATCGAAGCACACAGATATGAAAATAAATGCTACGACCAATAGGAGGGAGAGTGTTCATGAATGGAAATATAAAACTTATCAAACAAAAGGAAGGAAGTCAATCCCTGAACTTATAACGACAGAGGAAATCAGGAAAGTATTAATTCGACCATTATGTAGAAATTGAGCAAATATTGAAGTAGTAGTTACTGTCGAAGAGATGGAGAAAAGAATGACGGAATAAGTCAGTCTGTAGGGAGATGAAGGTGGCACGGACGTCGTGCACGAACCGTAGGAGAAATATGAAGAGTTTTGACAGAAGAGGAAGAGAATCACCAGGACGAGTCGGGGGTTGAACCCGCTGAAGAATGGATGGAGTGCAACAAATAGGAAAATGAAAAAGATGGGAATAGTGAAGGAAAGGAAGAGGTGGGGAAAAAGGAAAAGATAAGGTTCAAAAATGGTTCAAATGGCTCCAAGCTCTATGAGACTTAACATCTTAGGTCATCAGTCCCCTAGAACACAGAACTAATTAAACCTAACTAACCTAAGGACATCACACACATCCATGCCCGAGGCAGGATTCGATCCTGCGACCGTGGCAGTCCCGCGGTTCCAGACTGCTGCGCCAGAACCGCACGGCCACCACGACCGGCAAAAGATACAAGGGGAGAAGGAGAGAGATGACGGGTAGAGGTAGATGAAGAATACGTAATGGAAGGCTTCAGCACGCAGAAGTGACGCAACACGGCGTGGCATGGACGCGACTTATGTCTAAAGTAGTGTTGGAGGGAACTAACACCATGAAAACTGCATGGCTGCCCAGAATCAAAAAGAGTACGAATGGGTGGAGATCGCTTCTCAACAGCACATTGCAAGACATCGCGGATATGTCCAATAATGTTCATGTCTAAGGGGTTTGTTGGCCAGTTTAAGTGTTTAAACTCAGAGCAGTGTTCCTGGAGGCACTGTACAAAACTGGGCGTGTGGGGTGTCACATTGTCCTGCTGGAATTGTTCAAGTACGTTGCAATGCACAATGCTCATGAAGGGATGCATGCGATCAGACAGGACGGTTACATACGTGTCATCGGCCATAGTTGTATCTACACATATCAGGGGTACCATATCACTCCAAATGCACACGCCCAACACCATTACAGAGCCTCCATCAGCTTGAACAGTAAAATGCTGACACGCAGGTCCATGGATTCGTGAGGCTGTCTCCTTGCCCGTACTCGTCCATTGCTCGAAACAGTTTGAAACGAAACCAGGCAACATGTTCCAAGTCATCAATAGTCTATCGTATGTGTTGATAAGCCCAGGCAAAATATCGATACAGCGATATTTTGCCAAGGAATGTAGGCATATATCGACGACATTGGTTCACCGATATATTGGTAATTGATATCGAAACGGCAATATCGAGTAATGAATTTTCATTTTAAATTATACTATTTTCGCAATATTCAATAAATATATGAAGTTGTTCTTTTGAAAGTGTAGTAGAAAATAATTTTACTTTCACTGTGTGAAGGAGTTTCTACTACTTCTGCAGCTTTCATCATGTCCAGTCCTTCTCTTGGACTGTGTGAAGCAAGTATAGATTTCACGAAGAAGAAACCTGAATGCAGTCCGGAAAGGGGGGTGGGGGGCGGCGTGTGAAAGGAATAACAAGATATCCGATGTGACGAAATAAAACCAATGTTGTAACACATGTAATGTTTGGTATTTGGCAGGTAAAGTTTGCTTCATGGATTAGTTTTTGGGGAATAGTAATGAGGGTAGCACATCAGATGCGCTGAAAGACAATTTTTAACGCAACTAATGTGCTGTTTCTTCTCATCGGCGTTCTTCAAAAGCATTTGCTGAAACTCACGAACAAAAATTTAGATGACAAGTCTGCTCTTAGGGGCGGGCGGGAAATGTAGACGTAATCTGCTCTCGGTGTTACCTACAGGAACTGTAATTTCACCATGTACTTTTGACACTACAACTACTAGGTCCTTGGCGTTTGCAGAAACGAAAAGACATGGAAGTCGACACGAAGTGTTCCAGATAAATCCGATATATGAAGAAACCGAAAGACAGACACATCGGACACATTTTATTGTGTCACATAACTGCAGTTACCAATTTAGCAAAGTTGTTATCGCTAACCGTGAAAGTGCATCGTTTTCCTTTCAGTTCTTTCTCTAAGGGAGAGAAGCAGGCTGCTAATTTGTTGATGTACAGAATATGTGATGATTATTATTGTCAACTATAATTCCCATTTAAGGGGAGTCCTAAAACACAATCAGTTTTCTTGGATTTTTTTCTCCTTCTTTTTTGTGCCCAAAAATCGTATATTCACTGTGTTTCTTCTTCCTCTTCTGTCCATTTCTTTCCTGTTTTCTTCTATTTGAGCGTTTGACAACATCTCCGTTTCCTGATTTTTTTCTCTGTATATTTCCCTATCTGCCATGTCTTTTGTGGATATATCCAATTACTTGAGGTCTTCTATGGTTTCCTTTAGCCGGTTGGTTTTCACTGTATTAGTTGTCATTATGTTAAAAAAATTTTGATCAACCTATTTTCGTTTATCCTGTGTATGGGTCCGTAGAACTATGTCCTCTTCTGAAGTTGTTTATTCTCATCTCTCTCTCTGTTCGTACAGTTCTTTGTCGGAGTCGTTATCCAGATCCCCCCTGAATAGGCCAGTACATCTTTCTCAGTATTTTTCTCAGTATTTTCCTCTCTTGTTCTTCCATCTCCTTAATTTTCGTTCTTCCCTTGGTTATTGTTGTTTTCGAGGCATTCAAGACTACCGTACTGTAGTGTCTTAATGAAAATTTTCATGATTTTTGTAGTTTTGCGTTCCTTTAATCATTGGATGTGGCGTTCAGTTCTGTTTTCTGTATAATCACTTGCCAGGTATTTGAAACTATATATTTGTGTTACCTTTTCATACTTCGTTATCAGCAGGAGTCTGTCTACAGCGTTTCTTCATATGAGATTTGTATTCCTGTTCTGGCTGAGATATCGTAGTGTCTCTAAGGCTTCCTTGGCTTCCTTTATGGCTGCATCATCGGCAAAGGTCAGATACTTTATGTTGACGGTTCTATCTATGTGCCTCCGCATCCTTACCCCATTGACTCCTTTGTCCCATGTCATGATAATTTGCTCCATAACAGATTTAAATAGAATGGGTGACACGCCTTTCCCTACCTACCTTCTGTCTTTATTTCAAACGGTTCCAAGATCTCTCCCATGATCTTTAATCTGGATGTTGAATTTGTTATTGTTTCGTGGATTAGCTGTCTGGTTTCTTTCTCCACCTCCATTTCTTCCAATGTGTTGATGAGTGATTCTCTGTCTCTATAGTCGTAAGCCTTCTTGAAATCCATTTTGAGAGCATAGAGGCAATCCAAAGTCTTCTGGCACATTGCAACAGAATACTATCCCCAACTGAGACGCTCGTATTGAGCTGAACACTATTTCTTCACTGTTTTCCGATGTGGTACTGAACTACCGTCGAGCTGAAAAAGAAGCAGGTGTTCACGAAATTATGAACGTAGTTATATCTGGTCGGATACGAAATTTGCTGGTGATTTCTTTCCGTTTGGTTTAAACTCCACGTTTCTCGCCTATGCTGCCTCTGAAGTGGGATTATCATTCATCTAGACAATAGCAGTATTTATATTTTGAGGTCTGGCACTTACGTAAAGCTAGTGGCGTCGGCCTAGAAATGATATTTGTAGAAGGACAGAACCAACGAAATATCATTGACATACGAGGGGCCTAAGACTGACCCCTGTGGCAGTCCTGATAGAAGGTATTTCATTTCCACAGTGACGAGAGAAGGCATTTCAATTGCTGCATGTACATTATCAGCATTAATAAATACAAATGAAAATAGTGGTCGGTATTATTACGGAAGTATGATTATCCTGAAGGAGTGTGGTGATTAGATATACTTAATTTGTTGAATTGTATTGCTGAGAAAGGCAGATGTACTTTCATGACAATGGTTTTCGAACGACGTGATCTCGCACTCACTACGTACACATTCCTGTCGCGCGCTATTCTCAGCTGCTGCCATTGTGTAGTGTGACACATCACTAGCTCATTAATCTGAATAACTATTTTATTCGCGAATCAGACATCATCAGTTTGACAAGCCGTATGTGAGTAACCAGCATCTCGCATATGCCTATCTTTCCGCCTGAAGGGAAGGCTCGTCATTATTTTAATACTGTTCCGATCAAGAGAAGGAATACAATCCTTTGGTAAGTTTCCAGTCAGTTGCTCAGTGTTAAAAACACGATGGGTACCGGGATTCAACCAAATTACCAACAGGTTTGTCAATTTCTTTTGTGTGAGTTGTTAATCTTTTGTCATACGAAGAAGCATCACCATTTATGAGTAATAGCAACTCCTGTTGACAGGTTCAATTGCACTTCCTTTGCCAAAACACAGTATAATCTGCACAAACCCGTTTCACAGCAACTCTTGCGACAGAATTCTGAAACAGCGTGCCTCATTAAACAAGTAATTGGCAGTCATAGAGTTCAATGATGCTATTTTAACGTTATGGGAGCAAATGTTGTTTTAGTGCAACGTTTCCAAATCAGTGAGTTGTAACTTTCATCAGGATTTTGAGTTTTTCCATGCACACGTTTTCGTAGAAGGTCTGTCTCTGCTAAACACCTAATAGTTGGTTTTATAGCATCTAACACAGCCACAGGTAAACTGTGCTGGTGTGAATATTTGATGCCATCACGCTCAGCGTGCTTAAATTTGCACCAACATATGTCACAGAAATTATGTACAGGTTTTTCATCTGGGGACAGTTTACTAAAATAAATAGACCACACAGCCTTATACATGTTCTTCAAATTTCCACTGTTGTCCCTTGCAGCCTTGCCGTAGTACACTTGTAAAGAATGAATTTCTTTGTCTGTGAGTCTGTTAGGACCACCTAAAAGTTTTCCATCCTCAAGTTTTGTGCCTTTCAATTCACGTTTCAATTTTAAAAGTGTGCCTCCCATTCGTTTTTGCACATGGCCAACACATTCCAACTTTTCTATAGCACAACTAGGATTATAAGGTTTACTTTCCAAAACAGTTTTGAAGGAGCAAGCTATTACAAATAATTATTTCTTTCGCATTTAGAAGCGTAATTGGAACGTAATAGCTGGTAATTGAAATTTCAATACTATGTACTGAATGAAGAGCCAATAAAAAAAATTACAAAATTTTGGTCATTTTCGTGTACGTCACTCCTTAAGAAACTACAGTCACTGGAGGTAAAAAAAATGAAAATGGAAGGCCAAATACTGAGATAGCACCATAGATAAGAAAGTTCCGTGTGTTTACGAACTGGCAAAACCATCCATGTTTGCTATCATTCGCCAAAATCTCGTTTCGATGTCTCGAGCGTTTTAGCAGATTTTTAGCAGATATAAGGCACATTGTGAGTATTTCATTCCCTCAGGCGTGAGATCGGTAATGAGCGGGCTACTTAGTATCTATTTCCTCGAGATCGGAGGCAGATAAATATCTCCTCCTAGGTCTAAAGAATAATTCAACATGTTAGCTACATTTTTATCACAGCTACATGTGGTGTAATACGCACCAAACGCAGTCATAATGACTCCTATTTTTCATTTCAAACTTTTAGAATTTTTCGTAGCGTCTTACTAAGATGTGTATATCCCAAGAAGTATGACCATTAGCGAGATGATGGGCACTTCGTCACAAACCTGACATATAACGCTAAAAGTAAGGTAAAAATGAAACATTTTTACAGAATAATTTCCGTAAAATCGTTTGAGAAAGAGTCCAGCATGTACTCGCTTAGTTTCTGTCATCGCAGAGCGTCGCCAATCGGCGCGTGCGAAGTTTGTGTACACGTCTCAACATGTGTTGGACCCGAGCGACACGTGCGGAACCTGCACGTAGTAGTGTAGTGTCGTGTCACGTGACACGTGCTACACGGGTCTCAGTTTGCGCTTAGCCTTACAGCGACCACACTACAGCTAAGAGGGCTTGTGAACCATCACTTGTCAACACAAACAGTAGTGAACCGGTTATTAGCAGTGGGGCTATGGAGAAGCATACATCTAGCCTGCTTTCCTCTCCATTCACAACGTCGACGTCCACGACTCGACTGGTGGTTCATCACAGGATCACTTCGAAGATAATCTTCAGCGATGAAAGCAGATTCTGCCTGTACGCAAGTGATGGTTCTTTTCGTGTGCGACGTAGATCTGGCGAACGCTGTCTCGTAGAGTAGTGCCTTCTTCCAAGGCACGATGGCCCCACCACGGGCTTTAGGATCTTGAGGGCGATAAGTTACAACTCTCGGTTGGTGTTTTTGGAGGAGACGCTAACCAGTGCTCCGTACTTGAAGAATGTGGTTAGACCAATTCTTTTGCCGTTCTTGCAGCGGGAAGGTGATGTGCTGCTCCAACCGAATAATGCTCGCCCACACTCTGCATTTCAAACTCAAGTTGCTTGGCAACACGTGCAGCAACTTCCCTGGCAAGCTCGAATCCCGAACCTGTCACCAATCGAACACATTTAGGATACGATGGGATGAGAAGTGAGTCGTGCAACTCGTCAGACTACAACTCTTACAGAAGTATGTGAACATGTCAAGAGCGGGTGGCATACAATATCCTATGTGTACAATCGTTTGGGTGTCAGCGTAGGTGCCTCCACGGAGGCTACACCACGTACTGATATGACGGTCCCAGCATGGGTCGATACTTTCTACCTAAGAACCGCTTGTACTATTGATCTGTAAATGTAATAATCTCACGTACTTCATTTGCACTGTTGTAACAACGGATCGTGAGTGACGTGGTAATATCTAATAGAGTGTACTAAGTTTTTTCCGGCAGTGTTCAAGGACTTTGGGAAAAGTCCATAATTGCTACTTGCTTGATAATCATTGGGTGGCTGTGGTTTCCAGATCTTATGGATAGGCCGGATTATACATCTTTTTCTTGGAGTGAAATGTATTTCAATAATGAGAGGAAAAGTAAATATGTCAGTTGACACAGATACTACAGTGGCAGTCTTTATCATGGTTATGCTGATACCATTGTTGCCTATTGCTTCAGAAGATATTATCATATTTTTCTTTTCTTGTCGTATTGGCTGTCATGTGTTTTAAATAGAAATTTAAATTACATATGTATTTGGGTGATTCTCGTGGACGATAGTTCTTTGATGCATGGAGGTTGACTGTGACAAGGAGTAATTCACTCGGTTGGTCAGCTGAGATCTGAAAAGTAGTTTCTGTTTTCGCTCTTTTAACACGTAAACTACGAAGATTCTTCGACGGGGATTGTTTGAAGGGCCTTTCATAATACCGGGTGAAATGTAAACGAATTAATCAAAACAGAGCAACAAAAAAATTCAGAACTACTGGTAATACCACTCAGTTAAGAAAACATTACCGAAGGGGAGGCTAAGCAGAATGGCTGTTTGAGCAGAAAATTAGTTCGTAAAAAAAAGTTTTACGATGTTATTTTGAACTGGTTTTCTGTATTTGCTGTTTGCGTTGTGCTGCAGACCAGAGATAATCGTCTTCAAAGAGTGTATACATGAAATCCTGTGAGCTTGAAGCAATTGATCAATTAAAACAGTTAAAATAATGACGAGTATGAGCGATTTTTTTAAAGATAAAGGCCTAATTGTTGAAAAGTAGAAGTCAGTTTATCCGCACATTGGAGAGCCAGAAGCAGAAATTGGGAAATATTTATATATAAAGAGATAAGGTCTGTGAGGCAACCATCGCTGCGAGGAAGGCAGAACAACTGAAGATTGCTGCTAGACTCAATGTTTATTAACAAAACAATGAACAGCTGCTGCCTGAGGGAGGAGTATGGAATCACAGCTTTCATGAAAACAGGAATGAATGAGAGAATGGATGTATGAAAGCGTGAGTTTCAGTTTCAGTTCTGGAACTAATATTATGTATAGTGTGGTTAAATTAAACTGAGGGTGTTCCGTTCGCTGTATTGCTGGCTATATACATCGGAAAGCGGTGAAACGTTGTAGGTGTTTTCATCAATCGGCGTTCGTGCGTGGGTTATCGAAAACACATATTGCCACCAGGTGAAAATGTGATACTGTAAACAGTCAGAAAGTGAAACGTTTCCTGTTTTGACGTCAGTATGTTGTTTGTTACTTGGCGACACAAGTTGATTTCTTCCGCGAAGTGACTGTTGCTGTAAAGGGTTAACAAGTTTGAAGTATGTGGTACGAAACTCCTTGGCTATTGAGAAGTAACAACGTGCAGGGCCAGTAAAGTTCTTTCATCAAAACGGCAGCAACGTCGTCCCTAATTTGCGCGAATTACGCCGACAGACGCAGCTGTGAAGTGGCCCCATATCTATAAAATGGCTGAAGAACATGATAAAGAAATATGAAGAAACAGGTTAATTAAATGCTGCAGCATGGAGTGCGAGGCTTCCATTTCCATGCTAGTTGTTGTTGATGATGCTGTAGCCATAGCCGACCGTGTAACACATACCTACAATTCTCCAACCAGTGCTTGAGCAGTGTAACGAAATTTGTCCTTCCCCTGGTCCACAGCTCGAAAGATTTTGTGCCACCTTTTACACTATTATGCCTACAAGATTCTTAACATGCAGCACTGTGGAACATGCAGCACTGTGGCTTTTCCCTTCGTTTATGACATGCAAGGAAATGGATGACATGTGGCCAGGGAATATTCTGTGGACAGACGCGGAACATTTTACTTTACATGCTGCCATCAATGCACACAACTGTCTCATATGGGGTTCTTCTCTATCACATATTGTGCAGTAACATCCACTGTACTAAGCTTAAGTGATTCTCATATGACTACACAAGCTTCTTCGTGCTTGGTCCGTTTTTTTTTTTTTTTTTTTTTTTTTTCATGTTACAAGGGTAACACGTAACCCAGCTTCGTAAGACGTAACTGCATCCACATAACCATTTTCATTTTACACGGGCCGACATCACACATCGCTTGCCAGGTGAAACATTTGCTTCGAGAAACCTTCGGCAACGACTGCATCATCTCTAGTCAGTTTGAAGATGTGTGGCCTTCCAGATCTCCCCGACCTATATTCATGTGACTTCTCGCTGTGAGAGAACTGAAAAATCGCCTCTATCAAGGATTGTATCCAGACTCTTCCTGATCTGAAGAATAGCATACGACAACATATCCCTGTAATTATACAAGATACGCTACGACAATCCTATGCCTATGCCATGTTACGGATGCACCATGTTGCTGAGCTGGAAGACCATTCTGAACACATGATGTAACTTGCGACCATACACTAATCAATGTGCCAGAATCAGCGTTATAATGTGCTCGATAGTTCCTACCGTTTTCCTGAACGCACACTACATTCTGAGTGCTTAAAGTATCATATTTTCACATGGTGGCAGAAAATGGAATTGTTATTTCTTTTTCAGCATATTTCTTGAGTGCACCAATTAATGAACATATCTTCTATGTTTTAGTCTACACTGTAGCATTCCGAAAACCGTCAGTTTCATCATAACCGCCCATTATGTACTCATGTAACGTTGGGGAGTTCTAATAACAATAAACGGTTCTTAGAACTGAGAAGCCATTTGTGATGGGCATATTTCAGCCTCTTCAGTGATTACTCAACAGCCTCCCTACCAACTTACTTTGTTGTGGGAATTTATTGCCTCTCTACCAACTTATTTTGTTGTGGGAATTTATTGTGAATTTGTATGTACATATATTTCATAAATCTCCTTTTAAGACATGTAAAGAAAATATTGTTTGAGTTGTGAAATTATTTCCAATTAACTATGTGCAGCTCCTGCGTATATTTGGCGGCTTTTACGCAGTAGGGAACGTCTTACATATGTAACAAGTTTTGATTGTCGAACTGACGGTTGATGAGCGAGTAGCTAACGGCAGAAGTCGCAGGTGCTTCGGTCGTTGGATGTGAATGTGAAACATGTTTGTGAAAAATTAATTAGTTTATAGAATTAAAATTAGTTATATAGAGGTGAAAGGAAACAAGAATTAGGTCAGTGCATTGCGACGGAGAACGAAGTAGTTTAGAAGGAGGAACAAACGGAACTCACAACCTTCTGGAAAATTTAAGTATGGTCGTAACAGAGAATATCAAATTGCACTAAAGATGAGAAAGGTACCTATGGATTTTGGAGACGATATAGGTTGTTATAATTTGGTATGGAACTAACTGGATACATGGAATCTTGACCTGAGAAAAATGACTAAGAGTCCGCTGGTAAATTTTCCGTATCCTATGAAATGCTTAAATCGTTCATATGTGATTTTTAATAATCGACATCGACACATACTTCGATTTAGCTGCAAGTATTCTCGCTTGCACTAATCTACATATGTATACATGTGGTAAACATTGCCTTAGATTCGTGTTACACATTTTGAATGCTTTTTAAACAATGAGGAGTATTGTAAATTAGTAGATCCCACGTAATCTTATTTGCAGTGCGCTGAAATGTCTTCTCACGGTTTCCCTTCTGTTGCATTTACACATGTGTGATACTTATAAAATCTCTTCGACGTACATACTGAGGGAAACGGAAAGATCGAGGACATTTTCTGTTGATTAGAATATTTGTGTTTGGAAATCTAACAGACGGCGTAAATTCTACACTACAGAAAGTTCAGTGTCTGTATCCCAATGACAGTGGGCAAGAAATACCGCAGCAGAGTTTATGGATTACATTAGCAATGTGACTACCTTTTTGTCTATGAACAGTTGCGTTGACACATTATAACCAATCATAAATTTCCCAGTAGGACTGGGTAACGTGTTTCTACTGTCATACAGTACAAAACTGAAGAGATTCCTACAAAACAAAGGGCAGAAATACAGTTTAAAAAAGGAAGTCAGTAACTGACGTTAACCAGAGTTGAAAATTCCAGTTTCTGTCACGAAACTGTGGCATGAAAAGTGCTAACACCAGAAACTAATTGTTATAGATACAGGATATATTAGGTCACAAATTCGGGGTATTTCGAGATCAAAATATACGTTTCATTGCAGCGTAGTTTGTCTGTCTCGTCTTATCATGATTAATGGCCCAATAACAGTGCCACATCATCGTTTAAATGTATGGGTGCTGTCGAGCACCAGCCATTAATCTTTGCTTCAGCGAATTGCGTTGTATTCAGCGTATCATCACGCTAGGCACTACTTGGTAATAACAAATCATTATTATTGAAAAATTCAATAATTACCCCTCCAAATTAATGAATAAGTCGAAGTTTTTATGTGAAGCGATCACTGACATTTCGCTGTAAGTTTGTCACCTAAACCAAAAATGCTATGTCGTGTTATTCTGTAATTTAACGTTTCAGTTTAAAATCGGAAGCTTTTCTCCTGCCACATTAGGTGCGTGTTTATTTATCTGTTACCGAATAATACAAATAAATGTCGCAAGAAACATGAACAGTGATAGAATCTTATTATATCGCTGGATATGCCATTACTGATGTAAATGGCATTTTACTACTGCTGGATGTAAATGGCATTCTACTACTGTTCTTGTACACTTGTATATCTTCTCATATCCCATGAACATATAGGCAATCAATTCATCTGTTCTTGCGACTGATGATAACATAGCTGTTACAGAAATACTTGATGTCATGGCAACGTTTAAAATCCGACCCCCCCCCCCCCCCCCCCCCCCTCGCCAATATGCGTGTTAACAATTATGACCAACGGAAGTTCACAGACCCAGCGGTTCATATTTTGTATCAGTGACTTACCCAAACACGACTTGCTGCCTCCCCACCTCCGTTTCAGAAATTATAAATACAAGAAAAGATCATAAAATGAGCCTTTTAGCGATACAACTATAACAAATTTCTGAAATGTTCTTAAATTATTACGTATCTAATTAAGTGCCATTCAATACAAAATATCACTTGCAGAATGCAAAAACGGTGGTGTACTTTGCGTGTCTGGAGGCTCCTTACAGATATTTTGCATTTCGTTTCTTTTCTTGCCAGTTCGCTTGACATATGTATTGCATTCTTCGTGTTTCCGGTTTGAAAATCCACCATCAACGAAAGCTTTTCTCGATCTTGTGGTCTGCCCTTCAATAGTGGCTATTAAAGTTCGCTCACATACTTCACCACAGAATCGACAAGTCTCTTTATTGTCTATATTGAGTTGAATCCATGGGTATTTTAAGAGCTTGGGTCACTGAGGTTGTCTTTTGCAGGTGGCGCTAAAAATCAAATTACACTTTTACGTTATACAAAAGTACACAAGAAGTAACTCAAAAAATAAAAGAAAAATGCGAATGACGCTGGTATTCTGTATTAATGCGCATTTTTCATTTATATTTCCATTATATAACCTGTTTCGAAATATAAAATTCTTGTTTGACTTTGACAACAATTATTATTGAGATCACTGTAATACTCTAAAAGTAAACGCACATACTACATATTCTGGAACTTAAAACTGTAGCACTGCGCTCTTCGACTTACAGTGTAGTTCTTAGCCATAATTAAATGAAAGTAAGATTTACACTATTTACAATTATTCGAAGTTACAAAAAAAAGGAAAAACTCATTGATGCTGTAACACGCTTTCGATTTTCACGGTCAGCAACCTCACTAAACGCTCGAAGACACAATTTTCTGTAGATATTTTAGTAGTCTCATCCGCATTCTGCTGCGAAACTGCTTCGTCTACGTTCTCTTCACGCTTCGTTTTGCTTCTCATCACGAATATATCCAGCTCCGTTTTAAGCGTTTCTACAATTACGCTTTCCACAGTGAAATGGAAACCTGAGACAGAGTATTTTTCAGCCTATTGTAGACAGTCTCTTATTTTCTTATAACATTCATGACTCAGTGGGATAAAATGCACTTCTTTATATGACAGTACTTTTATCGCAGAAAAGGCACATGTTTATGAAAGTGTTCATGCTTTAACTACACCAAAAAATCGAATAGCTGGAGCTAAGTAGAAACACTGACGAATCATAATTCCACTAATTATTTGTATAGTGTAAAGCTGTCAGGTGTGTGCTGTCAACCACTTAGTTTCTTAATTTTTCCAAAGATTATTGATGAATTGCTACCTGTTTAGTGTTACATTCACAAATGCCGTTACTTACAATTTTGTGAAAGTGTCATAAAGCGGATCTTATTATTACTTTTGTTTTGATAATGCGATGTTATCTGGTTTCTATCGGTAACTGATCTGAATGCAATGAATTTTGGGTTACAGATACATTCTAACCCAAGGTTCCTTATCCAGAAATTCTGTCTACATAATTTTTGATTGTTTTATTGTCCACGTATGAAATAAAAGCATTTGAACCTAAACTTTTACTTATTTAGTATGTCCTTGCATATGCGTACGTGTGGGACGGATTTATGTACCCAATATAATTTTTAATTGTGGTCTCTTTAATTTATATCTATATTTCTGTTATTTTTCCCGTCATAGTAAAAAAACTTCAATTTCAAGGACTTTTCTTAAGTTGCATAGCGATGTATTCAGATTCAAAAAGACCGCAGCTCGTGGTCGTGTGGTAGCGTTCTCGCTTCCCGCGCCCGAGTTCCCGTGTTCGATTCCCGGCGGGGTCAGGGATTTTCTCTGCCTCGTGATGACTGGGTGTTGTGTGATGTCCTTAGGTTAGTTAGGTTTAAGTAGTTCTAAGTTCTAGGGGACTGATGACCATAGATGTTAAGTCCCATAGTGCTCAGGGCCATTTGAGCCAGATTCAAAAACGTGAAACTCTATAATGCAGCTTATGGTAGCAGGTATTTTATTTAGTAACCATATACAGATTTTCAGATTTGAAAAGTGACTGAAAGCAAGAGGAAATAAATATCACAAATTATGAAGGCATTGTGACGGCAAACAAAGAGTCATAAATGTGGGTGAAGTGTCAAGGATGAGGTGAAGTTTCATAAAAGAGAGAAGATTACTAATAGATAATATCACTTCTTCATTTTTGTACCATGCATCAAGCAGAACCAAAAGCCTGCAGATTCACGAGGTCAACGTAATATCGTAAATCAACAGTTTACAGCCTTGAAAACTCATCTTTCTTTGGAAAAGAGCAGTCAAATATTAGAAGGCCGTTAAGAGATGAGAGGAGAACGAAGATGCAAGTGAACAGCCCGAATTTGGATAGTAATAATAATGAGGAAGGTCAGTGAAAATGAAATGTGTCGTTTCACTTGTGTGTGTCTTCCAGGAAATAGCTTCTCATTTGGAAGATTAAGAGGAATGAATGAATATAAGGGATAAGATCACAAAATATACTGCTATTCGACATGTACAGTCGACAAAACTGTGTTGTTCGCGGGCCTTTATCAACTCAGGTACCTTATATTGTGTACACCCCGCACCAGTGGTAACACAACGCAGCCCCTTCCACAGGCACCATGTACGAATAATTACCGCCTATTGTTTGACATGTACAATATAACACCTAGTTCTATCTGTTTGAAACACTGAACTGCTTCTGCTACGAAGATACAAGTAAGAGCTAATTTTTTTAGTTAATTGGTAGCGATGGCACAGTATTTGTGGCTCTGGAACGACACTGAAATTATTAGTGTTCTTGTCACCTCGATTCGAATTCTTATGTGCTGTGTTGTTTGTTGATGTGTTTAAGCTTATCACGAATATTGCAGCTGTATGAGGTAGATAATAACACACTGCGCCACAAATCGGTGGATGTCATTCTGTCTTTTGCTGTCAGAATGTCTAAGCATACAGAGACCTCCAAGGACATTGTCCTCATATTCGTCCAGTATGATGGTTTCAGTGCACGTGAAGTGGCAGCTAGGAGCGGCGTTCAATCGCGCCGTGCTCAGAAATGGATGAAGGATAGTCACGAGACAGAAATACCTGGCCGGATTCGAGGGTCGGTTTCACTAAGATGTCAGCGCCTCAGGAAGACGACGTTTTTAGCAGCACCCGGAAGAAACGTCCGTTTTTAAATTTCCCTGTCCGAATCGGTGAAAATGGAACCTTGTAGGACCACTTCGTTGTGCGTCTGCCTGTCTTTCTGTCCAGCTGTTGAAAACGCTTTTTCTCAGAAACAGGTTGACGCATCAATTTGGAGTTTATGCCACATACTAAGGTATAATAAACGTTAGCTTTTATGTCAATGCAATCAAAAGATACGGCCATTAATGCCCAAATTCTGAGTCTCATAAACTCACTTGTCAACATCTACAGTGTACTTCCCGTTGATCTAGCGTCATGAAGCTTGCCAAGAAGTTAAGTTTCACAGTAAAACCAACGGAAATATTCAAAAATTTGTTAATCTGTAATTACATCAACCGAACACCTTTAATTTGGTATGTCCTATCGGACTGTCTGACGTTCTGTCCGTTAAGAAGCCTGTTTCTCAGGAACGGATAGACGTGTCAGCTTGATATTTATGTCACAATCTAGGGTATATGTAACAATGTTTACCTTCTAAGTCAACGCAATCAAAAGATACGAACATTTATGTCACATATGTTGATAGACCCCAACTAGCTCAATAAAAGATGCAGGTACTACCCGTTGATGTACAGCCAAGAAATTTGGCAAGAACCTACATTTCACATTAAAGATAAAGCAAAAACCACAAAACCGTTAATTAGTAATTATAGCACACAGAAAACATTTCTTTTGTCAAGTGTCACTAGAATTTAAACTAATAAGAGACGATCAAAAGCTCCTATTCGAAGGCCGTACACTCTGTAATCGGTATACCAACTAGGCAAAATCGGCCTGTGCATTGAGACAATTATCCCACCAACGCTCTAGGTTGAAGGTACCCTTTGAGTAAATACCAGATCGTGTTGCATGAAGAAGTCCGTAAGCGCCTGCTGTACATACTTGCCCAACAGGAGTTGTAGGCTCTTCAACACATTTTTATAAGGGACCCAGGGCGTGATAATGGCATGGGGAGAGATCAGAAGTATTGGGCGAGCGCTCGAGTATCTCCCACTTGGGTCTCTTCAGCATTACGACATTTGTATTATGAGACATGCACTATGATGAGTCACCAGCTCCCCCTGTCGCAGTTTTCCCGGTCGCTTCGCTATAGCTTTCCAATGAATGTATGGATGTGTACCGGTGTTTGGCCTCCAGTAGCCACGAAAAGAATAACGGCATCTTGGTCCTGTTTGGACGCATCCGATAATATCGTTTCCATAGTTCGTGTTTTTGGTTTTACCACACGCACATCCAAGACAAATGCCACTGCAATCTCTTGCCCACAATTGAAGCATGTATGTGCGTATCGGAGACGCGTACGTTGCATATACACTGTAGCAATACCCTCAAAAAGAAACCTTGTAACCACGCCTTATTAAATGAAAAAAATGGAAAATATTCTAAGAAGTCTGGGAACTCCTAGGAACGATATCTTGCCAACATCAATGTGCGGTAACAGGCAAAAATCGTCGAGGTTGTTGAATCGAGGGATGAATTAAGTGTCTATATATGTAATTAAGTTTGTATGGTATCCTAAAAGCGCCACTCCTACTCGCACCTAAGCAATTTTTAAACGTCGTCCAACTCAAGAATGAGAGGAATTTCCCTGGAAGCGCCCAAACTGTTCCCAAAAGATTGCAGAATGGCCTCAGATCCCATGAGGTCCTCCCTGGCGTTTACAACTTTATACGCTTGCTTTCGCTGATTAGCAACAAGTCATTTTTCAGATGAATCAATATTTACCACTGTGAATGTGGGTCATTTGTGGTCTACAGGTCATGAGGAGCATTTTGCCACCTACATCACGTGCCGAAATATTTCCGTGTTGGCCGCATCATTGTTTTGTGCTGGTAATGGACGTGGTAATACGGGGCAGGGATACTTTATGGAATTTATGGCCACCTCGCCGCGTGTCAGTAATTACACTTCATGAAACACAATATGTTTCCCACTGAGAGAAGCTCTGTCCCAATGGAGAGATACATTTCCACCCGGACTACTCACCGTTTCACACGAGTCGAATCGCTCTACAATGGTTTTCACCACAGGCTGACATCGACGAGATCGACTGGCGTATTCAAGCCATTAACTTCAACGCTACTGAAAATTTGTGGTCGAAATGAAGTGTCACATGTACGCAGTCATAATGCATTCGACTGCACACCTACCAGCACAGCGCCGCGAAACGACATAAAGAAAGGGCTGACCCGCCCGCCAATTTAAAGAGTGGGCATCGCCACATCTCCAGGAAGTCAGACTTTAGCGGCCACTGTCAATACTGATTCAACCAGCCCCCCATTGTCAGTCCAGTTCGGCCGCAGTCTTCAAGAACATCAATTCTCAGCTATAGGGAGATAATACCTAGCCTGAGTTCTGCCAATAGTAATAGTAGCTAGAGTACTTGTCTGTCGAAAACACAGGAAGTAACAGAAATTAAGCTATACATATTTCCCCTTTCGAAATAAAGTATTCACTGAATCTTCATGTGATTTGGGAAGATGATTTTGGATTTCTGCCAACGGAAATCGCAACTTCTCTCCTTCCTAGTAGTGTCGGCACTGACTCCCACAGTAGCCGTCACAATAACATGAACTCATACTGGCCGTCATCGGCTGGTGTCGGATGAATGAGAGAGTCTCGCGGACGATGAGACAAATGTCCGGAGGCTGGCCGTCTCCGTATCTCGTCGGATGCGGCAGGTAATTGACGCCAGTGGTGGCTGGACTTCATACAAGACTCATCTCTGATGTGAAACTTTACTCGTCTCTCATTACTTCATTTTACAACATTTGATGCAACTGCTGCATATTTGTTAATTGTAAATCTATTTGAAGTTCATTAACTTCAAATTTTATTTACTGAATCCGTGGTACTTGCCACGTAATTCATGTATATTCGAAAAAAGCATAAACAGGTACATTTGAATCGCTTTAGAAGTTGTGTGCCAATACGAAACAAGCAGATGCAACATTTAATATAGCCCAATATCAGAACACATTAATTCTGAAATAATAACATTCCCTTCCTTACTGCCTTTCCTACATTTCTTCGTTTATTGTCCAAATAAGTGTTGTCAGCTTATACAAAACCTGTTTTTCAAGCTAGCTTTCTTCGGGAGTCAATGAATAGGATTCCATCCACTGTACCCATTTCTCTACAGTAGTCGTAATAGAAAGGGCCTATGGAGAATATGCATTTAGTGTCTTCTTCTTTAGATTCCCCACCTGAAGCATTTTCCTCAATTAAATTGTGTCAGACTTCGAAAGAAAGGAAGACTATATTTCGTGTATTTTTAGCTTTTCCATTTTGGATCACAACAGTTTCGCTTTGGTCTAAGCCCGCTACAGATTCCTTGTCCTCGAATTATTTCAAATTTTCCCTGCATGAGGACGATGTTAGCTACTTAACAGATTTAGAACACTGTGATTTTTCCAGAGCTGGTGACTGTTGGTGTGGCTTGCTGGTGTTTAGAGGTGGCCATATACCATTAGGAATCATAATTACACTGTTGTTTGCATCCTGTACGTCAAACGCCTGGTGTACTGCAAAGTCTTGTCCCTAGATATATACAAGTTACTTGGGAAGATTTCAGTTTACAGGAGGATTTATAACGTTTTCCAATACTTCTGATGTCAAGGAGACCGCTTCAAAAATACTCGTAATCAAAAATGAGGTTAGTACTGGACCTAGATTACTTGCCAATCTATTTTCCGTTTCTTAGGGTTAACGCATTTTAAACGATCCGATGAATTCCACAAAAGAGGCTGCACGATATGCATGGAAAGTGGTGATAAATGGATGATGCCGAACACGAATTTCTCTTGCTTTGTCTACCACACAAATATTATATGATACCCATCAAGTATCACCACAATACCATCATCACCATTTGGTTTCACAAAGTTCACAAATTTGTCAAATCGCTGAGTAAAAATATGAGCCTGAGTCCAGCTACCGTAATGGTAAGCTGAAGCTGTTGTACTATTAGAGTGCATGTCTAGATATGCGGTACTGTCGCGTATTAAAATACCAATAATACCGTATGTTACGAATAAGGTGTTTTGCTATAAAAAACTTAGCTTCATACGTGTGCTGATCCGACTGAAGGACTGTTCATTATAGCGGATGAAAAAGTACGTTGAGAAGCATATTATTACCTTGTGAAAAATATAATCATTTAAATGTTGTAGCAGCAGATACTCAACCTCAGAAGTTAAGCCCTACAAGTACATACACTCAAACACTTAAAATTCAACGATTTTTAAAATCAAGGATTCTTGACAACGTCCAGGTCTTAGTGCTCTTATTGTCACTGCTCTAAGCTTGAGGCGCTGTGAGAACTGAGTAATGAAACTTACCAACGGAGCTGTGAACTCACTTGAGTCAGAAACTACCAGGTCTCTCATTAGTGAACCGTCTCATAATAAGCATCTCTCCTCTATATTCAATATCGTTTTCAGTAATGATAGTATTTTTTGTGTGAAGTGAAAACAATGTAAAATGAGGACATAAAATGCCATAACCTCTCATTCTAGTTGCATTAAGGCAAAATGTAGGGCATTCCATCATCTGCTGCCTGTATTTTCCTATGATTCAAATTACGAAGTTCGTTTTCCTTGAAAATTAGGGAGAAGAGAACCGTAATTTCTACTCGGACAACATTATATGCTTGTCCTGTCGAATGGAAACTCGTATAGTGTATTACATATTTATCTCTTTTCCATACTTATACACAATCATCCAGATTTTGATAAATATTTTAGGGCATATTTTAAACGTCGTACTTTTCCAGGCCTCTCCCTTAAGAAAAAAGAAGGAGGCATGGATATCTTGGACAATGAAAAGAAAGAAAGCAAACTCGACTTGCAGGAAGAACTGGAAATCGTCATTCATCAAATGAAACATGTCAACATTCTGGATGCGTAAGGTAATGAGAAAGGAATTAGATTTCTCAGAGTTATTTTAAGGCAGATACATAATTATAAATTTGCACTTCTTGTTTGACGAAATTACCGGAATCCAACGATCGTACACTTAGAAATATAAAAATGAAGGCGACGTATGTAACAGCTTTATGTTTAAGCTGATAGCTAGACTTACGCAGTAATAGCGCCGACATGTCAGTTCCCAACAAACACCGGAGATCAGCGTAAACGTCAACCTGACAATTTATGAGGCCACAGCAGATGAAAAGGACGCGCCCTGGTGCAGTTTGTGGTGTGAGATGGGACGGTCACTGACAGAACTGATCGATTTTAAAGTAGGACAAAACTCAAATGTGTTTGTATTCCAATGTACTTTATGAACGACGTAATTGTGATGCTAAACTTTTTACCGGTTTTACCTCATGACCTAAGTTTTACAAGCTGATGATGGGAGCATTGTCACTTGAAACACGTTTTTGAGCTGTATGTAGGACAAAAATGGAGTTGAATGGTACCAATTACTACTGTTAAAACATAAAAACTGTTTCCCCACAGCCGGCCGCGGCCGAACGGTTCTAGGCACTTCAGTCCTGAACCGCGCGACTGCTACGGTCGCAGGTTCGAATCCCGCCTCGGGCATGGATGTGTGTGATGTTCTTACGTTAGTTAGGTTTAAGTAGTTCTACGTTCAAGGGGACTGATGACCTCAGATGTTAAGTCCCATAGTGCTCAGAGTCATTTTAACCATTTTTTGTTTTCTCACATCTGCAATAGATATATTAAATTTTCTTTTTAAGAACAATTTCGCTGCATGGTTGAACGTATTTTTCCAGAATATTTGCAATTTTACTTCGAGGGCAATATTTATGAGCGCATCATAAAAAATTTATGACGTCTTACTCTATCTGAATTTAACGATTTTTTTCTGCTCATCTGCTTACCCGTTTTTCTGTGAATTATATAGACACATTTTCCTCTTCCGCAAGACAGTTTTGACCTCATAGTTTCCGAAACTGAGAATGACAGTGAGTTTTAGTGTCCCGCATAGAAGAGCTTTGCACTTTCATTTGAGTATATAATTTGAAAATAGTATATCGTTACTAGTTTCATTCATTTCAAGGAATTAAACAGGTATTCCATTAGTTACACATTCCTATAGTTGAAACACGAATTTCGCACAAGGTTAAATTCTCCTAGAGGTGTGATTGATCTAAATTAACTTACACCTCAAAATAAAAATATTCTTTCACCCCCTAACAAGAATGCCCTTAAAACAACGTGGATTAATTTTGTTTGAAATTTTTTGAGTAATGTGATACAGTTATTGTTGGCTCGTGAGAAAATAAAAGAGTTCAAATAATATGCCCCATTGTCGTACACACAAGGCAACGAATCTACCACAGAAATGTAGTTGGCATTTACCATGACAGGGACTTAAAATTCCTGTCAGATAGCGATAAAGAACTACGAGGAAAGCCATGCACTTTCACCTTGTGTTACTTGTAAAGTGTCAATGATACATCCTTCCGTCCGCATCCAGCTCTCTTTTTCAAATCATTACGTATTCCGCCATCACCTTCGACATCCTATACCTCCATGTATGATATTTATTAATTTCCAGTGTCGCGTATATTACGTCTCCCTAGTAAGATAATATGTTACGATTATAATTCGGTACCAACATCAACGGGGAGAGTGTTGCTCCAATTTGTGATGTGGCTGTACACTCCTACAATGCTCGATGTTGGACTTAGCAATTTTCCGTGCAACACTTTTCTTCTGCTGACAGTATACTGCACTTCTACAAGCAAAACTAAGAGATAAACTAGCCATCAGGGAAATTTTCTAAGAGCAAACGAATAGTGAATTACAAAGAATGCAGAAAACAATGAAATTTAGAAAAAAATTATAATGTATGACAAACAAAGTTTTAAGTCTTCAAGTTTGCTGACACACAAATCTGATGAAAGCGTCCTTCGAACAGTGGCCAAATTAATTAGTTAAAATATTGAAAGCAATAGATCTATCAAACAAATTATACAACGTTTAATATTTGAAAACTAACTGATGAGAGGTTCTTCATTGGTAACTTGTTATGAAGTTATCAACGCTGTAATAGTGGCGTCCTGGAGCTTCTATCAAGAAATAAATATGGTACAGGTATCTTGAGGAGACTATTCACCTGGAAATATAATTATCAGAACATAATGAATTCGTGTTACAGTTCTCCAAGTTCGCCTGCATTCTGAACGTACATAGTTTTTACTATATCATCACTAATATTTCCTCAGTCACTGGGCGTCATGGCATAATTATTTGAAAAATACAATAAAACAGCACTCATGTATCACTGACAATGAGAACTTCACAAAAAACAACTCGTAGATCTTATTTATAAATTTTCTGCACAGATATGAGATTTTGATCGCCCACATTCCCGTTCCAATAAGCCTGTTGGAAGTTATTTCTGCCGTAGTATTGCCAGAACATATAAGTAACACCAAAACAGAGAAATGGTTTCGTGTTCACACATACGAAAAGAAAATATGTTATACTACCACTAGTACGTATGTGTGGACCCTTGTCGACAGGAAATGCGAGGTCTGTTCAGATGAGTCCCCATTTCAGTTGTCAAGAGCTGTTGAGTTCGGGTATGGTGCAGACCCCACAAAAACATAGGCCAAAGCTGTCAACAACTCAGTGTGAAAGTTGGCGGTGGCTATATAATGATGTGGACTGTATTTACACGGACTGGGCTGGGTTCTCAGCTCAAACTAAACTGATCATTGACAGAAAATTCTCGTGTTTAGTTACTTGGAAATCATTTAGAGTCATTCATGGACTTCATGTTCCAAAACAACGAGGTCGTGGCACTGGGCCACATTTGTTCGCAAATGGTGTGAAGAATATTCTGAACAATTCGAACGACTAGTTTGGTCACCCAGATCGCCCAAGATGAATCCCATCCAATCTTTCTGGGACATATTAAGGCGTCAGTTCGTTTACAACATGTTGCACCGGCTACAGTTTCGCAAATATTGACGGCTATAGAGGAAGCACTGCTCAATATATCTGCGAGGGAACACCAACGACATGTTGAGTCCATGCCACTTCGAGCTGCTGCTCTACATCTACATCTACGTGATTACTCTGCTATTCACAATAAAGTGCCTGGCAGAGGGTTCAATGAACCACCTTCATGCTGCCTCTCTACCGTTCCACTCTCGAACGGCACGCGGGATAGACGAGCACTTAAATTTTTCCGTGCGAACCCAGATTTCTCTTATTTTACGATTGGTAGAAGGAGATCTGACACGAAATTAGAAGCTACCGCATGACATTTGTCGCTGAGTGTAATTTTCTCCTCTGTTTATGGAAGGAATGTGTGAAACCATGTATTGGCTGTGGTGAAACTGAAATCGGAATGCCTGAGATCTTCTAACGTGTTGCCTCGCTGGTATTCGCCGCTGTTATTTCGACAATGGACTGATTCCTTATTGAGCTCTTTTGATATGGGAGTGTCTGTTACAATGCAGAAATTTGTTAAAAATCTGGAATTGTTTCCATAGACTCCAACTTAGCGATTACACGATAGAACATAAACTGGTTGTATTTAAGCACCACTGCAGTTTTGGGCTCAAAATAAGGAAAAACCACCAGATTTCCCAGATCGTAGAAGATCAAAATTGTGTAGGGGAATCCACCTCGCTCAAGCTCGCCAAGGAGGCGAGTGCCACGTGGCTTATTTCACGGGTAAGGCCAGCTACATGTGGCAGCCTCTGCGCTGCGGCACGTTCGCGTCCGAACAGCACGAAGCCCCGCGAAATAGCCGTGATGTATTTGGCAACTGTGCCGCCGACACCGAGCGACGTACCAGACACCAAGGGCAGACCTGTAGCAGAGTTCAGAGCGTTTCAGAAAGGCATGCAGTAGTTTCCGTTTATCAAATTTAAGAACATTCACCTTTGTAGAAAACAAAAGAAAGATATCATAGGTAGGATAATACGTACTAGGAAAAATGAAAAATTATTGCAGTATTTTTTTAAAGAAGTAATGTAACTGGGAAACCAAAAAAAAGTCGATTGACATTCTCTGTAATGTCTCACAACGTGTATGAATTTATGGTATCTCTTGACCAGGTTTCTAATTCTGCCTTGAGGAGGAATCGACCTCCTTCATTGGACCAAAAAGGTACAATTCTCTTGGAGTCTGGTTAAGATTTTACGGTGGTACACTGGATTGTCTTTGAAGCTGTATGAGAAAGGCCATTATTCTTTAGCCAACTTAGTTTTGAAATCTTCCTTGTCCTCATACATTTGATCTTGGCTGCAAAATCTCATAGTAACTCCAGCTACCTACTTTCCGACGCTCAGGAGTGTAACGAATCAGTAGTATATATATATATATATATATATATATATATATATATATATATATATATATATATATATCTCACAGAGCACTGTCTTTATGCAGATGCATCATTTAGTACTTTTTCGCTGTAGGCGAAGATGGTTGTTTCCAAACCAATCTCTGCCACTTACTCTTGGGTTCGTAGTGGTGGACCTGCATCTCACCAGCGCTAATTAAGTGGATGAGAAAGTGTTCACTTTCCTCTTTGAAACGCCTTAAATATTGTTGTGTACATAGTTCCAGGTAGCGCGTACACAACTTTCCCAATAGAGCGCGCCCCGCTAAGCACAACAGCGCGGGCGCAGCGCTCGTCCGTCTCCGCACTACGAGATAGCGCTGTCATAGAGACGGACCAAATTGTGCCTCTGCCGATCCGCGTATTAATATGTAACGCGGCCAACGAGATTGCTGCTAACGTAGAACCTTTTCTCCTCGCGGATCACACTCGCGCAGTGATACCTGAACGCCCGAGGTATTATAACGAGTGTACAGACCTCCGATAAGTCACTCTGCATTAGTCTGCACCTGTCTGCATCAGTCTGCATTAGTCTGCATTAGTCTGTACTCAAGTTTCAGTCCGCGCCTAATAATATTATCATATTCCTGAACATAGCCATGAAGATAAATTTACTAGACACTTTGTCGAGTATCAGAGATATGTGAGAATAAGATTAACGTACCAAGACCAAAGGAATTCAGATTGTCAATTGTAAATAGCATCCAGAAACAAGTTAAGTAATTTTTATGATTGTTATTATTTTAATAAATGTGTGTGAAAATTAATCAAGTTCTGTTTAAAGTTGGTCACCGTCCATCTGCTACTCTAAGCGTGCAAGTGGCATTTCTATCGTCTGACCTAACGGCAGAAGATAAACACGCCACGATAAGACCACGAGACATATTGCTGACAATCGCCTACTTCTCTAGAGCGACGAGTCCAATAATCTGATGGTGTATGTACCGAAGGTCTTACAGTACGCACGCCACACTTATGATTGTAATATTTCCAGACATACCTGTATGTTTTTGCTGTCAGTTGACGTGATACCAAATGAGCACTTTCTTAACTGGCAGTCTTTAATGTAGAACGGTAGCTATTGATTAGTTCCCATTTCTAATGATGAGCACGGTAAATTCTCCCAGCTGTCTCACTGTTTCTGTCCGTTGCTGAAAAGGATTGCTCTTCGTCTCAGACAGATACACGTCCTCTTTTGAAGGGATTTATTTGTTCGAAAATATTTCGTTCCGTAAGACAGCTATGACATCTGCGTTCTGCGAATAATTTCCACTGCCTTAGTCCCTTTACAGCGCAGCAAACGAATCACTCCCATCGGTTCTTCCTTCGCGCACACCGACAATGGTGAGTTCACAGTGAACACTCTGAAACCACTACGAAAGAGCGATCATTGATCAAACACATGTAACGCATAGCAATAATAGTTGGGTTGAGATATATTTTTGTTATGACAGTGTTATCAACCTATGGGACAGAATACGAATTGGCTTTGCCTGCGGAGATGTCCTTGTACGTACAGGAATGTGATGTAAGAGCTCAGTAAACCAGGAATTAAACAACTGAGAGAGCCTTATTTTCTGTGATCTCATCTTCATCTGACTTACTAACAGGAAACAGCTGCATCCATAAGGAAGTTGATCAAACCAATGAAAGGTATTTGGCAACAAAATTAGCTCTCAGATGAGTGTGTGCGTGAGGATGGGTAGGGGTGAAAGAGGGGGAGAAAACTGAAAGGTTACTGTAAGTTGCTAGTTTCCAGTTTCAATTACTTAGGAAACAACGAATTACAGTTTACAGTCTATTAGTACTTTGTGTAATTTCCTGTCTGAGGTCCATTCTTGTAACCTCCTTCTGTATTTATGGACGACAGTAATCATTCACGTATACTTAAGTGTCACCTGAAGAGAGGGCTTTGCTTGGGATGAAACGGCACTATGTATTCTCCATCATCTTCATCATCGTCATCACATCGGTGCCACAACGCCGGCCACCAGGCAGTTACTCCACTACTCCACGTGCAGCCTCCACAACCACTAGCGAAGATGAGTGGCCGTCTCCCGAGTGGGGCGTCATTACAGCATATCAGAACATGCCGCTGATTCCAACACCAGTAACAGACAGGGTCTCCCTGCCTCAGCAGTGCGCGGTAACAGCCTAACGACACCAGGCTGAAGCGGCCACCCATTCCTAGAACCAAGCCAGGGTCTTTGTGGCAATAGCTGCATCCTATCCATGTTTCGTGTCGTAGGGTTAATCATAGTAATGTTGTGTGGCAGAGACTGTTTCGTATCAGCACTGGGTAACGGATGGTAATTCGTAATGATGCTGCGTAACAGAGATTGTATATCTCGTGGCAGAGGATTTAATGCACCATCATTGTATATCATAGGACGCAGTATATGCTCTGGGCCTTATGATCTGGCAGTAGCACTCACTCGTCCTTCCGCATGCCCAACAACCTACAGCACGATCCATATATGTGTGGCAGAGATTCGTGCGAGCTATGTCCGCTTTCTGTCCACCCGGCGCCAGACTGGCGCAAAGTACATTTTCTGAGTGACTGTTTCACGTATTTCCCAATGGAACATGGCCACAAAAATCTCCTGCAACAAAACACCAGTATGATTCACTTCCTGTGACACAACATTGGTAGGAAGCATCCTCTACCACGAAACATTGTGTCTAAAGTCACACAAAATTGGTACAATGCCCCCCTCCCATGCCCAATTAGTACAGAGATACTTACCTTGCAACGTGGAGTGAAGCACCTTCTGCTAGGCGACAGCAGTATATAGCAACGTCTGCTATGTCAAAATTTATAAAAAGCACCCTATGCCATGCAACATGGTATGAAGTACTGTCTGCCAGGAAACAATGGTACGATATACTCTCTGCCACACAAAACTGGCGTGAGGCATTCTGTGCTGCACAACTTTGGCAGGATTCTCTCCTTTTCTACACAAAAGTGGTATGAAACACCCTTTGCCATACAACACTAGGAACAAACACCTTCTTCCATGCAGCGGAGACAGAATGCACGATCTTCCAGACAACATACGTGTGAAACACTCACTGGAACACAACATCAGTGCAAAGCCCCATATGCTGTGAAACACTGACACAAAGCTCTCTCTGCCACGCAGGATTATTACACATTATTCTCCACCGGTAAACGCAGTGCAAAGTACCCTCTTCCACCCACAATCAATGTGAAACTCCTTCTGCCAAGCAACATCAGTAAGAAGCACTCACAGTCACCTTTTGAAACATAACATTTGTAAGATACACCATCTGCCGGCAACATTGACACTAAGTACCGTCTGCAATGTAACAATGTTGCAAAACTCCCTTTACCACGGAACATTTTTATGAAACACACGCTGCCGTGCAACATCGATAGGGAGCACATACTGCCACGCAACATTTATATAAAGCGTCCTGTGATATACAATGATGGTGCATTAAACCCTCTGCCACGTGATACACAATCTCTGTTACGCAGCATTATTATGAATTACCATCCGTTACCCAGTGCTGCCACACAACATTACTATGATTAACCCTACGACACGTAACATGGATAGGATGCAGCTATTGCCACAAAACATTTGTAAAATGCGTCCTCTGCCATGCAACATAGGCGAAATACACCTTCTGCCTCAAGAGATCAGTACAAAATACTCTTTGCCACTTAGCATTGTTATGAACTACCCTCCACCACACATCACTGATGTGAGACGACCTCTGCACAAAACACCTCTATGAAACAAGCTAAGCCACGCAAAATTACTGTGACGTACTCTTCGTCAAGCAAAAATTGTAAACAACATCCTTTGCGTCACAACATTTGTATGGAACACACTCTACCACAAACAGTCTGTTCATAGCACCATCTGCCGTGCTACATCAATACAAAGCACTCTCTGTTGTGCAACATAGCATGAGGCACTCTTAGCCACGCAACACTGATACGGAGCACTCTCTGTCGTGTAACAATGGTAATAACCACCCTTCACCACGCGACATTGGAACGAGGAGCTCACTGCAACATAAAGTTGCTGTGAGGCGCCTAGTGTCATGCTGTGTCGACAAGATGGATCCTCTGCCACGTGTCATTGGTGAGAAGCACCCTCTGCCATGTAATATTGGTAAGAAATACCCTCCCCTACACCGCCTCAGGACAAACACTCTGTGCCTCTGAACTATGGTATGAAGCACACTCTGCAACATTTCATTAGTGCGAAGCAACCTCTGTCATACATCTTTATGAAACACCCTCTGCTGGGCAAAATCGTTAAGAAGCACCGTCTGCCACGCAACATTGGCATGAATCAATGTAACATCAGTGCGAAGTACCCTTTGTCACTCAGCTATGGAAGGACACACCCTGTTCCACCCAACGTAAGTATGAAATGGCGCTCTGTCGCGTGACATCGGTAGGAAGCACCCTCTGGCTTGTGTCATTGACAAGAAGCGCCTTCTGCCACACAAAATCAATATAAAGTCTCCTGCGCCACTTAACACTGTTACGAAACACACTTCACACTGCAACATTAGTCAGAAGCAACCTCTGTCACACAACCTCAGTACAAAACGCCCTCTGCCATGTAAAATTAGTAAGAATCACAGTCCACGAGGCAATGTTGACATGAAGCACTCTCTGCAACGTAAAATCGGTGCTAAGTACTCTCTGCCAAGCAACATTTTTATGGAACATCCTCCCCACATATTGCAGGGGTGCTCTACGGACACGGGTTATGAAGCTGGACTGCAACGCGAGTCCTCTTAAGTTACAGCGATTAGAGGGACTGTCTCAATTATATGTAAATGGAATTGTTTTCACTTCTGGAGAGGGTTGATCTTTATTCATCATATTTCAACCAATCTGCACCAAATATTAGTAAGTTATACACAAACCTTCCTTGTAAACAAGTCTACCGATCTGTGATAACATTATGAAAACCTCTACAAAATAGTTCCTGAGAGTAGCTCGTACTTACAGACCCGCGAGAGGTAACTTCAGATTATACATGCACAAATAGACAGAGAGCGGGTTAAAAAGAGAGATAGAGCGTGGTTCCAAACATTTTATGTTTAGCCCAGGAATTGCTTTTGCCTAGTAGCTTTCGGGACTAGAAGTACAGAGAAAGAAAAATATGGGACACATCAGCTACAAAAAGAAAATCCAAGAAAAGTTTGTATATTCAGTTACTAAATCTGAGATTAGATGGATTAGATGCAGTGGAGGATGACTCTAATGCTAACGAGCTATAAGGTGAACGGTGGCTGCACTGAGTCACAGCGCCAGCGATTGCGCCAAAGATTATTATTCCACCGCCTCCACTGGGCGCAGTAGTAGTTCAGAGGATGTCAAGAGCAGTCGTTGTTCTGTTGGGGGAGAGAGTAGACGATCTGAGTGTTGAATGTAATGTTGTACTATTCGGTTGGTGTAATGTATAGATGGAACAAGATGCAATAGTCTGAATATATTTGGGAAAGGAGATGGGCTTTTGATTTATAATGCTGGTGTAATGGAATATTTTCGTCAATATATAATGAGGTAAAAAGGTACTACAGTTTTCTTTAATAACAATCCTTCTTGTTCACAGGTACAGTCAACAAAGCATCGGGCTCGTGTTCATTTATTAGACTTGTAACTCTGGTTTCTATGTGCAATTATAGTATTTCGGTTTTTCAATTAGTTCATTGTAAATGGTGTTTAAAATATTTTGTCGTATTGAGAAAGAACTGAGCCAGATACATCTACGTTGAGCCACAGTACCACACGCAGAACAGTTACACTTGTGCTTTGTTGTTTCGTAGCTTTTACAGTTGCAGGGGAAATAATTAATCAACTTTGTTAATGGAAATTCCTTGTCATTCTTGACTTTTATTTTATGCAGTCAGATTGCGTGCTAATACTAGTCAGGGCCAACCAGTTACGAGACTTCGTAACCGGTCATACAGCTAGTAAGATTATTGCATTTATTCATTAATATTAGTGTTTTCTTTTTAATTAACCACCCTTGCACGTGGCGACTGCTGCTTCGGATCGCCCCTTGGAATTCTTTTTTGATAGTAAAATTAGTAGACAGTCGTATTGTTGCAGTAATTTGTAGTTTAGTAATTGTAGTCTATATTGCATGTGTAGGTTTTGTAATTGAACAGTTGTAGTTGTCTTATCATTCTTCTAATGGTATTTATGTAGAATTTAATTTTTTATGTGTCGTATACTGGTATAACAATTCTGTGCCATTGCGAAGGTTTTAATGGTTCGTTAATCGTGTTTGTTGGGAATCATTTCGTGTGAATGGTATTGTTGGTGATAAAGTGTTATATTGTGTGTAATTTTCCTACAGTGACGAGTTTTGTATGTTTTGTAAATGATTACGTGATCGATGAAAAAGGCAAGAATGATGGATAGTCACAATAACTAAATTGTTAATATGGCGAATTCGACAACACAGGAGAACAGTATGGTGAATAATGAAGTAGAAAACAATTTAATAACCCGGGAAAATAGACCGGAACCAGTTCAAATTTTCTCACAATCGGAAAATTTTCAGAATACGAGATTAACGTTAGAAGATTCTGGAATAGTATCAAACACAGATAGCTTTACTGCTATGACGAAGTAAGTTAGTTTTACGGGAAATGTTAGGGGCGAAAAGAATTTCGAACCAGTTAATATGGAGCAGTTGATGAGTGCTATATTAAATTTGGGATCACAAATAGGAATAATTAAAATTGATATGGGAACAATGGAAACACAGTTAGGATCTGAATTTAAAACAGAGATGGGAGCAATGGCAACACAGTTTGACTCACGAATAGGAACATGTTTGGAAAATATGAAAGATGAATTAAAGAAAGAAATTAGAGAAGAAGTACAACCGATTTTGAATGCTCACAATAATAGATTAACTTCAACAGAAAATAGACAATAGGAACAGGATAGAGAACAGGAAGAAAGAGATCGCACGATAGTACAAAAATTTTCAGAGTTAAATTTACAACATGCACGCGATAAGGAAGAAATATTTAAAATAATCGTGGAATCCGTACCAAATAACAGAATTAATAACCTAACACAACAATGTGAACAGTTAACTACTAAATGTGTCAATACTGAAACTCAAGTCGCGATACATATGGAAGACGTAAATAAACAGAAAGAACAAATAGGTGACTTAACGGAAAAAGTTGAGGAGATTCCAAACAAATTGTCAAGTCTTAGTTTGTATGGGGACAGAGATTCAGATGATACAGCTCCATTGCCACTTGCAGAAACAGGAGAGTACCAGAATATAAACATGTTGAAAATGAGGGAAAATTTAATGAACGCATTAAAAGGGAATTTGAGGCTTTAAGAAAGCAAATTAAAGAAATTGAAAGCGGAATAGTGGGAAAAGACAGTAGAAGAAATTTAGAGTCACCGATAGCGAGGGGTTTTGAAGAAAATAATTTATTTCATTTACGAGATGCAGCAAGAGAGCTCCAGGCGCGCGACCTTGACAATAATCGACATTCGGACTGGGACAGACGCGGTAGGTCTTTGTCGCGACGAGGCGAAAACTTTAACAGTAAACACTTTTTTACTGTTCGGAAATTTAAGATCTTTCGCAATTCTAATTATGACATACTTTCATGTTCATGGTTAGATCAATTTATGTACGCACTTCCGCCAAATTGGCCACTATGTCACAAACTGGAATTTATGGATATTTAAAAAACGAATCGGCTACGCGCGTGCGCTCACTTATTAGAGATTTGTATCAAGCACTTCTATCGGCATATTGGTCCGAAGACACGCAAGACAGAGTCAAACATAGTCTTATTACGCAGCGTAATTTTAAACAGTCTTAGTTCCGCGCGCCGGCAGAATACTTTTAAGGCATGATTCTAAAGAATCAATTGCTTTCCAAACCTTATAGCCCGACTGAATTAATTCGTATTTGCTTAACTAAGCTGCCAAAATCGATAAGACACATTGATTTAGCCGGAAGAGGTAAAGATGACATTGAAACTTTTAAGACCTTGTTACAAGAACTTGAGTACGAAAACGACGGTGGAAATTCTTGTAATTTTCTTCAGTAACGGTAGTCACAACAGATTTTCAGAGAAAAGGGATATTGATCGGAGCGGACGTTATAAGGTAATTTTAGAAACGACAGATGAAACAGACAGGACAATAGATACCAGCCTTATGACAATAACAGACGTTCTAACAGAAATTACACAGACAATTATAATAACAGAAATTCTTACCCGAATGGTCAATCATACTGAAACCGTAGTAGGTATCATCAAGACAGAAATTATTCATACAATAACAGAAATACTTACTACAGGAATAACCAGGGTAGTAGACCTAACAATAATTTCAGAAGTGACGGTCGAAATTACACAAGAAGTAGTCATGCAGATAGCAATGAAAATAGAAATTTTAATAACAGACACAACCAAGAATTGGCATCCTCCACGTGACAGAAATTCAGAGAGACAAGTGCAAATCGTAGAAGTTGATCCTCGAAGTGACGCGAATAATCAAAGACGTGACACAAACAATTGACAATGACTTGTACCTTGTGGCAGCAATACAGACGGTGCAGAAAGTAATGATACTACGACTTTACACTATGTACGCTTGGAAGATGTAAGAGATATTTTGCTGGACGAAAAGGAAAATAATGTAGACGCATTTTTACGTTCTGTTATTGAAGTATATGTGAGTAAGTAAAATTTCACTGCGGTTTTAGATTCTGGGAGCCCACTGAATCTTATCAGAGAATCAGTTTTTCGTATATGTTTAAGAATTAATGGTTGTCCTGTGTTACCTTTTTCTAAAACCACAATTCGAGGAGCTATTTCTGGAAGAAGTGTGGAAGTTAAACAACAGACCGAATTAAACTTTTATTTGTCAAGGATATGAAGTCTCTGCTAATCTTATTATTGTTCCATTACTCAGTACACATTTTAGGTATGGAGTTTCTTAACACATATAAACCAATTTTAAACTTTAAGGAACGAAGTGTGAACTTGACTGTTGCCGGAATGCCGAGATGTTTGAAATTTTTCGACTGTATAATGAAATTATTATCAGACACAAATTCCAGAATAAGATTTTCACTCTGCAGCGGATTGTGCGCTGATATGAAACTTCCTGGCAGATTAAAACTGTGTGCCCGACCAAGACTCGAACTCGGAACCTTTGCCTTTCGCGGGCAAGTGCTCTACCATCTGAGCAACCGAAGCACGACTCACGGCCGGTACTCACAGCTTTACTTCTGCCAGTACCTCGTCTCCTACCTTCCAAACTTTACAGAAGCTCTCCTGCGAACCTTGCAGAACTAGCACTCCTGAAAGAAAGGATATTGCGGAGACATGGCTTATCCACAGCCTGGGGGATGTTTCCCGAATGAGATTTTCACTCTGCAGCGGAGTAAAGTTTGGTAGGTAGGAGACGAGCTACTGGCAGAAGTGAAGCTGTGAGTACCGGGCGTGAGTCGTGCTTCGGTAGCTCAGATGGTAGAGCACTTGCCGGCGAAAGGCAATGGTTCCGAGTTCGAGTCTCGGTCGGGCACACAGTTTTAATCTGCCAGGAAGTTTCATAACAGCGCACACTCCGTTGCAGAGTGAAAATCTCATTCTGGAAACATCCCCCAGGCTGTGGCTAAGCCATGTCTCCGCAATGTCCTTTCTTTCAGGAGTGCTAGTTCTGCAAGATTCGCAGGAGAGCTTCTGTACAGTTTGGAAGGTAGGAGACGAGGTACTAAAGCTGTGAGTACCGGGCGTGAGTCGTGCTTCGGTAGCTCAGATGGTAGAGCACTTGCCCACGAAAGGCAAACTTCCCGAGTTTGAGTCTCGGTTGGGCACACAGTTTTAATCTGCCACGAGGTTTCAGACACAAATTGTTTAAGGTTTCTTAGTTCTGATGTTTCCACTGAGTATTATGACGACAATGTGTTCATTCATGACAAGACAGTAGATACAGAGACGCGATGGATGACATGATTAATATTGAAGAATTAATTAATGAAAAGGTTAACAAAGCTGAAGTGACATATTACGTTGCAACAGAAGATTTATACAAAATTTTGACTTCACATGCTACAGTATTTAGTCATCAAACAGGAACTATATATGGCTTATGATATTTATTTAAAGTAAATGAACACACACCATTTCAGTGAAAAACTTACGCTATTCTTTGGCTTATAGAGACAAGGTTAAGAATGAACTTCAATCCATGTTAGATCAAGGCATTATTGAGCCAGCAGTCAGTCCTTACACAAGCCCATTACATATCGTTCTTAAAAAGGATGAGTCAATCGTATGGTTCTGGATTCCAGACAGATAAATAATATCATCATTTCTGAAACTAACTGTCCACAAAATTTAGATGAACTTCTTCAACATTTCCATGGAATTAAAGTTTTATCCACCATTGATCTCCACGCAAGTTTTTGGCAAATTGAACTCCACCCCGGTTAAAGAAAATACACTGCCTTTTTAGCCTTTGGTAACTGTTATCAGTTTCGGAAATTACCATTTGGACATACTGTATCTTCAGAAGCATTCATTAATGGTTTAAATGAAATTTTACCTGTTTATCTTCGTAACAATATTACTTGATATGGTGACGATACTCTTTTTGCTAAACGAACTTGGGATTCATTATTACGTATTTTTGCAAGGGTTAGTATAACAGTGAACTTGGAAAAATCTGAATTTGGTCTTTCGCAGGTGAAATTTCTTGGTCATGTTATTTCTACAGAAGGCATTCTTCCTGATCCAGAGAAACTAGACGCTATTCGTAATTATGCTTTTCCTACTACTAAACGTGATGTTCGTAGTTTCCATGGCGACTGTAATTTTCTTAGACGCTTTGTTAGATTGGACAATTTGGCCACACCTCGTTTATGTAAACTTTCTGGATGAGGAAGCTCAATTAGAATTTGAAGTACTTCGTGACCTGTTAGTTGCTGCTCCATTTCTTTCACACCTGGATTTATCTAAAGAATTTTGTTTGACAACGGACTAATCATACAATGGCCTAGGTCCACATTTATTTCAAGAAATAGAAGAAAACAGCGTTGTAGTACAGAACACTATTGCATTTGGAAGTCGTGTTCTCTCTAAATTAGAAAACAATTATTAGATCACAGAACTTGAAGCCTTGGCTGTTGTTGGGGCTTTCACAAAATTTCGCATTTTTTTGTATGGTAGACATAATAAGGTTTACACCGATCATCAGGCTCTGGAATTTCTTATGTCAACAAAATTAACACATGAAAAATTATCACGATGGGCACTGTACCTAAAGGAATTTGATTTTAGTATTGTTTACATCCAGGGTTCCTCTAATGTTATTGCTGATGCTTTATCACGTGCAGCTATGGGTTTGAAACAAAATGCTGAGGAATGCTGCAAAAAAAAAACGATTATTGTTTGATGTATATTCAAGGTGCTGCGTTTGAAAATTTCATTTCGTCTTCGCTCCAGGACATCGATAAGGAGCAAAACAAAGATCCAAGCTGCAAGGACATTAAGGAGAAGTGGAGGAGAAGGGAAAGCGTAGTGAATAGACAGTATTATTTAGTTCGTAACGATATTCCTTTTAAACGAAAATCGGTTGACAACTCTGGTTTGTTTGCATTCCTGATGAGTGGGTTAATAAATTGATTTGGAATACACATTTCAGCTACGCACACTTTGGCTCCAGAAAATGCTTTCATAAATTACGAGAAATTTGATACTTCAGTAATACGGAAAAAAGTATTCGATTTGTTCTTGCTAAATGGAAACTATGTCAAAAGGCTAAGCCGCCAACTATTTCTCACTGAACACCGTTGTTTCCTATAATTCCATCGAGATTAAAGGAGATGCATGCAGTCGATTAGTTCGATCCAGTGGTTCGTTCTACTAATGGTTTTGTGTACATTATGGTAGTAGTGGAATTGATATCAAAATATTTGTGTTTAACACCTTTACATAAATCAAAAGCTCGTTCAGTATCTAATGCTTTCATCAAACATTTTCTTGAAGAAGTGGGTCATGTTGATAAAGTTATATCAGATAATGGATCACAGTTTCGCTCTAAAATTTGGCTTTGTACTCCATGGCGTCGTAATATTAAACCTATTTTCATTTCACGTTTTCACCCTCAATCTAACACTTCAGAGAGATGGATGAAGGAAATTAACAAATTGTGTCATCTTTATTGTCATCATAATCACAGAATGTGGTATCAGTATCTTCATATTTTTCAAAACATTCTGAACGATCTCCCTAGTGATTCAACTTTTTTACCGGCTATCTTGATATTAAGAAATAAGCAAAGACAAATCGTATTTCTGAAATCGTTCCTTTTCCAACTACAGGGAAACTGCGGCATTCTGAAGTTGTCAACCTGGCTCTACAAAATATTGCACCTGCGGCTGCTAGGAAAGAGAAATCATCTAAACGCCCTGGTTGTTTAAAAACTTTGTCAGTTGGTCAAAAGGTGTTAATTAACTCTCATCGTTTATCTCACAAAGGAAAAGGCTTGTGTCGCAAACATTTTCTGCTTTATAACGGTCCATATAGAGTTCGCAAAATTATGCATGATAACACTATTGAAGAACAAACTCTTAAATCACGGCACTCTAAGGGAATACATCATATATCGAACGTTAAAATCTTTGTGGAACGACGTACTTTTGATAAAATCAACAGTTACACGCAAACACGCAGAGAACATAGGGACACCATGCCATGTTAAAGCGGCAGCACATACACAAAGTGACAATCAGTCCACGCGCCGCTCAAGGGAAAACCTTTGACCGCAAACAATTACTTTCTACGTCACGCCTACCTACAGCTGATCGAGCGCCCACTGACAGCAGTAAACAAATACACAAACTAATTTCTCCGGTTAAAGTCAGTATAAAGCTATAGTGACCTGATAACTTATCATGTAATTAATGTTCAGTTTTTCCATGATAGAGTTGTATAAAATCTTTAAGAACTATAGGTAAATTCTCTGCGTGTCCGACATTAAGAGGATTTGGTATCGAGAAAATTTCAGGAAGAATGTAATTTCGAGGAAGAAAGTAATAAACTAAAAAGGTAACTATTATTTGATTTTATTTTTCAGGTATCATATTTCGGCTTAGGTATGTACTTTATATGTAATTTGCTGCTCGCGATTATGTGATTAATACTTTGTGTTAAATTTGATGCTCTACGAATTTACTTGTGAAGCGACATGCTTGCGTACATTTGCTGATTTTGACAATGTTTTATTAATGAACAGGGTTGTTACTTGTGTATATGATGCATCGCTTGGCTGCTATGCTTATTCACTGATGTCATATTTTTCATTATGTGCCTCCTGTCCCTATTTATTTAAAATATATTTGCCACCTGATTAGTTCTTCTGATATGCTATGTTTGTAAGTTAATGATTTATCTGCTTGCACCTTCATGTTTACTTATTAAGATTACATATGAACATTTATTTGCTTATGCTGATATGACGCTAATGACTTATTTATTATGTAAGATATATACTTGCTGCTTTGCGTATGGATTGCATATTTACACATTCTGTTTTGTTGTCATAACTACTCTTTAATTTAGTATATAGAAATGCTTATATGCTGTGTACGAACATAGAGTTTTGGTTACACTATGGTATTAATTATAGATTGTTCGCTTGGCAGAGCCGCGTTGTAGGGATTGTGCTGCATCCACTAGTTGACATTCTGCCCTCTATTGGTATATTTACTCGCTATTGCATGTTTCGCTTACGCTCAGTGCTTTACATTTTAAGAGAAGAAAATGAACTGCTATAATTCTACGAACTACATGGGTACTTAAACTTCATTGAAGTCACAAGAACTGGAGGTTTCATATAAGATGTATAAATTCATTATTATGGAAAGCAAGCTGACGACATGAAATACCAACACTAGCTTTTGACTATTGACGTTTATTACACTGCATTCTTCGCGAGCAATTGAAATACCAAGTGACACTTGACACAAAGAAATACTCCACATGTTTGTTTCTGTTTTGTGTTGATTCTTGAAGTGGTATACACACTGTGAAATATTACGATTTATTCATTCACGTTCTTATGTGATCATTAACACTATATACTCACACCAATTTACTAAAAGTTATTCAAATTGAAGGCTGTTAGAGGTATGCATTTATTTTATTTTATGATGGACAAGGTAACCGAAATATATTTTATAATTCATAATGAGCAAAAGATTTGGCTCAGGTGGATTACACAGACGTTATGTGTGGACATTGTGTCTTCGGATTCTATGGGATGATGAACTGAAGTTTGCACTAGGATTTTATCTGTACTTGATCGAGGAGACTGACTAGAGGAAAGAGTTGTTATGGAAGTGAAATGATATTGGTGATAAGATTTATATGTATCGACATATTGAAGAGGTATCATTGAAGTATTGAGATTGTGTGTTGCTGATGATTATTGGAGATTAGGTGGATAAGAGGTAAGCTGAGTGAGGAGCATATATTTTCTTTCTCTTGTTGTTGGTTGATACAAAACAAGACGGATGAAGATGGCAGACTCGAACACTGCAGTGGAAGGAAGATTGTCTACACACACACACACACGTTGTGAAATCAATTAGCAGTATATATATATATATATATATATATATATATATATATATATATATAAAGGGAAAGAAGTATTTGGGTATGTTGGCAAACTGACAGCTGTGCAGCAACCATATCTTTTGATGTGGCTTGGCAAATATTGGTCATGACATCATGACTAACACTAACTAATGTTGACTATTATACAGTGTTGTCACTACTAATTGATACACATTATACACATAAAATTTTGACAGAATTGCATTTACACAGTTAACACTATTCAATTACACAATAGTACTTAGTATGTGGATGAAATATGAGTCAGTGTGTTTTGTGTGTTTTCCTTTCCTAATCCAAAATAATTGGTACCGACCTACCTCCGAAATATTATTTTACTTATTTGTTGTGGCTTGCACTGACACTCATAAATATTATAGATTTACTGATATTTGTGTATTTGTAGTAGTTAGTATGATAATTATCTGAAATAATTTTTGCGTTTATTATAATTTGTATGTTTAGTGTAAGAGCATTGATAATAATTTTGTAAAAGCAATTGTGTGTGCATTCAAACTGTTGTTCGTGCTTACACCTATTACCATTGCTGGGTGTCACTTGGAAATGGTCAATTTTCTGACGAAATGTGATGGAGTGCTTAATTTCTGCTGATGAAATGTGATGGACTGTTTAATTTCTGCTGATGAAATGTGATGGACTGCTTAATTTCTGCTGGTGAAATGTGATGGACTGTTTAATATCTGCTGATGAAATGTGATAAACTGTTTAATTTCTGCTGATGAAATGTGATGGACTGTTTAACTAATGATGGTGAATATTATGGACTATTACCTGCACTTGTTCAACATTGCTGAGTGCCACTGCTGGAACTGGAACCACTGTTGTGATGTACTCATTCCTACCTGCACTTGCTCGCCACTGTTGGAACTGCTACTGCTCAGAAGATGTAACTTTTTGCTGTCTGCATCTGTTCAACATTACTGGGTGCCACTGTTGGAATTGCTCAACCACTGATGAGATGTCACATGTTGCTGCCTGCACCTGTTCGCCATTGCTGGGTGCCACTGTTGGAACTGCAACTATTGATGTCTTGTCACTCATTCCTGCCTGCACCTGCTCGCCATTACTGGAAGCCGCTGTTGGGGCTATTCAAATACTGCTGATGAAATGTTATGGGACTGCTATTTCTACCTGTTGACCATTGGTGGGTGCAACTGGTGTAACTGTGAACTACTCTGAGGAGTACTACTTGTTTATTGAAGTACTGAAACGATTTTATGTGAATATTTGCGTAAACTGATTTATTGTGTATTTACTGTATATGAAATGTTATGAGACTCTTATCTGAACCAATTCGTCATTGCTGGTGCCATTGATTGAACTGTTTAAGTACTCTGAGAGGTGATACTTGCGTAAACAATTATGTAAAATCATATGTATGTAAGCATTTGTATTCCTTACTTTATTTTTATATATTAGGTTATCGAAGGGTCCGTGGAGAGCCAAAATTTATTTAGTTATGTGATATTTACCTACTAATATCGTCTTTCTTTGTCTGTGTTTTTGGACGGATTTTGTGGTATTTTCGCCACCAATGCTGGCAAAATTACCACCAAATTCTAGCCTGTGGAGGATATGAAAGGTGGCTACACTGAGTCACAGCGCCAGAGTTTGCGCCAAAGATTATTATTCCACCGCATCCAGTGGGCGCAGTAGTAGTTCAGATGATGTCGAGAGCAGTCGTTGTTCTGTTGGGCGAGAGGGTAGACGATCTGAGTCTTCACTGAAATGTTGCGGTGTTCGGTTGGTGTAATGTATAGATGGAACAAGATGCAATTGTCAGAACATATTTGAGAAAGGAGATGGACTTTTGATTTATGATGCTGGTGTAATGGAATATTTTCGTCATTATATAATGAGATAACAAGGTATTACAGTTTTCTGTAATAACAATCCCTCTTGCTCACAAGTACAGTCAACAAAGCATCCGGCTCGTGTTCATTTATTAGACTTGTAACTCTGATTTCTATGTGCAATTATAGTATTTCTGGTTTTCCAATTAGTTCATTGTTAGTGGTGTTTATAATATTTTGTCGTATTGAGAAAGAACTGATCCAGATACATGTACGTTGAGTCACACCACCACATACAGAACAGTTACACTTGTGCTTTGTTGTTTCGTAGCTTTTATAGTTGCAGGGAACTTAATTAATGTAGTGTGTTAATGGAAATTCCTTCTCATTTTTGATTTCTTTTACGCAGTCAGATTGCGTGATAATACTAGTCAGGGCCAACCGGTTACGAGACTTCGTGACCGGTCACACAGCTAATAAAATTATTGCATTTATTCATTAATATTAGTGTTTTCTTTTTAATTAAGCCCCATTGCAAGGGTTTCCTGAAACAGTGAATTACGAAATCTGCAGAGGAGGTTTTAGGAAGGGAAAGGGTGAGAAAAGTACTGAATGTCTGACCACGGAGTTATTGGGGGCCGTTGAGGAAATGAAGAAACTGTATCACAAATGCTTAAGATCTGGGAATGAAGAAGTGCAAGGTATATAAAACGAGAAGTAAAATATTAGCAAGAAAGGTCAAGGGAGAGGAATGGGAAAGAATATATTGGGAAACAGAACATTCGCTTGAATATAGGAGATCGGCAGCTGCACGGAGAATAATACGGAAGATAAGATTAGGTAACACAGAACCTATATTAGATAAAGAAGTAAAAGAGGCGATGAAAAAGGCAAGGAATGGAAAGACAAGTGGGCCTGCGGGAGCTGTGATGAAAATGAGTAAACATGGCCCCCCTCAAGTCGTGAGACGTATTTGTAAATTGTTCAATTAGATTGTTGAGTGTGAGCATATACCAAGAGAGTGATGTGTATGATTCATGTATGCTCTCTATAAAAAAGGAAACAAGAAGCACCGAAATAATTATAGGAGGATTTGTGCTATGGTCTGTATCAGCGGGCGTTTTAGCGCTGTACCGTAAAACAAGTTAGAGAATGAGACTCAGGAAAATATGCGAGAGAAACAGGTAGTATCACACTTGGATGGTCTTGTATGGATCATATTTTTAGCCTTAGGCAAAGAAATAAGAAGGCGTATTCTAAAGTTATCTGTGGATCTAGGGAAAGCGTTTGATTCAGCACCCATGAGTGTACAATGAGCAGCAATGGAGTGTACAGGTTTAGAATCAAAACAAATATCCCTAATTCGGAGAATATGCCACCAATCTTGTGCAGCAGTTAAGTCAGGGAGAAGGTTGAGAGGGACATTTCAAACATCGAAAATACGTAGACATATCTGCAGTATGTCACCGATCCTGTTAAAAAAATATATGCACTATATATTCGAATCAGTCTCGTGGAGGTATGGGAATTTCTTTGCAGCATGCTACTATCTACTCATTATTACGTGCTGATGATTGAGTACTGATGGCTTCAAATAGAGAGGATGTCGAATTTATGAGGAAGAAATTAACGGAAGGATTTGAACGTGGTAGGCATAGAAAAAAATGATGAAAAGGAGTATATAATAGTGGGAGGAGATGGAAGTGATATAGTACCGCCACAACGAACTATTAAGGCTATAAAGCAGTTCAAATACTTAACGTGTGTGTAGCACATATGGAACACAGCATCCACGTGGCAAGAGAAGCAATTTATATGCCAAGTGGAGTTCAGTGGAGTCATGCAATGTCAAAAGAAACAAAGAGGAGGAGTCTGCATACATTGTTGGAAACTGTGCTAACGTACAGTGCCAAAGGATGGACCCTGGGTGAGCGCCAGGGAAGTAGAGTACAGTCAGTAGATATGGATGGAATTGCGAGGGCAGTCGGGATACCCAAAATCGAGCGGAAAAAAATGGGAAAATTAGGGAGATAAAGGGCATGGAACAACCGGTCATACAAAGAACTGAGAATAAATTCTTCAGTGGTATGGCCATGTAAAGCGATGCAAAGATGATGGCCAAATAAATCCAGAAAGGAGGAAGCGTGGACGGCCGAGATTAAAACGGAGGGCGGGAGTAATTGCAATTAGAGGAAGAGGGATGTGACGGAGGAAGACAGGCTTGATTATGAAAGCTGGCGAACGGAACTACAGGGCAACTGCTAAGGACTGGGGAAGCTCTTAAAAGTAAGTAGAGACAGAGACAAGACAGATTAAGAAAACTGAAAAAGAACAAGATGTTATTTGGAAAAATTAAACTGTTCTGGCAGCCCATCTGTATAATCCACTAAAAACAAAGGTCACAAGTAATAAACGTGCTTTCTATATTCATCTTTGGTAAGTGCAGACGCTACTGCTGTTATCGAACTGCGATAAATTACTAGCAACTCTTTCGTGTGTTTAGTGGGTTGAGAATCATAAAGCCCAACGCACTACAAGAGAATTGTGCAACATAATATCCTGTGCTATCGCTTTTTCCCAGTCAAGAACTTGTTTTCGGATAAACATACCACATTGTGGGATGACACATGAGGGTGTGGAATCTGACAAATTTTAAATATATTGATCTGTTTGATTCTGAATCTAGGCTCTAACAGTTCTAGTTCTCAGATGTCACGAAAGCAGTTCCGTCACTAATGACCTTAACGTTGATGGGACATTTAACCCTAGGCTTCTTTCCTTCCTACGAAAGCTGTTAAAACTGACGTCACCATGTACAAAAATTCTTGTGAAATTCTGGCTGAGAGACTGAACTTAATTTAAGTTTACGAATTTCAGCGACTCTATCCGGGCCGTTCTGCTCTGTAGAACGTAAAATATGTCACGAGTATCGATTAATGTGGTGCCACGCGCGATATGTTAATTTACAAGCAGGGACAGGTGTCAGACACACAGCTGTTCCCTGTCCCCGATAAATAAGCGTGAGCTTGTTGTACTGAAAAACGTGAGAGTAGTCTTTACGTCGATACCTACAGTATGTCGACTGAATCTGGCTGGTTTCATACTTCATCTTAGCTTAAATATGTGCTAAGCATTTGAATGTAGGGAAGCACATGAAACAGTGAAGCCCATTTAGACTTGATTATTTTCGTCATCCTTTTAATTTTCTTATTAACAAATAATGCCACGCTAAGTGCTGGGAGCTAGCAAGGTATGGTATCCAGTCTGGAGAATGCACGTTATCGGAAACGACGCCGAAAACCACTGTAATACTGGGAGTCAACAGTGACGTTGTAACATTTTGTCAGGTATGATACAAAGAGAAAGTCTTTTCGTTTGCTGTCCCTTCAGTTATAAAGCGACCGCCTTTCAAATCTCTCGTTCCTCATGTTCATCCTGCCGTAACAGATCAGATGATTTACACGAACTGCCAAACATACATTTTATTCCTTAATTTTGTACTCGGAAATCGTTTACATCGCCCTCCTCGTCAGTTAAAGTAAGCGATGGAAGTTGCGTTAACCACCTCCCTGTGAATCCAGTAAGTTGTGTTCTGCGTGTCGCTGTCGTATCTTATTCTTCTCTGTCTTGTTTCGTTTCTCTATGGGTTTTCATTGTTATACGGGTTGATGCAGAGTTAATATTAGTTCATGGTCGCCTCTTTTCCTCCATGCTGCATTCCGCCTGGGACGAAATTAGTTTACCTCATCTGTCTGCGCCTAGAGTAAATAAGTTGAAGTGTGAGACCGTTGTCTACATCTACATCTACATGGATACTCTGCAAACCACATTCAAGTGCCTGGCAGAGGGTTCATCGAACCACCTTCACAATTCTCTGTTATTCCAATCTCGTACAGCGCGCGGAAAGAATGAACACCTATATCTCGTCGTACGAGCTCTGATTTCCCTTCTTTTATCGTGGTGATCGTTCCCCCCTAGGTAGGTCGGTATCAACAAAATATTTTCGCATTCGGAGGAGAATGTTGGTGATTGGAATTTCGTGAGATGATTCTACCGCAACGAAAATTGTCTTTCTTTTAATGATTTCCAGCCCGTATCCTGCATCATTTCTGTGACACTCTTTTCCATATTTCGCGATAATACAAAACGTAAAGCCTTACTATGAACTTTTTCGATGTACTCCGTCAGTTCTACCTGGTAAGGATCCCACCCCGTTCAGCAGTATTCCAAAAGATGACGGACAGGCGTAATGTAGGCTGTCTCCTTAGTAGGTCTGTTTCATTCTCTAAGTGGTTTGCCAAGAAAACGCAGTCTTTGGTTAGTCTTCCCGACAACATATTCCATGTGTTCATTCCAATTTAAGTTGGTAGTATTTGTAATACCTAGGTATATAGTTGAATTTACATCTTTAGATTAGACTGATTTATCGTGTAACCGAAGTTTAACGAGTTCCTTCTAGTACTCATGTGGATGATCTCACACTTTTCGTTATTTAGGGTCAACTGCCACTTTTCGCACCATTCAGATATCTTTTCTAAATCGTTTTTCAGTTTCTTTTGATCACCTGATGCATTTATTAGTAGATAAACGACAGCGTCATCTGCTAACAACGGAAAACGGCTGCTCATACTGTCTCCTAAATCGTTTGTATATATAAGGAACAGCAAAGGGCCAACTACGTTGGGGACCGCCAGAAATCACTACTGTTTTAGTCGATGACTTTCCGTCAATTACTACGAACTGCGATCTCTCTAACAGGAAATTACAAATCTAGTTACTAAGTGTGATGATATTCCATAAGCACGCAATTTCACTAGGAGCCACTTGTGTGCTACAGTATCAAAAGCGTAATCGTAGTTTGTATCTGAGGTGATACTGGGGCACAAGACTCTTGTTTACCTAGATGAGAGTGGGAAACCACCAAGAAATCGCAAACAGGCAGTCTGGAAAAACACTTCTTCTCTTTGGTCCACGAGACAGATTCGATTGAGGGCAGGTTCACCTCCTTGAATCCCAGAGGTGATGTGCTAACACGCTTGGCTGTCTGGGCGGGTCTGTGTTGTATCGTACTCTAAGCATTTGTATGTCACATTTTATGATATGAAGATTTGGTTTCTGTCCAGCATTTGTCTAAACGAGCGTGGAACGTAAACCGGCTTCGGTGCCCTTGGATTAAGTAATCTGCACTCTTCCACTTCCTCGGCCTGGATTTCCATATATGCTCAATGGCTGTCGTTACATCCGGGTAAGCTGTTGATATCTATGTAACGGTGATAAATAAAATTTTTACATCTCAGATATTCTATCAACTTACCCCATGGTCTTAACATATCCAATAATTAATAAACCAATCTAATAACTGATAAACCCACCTCCATAGCCGAGGCCGCTACCGCATGTTGGTGCAGTTGCGCTCGACTAGCACACTTCGTGGTGCTGACTGAAATTTTCACTGGCAGTATTTGCCTATGTAGGGGGTATTGGCGAAGGCGTAAGTTTCTCACCCCCAGTCTATGCACCAACGTCTTGAATCAAATTATAGACCTCTCCACAGGTCTCATGACGTTAGGGCAAGTGAGACTGTTAATGGTATTCAACATCTCGGAACACATGAAAAATAAGGACATTATTATGCTATGTTGTGAGACCAAAGACGCTGCTGTTTCGTTATATTGTTTATTAAGATAGCAATACTTCCGAGTGGTTACTATCTTCATCTTATCTGCGAAAAGTACATAGTTTGATAATGTATTTTATATTTTTCAGTGGATAACTTAAGCTATTATAGAAGTATGGTTTGCTACATACATCACGAAATTTTGATATCCATATGACACCGATGTATAGTTGCTGTCACACTATTTTATAAGTTACCTCCTTTGATGCTGTTAGAGCTACAGTATATGTCAAAATATTTATTTGAATACGTGTTTATGTAATTGTCGAATTAGGAGAGTATATTTCATAATAATGTTCCGTGAGAGGTGTATTCAGATTTGAATCAGCTATGTTGCATGGTTACAAGCAGTTTCCTTCTTTGATGTTCTCTAGGTCATACTTTGTTATTAGCTGTATAACATTGCTCGTACGATTGATTTTTATGTGGTTCTAGGATAATGTGTAATTTAATCCTAACGTTTTTTATGGAATTGTTTATGCTAGGTAGTGTTTTGGTGGCGGCGTTTGTAGCAATTCCCCGATGTTATTTACGTAAATGCATTCTTTCAAGTTGTTACTTTTAATTTCGTGCTAACATGAATTATAATGTGTGTGTAAATCTCATCTGTTCATCCCTTCTTTGGATCGACAATATCAATAAATTTATCTATGTAATGTATGTGTATCGTTCTGTTCATTTCGAGTTTCTTGAAGCTCATTTTGTGTGTGTGAATATATTTCGATTTCTTTAAAAATACTCATTAGCAGTCTTTTTTGTGCAATGTGTGAAACCACTATAGCCCCTTCTGTGTGGTCCGATGTATGTCATTCTGTTGTCCATGAAAGAAGACAGTCGATGACCTACTTTCGCTATGTCTAATGTATTCTCTGTATTGAAAATTGAAATATCGTCCAGTCTGACCAATATAGAACTATACACTGAATTTGGTATATGTATCATTGGTATTTTCCGTCCAGAGTGCAGTAATGTTCGAAAATTGTGCAGATATTATGTTATCGTGTTTCAGTAATACACTTATAGAGTGAGGTATCACTCCTAAAAACGAAATAGATATTCAGGGTGAATCATCTAAAACTAGCATCGCAAATATTTCTGAAACGGAAAATGCTATGGATGTGCGGTTCTCATAGAATAGGTAGTTATTCAGGGGCTCGTATTGTTAGCCAACAAACAGATTGTAATTATTCTAATAAGGTGTGTTTTTTGTGGAAACATACATTTTTCTAAATGGAACGACGCCTATTGACACCAACAATCAAAAATTAGGGTTAGTTAGAATGTCAGTAATGTTTCTTGCAGGATTGTTGTGCGTGTCAACTACGAGATATTGTATTTTGAAACGTTTCCACACCGACACTTGGTTGTGCAGTTCAGTCTACGCAGTTGCTAGGTACATTGTTGATGTTGATTACAGTGTGTGTGTGTTCATTGAGTGTACTGACTTGCTAGTCAGATAGTGCGTGACACACCAAGAAGAAGGTTGTGAATGGACGATGGGATTTACCAACGCCGAAAAACCTTCCTTAAATGATGGTGTATGGAGAGTGTAAGCAGAAAACAGTTCGTTCTCATATGGTGTATGTGGCAAGATATCCCGAAGGACGTCAACCTTCTCCAGAGCTACCAACCTGTTCAACTCGGTAGATGAAAGTGGTAGTGTAACACCTAGACAACGTAACAGAGTGAAGCAAGTGATGACAGAAGAGGTGGATACTAATGTCCTTGCTGCTGTTGCAGTTGATCCGCAATCGCATGAGGAAGTGTCGTGAATCAAGTAAGTATTCTCCATCGAAATAGGGTCCATCCCTATCAAATCTCTCTCCTTCAACAGCTGCGTGGAAATGTTTGTGGGAATGGTTTTACTTCCTGTACGTGGGCATTAAGACAGGATATACAAGATGTATCATGTATCTCATTCAGTGATAGATGCCGCATTTACCAAACAGGGCCAGGTAAACCGTCGAAACATGTATTATTGAACTGTTGACTATCCCCATTGGATTCATCAGCTGCGATTTCGGCATCCATGGATTGTAAACGTGTGGTGTAAGGTTGTGAACCATGGCCTCAGAGGTCTGTGTTTCATGGACGGAACGTTAAATGCGCACAAGTATCGCAGCATCTTAACAGACATTCTTCTACAGATACTAGGATAATTTCTTCTGCAGACTAAGAGGAAACTGTGACACCAGCGTGATGTCTGTCGAGCCTATAGAGCACGAAGTACTGTAGCCTACCTTCATGATTGTTTCAAGATCGCTGGACTGGACGTGGACCTGTACCTTTTAGCAGGCCTGTTCGATTTGACGCCTGTAGAATATTTTCTGTAGCCTGCCCGGACTTCTCTTCAGAAATACTAGCACGTGTGCAGCAGTCGTTCCATACCAGACTGTAAGCGTGTATTGCCGCTGCTGGTGGTCATTTTCAACACAACATGTGGTGGTCAGCTGTCTCGTTACTGGTCAGGATCCATATGACTAGGGTATGCATTTGTGTTGCTCTACAGTGTACGCTGCCACATGTATTGTGCAAGAGTTGATGTGGGAACTTTTCAAAATACGATATCTCGTAAACGACTCACACTAGAATCCTGCAACAAATAACAGTCACATAATATTTACTCTCCTTTTAGTCTGTTACTTTCAGTAGATATTGTTCAATTTAAAAAAAATCTATGTCCGCAAAAAAAAAAAAAAACACTCTCTAAGCCTTTGATGTGTTGATTGGTCCCTAACTGCCGGTCCTTTCTGTTAAAATCACACGTCAACAGCACTTACCATTTCTGCAATATCTGTTGTAAAAGTTGTAGATGATTTACCCTGTATATATAAATGTTTGTTTTGTGGTTATTTCTCTTGTCAGCGATATTTCCTTACGTATGGTGGATTCTCTAGGCGTTGTGCGCTTATCATTTAAATGTGTGACAATTTTAAGATCTATACAATTTCGTTCTGTAACATATTTTTCGATGTGTATCTCTTTAGTGCTCCAAAGGCTGGTTCACCGATCGATTAATCTTTGAATTAAAATATGAATATTTTTGCGATTTTGGGTGACAGGAATGTGCCTTAATAAACCGCGAATTTTTATGCATAATTGAAGTTTTTATGATCATAACCATGTAATTTCTTGTTTTGTTACATTCTGATTTTATTCTGATTTTTGTTCTGGGTTGCAGATTGTTGAGAACCTCATGTATTAATTGGATGTCTTCATTATTTCCATTTATTAACATTCGTATGTCTCGACATACCTATAGTAGTATACAGTTTCGGAGATTATTTCGTTCGTGTTGTAAAAGAATTTATCTTCCAAACCGTTTATAGAAATGTCTGATATTAAGATTACGATGCTGCATCCTGTGCTTATACCTTCTCCTAGGTTTAACAGTTTATTATCGAACTGAAATAAATTTTGTTTGAGTATCAACTTCAATTACTAAATAATGCCACTGACACATTGTTCTCAATAATCTGCCACCCAGAAGTGATCATTCAAAGCAAGAGTTAATTAATGGCATACCATTTACATAATTCATCTAGTTATAGTAATCATTGGCACTCATTGGCCAGTTACAAACCATCAGAAGTCATCATTCAAAACAGGAGCTAATGAATGGCATAGTATTATCATAATTCACCTAGTTATAGTAATCATTGGCACTCGTTGGCCAGTTACAAACCATGAGAAGTCATGATTCAAAAAAGGAGCTAATGAATGGCATAGTATCAACATAATTCACCTAGTTATAGTAATCATTGGCACTCTTTGGCCACTTACAACCCATCAGAAGTCATCATTCAAAACAGGAGATAATGAATGTAGCATCAAGCTACTAGTATTCATATATAACAGCATATAGGTGACATAATACAAAATTAAAATAAGAAACAGGGCATTCATTGGCCAGTTACTAAACATATAGCAAGTATTGAATAGTACAAAACATCTTTCATCATTCAAGTGACATACAACATATTTAAAATAATTATTGGCACTCATTGGCCAGTTACAAAGTATTCTTATATTTTTTTGAAACCTTATTCAGTATTATTCAGAACTTATCATTCAAAATGAGAGTTAATATGGCATAGCATTTATAGAGTATAACCAAAATATTATTTACAGAAATTATTGGCATAGTATTTATGCATTATTACAAAGCACCATTCAGTATTGCTTAGAACTCATAATTCCAGTGACATAGGACATATCGAAAATGTAACACACTGTAACTATTACTCAAGGTCTGTGATTAGAAAACATCATTCAGTATTACTCAGAACTGATCATTCCAGTGACATAGGACATATTGAAAATGTAACATACTGTAACCATTATTCAAGTTCTGTGACTAGAAAACATCATTCAGTATTACTCAGAATTCATCATTCAAGTGACATAGGACATATTGAAAATGTAACACACTGTAGCTATTACTCAAGGTCTGTGATTAGAAAACATCATTCAGTATTACTCAGAACTCTCTTAAACTGGTAGCGTTATTTGGGACTGGTAATACTTTTCTTTGCTAACAATGCATTACGTTGGGATCGATAATTAATTGCTGGGGCACAAAAATATTTGCTTTTGACTTAATGCTGCAAATGAGGATAGGTAACGTCATTCATCATGAGTCAGCTGTAGCAGGTTATGAAACAAGTAGAGTATATGTGATCACATTCATGAATGACACACACAAATGGGTAAAAAAATGCAAGTACTAGAACAGGTTTAATGATTAACTGCTTGTAGCATATTAATTTCGTGAATAGCTTCTCCTAGAAAAAATACAAAATGGATTATTAAGCTGAAAGAAGAAACGCATATTATGCTGAAAAGTAGTGAACTTCGAATTAACAGGTGATGAAATGTGTAGTCAATATATATGTACTCTAGCTGTCCTTTCCAAAACCTTCAGTCATTATACCATGCGACATAAGACATACTGTCAAAACGAACTGCAACAAATACTTAAATAACTACATAGCATTTCTTAACTAACAGTAAATATATTAACTTCATCATTATTCTCATCTGCAAAGAAAAACTTAAAAGTGGTGCGTTTAGTGGCCATATAAAATTTATCACTATCATCACCTGTAAACAAAAACTTCATTATTCATATCAGCATAACATCATTATTATCATCACCTGCAAAGAAAAACTTCATTATTCATATTACCATATTCTTCATCACTATTCATCATCATTCATTATCATCTGCAAAAAGACACTACATTATTCATTATTCATATTACCATTTACTTCATACAACAATTCATAGTATAGAGTTTCTTATTTCTAGCATATTTCATCACTAAAACTAAGATCTATAGTTCTGTAAGACAGCCTGCATCAATCGCCACGTATTCTGAAAGAAAAAGTTAGTTAAGACTGCTATCATACGATGTGTATAGTATATTCATGTTAATGTTTGTTAATTCTGATCCATTTACTCTTCGTGACGAGGTATTGCATCTTCTTTCGTTCATTCCGAAGATGAAATTCCCATTTCATAGTAATCTATTGTGGTTTATTTAATTTATTTCTTTTACACGTTATTGCTTTCTGAGAATGATGGACAATGCTTAATGTCTTGCATTTAAATCATATACCCATTAAATAAAAACTGGTTTCTACTGATGTAATTAAGCATACAGCATAGCATGACGGAAATCGTAATATGTCAGAAAGACAGACAGCGTGCACGTGCAAAAATGTACACATAGTATCATAATGTAGTAGCAAAAAAATGTAAAATAGTCACAATGTTGAGATATCATAAGGCAAAAATGTCAAAGTCAACTGGAATTTGTTATGTCTTAAAGATTTCATAGTGCATACAAAGAAACAGGAAAACAATCATACTTACATAAAAAATGGAAAATGTGCACGGTCTGATATATAACGACAAGAAATGGCTTTCTTTGTGTTCAGCTTGTATGTTGTGTAGTTGATAGAGGCCAGAGTTGAAGACTTTAATGGGGAGAGAATTTGATAAAATTAATATGTCACTAGATAGAATTGCATAATTGTTCATAAAATTTGTAAGATTATCTGGAAAAATGTGCACGGTCTGATGTGTAACGACAAGAAAAGCGACCTGCTAACCTTACCTTGCCGGGCACTTGCCAAGAAAAATTATGATAATCATCAGTAAGTGTTCATATAAATATAATTGTATAAGTGGTCATATAAAAATCAGGAAATGGCATTACAGGGTAATAAATCATAAAGTATGTTCATTCAATAAAGGGTTTAATATTGGAGACATGGTGATTGCCTTTACTTTTTCTGGTTCCCAGAGTTTCGACGTGTACTACATTGGGGTGAGGAATGCTGCGAATTCTATATGGACCTGGAATAGAAGCTCCAATTTACTACATCTACTCTTTGCTTTGTTAGATAAATAATGTGTACGCACTAATATCTTCTGTCCAATGTCAAAGACACGGCGTGTACAAACCTGATTTTGCTGTCTTCTCTGGCGCTCTGCTGCATGTTTGATGTTGTTCAGCGCAATGTCAATTATTTCATGGTGTCGTAGTCGACGAGATGTAGGAAAGGACACTAATTCTTTAATTTTGTTAGGTGGTTCAAAATTTTTCAGTATAACAGTCGGAGATAGCATAGTAGATTCATTTGGTATTGAATTAATTACATCCTGGAATGAGAGTATTTGTGTGTCCCAATCAATATGTCTTTAATGGCAGTATATTCTACACAGTTTTCCAATTTCTCTCATTAATCGTTCACAAGGGTTCGAAGAAGCATGATACTTGGATATATAGATCGCAAGAAATGTTTCTTGTTCGTAACATATGTGTCCATATAGCAGATCGAAATTGTTGTCCATTGTCGGAAATTACTTTCAATACATGCCCTACACAAAATAAGATATGTTTTACAAATGCTTTCGAAACAGATTTAGCAGTAACTTTGCGTAATGGAGTGAAGGTAACAAATTTAGAAGTGAGTTCAACAGCGACAAGGATGTAGCAAAAACCTCTATTAGTTCTGGGAATCGGACCAAAAATGTCTACAGCGCCCATGTGTCTCAATTTAACAGGTACAATGGGATGTAACGGAGGAATATGTGAAGTCGTGTCTGACTTAGCTTTCTGGCAGATTTTACATGACGCTAAAACTCATCGAATACGTTTCTCCATGTTGGTAAAATAACAGTTCTGTCTCAGTATTAGAAAACATTTTCTGGCTCCATAATGTGCGTAAATTAAATGAGTATACCAAATTAATTTGTTAAGAAGCTCGTCACGAATGCATAGTAACCAGTTGTTGCTGTCAGGGTGAGAGCGGCGAAACAGAATATTATTGCCTACAGTGTAATGGTTTCTAATGGTAACATTATTCCAATCTTGCCAAAGGTGTTTTATTTCTTTCCATACGTTGTCTTTACTCTGCTCTTGTGCTATGTCTCGTAATGACGACGAAATGAAATTTTCAAATGCTACTTGTTGAATATACATGACGCTGAAATTTGCTATGCAGAAGTTGGTTGCGATGTCTTGCTGACTGTTGCTGAGAGAACGGGATAATGCGTCTGCTACAATATTTTGTGAACCGGGAATGTGAACAATTGTAAAATTAAATTCTTGTAAATAAAGTTTCCATCTGCTTAATCTGTCGTGTGTAAATTTAGCGGAAAGTAAAAACTGTATAGCTCTATGATCTGTGTAAACGGTAGTGTGTCTTCCATAAAGAAAATGCTTAAATCTCGTAAATGCCCATACAACACATAATGTTTCAAGTTACGTAACAGAACAATTGCGTTTAGCAGGTGACAGAATGCGACTCGCAAAGGCGATGTGTTTAATTAATGTAGTACCATCTTCTTCAATTTCCTGAAAAATGTGTACGCCTATAGCGGTGTTAGAACTGTCGGTAGCAATGGAAAAATCTCTAGCAAGATCTGGATGTGATAAAAGTGGTGCATTCAACAAAGGTTCTTTCAGATTCACAAATTCAGAATGTGCTCGGCTATCCCAGCACCAAATAGTGTTTTTACCCTTCAATTGACATAATATAGGGGTGTCTAAAGCAGAGTAATTAATAAATTTACGAAAAAAGTTAATGGAACCCAAAAAGCTGCGTAGTTGTTTCTTCGTCGTAGGAACAGTAATGTCACGTAAAGCTTGAAGTTTTTCCGGGTCAGACGCAGTGCCTTCTGCTGAAATTACATGTCCAAGAAATTTTATAGAAGTTTTGTTAAAGTGCGATTTGCTAAAATTAACTGTGAGTATTTGTGCACGTAAAGTTCGTAACAGTTGTTCAAGAATCAGATTGTGTTCAGACCACTTAGCTTCTGCAATAAGAATGTCGTCTACATAGGTTGTGATTCCGTCTCTAAGTTCTGTCGGAAGTATTGTATTCAAACCGCGAATAAATGCTGCTGAAGAAATAGTTAAACCGAACGGTAATTTACAAAACTGATAACAGTCACCAAATCAGAGAAAAGCTGTGTACTTTCTGCAGTTCGGATGGAGCTGAGTTTGCCCAAATCCCGATTTCAAATTTAACGTGGAATAAATAGCAGTACCATGAAATTTCTGTAGTAGTTCTTCTAGTGTCTGTGGGCGATCTGTTTCATTTATAATAATGTCGTTGATGTGACGCGAATCAAGTACGAGACGAAGTGAATCATCCTTTTTCTTAACAATACGAAGTGGGTTTATGTACGGACTAACTGCCGGTTCAATAATTCCTTGGTCAAGCATAGCTTGCAATTCTTTCTTAACTGGTTCTCTGTGAATATACGGAATGGGATAATGTTTGGCTTTAAATGTGTCGTGCTGTTTAACTTGAAATTCATACATAAAACCGGACATAGTACCAGGGACGTTGTAAAAAACTGGAGCTTGCTGTAAAAGAATTTTGCATAGTTCGCGTGCGTTCGTCGTCTGTAATTGCACTGCACTGTTTAACTTGATCAGAAATCATTTGCACAACGTCATAGTCGGCTTCGTCTGGAGTATTATAGTTGTGTACGTACGTATCTGTGAACAATGTGGAATGACAGTCTATGTTACGTGATGCGGGAATGACCTCTGTACGATAATTGTTTGTTCTTCTGCAGATCAAGAGTGCTGAAATTCTAAAGCCAATTGTACATTTTCATCCTTTAACAATAAATAGGAGTTTTGAAAGTCAATAATTGCGTCGTGTTGTACCAGAAAATTCGTATCTAAAATAACGTCTGTTATCAATAAGGGAACAATCCAAAAATTTCAGTGAAATGTATGATCTGCAATACAAAATGATAAATGTGTCTGTAATTTTACATCTACTCCATTACCAGATACTGCTCCTTTTACTTTAGTTTTGCCTAATGGTAACGTAGGGTAGGTATTCTCTTTGTTACATTCGTTGAAAGTTTCCTCATTTACAGCTTACGTAGGTGATCCAGAATCGGTTACTGCTGAAAATCTGGATGATCCAATCTTTACCTCAATGACAGGGTGGGAAATGGTTTTTTGAATAACTGGTCTTTCCTGCAAGAGAGTATCTCGGATGTCGTCAAAAGTAATAACATTTTCGTGAACGAGATTCTGCGTGTCAGAAGTATTGCTTGCGTTGCTGGAAGATGCAACCTGTACTATAACTAGTGAAATTCTGACGTGCTATCATTTGCCGGAGGATGCTGTGGCATTTCCACTATTTGTACTGTTCTGTTATTTCTTCCTGACGTATTACGTTCGAGATGATATCTACTGTCTGGTTCATTCATGATAATATGTTGTTGCGGATGATTTTGCTGCTGATAAGACCGACTGTTATTAAACGTACGCTGAAAATTGTGACCATTATTTTTACGTCTGACATGATTGTCATTGCTATATGGCGCGTTGCGATAGGACTTGATATGATGTGTTTTCTGTACGTACTGGTTTCCTTGTTGTGGTGCGTTACTATCTGGTGGAGGCGATGCTATACGTGCAGGCGGCGAAACATTAAAGCTTGGTTGACCTTGCAGACTGCATTGTAGGTTAGGTATGCTAACCGGCTGGTTTTGATGTTGTTGTTGAGAAAAACCTCTATTGTTACCAAAATGCGGCTCCTGTTGCTGATAATTTGGACGATACTGATAATTAAAATTTTATATGTTATTAAAGTTCTGGTGGTTGTCGTTCCTGAAGCGTCTATTACCTTTGCTATTGAAATAGCGTGGCTGATCGTAATTGCTGTATGCTTGTTGACGTTGGTTATTATGTCAAAAATTTTTGTTTATAATGAAATAATCTGATTGCTGAACTTCCAAAAACTGTAACAGATCTGAATGCCGAAATATTTTCTTTTTTCTGACCCGTTAAAAGTGACACTCTTAATGATCATGGTAATTTAGAAATACATAATTGAATAAGTGCAGATTCACTGTATGGTTCACTTAGGTACTGGTTTTGTTGGACCATGTGTTCAAAAAATTGCGTGGCTGTGGAAAAATTTGAGTTCTCATAATTCGGTAAACTAATTAATTGATCCTTAATTCCGCGCTGTGTCGTCTTCGACCAATACCCTGACAGGAAAGCATTCTGAAATTCTTCTACCAAATAGCATTGTCTCGCGATCGGTCTGATCCGAGTTGCCGGTTCACCTTCCAAGAAACTGCAAATAAATTCAAGTTTGTGTCTTACAGGCCAAGTTGGTGGAAAAGCAAAGCTAAACTGTTGTATCCAATCCTAGGGGTGAATCTGTGTCCTGTCATTTTTAAATACTTTAAATTTTCTCACGGATCGAAAGTGCTTGTAATCAAAATTATCGTCTCTGTACGTCTGAACAGGTTCAGGATTGTATGAGAATCTATTTGTCTGTGACTGTTCGGAATCTAACTCATGTACTCTCTGTAAATTACCGAAATTATACTGGCTGTGTGAGTCTGACAAATGTTCACAAAGTGGCGCATGCTGTGATGTGTTAAAGGCTGAAACATTTCTCATTTCTGTCACTTCTTGCTGTAAAGTTGACAATTTTCTACGTAATGTATTATTGGACGAACCTATCTCACTGACCGTCTGCTGTAAATTTTGAAATTCGGGTGTTTGATTAAACGAAACAGGTGACGTATATTCTGATTTGGTGTCATTATTACTTTCGATAACATCAACACAACTGGCCAATTCGTCACATTTTTCAGTCAGTGGTTTTACCTGATCATCGTTTATATTATCACAAGCATTAATTTGTTTTTGTATTTTACGTGTGGTTTCGTTCAATTTGCTTTGATGGCATCGGGATCCTGTATTGGTTCTAATTGTTCAAGTCTGTCGGTCATTGTCTGAACGTCTACTGTGTGTGCGTCTGTTTTTGTTTTAAGATCAGAGATTTCGTCATGTAATTCGGTGTTCAACTGTTTGATAGCTTTATTTTCGTCTGATACTGTAGCAATATTGATGTCTACGTATGTTTTTGCTTTCGTAAACAATTTACGTTTATCTTCCTGTCTCTGTGCAGTAATTGTTTCCATGACTTGTCGCTTTACTTTATTCTGTTCCTGTATAACTTTACGGTAACGCGTTTCACTGTTTTGTAGGTGGTGATTAAAACGTTCGTCAATTTGGCTATTCTGTCGGTAAAATTTCGCGTCTACTTTCGCATCCAGTGTACGTGAAAGTTCTGCTGACATTGATTTAAACTCGTCGCGTAAATCTGTCGCGTTTTCAGAGCATTGTTTAGCGACTGCACTAATTTCATCTCTAAGTATTTTAGTTGTGGCTGCATGTGTATTAGTTAATTCTTGTGTCACAGATCTAATTTCTTCACTACTGTTCCTAGCACAAGCCTTAATTTCCTCACGTAATTCTTCTTCAGTATCATGACATTGCACGGCAACGGCTGTAATCTGTTCACTGAGCTGTTTGGAATTGTTGTCTAATTTTTCATTGAGTTGTTTGTAAATTTCATTAAGTTGTTTGAAGTTCTTATCTTGTCTTTGATTCTGTTGTTTGGAATTGTTGTCTGTTTTTTCATTAAGTTGTAGCAATACTGCCATAATTTGATCCAAGCCAAAATTACCGACTCTTTTCTCTGAGCTGTGTGGTGGTATATCTGAATTTGTCACGTTTTGTGTAACCATTTGGTCATTTTCTGATTCTAGAAAAGGTTCGCCAATTGGATGTGCACTGTTGGTCACTACCTCAGAATCAAATAAATCTGACGTATTTTGCCTACATTGTTCATTTTCGTGAGAAAAATTTATCTGATCACTATGCAAATTTTGCAAACCGGGTGTGTCAAACTGAGCAGCGTTCATTGTATCGGAACGTGCCGCGTCATCAATTGTTACATTTACTCTGGACACAATTGCATTTGTTCGCTCATCATTAGCATTAAAATCATTACTAGCGATCGGTATGGACTAATTGTCTGTAAATGGAGGCTTATCGCCATTACAGTGAGTGTCGCAAGTATTATAGGTCAAATTAATCGAGTCGGCAATTTCACTCACTGCACATCGCGATGTACTGTTAAGAGTTTTTCGCGGCATTTTTTCACAAATGCAAATTAAGCACAAATGAAACAAAGACAAAGCGAAATGAAACAAACAATTACAACAAAGAGCAATAAATTGCCGATGATCTGTGAAAGAAAGAGTGAAAAATTAGTAAATGCGTTGCGCCAGATGCAAACTAGATTTAAGTAAATAAGAGCAGATATCTGACTATATCTCAGAAATTCACAAAGGAAATCCGATCCTGCGCGGTTGTCGCCAAGTGCAACCTCCCCACACGAAATATATTAAATATTATTTGGTTACTGATTCTAATTTTTGTGCAACCTCACAGAAAGCTAATTAATAATAATAATAATATGATTCAATTTTTTGAGTAACCTCTGAACAAAATTGGTTCCCATTTAATGTACCCACAAAATTCTTTTCTCATTTAATATAAGCTCGAAACAGAAAAATTCCTAAACATCGTAATAAAAAATAAATTCAGTAACCTGGTAAAATTTGGACGACAGCAGTGCTGCGTCATGGCCCTGTAAGATAATTCTGAATAAGAAGCAAAAATTCTCACCTCGATAAAGTCGGCAACTATCTGCTCTTACGATATCTCTTTTCCGGCACAGCTCTGTGCAATGCTAGCCTATACATTTGTTATTTATGAAAGGAAGCAAATGATTTTTCTTTTGCAACAATCGGAATGATTATGCATGAAAAAAATATTAAATTCTTTAAATTGATATGAATGCTTGTTAGAAATTAGACAAAGATTATTATTTGGACATTGTTAAAAGATTTACATGTGACTTTACATAATATTACTATATATGCGCGAGGCTGCATTTTTACCTTATACAATAATACTCAGGCTCCGGCATCGCTGCACCGCGACCGGCCCAGCCAACATGGTACACCAGACAGGACTGACAAGCGCAGACAGGCGACTGCTCGCTAGCAACAACTTACTGCTACTGCTACACAGTTCGTACTGCAGTCAACACTGCTCTTTGGTCTCAAATTCTCTTATAGCTTACATATCGCAAGCAGCGCATACCTCTTACAAGGAATTTTGGCACAAATGCTCCGCCACTGTGTACCGTCCCTCCGTACTGAAACTACTACTTCACCTACCCCCCCCCCCCCCCGCCCCCTCTTCTGTGTGAACTCCCTGTATGAATGATATAAAGGTGAGTCATGAGGAAAGGTACATGCTTTGACGGGTGATACTACTGCTGATTCTGAACAAAAAACTTCTAATAATTATATGCTCTTTTCTTAACTGTCTTCAGCTAGGAAAGGGAAAGGTGCAGGTGACGGTAAGTTAAGATACTGTTATGTTATGCTTTGTTGAATTGTGTACGTTTTCTCACAAAAGATATTCAAACGGTCCACTGTCAACTTCAGTGCATGTTGCTGCTCTTGTATACAGGTGTTGTGTTGCCGATCGGAGCTCGGTTTTGCATTCCTTTATCTGGCCACAAGCATGTAAATTACAAGCCAAAAGCTCCTCTCTTGCGTCCACTCTGCGCTTGTAGATGTTGCTCTTCAGGGATCCCCACAAACAATAATCCAATGGGTTAAGATCGGGTGACCTCAGTGACCAAGCAATGACTCCACGGCGACCGATCAAACGACCAGTATATGTTGCTTTGAGATACTGTGTCACTGGACGTACGGAATGTGTAGGAGCTCCGTCATGCTGAAAATACATACAAGCTCGTCTTACCAAAGGGATATCCTCCACATATTCTGGTAACACAATTTGATGAAACTCAAGATACCGTGTCCTACTATGTCGGATATCTAAAACAACTGGACAGATGAGTTGGAAAAATTGTAACTCTGTGGTAAGATCTTATAGGACCAAACCTCTGAGGTATCGGTCCCTAAGCTTACACACTACTTAATCTAAATTAAACTAACTTACGCTAAGGACAACACACACACCCATGACCGAGGGAGGACTCGAACCTCCGAAGTGGGGTACCGCGCGAACCGTGACAAGACGCACCACACGTTGACTGAGAGACTTCGTTAAAAATTCGTTTCCACAGTAGCGTGCACATTTTCGTTTCCCCATACATGAGAGTTGCGCGTGTTGTTGATTCCGTTTCGGGTAAATGTCGACTCGTCAGTGAACCAAATACGTGGAATTAATCGATCATTGGCAGTGACCCATTGACAGAATTCTTGCCGGCTGGCAGCATCTCCTTCATGCAGATGTTGTACACCCTGCCGGTGAAAGGAATAGAGATCGTGCTCGTGTACTGTGCGTATCACTCGTGTTCGTGGAATACCAAGTTGGACAGAAATTCTTATAGAGCTAATAGTATCGTTGCGTTTCACTACTTGAAGGATGTTATCAACTTCATTAACTGTTTCTAGTACGGGACGTTCAGAGACAACATTTACGTTGGGAGGCGTACTATACGCTCACGCTATCTGTAAAACACCCTGCTAAACATCGTGCTATCTGGCACTCTGCGATTCGGAAATCGTTGTTGGTATTCTCGCACAGCAGCTCTGGAATTCTCATTGGACAAACCATAGACAAAGCCCGTGTAAGCATACTCACTACACATAACTGTATTCGTTGTTCACGTAACAACACTGTGGTACCGTACACTAAGACAAGCACTGTCGGACGGAGATCTGAGGTAAGCAACTGCGACATGGTTAGTAAGGACGACGCTACATGTTTCCCGTTCCCAGTTGTTATCATTGGTTTACCAGGAAACGGTTAAGAAAAGGCCATATGTTTATTAGGAGTTTTCTTTTCGGAATCACCACTGGTATCGCCCGTCAAAGCATGTATCTTTACTTCTGACTTACCCTATACTTGAGTGTATTTAAACTGTTTTTTCCTCTCCATTGCAATTTATTCAGCATTTCGGTGACCTTCGCCATTATTGCTTGGATGTAAAGTATTTTATTCTAATATATTTTAGGGCATCACTTGTATTACTGACCACAGAGGTCGTATATCGAGCCGGACCCTTAAGGTGGCAAGTTGTCGTTTGCTCGTTTTACGAATGAATTGTGAAATCGGAATAGTCGTGGTAAGCAAACGTCTGCAATCCGGTGATTTTGACTCGTTTTTTCCACTCATATCGAAATGTTTTGGCTAGGTCCAGCACTCTGTTAAAAGAAGGAATTTATTGTTTACTATAATATAATTTATTACTGCTGTGATCTCGTACTTGGGTATTAGCTGTCAAGCATTTCTGGCTGCTTCTTCAGTTAATTATGTGAGTAATTGCCTTTAGGTTAGGGGTCTTTTTAATGGCTGCTTAAACTAATTAATTGCTATGTTGGTCATTCCTGTTAAACAGTTAACCGTTAATCACCTTTGTTTTCATTGTGCAGTCATTGTTACACATAGATTTTGGTCGGGGTCTCGGTCTGGGTCTGCATTTGGTATTCTTGTGTCAGGCCTTCAGAATTTACTTGTTTTTGATGCTCAGTCTAGCATGCATTATATGCCAGTTTGTTTGCCCTAGGCTTTCCGAGTTGTTCATAGCGTTGGAGGATTTGGTCCCGAAGTATTACCCAGTACTCGCCGATTCACCGAGCGTCGCTAGCGTGGCTGGTCAAGTTTTGTGTGCGTGTGTGCGACTTGGTGTCCCGCGTCTTGTCTTGCGGCAGCCACTGAGGAGGCGCGGCCTCCTCTCTTGCTACGGCACCTCTCTATATGTTAAGTTCTTAATCTTTACGGCATTCGGACTTAAGTTTGAGTCAAAGTCCACCAGCCCGGCCTCGTCTTCTTATTGCTACCTTCAAATCTGTTTTGATTTGAAGATCTTTCAGTCCTTTAATCGTGGATTTCTGAACCTTTAAAATTTAAAATCGTTGTTACGTCTCCGTTCCAAAGTTGCTAGTGATAAAAGGGCGCTTCAAATCATTTTATCGTTAACTTGAACCCGTACATTTTAAAATATGTTTGTCTTTCCTGTTTGAAATGCTGCTTATAGCAAAATCAGACGCTCCAGGTTGGCGAAATACTGAATATTTATATTTTAAAAATTTTGCTATAGTTCCGGTTCGAGAAAGTGCTAAAGCTTAAGGGGACCTCAGATTGTCAAATAATGAATATTGTTATCTTCATGTTTGAAAAGTTCTTAATGCCAAAGGGCTTCTGAACCTGTAATTTTTTAAAGAGAGGATTATTATTACCAAATTCCTAGCCCCAAAACCAATCATAATTTATTTTTAATCTTAATCGTGAGCTTGTGACAATTTCTAAACAGGGACCACCTTCGTTGTTTGATGTTTACGGTCTAAAGAACGGTTCTCAAATTGTTATGGTAATGCTCTTTCTGAAGCCTAAAAGGCTCTCCAGCTGTATTTTTACGAATGTTGAAACTGTTATTTTAAAGAGGCATTACCTGTCCTGTAAAGAAAAATTGCGACTGCTAAAAGGGGTATTTAAACCGAATTCCGTAACTCGTGTTAACTTTCGTTAAACTTCCTGATCTCTCAGGGCTGCTTTATTGTAAGTTTCGTATTTCTGATTTGCCATCCTGAAATCAATGTGTATGTGTAACTCTGACGCGTCTGCACAGATGGGAACGTCTAGAGTGGAGTCGTCAACAGAAGTTGTTGGCAGAGTGGCCTTTAATTTGGGAGACCTGCTGTGTGTTTATTGCTAACGAGTCTTCAGAGAAGGGAACGGCTAAAGTGGCGTTGTCAACATGCCATCTGACCTGGATAATCGATAGGTGGGAATTTTTTTTTTTTTTTCACTGGTGAGCTCCTTTTTGGTCAGAAGTGTGATTCTCGACGGACTGACATCTGGGGGGAACGTAGTAAGGTAAGGAATGAGGAGTTTCTACACAGAATCGGCGTTAATACTTCATTGAATAACTTCTTTGGTACTAGAAGGTGCTGTAGAGGATAAAAATTGTAGAGGATGGGAGAGGTTGGAATACGTCTAGGAAATAATTGCGGACGTAAGCTACAACTGCCACTCTGTGATGAAAATTTGGCACAGGAGAGAAATTCGAAGACTGAAAAAAATAATCATTTTGGCTGCTACACAGTACAATATGTGGATAAAATCACGCGCAAATTCCTTGTTACTGCCGCCTAGTGGTGCACCCTCTCTCTAAAGCAATACGAAAAATGTTATCCTTTTGAGACTTTTATTTCAAAGTAGCAGAATGATACTATTAGTATTACTTCGTCCTACTTCCAGCTTAGAAAGAACATTTTCAATTTGCGATATATTTCAAGTGTATTGCCCTCTACAATTTTAGATCAGGGCAGTCATATTCATTTTTCGTATCTGCATTTTGAAATGTCTTTCTCTTTGCAGGGACTCAGCCAATATCAGGCTCATTAGCATTTACGTTAGTCAAATAAGCTGGGAGTTTTTTTCGGAAATCTCCAATTTCTGCATTTAGCTGACCTTTTATGAAATATTAGTGCAACATGTGAAATATTACCCACAATCACTTCAGAATGTACTTAATTCGTGTAGTAAGTTAATTACTCAAAAGTAAATAAAGAACAATATACGGACTCCTCTCTTCCATAATTTAACAATAACCACTAATCCTTTAGAAATCTCTTTTCACAGAATTAACTACCGAACAATGACGGAAGATTAAAGTAATTACGCTAGTGTCCAAAAGTAAAGCAACAGACGTATGTTTTGCAAGGTTGCCTTTATTTTGCCGCAAGAAACTATAAACAGGTAGCAGTAAAGTAGAAATAATATAAAGATCACAGAACGTAAACAACTGCAAGGCTGATAACGGTAGACAAAAATTTTCTTCATTTCTTCTAACTTAACGGATTTGCACACACATTCCGACAACTGGTTACTGTGTTCAGTACTGGATGTGACCGCATCTGGTAACAGTAAAGGCCTGACAACGATGAAATATTCTGTGAATGATGTCATCAATCTCATGTTGAGGCAATAAGCCCATTCTTCTTGAAGAGCTGCTAACAAGTCGTGGAGAGGGTTTTGTGGAGGACATTGCCTGATCGCTCTCCCGATATGAATCCCACAGAGCAATCCAATAGAACGATTAGGCCATGCCGTGCGTGCAATATCTTTTTCTTCCAAGGAAACATCAACCGTCTGTAGCACTACATCTCAAATGCTTCGATTCTCTCCTGTTCCGGTATTCTCACAGTCTATCTTTCATTACCCCACAATGCTGTGAAACGTAGTTTCTCCGAAGTTCGTTCCTCAAATTATGGTCTGTGTTTGACACTGGTACATTGCTATTGGCCAGGAATGTCCTTTTTGCCAGTACTCGTTTGCTTTACCTTTTATATTCTCCTTACTCTGTCGCTGGTTACTTTGCTTCAAACGTAGCAGAAATCCTTAACCTCTTCTGCGTCGTGATCCTAAATTTTGATGTTAGGTATCTCACTGTCCTCATTCCCGCTGGTACTCATTAATTTCTTCTCTTTCCTGTTCACTCTCAATCCATATCCTATGCTCATTAGACCATTCGTTTGAACGGCCGCTGTAACTGCACTTTACTTCCACTGACGATAGCAATGTCATCAGCGTATATCATCATTAATATTCTTTCACCCTGTATTTTAGTCCCACCTTTGAACCTTTATTTCCGTCACTGATTCTTCTATGTATTGGATTGAATAGTAGGAGTGAAAGACTGCATCCCTCTCTTATATTACCTTTAACCCGAGCACGCCATTCTTCGTCATACAGTCTTAATGGTCCCGCTTGGTTCTGGTACATATCGTATTATAGCCGTACTTTCCAATAGCTTAACTTTTTCCATGTCAAAATTTCTGACATTGCAGTATTTGACATTGACGGCTTCCTACAGGTCGACCGATCCTATGAACATGTCATCATTTTTATTTAGTCTTACTTCCATTATCAACCGCAACGTCAGTACTGCCTCTCGGGTGCTTCGGCCTTTCCTAAAGTGAAACCCATCGTCATCTAACAGACTTCCAATTTTATTTCCCATCCCTCTGCATATCATTCTTGTCAGAAAATTGGAAGCATGAACTGTTAAGCTGACTTTACGGTAATTCTCGCAATTATCAGCTGTCACTATCTTCGGAATTGTGTGCATGGTGTTTTCCCGAAAGTATGATACCATATCGGCAGTCTCACACATTCTACACACCATCATGAATATTAATTTTGTTGCCACTCCTCCCACAAATTTTAGGAATTCCAATGAAATCTTATCTGTTCCTACAGCCTTACTTGATCTCAAGTCTTACAAAGCTCTTTTCAAATCTGATTCCAATAGTAGAGCCAGTACCGCCTTCCTGTCGACTTCTGTTCCTTCTTCTATCACAACTACAGACAAGTCCTCTCCCCTCACAGAGGCCTTCAGTGTACTCAATCCACTATACGCTCTCTTATCTGCAATTTAACAATGGAATTCCCATTTCCGTCTTAATGTAACTTCCCTTGTATTTCATTTAACAGAAAGATTTTATTACTTTCTGTAAATTTAGTCAGTTCTTCCCACATTCATTTCTCCTTCGATTTCTTCACACTGATCGTTTAGCTATTTCTCCTTACCTTCCTAGAACTTCCTGTTTATTTCGTTACAGAGTGACTTGCAATTCTTTATTCCTGAATCTCCCCACACATATTTGTGATTACCTCTTTCAGTGATCATCTGAATTACATCTTCGGTTATTTACGGTTTATTCGTAATTATATTCCATATACCTAAGTTTTTCTTTACAACTATTACAGGTATCCACTATTCTTCAACTGAAATGAGTCCTGAGCTGTTCATTACCATAGTATCTATAGCCTCAGAGATCTTTAAGCGTAACTCTTTGTTAGTTAGTACTTCCACTTCCTTCTTCTTTGCGTCTTGATTCTTGCTGACTAGTATCTTAAACTTCAACCTACTTCTCATCATTAATAAATTATGATTTGAGTCTATATCTGTTCCTGGCTACACATTACAATCCACTATCTGATTTGGAAATCTCTACCTGGTAGTGATATAATCTGACGTCGTTCCCTATTTCCACTTCTCTTGTGATTCTTGAACAGATTAGGAAAACGGCAGGTATTACGGGCCACTTAAGGATAAATGTAAATTACAAAATATATTAGTAGTTTATCTCAGTTATGATAGAAATATCATATTTTCAACTTCTTTCCTCAAAGTAATAGAAGTTGTTGTTGATGTGGTCTTCTGTCCAGAGACTGGTTTGATGCAGCTCTCCATGCTACTCTATCCTGTGCAAGCTTCTTCATCTCCCAGTACCTACTGCAACCTACCTCCTTCTGAATCTGTTTACTGTATTCATCTCTTGGTCTCCCTCTAAGATTTTTACCCTGCACGCTGCCCTCCAATACTAAACTGGTGATTCCTTGATGCCTCAGAATATGCCCTACCAACCGATCCCTTCTTCTAGTCAAGTTGTGTCACAAATTTCTCTTCGCTCCAATTCTATTCAATACCTCCTCATTGGTTATGTGATCTACCCATCTACAGCATTCTTCTGTAGCACCACATTTCGAAAGCTTCTATTCTCTTCTTGCCAAAACTAGTTATCGTCCACGTTTCACTTCCATACATGGCTACACTCCATACAAATACTTTCAGTAACAACTTCTGACACTGAAATCTATACTCAATGTTAACAAATTTCTCTTCTTCAGAAACGCTTTCCTTGTCATTGCCAGTCTACATTTTATATCCTCTCTACTTCGACCATCATCAATTATTTTGCTCCCCAAATAGCTAAACTCGTTTACTACTTTAAGTGTCTCATTACCTAATCTAATTCCCGACTTCGTTCAACTACATTCCATTATCCCCCTTGTGCTTTTGTTGATGTTCATATTATATCTTCTTTACGAGACACTGTCCATTCCATTCAACTGCTCTTCCAGGTCCTTTGCTGTCTCCGACAGAATCACAATATCATCGGCGAACCTCAAAGTTTTTATTTTTTTTCCATGGATTTTAATACCTACTCCTAATTTTTTGTTTGTTTCCTTTACTGCTTGCTCAATTTACAGATTGAATAACATCGGGGATAGGTTACAAACCTGGCTCACTCCCTTCCGAACCACTGCTTCCCTTTCATGCCCCTCGACTCTTATAACTGCCATCTGCTTTCTGTACAAATTGTAAATAGCCTTTCGCTCCCTGTATTTTACCCCTGCCACCTTCAGAATTTGAAAGAGAGTAGCCCACTCAACATTGTCAAAAGCTTTCTCTAAGTCTACAAATGCTAGAAACGTAGGTTGGCCTTTCCTTGTCCATTTTCTAATATAAGCCATAGGGTCAATATTGCGTCACGTATTCCAGCTTTTCTACGGAATCCAAACTGATCTTCCCCGACGTCGGCTTCTACCAGTTTTTCCATTCGTCTTTAAAGAATTGGTGTTAGTATTTTGCAGCCGTGGCTTATTAAACTGATAGTTCGGTTAATTTCACGTCTCTCAACACCTGCTTTCTTTGGGATTGGAATTATTACATTCTTCTTGAAGTCTGAGGATATTTCGCCTGTCTCATACATTGCTCACTCGATGGTACAGTTTTGTTAAGCCTGTCTCACCCAAGGCTGTCTTTAGTTCTAATGGGACGTTGTCTACTCCCGGGGCCTTGTTTCGACTTAGATCTATCAGTGCCCTGTCAAACACTTCAGGCAGTATCATATCTCCTATTTCATCTTCATATACATTCTCTCCCATTTCTATAATATAGTCCTCAAGAATATCGGCCTTGTATAGACCCTCTGTATACTCCTTCCACCTTTCTGTTTTCCGTTCTTTGCTTAGTACTGCGTTTCCACGAAAGGTCTTGATACTCATCCGAGTTGTTCGCGTTTCCCCAAAGGTCTCGCTAATTTTCCTGTAGTCTGTATCTATCTTACCTCTCTGAAGATAAGCCTCTACATCCTTACACTTGTCCTCTAGCCATCCCTGCTTAGCCATTTTGCACTTCCTGTCGATCTCAATTTTGAGACATTTGTATTCCTTTTTGCCTGCTTCATTTACTGCATTTTTGTATTTTCTCCTTTCATCAATTAAATGCAATATCTCTTCTGTTACCCAAGGATTTATATTATCCCTCGTTTTTTTTTACCTACGTGATCCTCTGCTACCTTCACTATTTCATCTCTACAAGCTACCCATTCTTCTTCCACTGTATTTCTTTCCCCCATTCTTGTCAATTGTTCCCTAATGCTCTCCCTGAAGCTCTCTACAACCACTGGTTCTTTCAGCTAATCCCGGTCCCATCTCCTCTATTTCCCGCATTTTTGCAGTTTCTTCAGTTTTAATCTACAGTTTGTAACCTCCCCCTCACTTATCGACCTTAATGACAGTGAAAAATGAAACCGCGTGTACCTAATGGGAATTTAGGAAAAGCAATCGTCACCGAAGTTAACCTGTCGGTAAAGAGGGAGGAAACGGTTACATCTAAATGAAAGGAAAAATGCAAGTGAAACTGGTGGTAATCAATTTTGAAATAGGGATAAAGTTAATAAAGAAAGTAAATGTGCGGCTGTTACGTTAACAATCAACTAGCGGTAATTAGATATTTGAGATTTGGGTAAATTACAGTCGCCAGTCCTATGGACAATTACTATAATAACTGAAAAAGAAAGGTTATTACACATATAATTAGCAGTAGAAGCATGGCAACTGAAGGTTGACACATGTAATGTGAAAACTGAAAGTTTGTCAGAAGTAATAAATTTCGCTACACTTAATTTAGCAAAAGAATTAATGAAACCGGAAAATCGAAAGTTAATTTAGTGACTGAAGTTAATAGTGAGCTTTCTTTCTGAAGCACATCGAAATACAGTTAGTCATGGACTACCTCGACAATCAGTTCTAAAGCTACTTGAATCTACGCAATTTAGAAAGAAGAGATTTAACTTTGAACTTGAATTAAACGATTCTGAACAATTAACAATAGTAAAATTTAGTAAGTACCAAGCTGAGCTGCAGTCACAGGTAAGCTAAAATACGGTAACAAAACTCGCACTCTTAATTTGTGCTTGTGTAATCTAACTATTGTAGCCAGCTATGAATACTTAAATTGAACTTTGAAATTAAAGAAGTGAAATGGAATTATGCTGGTGTTTGAATTTCAACGACACTCGGGTTCATTTCGGAAAAGGAAAGGAACCTGCTTGGCAATGCAATTGGGACAATGAGCAACAAAGGTTCATGCTAAGTTGCTGTAATTTTGCGAGGCAAATGGAACAATTTGAAATCTGAGGTCTGCCATACAGTTCTGAAACTTTACGTGCATTTAGTCTTCCTTGTTGGTTGATTGAAGGTTTGAAGCCGTCGATCGAGGAGGTGGCGACAGTCACTCATTGTCGGCCGTCGCGTTAACAGAAGCTGGATGTTGGCGCGCCTTCTTCTCGACACGGTTACCAGGCGAAACGGGCTCTTGATGTGCGCCAGCTAATGCTTCCCGTCCGCGACACCATGTCAGAAACTATCATCGGGAGTCGAGCGCAATTACATGCTGCCAAACCCCGAAAGCGCGGCAACTCACGAGAGCGTCACACCACACACCTGCTCCACTCGCTACTCCAGCCAGACTCCTACAGCTCTGCCTGCGCTCCACCCGGCAGAGTTAACACTACCAAAGATCCTACACACTTTGAGTCTTCACACGACCTATCGATGTAATCGTTCGATAGCAGTTTTCCCTAGGCAAGACCCAGCGTAAAGATACAAATAATATTTACGAAACAAACCAATTATACATCGACATAAATGCATATATATATATATATATATATATATATATATATACAAATAGTAAAACCATTACAATATGTAAAGACACAGGAATGTCATACATTCAGGTAACAAAAATAAGGAAAACAAATTATAGTACAATAGATGGAAATAGGAGGATATGCATTTCCGGCGTCACACGTGCCCCACATTGTCTGAGGATGTTCGTGTAACGTAAATAGACTCAGAAAATGTCCAAAAAAAAGAAACAGCGGAAATTCATATGCTCAAAACATCAACAAAATTTAGCATTCGCCTAATTAACCATAAACCAATTTTTAGACGATAATAATTGAGTGGAGACACTCCTAATCTTATTCCACTGTGTCATCTTGATCAAAATAAAACAGGTTGACAACATATTAAAATTCATAGAAAACATAGAAAATGGTTTAGCTATTCTAAAAATCTAAATTCCTAGCAGTATCAAGAAATGGAATACTATTTACAAAATTAATCAGATTACATGGTCATAGGAAACAGGTATATTAACATACGCAAATTAATAATTAATTACATAGAATACGTATTTTATATAAACTTTTCATAATTAATATTCTCATCATGAGTGTGCACTTAACGCTAAACAAGAAAATAATATACAGCAGATCGACAAAAACATAAATATTGACAACAGAATTCTTTCGTATCAGCTGTCCGGGAAGAAAAACAACTCCGCCTTCCGTACTCGCAAGTACAAAGATTGCCGACAGCGGCACAAGAGCCGACAGCGGCACAAGAGCCGACAGCGGCACAAGAGCCGACAGCGGTTCCGCCACGCCAGTATTGTTGCTCCCGCCTGTGCGGCACGCTTGATCTCTCTCGCCCTTGTAACGGCATTTCCAGAACGTCCGTTTCACTGAATTCTTTCGGTAAAACTCACTCCCGAGTAATCTCAAGGAGTCCATAAACACGATCACAGTGGACAACTCAACACTGTCCATCATCACACGCATGTACTAGCCTGAAACTTAAAACAGCGTCTAAGTACATCGGCAATGACTAGTAAATCACATATTTATGGCATCTTACAGCTATTTACAAAATCATATTTACATTCCTTAATCTATTGTGACTCAGCTGAAAACTTAAACTAGCAGCTTGGATTTTTCAGTTGATTAGATAATGAATAAATTGATTAAAATTAAATTGATTAATCAAAATTAATTACTTATTAATTACAACTTCTTGAATGACCTTGATCAGTCAAAAGCATGGCAATCTAACAAATCGTTAAATCTCACACTCTAATTTACATACTGTACAAATTACCCATTCTGTGGTATTAATCAATTCTAGGTTGGTACAATTTCAGGTCTACAATGTTCCGTATACCTAATAGTTTTCCAGAGCTTGGATACTCTAAGCAATAAGCATTTGTGTGAGGTATACCAATGACCTTATATGGTCCTTTATAAACGAACTTAAATTTAGAGATTTCATTGTCTATCTCGCTCGATTTCTCATGAGCTTTTACAAGTACTAAGTCTCCGATTGCAAACGTAGCAAAACGCACTTTAGCGTCATGACGACGTATGCGAGCATCGGCTTTTAGCTTCATTACTTCTCGCAAACGATCTTTTTTCACACAAATACTAATGTCAATCCGTGGAGGGAATTTGATTATCTCTTCCACTAAACTTTTACTTCTGTCACCCAACAGGATTTCCTCTGGAGAAAATCCCGTAGATTCATGTCTCAAGGTGTTCATAATTCTCTCAAATACTGCTACATATTTGCCCCATGCCCTATGGTTGTGATGGCAATAGGTACGGCAAAGTCGGCCTAGCTCGCGCATATACCTCTCAGCGGGACTCCCAGCCGGACAATAAGCTGAAATATGGATCACCTCGACCCCATTACTTTCCATGCCTTCATTCCACAACTTAGAAGTAAATTGTGCCCCATTGTCTGATGGAATCGCCTTCGGCTTACCAATATGAACAAAATAATCGTTCACAAGCTTGCTATAGACCGCTTTGGCTGTAGCTTTCCAAATCAGGTATAGTTTGATGAACTTGGAAAAAGCTTCTAGCACTACTAAAATGTAGGCGAAGTTTCCTGATGACTTGGGCAAAGCTCCGTACAAGTCCACACACAGTAATTCAAAGGTGTCGTTAGGCCTTATACTTTGCATAGGACCACGACTCGTACAGTTGGTAACCTTCACCTTCTGACATAAATCGCAAGTTTTCACTCTGTCAGTAACGCGTTTTAACATGTTGTTAAAATGCGCTTCTTCACTCAGCTTTTCCGCACATTTCTTTGGTCCACAGTGACCATACGCCAAATGGTAGTAGTCAATTATTTCCGTGACGTATTTGGTGGGCCAGCATCCCGCCAAATATTACTATCTTCACTCTTACATATGTACAAGATATGATCGTATATCTTGTAATACTTCCTTAATTTTTCTCCTTCTGGACTCCTTTCGTCATATCGGGTTTTCACCATATTTAAACAACCGTCCTCATTCTGATGACGACGTAGATTCTTACAGATGTTCATTATTAATTTACGTCCCTCAACTTCTTTAAAATAGTATAATTTGACCACTCCATCTGACTCATCGTTCAATATCTCTTGATTAGACTCGGGCAAACGCGACAGCGCATCCGTTACGCAATTGTCGGTCCCTTTTACGTAACAGATGTCATTGTTAAATTGCTGTAAATACAGCGACCACCTAGTCAGTCTTTCGTGAAGTAGTTTACAATCCTTCAGATAAGTGAGCGCCTTATGGTCCGTATGAATAATCACCTTACGGTCCCATAGGTAACCCTTGAACTTTTTGAATCCCCACACGATAGCGAGACACTCTTTCTCAGAAATCGTGTAGTTTCTCTCACTTTTTGATAAAGTTCGACTTGCGAACGCTATCGTCCGGTGTTCCTTATCCTCTCCTTTACCAACTTCTAGGAACAGTTCTACCCCCACCCCATAATTCGACGATTCCGTTCCCAGATGGAAGGGTAGCGATAAATTAAGATGAAATAGTATGTTAGATCTTAACAACTCGTCTTTTAATCTCTCGAAAGCGGCCTGACACCCGTCAGTCAACACAAACGGAACCTTTTTGCGTAAGAGGTTATTCAAATTCTCATCATTAAACACTTGTCCTTTTACAAATTTACGGTAAAATCCTGTTAGCCCTAGAAAACTTTTTAACTGTTTCCTAGACTTGGGTGGAGAACAATTCCTTATTGCCTCTAGTTTCTCTGGGTCCTTTGTAATACCAGCAGTGGTAATTACATGCCCTAAAAATTTCAGTTCCTGCTTCACAAATTCGCCTTTCTTTAGCTTTAGAGTCATTCCGCCACGGCGCAATGCTCTAAAAACTTCATCTAACAGGTCACAATGGTCACGCCAAGTGGCATCGGCTAACAATAGGTCGTCAACATATACAGTTAATCTTGAACTCAAAGCCGGTCCTAGCACTTTATCTAGGGCCCTGATGAATACGGACACAGACATATTAAGTCCAAACGGCAGTACTCTATACTGATAACACCTGCCCGCAAACAAGAAGGCGGTGTATGGCCTAGATTCTTCTTCGAGTTCTATTTGCCAGTAACTAGCCGTCAGATCGAGGCTAGTCATGAATTTAACGTCATGAAAACGTTGCCAAATGTCCTCCATACTCTCTGGTCTGTCTGTTTCACGTTGAACGACCCTATTCAACGTGCGTGCGTCAATCACAATACGCACACCACCATCCCGTTTTGCTACAATGACCAAACCGTTATTATATGGACTCGTACTTCTTTCAATCACTCCCCATTCGACCATCTTATCTATCTCCCGTTGCACTGCTTCCTTTTAGGACAGCGGTATAGCATACGGTCTCACGAAGAATGGTTCGTGCGGAATCACATGCTACTTGCATTTATATCCTTCCACAAGTCCCGGTTTGTCTGAAAACACACTCTTATTCTTCAATAATACTTCATACAGGCCTCGTCTTTGTTCGTGTGTTACGTTTGACACACCGTCTACAATACTTTCCAAATCACTTTCTACACTGTTGTCAATGCCGAGATTCCTCACATTACAGTAGTTCAAATTCATACCTACGTCAATAGCATCCGGCCAGTTAACAATGTGTATAGGCTGGTATTGCCTATGCACACCGTCTCCTGCCTCGTCAAAACTAACTACTATTGTTTTATCTTGTAACGTACATGTCAAAGTTTTGCTTTCGCAATTAATCACTGCAGGGTACTTTAATAGCCAATCGAACCCGATAATTACTTCCGTAGTCAAGTCTGGCACGACGACAAACTCTTGTTCAAATCGTGCCCCACATATCTCGAAGTGGACAAAAATATGTTTTGTGACCGGTTTACTGGCCTTCCCAGTAGCACCGATAATTTTCACTCCTGTTACTGGCATAACTACGATGCCAGGTCTATCTTTCAGTAACTCAAATATTTTCCCAGATACAACACTCAATTCTGCACCGGTGTCAATCAACACGTTTAGTTGCAGGTCGTGCATATTAACAGACACTACTACCCGTCTACACTTGTCCTCGACTGTTTCTTTACTTTCCCACAGTAAATCCTCGTCTATACCCAGGTCATTCCAGAAAAAACCATCCGGCTTTGATCCCAAATCCGGCTTATCTGGCGGCTTTTTCAGCCTCTGTTCACATACAGTTTTAATTTCAACACGTTTGTCCTCAGGCCTTGTCTGTAGCTTCGCCTTCAATACCGAAACCTTTTCCTGTAACTCGTCAACTAGCGAGTGTTGCTTTGCTATCAATTCAGTAATTGTCACATTCGTTGACTCCTCTTTAGCCAGATTGATCTCATCTGCCAATCTATCTGGAGAAATGTGCCCAGTAGTATCTGCAATTACTTCCTCTAGATCTGCGCAACCCACACTGTTATCGTCTGACCGTATAACGTCAGCTCTAACCTCATACATACTGTAATCTACGTGGTTTTCTACCAATCGTGTCCGGCTATCACTAAAATTTTCGCAATCTTTCTCCTCAATACTTTCGCAATGTTTGAACTGGAGGTTTGCGTCGGATGGGTCGGCTACTTCTACCACTGAAACTTTCGGTAAGGTCTGCCGGTTCGGGCCAGAACTTTCCGTTACTACTTCAACATCCAACTCTTGCGGGACGAAACACGACCAATCTTGCTCGTGCTCCCCATTAACATCAACTATTTCTAGTAAAGTCTGCCGGTTAGGGCCAGAACTTTCTATCATTTCACAAACACTATCTTCCTGCGGGACGAGACGCGGAAAATCCTGCACGCGCTCCCCATAAACACTTCTCCCATACAGGCCCCTATAATCTCTTAGTTCGTCGTATAAGCGACCGAACTGCCTTAACCAGACCTCATCCCTCTCTGCATCCCCTCGCTCGAAGACGGACGTTTTATCCGACATCTGATCTTCTTTCAACACTTGCGAATCATTCTTAAACTCAATCTCCAGTTCCGCTGTGGGTATTACAGCTGCCACTTTATAATCGATTTCCAGAACACTACTTAAATTGTTCTCACTGACAGTGAATGTATTTTCTACTGCCGTGTATACAGCTGATCTACTACTTGTGGGCGAACTTCTTTCTCCTAACACTGGCACACTCTCCCGCCGTTGATTATTCCACATGGAATTTTCATAACGACGACACCTGGGTTTTCTCCTGTTATTGGGCCGCCAAAATTTCTCCACGCCCGGTCGGCCCCTCACCGGCGCGGCTAATGGTTTCCCTGTCTCGTCCCAGCAGATACGCTCCCCGGATACTGCTGAGGCGGCTGGTCACACCCTCTGGCGTTATTACTATTCTGCGCAGCCCGTATCACGCTAGTGTGATACTGGTTTCCGTCATTCCTGTTATTATTCGCATTGTACCGATTGTCATTACGGCCCGAACCATTATTGTTATTGCTGCCAAGATTGCGGTATGCATTATTCCCAGAGTCATCATTGTTGTGTTTGCTGTGGTACCCGTTGTTGTTACCACGGCCTCTACCAGTATCGCGATTATTGCGCCAATTGTCCTCGTCCTCAACTCTTTCCAGGAAATCATTGATTGTCCTGTAATTGCTTCCTACGTAGCGTTTTGTATCATCTGGAAGCTTCATGTAGAGTTCCCAGACTACTTCGGATTCCGTGCGGCGATCACGCAAATATTCCAACTTGCGGATCCAGCCTTCACAAAACTCCTTCATGAAGCCGCGCGAATTCGCATCGAAAGGCCCCGATACGACAAATTCACGCCAAACACTTTGCTGTTTTTGCTCTGACCAGTATTCAGCCAGAAACTAATTTTTAAACTCGTCAAAATTCATGTTCGTAATGTTGAGGTTTAAGCCCCAACGCTTGGCATCACCAGCCAACACATCAATAACCGCATTAATTTTCCTCTCATTAGTCCATGATCTGGGTAAAATTCTTTCACAATTTATAATGAAATCCGTCGGGTGTATACCGCCTTTTTTCAAGGGGTCGAACCGCTCCTCTTTCGTCAACAATTCCGAACTATGTGCATAGATTGGCACATAGCTATGTTTTTCGTCAAGTTTCTTTTCTAATTCCGACACTCTCGTAATTACTTGGCAAGTGGTTGTCGCAAGCGTTTCTACTTCCCTTTTTTTCTCTTCGCAGGTATTAGCCTGCTTCGTCACTTTGGTATCTACTTCGGATACTAAAGCCTTTAAAGTTTCCACCTTCTTTTGATCCTCTTTTTCACTAATTGAATTTGTTCCGTCACTTTATTCTCGATGATCGGAGCAACTGATTCTCCTACACTTTTCTCGATTCTGCTAATTTCGGAATAAAAACGAGTATTTATGCTCGCAATTTCCGCCTGAACGCCTTGTTTAAGATTACCGATTTCGCTATTAATCACAACAATATCTTCTTTGATTTTATCAACTTTTGTGTTAACAACTCCAACATTGTTGTTCACAACATTAATAGCTTTGTTGTGACTGTCTAGCTTTCGTTCAATTTTTTCAGACTGAGCTTCTTGCTTGGCAGATTGACTCTTGATTTAGTTAATCAAAACATTCAATAAATCAGTTAAATTCCCGGAAACTACCGGTTTTACTTCCGTAGCGGCTTCCTCTTTAATTGTCCCCCCGTATTCGTCATCAAGGGATTCGCATTTGATTTTCACTTCCGACTCCGAAACATTTTCTAAAGTGTGGAATTCCATTTCTGTTCTTTCTTGCGTTTCGGCGGTCGCGTCTTTCATGCTAGCCGCCTGTCCCTGAACAATGGGTACCGCGGTGCGCGTTCCCCACTGTTCGACAGATTGTTCCTTATCCAAGTCTACCAAATTTTGATAATTGTTGCCTTCACTCATTTTAATAATTTTCAGTGTAAATGCCAAATCTCAAATCTAATTTGGATTCCTCACACTAATATTCTCGCTTACGTGTCGACCATTTCGTAACCAGTTCTTTGTTACGAGATTTTTACAATGCCAAATTCGTGTCCAGAACAACCTCAAATTTGAAGATTGTCCTGTCACCAGGTCGCCACGTATAACCTCCCCCTCACTTATCGACCTTAATGACAGTGAAAAATGAAACCGCGTGTACCTAATGCGAATTTAGGAAAAGCAATCGTCACCGAAGTTAACCTGTCAGTAAAGAGGGAGGAAAGGGTTACATCTAAATGAACGGAAAAATGCAAGTGAAACTGGTGGAAATCAATTTTGAAATAGGGATAAAGTTAATAAAGAAAGTAAATGTGCGGCCGTTACGTTAACAATCAACTAGCGGTAATTAGATATTTGAGATTTGGGGTAAATTACAGTCGCCAGTCCTATGGACAATTACTATAATAACTGAAAAAGAAAGGTTATTACACATATAATTAGCACTAGAAGCGTGGCAACTGAAGGTTGACACGTGTAATGTGAAAACTGAAAGTATGTCAGAAGTAATAAATTTCGCTACACTTAATTTAGCAAAAGAATTAATGAAACCGGAAAATCGAAAGTTAATTTAGTGACTGAAGTTAATAGTGAGCTTTCTTTCTGAAGCACATCGAAATACAGTTAGTCTTGGACTACCTCAACAATCATTTGTGAAGCTACTTGAATCTACGCAATTTAGAAAGAAGAGACTTAACTTTGAACTTGAATTAAACGATTCTGAACAATTAACAATAGTAAAATTTAGTAAGTACCAAGCTGAGCTGCAGTCACAGGTAAGCTAAAATAGGGTAACAAAACTCGCACTCTTAACTTGTGCTTGTGTAATCTAACTATTGTAGCCAGCTATGAATACTTAAATTGAACTTTGAAATTAAAGCTGTGAAATGGAACTATGCTGGCATTTGAATTTCAACGACACTCAGGTTCATTTCGGAAAAGGAAGGGACCCTGCTTGGCAATGCAATTGGGACAATGAGACCAAAGGTTCATGCTAAGTTGCTGTAATTTTGAGAGGCAAATGGAACAATTTGAAAATCTGAGGTCTGCCATACAGTTCTGAAACTTTATGTGCTTTTAGTCTTCCTTGTTGGTTGATTGAAGGTTTGAAGCCGTCGATCGAGGAGGTGGCGACAGTCACTCATTGTCGGCCGTCGCGTTAACAGAAGCTGGATGTTGGCGCGCCTTCTTCTCGACACGGTCACCAGGCGAAACGGGCTCTTGATGTGCGCCAGCTAATGCTTCCCGTCCGCGACACCATGTCAGCAACTATCATCGGGAGTCGAGCGCAATAACATGCTGCCAAACCCCGAAAGCGCGGCAACTCGCGGGAGCGTCACACCACACACCTGCTCCACTCGCTACTCCAGCCAGACTCCTACAGCTCTGCCCGCGCTCCACGTGGCAGAGTTAACACTACCAAAGATCCTACACACTTTGAGTCTTCACACGACCTATCGATGTAATCGTTCGATAGCAGTTTTCCCTAGGCAAGACCAAGCGTAAAAATACAAATAATATTTACGAAACAAACCAATTATACATCGACATAAATGCTAAATATATATATACAAATAGTAAAACAATTACAATATGCAAAGACACAGAAATGTCATATATTCAGGTAACAAAAATAAGGAAAACAAATTATAGTACAATAGATGGAAATAGGAGGATATGCATTTCCGGCGTTACAAGTTCATAAACAATAGATTGTGGTCAGAGTCTACATCTGCTCCTGAAAATAACTGATAATTTAAAATCTGGTGCTGAATCACTGTCTTACCATTATATAATCTATCTGAGACTTTCCAGTATCTCCAGGCTTCTTCCATGTATACAACCTTCTGTCATGTTTCTTGAAGCAAATGTTAACTATGATTAAGTTATGCTCTGTACAAATTCTACCAGGCAGCTTCCTCTTTCATTTCTTCCCCCAAATCCATATTCATCTACTACGTTTCATTCTCTTCCTTTTCCTACTGTCGAGTTCCAGTCACCCACGACTATTAAATTTTCGTCTCCCTTCACTATCTGAATAATTTCTTTTTTCTCATCGTACGTTTTATCAATCTCTTCGTCATCTGCGGAGCTAGTTGGCATATAAACTTGTACTACTGTGGTAGGCGTGGGCTTCGTATCTATCTTGGCCACAATAATGCGTTCATTATGCTGTATGTAGTAGCTTACCCGCATTCCTATTTTCCTATTAATTATAAAACCTACTCCTGCATGACCCCTATTTGATTTTGTATTTATAACCCTGTATTCACCTGACCAGAAGTCTTGTTCCTCCTGCCACCGAACTTCACTAATTCCCACTGTATCCAACTTTAACCTATCCATTTCCCTTTTTCAATTTTCTAACCTACCTGCCCGATTAAGGGATCTGACATTCCACGCTCCGATCCGTAGACCGCCAGTTTTCTTTCTCTTGATAACAACGTCCTCCTGAGTAGTTCCTCCATTGTGCTTGCACCTACAGACGGGTATCTGTATCGCTGAGGCACTCAAGTCTCCCCACCAACGGCAAGGTTCATGGTTCATGGGGAGAGGGTAAAAAAGTACAATTAGCAATATATGAATTGAAAATAACAGAATATATAATTGGAATTAACCTTGCATTTTGAGCAGTTTAAAGAGAGGCGGGTAGTATATGATCATGTTTATAAATTAAAAACACTCTTTCGAATAAAAGTTTTATTGTTAAACATTAGACACTGTGTATAACATTTTACAAGAGTCATTACACGGCCTAATAACCCAAAAGATTTTAACTTCAGTAACAACGGCCACGAAAGCCTGCAGACTTACATTTTACAACTCATTTACCCTATGGTTTATTTAGCTTATAGAGATCGCAAAAGTAAAAGAGTAAGATCCTGTGCCCACCTTTCTTTTTTGTTGCACCAAATCCAGTTTTCTTCATAGCTTTCTCCACACAGAATACATTTTAAATTTCCAACGTTTTGAGAAGTGCTTGGTGTAGGACTGTCACTAACAAAAATTTTGATTTGTTCTTCTCCTTAATATTGATCATTGTTCGCTCTTTTTGGAAATTTCGTTTCTCTCCTTTTCAGTTGTGTTTTTTCCTTTTGCTCTTTTGAATCTTTCTTGTATATCGGCGTATATTTTATTGGAGTTGATGTCTTTTCCGATATGTGAACATATTTTCGCTGCAGGAATGCGAAGACAACGCCTCTTTTCAAACACTTGCAAAATCAGAATGTTCACATGAGTCATTTGCATTGCAGGAAGTGGCCGTCTCTCTAGAAGTGACTGTAAATTCTACCTGGGAAGCAAGATGTAGCAACAACAGCTCCATCAGACGTCAGCTCGGGGGAGAGATTCCTGTACAATGTTGGTAACATCACGGCCCATAAAGTCGAAATCAGGAAATATGAGGGGATTTGTTGGGTAAATTCCGGTACTTGTAAATCCATTTTCAGTAATATCTAGTTCACACAATTGCTTTTAGGCATCAGCTTTGAAACACGTATGTAACGTAGCAGCGATGGCGAGGCACGTTAAAATCTTTGACCAGAGAACCTATTATCGTGGTTAGCATGCGCTTGACCGCGCGAGTGTTGCGAGCAGTTCGCTAGTTGTCGTCATGTAGAGCAGTACGCTAGTAGTCGTTGTGCAAGGCAGTCGGTCGGTAGTCGTCGTGCAGTACTCTGTCAATAGTCGTTGCGAGCAGCAGTACGGTGGTAGCCGTCATGTAGAACTGTTCGCTAGTGTTCGTCATGCAGAGCACTCGGTCAGTAGTAGCAGCCCAGTGCTGTTGTGTGATGTAGTCTGTCAGCAACACTGGTCAAGATGCTGAATGAGGTATACTGTTACTTAAGATAATCATCGGATAATGTAAAGTTTATTTATTGTAATTAATTTTCAACAAGTGCCCCCAATAATAATTTTGATTTCAAAAGCAATTTTACATAAAAATTTTATTTAATTGAAGTAACTATTTCGTTCCACTTCCCTTAAAGAAAAGTTTCAGTTTTCAGTTAAATAATAAAAAAAAAGGAATATTATTATTTGCAATGCAGTTCCTCCAAGCTGTGCGCAAGAATAAGAGCAGAAAGTTGACTAGCAGTTACAATGAGGTAAGAATTTAATTCTGATTTTTGCACAGGGCCAAAGACAGATATTTCGGTGTAATTGAATTAACATTATCGGTGAGATTTTGTTGTCACTGAATTGACTTTAATTTTTTTGTGAAGAACTTATACTTGGGTCAGATTGCGATTCTCTCACTTTTATTGTCATTAAATTTAATTGCTAGGGAGGTTACATTTGGGTCCCATTCATTTATTATTTCTGTCTTTAAAAATTTCAGTGGAGAGGTTACGCTTAGAGCAATGTCCATTAGCATTTCTATATATGATTGTCATATTTTAAAATTTTGTGGGGAGGTTACACTTGGCGACACCCAGTCCAGGTTCGTATTTCGTTGAGAGTCTTTTGAACAAGAGTCAGATATCTGCTCTTATTTGCTTAGATATAATTAGGATTTGGCGCAACGCTTTTATTAACTTGTGACTTTCTTTCTACAGGTCAACGGCAATTCGTTGCTCTATTGTATTTGTGTGTTGCTTTTGCATTTGTGCTTATTTGTTTTTGAATAATTGTGACTACTGTAAAAATGCCTCGAAAGACTGTGAATAGTGTATCGCGAGGTATTACGAACGAAACTGCCGATTTAAACAACTTTACCGATGGGACATGTGACACGCAGTGTAATGATGACAATCGTGCGTTCACTGACAATCAGTGTATTCCAACCACTAATGATGACTTTTGTCTTAATGATGAACAAACGAACTCGATTATGTCCTCTGTTGATTTGACGACAATCGATGACGCGGGACGCTCGATTATAATGAGCGCTACCCAGCTTAACACAACCGGTTTGGAAAATTCAAGTAACATACAGACAAACTTTTCGAATGAAAATGGTCAGTGTAGTGAAGGTACGACGGATTTATTTAATTCCGAAATGGTGACTGACAATGTACACTCGAGTGACAAACGTTATTGTGAATTACAGAATGACCAAATGGTCGCACAAAGCGTGACAATTGTCGGTGCGCAATTGAACAGCACGGATAATAGAGTAGAGAATGGCTTGGGTCGGATTTTGGTAATATTACGACAAATGAAGGAGGGACTGGATAAGAATCTCAAACAAAGTAAACTGATTAATGAAAGGTATAGACAATCGAATGAGGAACAAGACAACATTGATAAAAAAATCAAACGGCTTAGTGAACGAAATGAACGGACTGGTGAACAGATTAAAGCGATTGCCGCCCAAAATTGTGATAATACAGGTCAATTACGTGAGGATACTGAGGCTTGTGCTAATAACAGTAATGAAGAGGTTGGCACTGTTGCACAAGAATTAAGTAGCACACGTGTAGGCACAACAGAGTCACATAAAGACAAGATTGATGCAATCACTGAACAATGTTTGGCGAACGAAACACAGATACACGAAATTAATGCAGTCACCGAATAATGCCCTAAAAACGCAGTACAGATTCGCGACGAAGTTGATTTGGAGTCAGTGGAAGTTTCACACACTCCGAATACGGAGGCTGACGAGAAATTTGCACGACAGATCAACCAAATTGACGAGGATGTTACAGTAACGGAGTTGAAAACTATTTCAGTCACCAATACGTCACAGAATCCGCTACTTTGCGAAGATTTGTCAGACTTACGCAGCGTGTGTAATGTGAACAATTTACAGAGACTGCGCGAATTGAAATCTGAAAAGCTACACAACTAGAAGTACGAAATGACACAGACGAGCGGATTCACACGCAAGCCTGAGCGTGTTATCAAATTCAGTGACGAGAACGTTGATTATGAGCAATTTGCATTTGTAAGAAAATGTAAGGAATTTAATAATGGCAGAACACAGATACACGATTTGCGCTGTATACGACAATTTGTTTTTACGCTTTCACCGCTATTGCCTGTAATGCAGAAGCTAGCTTTGAACCAGATGCGACAATTTATTTTTGTATTTACAACAGCATTGCCTGTAATGAAGAAATTTGAATTAGCACGGATACAACAATTTGCCTTTGAAATTTTACCGCTATTGCCTGTAACACAAGAGCTAAAATTTATTTGCAGTGCGTAATAGACCTCAGGGGATTCATTACGCTTCAATGAATATGTGCCGCAGCGAGCATAGGGCCCCGAGCTGTAGTAGTGCTGTTTCATCTTTAGTTTTCTGCACTCTGCCTTCTCTTCTACTATCCTTTATATCTATCAAAACTGCTCTTTAACTATTGCTCTACCTAGTATTAAGAAACGAGTAATGAAAACCGGATATGACAAATATTTTAACGAATGTGACAATTTTCATTAGGCACTCCAGAATCACGAGAACTTAAATAACAGATAAAAATCGTAATCATCAGTATGTGTAAAATTAACAGCAAACGTATTTTTTGGTAACAATAGATGTTTTCCACCGCAACAGCATGAAAGTCAGCCGCTTAGCATACCTAACCAACAATGCAGTCTACAAGGTCAACCAAACTTTAATGTTTCGCCCCGTGCACGTATAGTTCCAGCTCCAACAAATAGTAACGCACAGTAGCAAGGAAATAACTACGTATAGAAAACACAGTATTTGAATTCCTATCGCAATGCGCCGTATAGAAATTACTATCATGACAGACGTAAAAAGAATGATGAGCACAATTTTCAGCGTACATTTAATAACAGTCGATCTTATGAGCAGCAACAACATCAGCAACAACATATTATGATGAGTGAAACAGACAATAGGTAACATCTATAGCGTAACACGTCAGTAAGAAATAACAGAACAGTTCATATAGTGGATGTGCCACAACATTCTCCCGTAAATAATAACACATACGATAGATTTTAACCAGATACAGCACAGATTGCATATTACAGTAACGCAAACATTACTTTTGACACGCAGAATTTTGCTCACGAGAATGTTATTTGAAACATGCTCTGTTGAATGCACCACTTTTATCGCACCCAGATCTTACTAGAAATTTTTCCATTGCCACCGACAGTTCCCACACCGCTTTAGGCGTACACATTTTCCAGGAAATTGAAGAAGATGGTTCTACAGTAATTAAAAACATCGCATTTGCAAGCCGTATTCTGTTACCTGCTGAACGAAATCATTCTGTTACAGAACTTGAAACATTATGTGTTGTATGGGCTTTTACGAGATTTCGGCACTTTCTTTACGGCAGACACACCACCGTTTACACAGACCACAGAGCGATACAATTTTTACTTTCGGCTAAATTTACTCACGACAGGTTAAGTAGATGGAAACTTTATTTACAGGAATTTAATTTTACAATAGCTCACATTACCGGCACACAAAATGTTATAGCAGACGCACTATCGCGTTCTCTCGGCAACAATCAGCAAGACGTAGCAACCAACTTCTGCAAAACAAATTTCAGTGTCATGTACATTCAGCAAGTTGTATTTGAAAATTTTATTTCATCGTCATTACAGGACATAGCACAAGAACAAAACAAAGACAACGTGTGGAAAGAAATTAAACACCTTTGGCAAGATAGGAAAAATGTTACGATTAGAAACCACTACACTGTACGCAATGACATTCTGTTTCGCCGCTCTCATCCTGACAGCAACAATTGGTTATTATGCATTCCTGACGAACTGGTTAACAAATTAATCTGGTACACTCATTTAAGTTACGCACATTACGGAGCAAGAAAATGTTTTCTTATACTGAGAGAGAACTGTTATTTTACCAACATGGAGATACGTATACGACGAGTTTTAGCGTCTTATAAAATTTGTCAGAAAGCTAAATCAGACCCCACTTCACATATTCCTCCTTTATATCCCATTGTACCTGTTAAATTAAGACACATTTTTGGTCCGATTCCGAGAACTAACAGAGGTTTTTGCTACATATTTGTCGCTGTTGAGCTCACTTCAAAATTTGTTACTTTCACTCCATTACGCAAAGCTACTGCTAAAACTGTTTCGAAAGCATTTGTAAAACATTTTCTATTTCATGTAGGGCATGTGATGAAAGTAATTTCTGACAATGGATCTCAATTTCGTAGTAGCGTATGGACACGCATGTTACGAGCCAGAAACATTTCTCCGATCTATATATCCAAGTACCACGCTTCTTCGAACCCCTGTGAAAGATTAACGAAAGAAATTGGTAAGCTGTGCCGGATATACTGCCACAAAAGACATATTGATTGGGATACACACATACTCTCATTCCAAGATGTAATTAATTCCATTCCAAATGAATCCACTATGCTATCTCCATCTGTTATACTGAAAAATGTTGAACCACCAAACAAAATTAAGGAATTAGTAAACTTCCCTAAATGTCGTCGACTAAGACACCACGAAATAATTGACATTGCGCTGAATAACATCAAACGTGCCGCAGAGCGCCGGAGAAAACAGCAAAAACAGGTTTTTAGACGCCGCGACTTTCACATTGGACAGAAGATATTAGTACGTACACACTATTTATCCAGCAAATTAAAAGCTAAGTGCAGTAAATTTGAACTACTATACGCAGGTCCATATCGGATTCGCAGCATCCCTCACTCCAATGTTGTACACGTCGAAACTTTGAGAACTAGAAAATCGAAAGGCAATCACCATATCTCAAACATTAAACCGTTTATTGAATGAAGACACTTTATGATTCAACACACTATGATGTCATTTACTAATGCAATTATATTCACATGACTAATTACTGATGATTATCGTATTTTTTCTTGGCAAGTGCCCGGCAAGGTAAGGTTAGCAGGTCGCTTTTCTTGTCGTTACACATCAGACCGTGCACATTTTCCACTTTTTTTGTGTGTATGATTGTTTTCAAGTTTTGTTTGTATGCACTGTGAAATAGTTAAGATATAACACACCAGTTGACTTTGACATTTTTTTTTGCCTTATGACATCTCAACATCGTGACTGCTTTACATTTTTTGCTGCTGCATTGTGATATTCTCTGTACTTTTTGGCTTTGAACACTGTCAATGTCTTTGACATATTACGTTTTCTGTCATGTTATGCTTTATGGTTAATTATGTCACCATAAACCAGTCATTATCTAGTGGGTATATGATTTAAATGCAGGACATTAATTTTTGTTCATCAATTTCAGAAAGAAATGATGCGTGTAAGAAATAAATTCAACAGAAATGGGAATTTCACCTACGGAATAAACGAAAGAAGATGCAATAACTTTATGAGGAAGAGTAAATGGATCAGGATTAACAAACATTAACAAGAATATACTATACTCATCGTAGAATAGCAGTCTTAACTAATTTTTTCTTTCAGAATACAAGGTGATTGATGCAGGCTGTCAGACAGAACTACACATCTTAGTTTTAGTGATGAAATATGCTAGAGATAAGGAATAGTTGTATAATGAGTAATGAAGTGATTTTTTTGCAGATGATAATCAATGCTGATGAATAATGATGAAGAATATGCTGTTATGAATAATGAAGTTTTTCTTTACAGTTGATGACAGATAAGAATAATGTTGAAGTTATGTATTTATGCTATGTAGTTATTTAAGTATTTGTTGCAGTTTGCTTTGACAGCAGGTGATATATTGCATAGTAGGATGACGGAAAAGTCTTGGAAAGGACAGCTATGGAACACATTTTATACACATTTCACTACTTGTTAATTTGAAGTTCACTACTTTTCAGCATAGTGTGCGTTTCTTCTTTCAGCTCAATAATCCATTTTGTATATTTTTTTTTAGGAGAAGTTTTTCATGATACTTACTAAACCGGTTACTTATTATACCTGTTCTAGTACTTGCTTTTTTATTTTTTACCCATTTATGTTTATCATTTATAAATGTGATCACATATACTGCCTTGTTACATAACCTTGCTACAGCTGACTCATGACGAATGACGTTACCTATCCTCATTTGCAGCAATAGGTCAAAAGCAAATAGTGTTATGCCTCAGCAATTAATTATCGATCCCAACGCAATGCATTGCTAACAAAAAAAAAATTGTATTACCAGTCCCAAATAGTGATACCAGTTTGAGAAAGTTCTGAGTAATACTGATTAGCTCTGAATAGTATGTCACTTGAGTAATGACTTCTTAATGAGACAAAAAAATATATATATATATAAAATAATGCTTTGTAACTGGCTAATAACTGCCACTGTTTATTGTAATGAGACTTAAAATGCGCATGATTATTAATGCTATGACTATAATTAACTGATTTTTAATAATGACTTCTTAATGATCTGAATAATACTGAATGAGGAACAATGTTTTATACTATTCGATACTTGATGGCCACTGAGTGCCAATAATTAATGTCACTCAATGAATTGTTATTAATTATGCCATTAATTAGCTCTTGTTTTCGATGTTTATACTTTGTAACTGGAAAAGAATGCAATTGTTTCATAATGCTTTGTAATTAGAAGACTAATGATTCTTAATTATGCTTTGTAACTGGAAAGGAACGTGATTGTTTAATAATGCTTTGTAATTAGAAAAGGCTAATGATTAATACTATTGGAATGACAAATGATTAATTAACTATGCTATACTTTTTAACTGGAAAAGAATGCGATTGTTTCATAATGCTTTGTAATTAGGAGAAGGCTAATGATTCTTACTATATTGTAATGACAAATGATTAATTAACTGTAATTAGGAGAAGGCTAATGATTCTTACTATATTGGAATGAATGACAAATGATTAATTAATTATGCTATGCTTTATAATTGGAAATGAATGTGATTGTTTCATAATGTTTTGTAATTAGGAGAAGGCTAATGATTCTTAATTATGCTTTGTAACTGGAAAAGAATGTGATTCTTACTATATTGAAATGACATATGATGCTATGCTTTGTAATTAGAAGAAGGATAATGATTCTTAATTATGCTTTGTAACTGGAAAAGAATATGATTCTTACTATATTGAAATGACAAATAATTAATTAACTGTAATTAGGAGAAGGCTAATGATTCTTAATTATGCTTTGTAACTGGAAAAGAATGCGACTGTTTAATAATACTTTGTAATTAGGAGAAGGCTAATGATTCTTAGTGTATTGAAATGACAAATGATTAATTAACTATGCCATATTTTATAACTGGAAAGGAATGTGACTGTTTAATAATGCTTTGTAATTAGGAAAAGGCTAATGATTAATACTATTGGAATGACAAATGATTAATTAACTATGCTATACTTTGTAACTGGAAAGGAACGCGATTATTTCATAATGCTTTGTAACTAGGAAAGGAAGGTTACTGATTCTATGTAAAACAATTAATGAACATTTTTCTGTAATACTACATACATGGTACAGAAATGTTCAAGAACTGGGCTATGAATGCCGCAAACTACTAATGAAGACTGTAATTGTCAATATTATGTGACTTAATGTCCTTCACCTCATGAGCTAACTACCCTGAATTACTGCAATGTCCATTTATCCTGTCTATCCTAGTGATCATGGAGCATTATATTTGGTTTTGCACTAATTCTACGTTGGTGTGCCTTGTAAGAGCGTGGTGTTGACACGACATGCTGTCCACCACCGTGAGCGATGAAGACGTTATTATGGTCCCACTGTTTGGTGTACCTAATGTACTGCCAAAATGAAAACATGGAACATTACTACGACAGTTCAGTGTTTTGGCTACACTGATAAATTCTGATGGGAAAAGTACTTCAAATTGTGTCACTTGGTGTTGTACTGCTGTGGAAAGATATGGACTTTTCAGAACAGCTGTGTGCAATCTAAAGTGCTACCACCATGATGCAATCCTCTCTTTCCTATCCTAATTCTTGTCACATAGTGAAAATCATTTTTTTGCTAACATCATTTATGTTCATGGGTTATACATTTTTTTTGGATTCGCTGAACTCCACTGCGAGTACACTTATGTCACTTGTCGATATGATTATTTTGCCATTATGTTTATTTATTGCGAAAATGCTAAAGACATTTTTTCGATTTGTTCTGAGGTACAGTATATGTACACTCTTGTCTCTTATATTGTATACACATTTTTATTTTTTTTGATGATATGTTCTGAACTACAGTGCATGTGCACTTATGTTAGGTATTAATATGTTTTCTACTGAACTTCAGTGCCTGTGCACTTTTCTCATTTTTCAATATGATTTGTACTCATTCTGTATGTTCAATACTTCAGTGTATGATTTTTTTTTGCCATTCTGTTTATGCTAAAGAATTTTTTCAGTGCCTGTGCACTTCGTTTTCTGTCAAATAATTTGTATATACAGTTTTCTGATTTACTACTATGTTTTGTACTCACATTTTGTCTTTGTCTGATATATTTTGTACTCGGTGCGTGTGCACAACATTTAATTTATGTACTAAATTTGAATATTCTGTAGATTGTAAAAATTTCTTGCAATGGCAAGTCCAAATGACTCACCATCGCTGCCAAATTTTTGCCCCCCCAGTGGAGCGTTATGAAACACGTATGTAACGTAGCAGCGATGGTGAGGCACGTTAAAATCTTTGACCAGAGAGCCTATTATCGTGGTTAGTATGCGCTTGACCGCGCGAGTGTTGCGAGCAGTTCGCTAGTTGTCGTCATGTAGAGCAGTACGCTAGTAGTCGTTGTGCAAGGCAGTCGGTCGGTAGTCGTCGTGCAGTACTCTGTCAGTAGTCGTTGCGAGCAGCAGTACGGTGGTAGCCGTCATGTAGAACTGTTCGCTAGTGGTCGTCATGCAGAGCAGTCGGTCAGTAGTAGCAGCCCAGTGCTGTTGTGTGATGTAGTCTGTCGGCAACACTGGTCAAGATGCTGAATGAGGTATACTGTTACTTAAGATAATCATCGGATAATGTAAAGTTTATTTATTGTAATTAATTTTCAACAAGTGCCCCCAATAATAATTTTGATTTCAAAAGCAATTTTACATAAAAATTTTATTTAATTGAAGTAACTATTTCGTTCCACTTCCCTTAAAGAAAAGTTTCAGTTTTCAGTTAAATAATAAAAAAAAGGAATATTATTATTTGCAATGCAGTTCCTCCAAGCCGTGCACAAGAATAAGAGCAGAAAGTTGACTAGCAGTTACAATGAGGTAAGAATTTAATTCTGATTTTTGCACAGGGCCAAAGACAGATATTTCGGTGTAATTGAATTAACATTATCGGTGAGATTTTGTTGTCACTGAATTGACTTTAATTTTTTTGTGAAGAGCTTACACCAGAGTCAGATTGCGAATTTCACATTTTTTGTTGCCTTTGTCATTACATTTGATTGCAGGGAGGTTATTCTTGGGTCCCATTTATTATTATATTTTGTATTTAAATATTTCTGTGGGGACGATATTGCTTCTTGGCTCCCATTTCTATTAAGTATTGTTTTTCCTTTTAAATTACGGTGGGGAGGTTACACTTGGCTCCATTTCTATATAATATTGTCATGTAAATATTTTGTGGGGAGGCTACACTTAGCGCAATGTCCATTAGCATTCATAAATAATATTGACATTCTTATAAAATTTTGTGGGGGGGGGTTACAGCTTCCACTTCTGCAGCATCAAATTCATTAATTCCTGACCCAGTATAAGCTCTCATCCACAAGTTGCAAGCAGTGTTGTAGTAGTTTTAGAAAGGTTTCATGAACGTCCTATCCAGAGGCTGCAACTTACGAGAAGTTTGTGGGGGAAAACTTATCATAAGGACATAGTTTTCCCGAGCAAACATGATATCTAAGTCCTTGTGACTGGCATGCTCATCCGCAATCAGCAAGACACTATCTCCTGCTGAGGGCCGGCCGGTGTGGCCGTGCGGTTCTAGGCGCTTCAGTCTGGAACCCCGTGACCGCCATGAATCCTGCCTCGGGAGTGGATGTGTGTGATGTCCTTTGGTTAGTTAGGTTTAAGTAGTTTTAAGTTCTAGGGGACTAATGACCTCAGATGTTAAGTCCCATAGTGCTCAGAGCCATTTGAACCATTTTCCTGCTGAGCGCTTTGTGAAGGAAACGAAGTGTCTAAGCCACTTAAGAAAAGCTTCAGCTGTCATCCAACCACTAGAAGTTCGAATACTAATGCTTTCAGTTGGAGCACCAACCATCAGGCGGTCAATCATTCGTTTCCTTGGAAATATAAAAAACGGAGGAATAAACTGTCCGGTTGCATTAATGCAAAACAGAAGTGCAACTTACGTCCCCTCTCTCCAGAACTAATTCTCCACATTTGACGTTTGCCTCGTATGGATTAAAAATTCGATATGGACGAAAGGATTGCTTTTTTAAGAGATTTTGAAACTGGCTGAAGAGTCTTTTGGCCTGTGTCTTATTAAACCCTACACACTGCATCAGACTAGTTGAATATGGTTTACTATAGGTAAAATTTGGGTGCTTCTTCATAAAACTGTCATAAACATCTTTTCCAGGCATTTTTGTCCTTTTGTAGATTTGTGACTCAAATTTAATTTTTCTGTCAGGTCATAGGTCACTTTCAAAAACTTTCTTTTAGACAAGGGCATTAGCCTCGAATCTAAATCCATCAAATGAGGTACTAACAGTTTTTCACATCTTCGTCAAAAGTTACCTTAAAGGCTCAGTTTGTGGTTTCATAACAGTTGACTCAGAATTTGCTATAGCTTTTAACTTTCTTTGCTCAGTGCTTCAGTGCTTCTAGGTACATGGTATCGGTCAGACGTGACTCTTTTGGAGAATTTATTTTCCAATACACTTCCAACAGAATTTTTCATATCATTCTCTGACCATTCTCCCCGATCTTCACCTTCTGCTTTTTTCGAAAATTTTGGCATAGTATGAAGGAAAGTAAATGAGTTCCGTGCCTCATACCACCCGAATGTCACATGGCCCATACCACTTGACTCACATTGATGTGAAAACATGGTAGTAAGCGAAACACTGTTATAGCAAACGAAAGGAAATCGTCAGTGTCTTATATTCATAGAATAAACTAAATAACAGCTCTAGTTTCATCAGTATATTCTGATCTGTAATGATTCAGGGAGATGTTAAAACGTATTCGAGGCAGCAACTTGTAGAAGCACAAATAAACAATAATCACTGATAGACGATACGACACTGGGAATCCAGCGGTCTCGCTGCACATGTTGAAATGGCGCTGGCGGCAAAGATTACAGTGTGTACCGTGCTGCTACCTAGTTGTGAATAGCTGAAGTACTACCTGCCCCATACTTTCCGCTGGTCCTTACTACTCGCTGTTCCCCTGTATTTATTACTAGCTGATATTTATCGCAGACCTCATTTAGTCTTTCTCCTCTCTCAATCCTGATATCAACCCTGTATTATCCAGTAACCCTTTGTTCAACACCCTCTCCTCCAATGTCGGTGCAGTGCAGGATTTGTACGCAGTGAAATTTTTCGGTATGACGCATGCAGTCATGTACACTTTACATAATTATACATTAAGAAAAAATACACATACACATATTAATTTACCCTAGAGTGTATGCTGGTTTGGAAATACGTTGAGTTACAATATTTTTCTGTTTTTTTTCTTGGAAGTTTAGCAGAATATCCGTATCATTTATATTTCCTGGTTGTATTGTGATGGGAAGTTACCTAACAAGATTATCAGTCATTGTGTCCTTATTCATAATAACTTTAAAATAATTTTTCTCGGTTCTTGACGATGTCAGGTAGTTGAATGATGAAATAACTTTATGTGAAGGGGCAGGATTCTCTTCGCCCTGGCTGTAGCCCACTGGGTGTGGTGAAATCATTTCCAGATAGTCAACGACACTATGGCTTCGTTGTATCAGCAGAGTACATAGTTGTGGGTACAGTTTTACATCGGGGAAGCAGGATAGCTCGATGAAGGCAAAACGAAATGGTGGTTGACAGTGTCAACAGCAAAATTTGTCTGCTCTACACATGAAGCTCATGGTGTCACATATGCTAAAGGTAGTACAAGGCTTTTCGTAATAAACTATCTATTGGTTATAATAAGTTCTACAGGACGACTAGTCACTGATATGCGGTAATTACATTTAAAAAATGCAACAAATGTGGCAATACAGTTACAGAATAGTAACTGCAGGGAAACATAACTACCCTAAGGTAAGCAATTTATACTACTAACGTCAATGAAAGGTGGATATGTTAATCACCATAAACGAATCTGTAGGGCACGACTGCAATATCAATATTTTCCTGATGTTTAACTAACGCCATGAACGAAGACAGATCAGAGCACGTCAATGTAATTTTTTATTACACCAGGGGATGTCAGTCAACAGTTCGCCTCTCGCAGTCGTTACCTGCCTAATATTTGCAGTTAGTGGATAAACGCGCCGTAGCCAATTCGCGGAAGCAGCAATCACAGCACTTTCATACACACTGACAATGTTTAAACATCTATGCGGCAGGCGAAATCGCGTGTTAGTTACATGACAAGGGATTACATCTACATCTCCGTGATTACTCTGCTGTTCACAATAAAGTGCCTGGCAGGGGGTTCAGTGAACCACCTTCATGCTGTCTCTGCACCGTTCCACTCCCAAACGGCACGCGGGAAAAACGAGCACTTAAATTTTTCCGTGCGAGCCCCAATGCCTCTTAATTTATCGTGATGATCATTTCTCTCAATGTAGGTGGGTGCTAACAGAATGTTTTCGCAATCGGCGGAGAAAACTGGTGATTGAAATTTCGCGAGAAGATCCCGTCGCAACGAAAAACCCCTTTGTTTTAATTATTGCCACTCCAATTCATGTATCATGTCTGTGACACTGTCTCCCCTATTTCGCGATAATACAAAACGAGCTGCCATTCTTTGTACTTTTTCGATGTCATCCGTCAGTCCCACCTGATGCGGATCCCACACTGTACAGCAGTACTTTAGAATAGGGCGGACAAGTGTAGTGTAAGGAGTCTCTTTGGTAGATCTGTTACACCTTATAAGTGTTCTGATAATGTATCGCAGTCTTTGGTTTGCTCTACCCACAATATTATCTATGTTATCATTCCAATTTAGGTTATTTGTAATTGCAGTCCCTAAGTATTTACTCGAAATTACAGCCCTCAGATTTGTGTGACTTACCGCGTAATCGAAATGTAGCTGATTTCTTATAGTACTCTTATGAATAACTTCGCACTTTTCTTTATTCAGCGTCAATTGCCACTTTTCGCACAATGCGGATATCCTATCTAAATCATTTTGAGAGTCGTTTTGATCATCTGATGACTTTACAAGTCGATAAATGACAGCGTCATCTGCAAACAATCTAAGTCGGCTACTCAGATTGTCTCCTATGTCGTTAATATAGATCAGGAACAATAGAGGACCTACAACACTTTCTTGGGGCACGCCGGTTATTACTTCTGTATTACTCAATGACTCACCGTCTATTAGTACGAACTGTGTCCTTTATGACAGGAAATCACGAATCCTGTCGCACAACTGAGGCGACACTCCGTAGGCATGCAGTGTGATTAGAAGACGCTTGTGAGTAACGGTGTATACAGCCTTCTGGAAATCTAAAAATATAGAATCAATTTCACATCCGTTGTCGATTGCACTTATTACTTCATGGGTATAAAGAGCTAGTTGTGCTTCACAAGAACGATATTTCCTGAATCCGTGCTGACTATACATCAATAAGTCGTTTTCTTCGAGGTACTTCATAATGTTCGAAGAAACTATATGTTCTAAAACCCTACTGCAAATCGACGTTAGTGATATGGGCCTGTAATTCAGCAGATTACTCCTACTTCCCTTTTTGGGTATTTGTGTGACTAGTGCAATGTTCTTTGGTGAAGGAAATTTAATAAATTTAATAACTCTGCTTTAGTGGCACTGTCATCAGTGACATCACCGTTGTTATCGCGCAGTGAAGGTATTGATTGTGTCTTGCCACTGCTGTGTTTTATGTATGACCGGAATCTCTTTGGGTTTGCTGCCAGTTTTCGAGATAGAATTTCGTTGTGGTAATCTCGCACTGGAGTATGCGCCATAGTTCGATCTTTTGTAAAAGTTTGCCTATCTTGGGGATTTTGCGTTCTTTTAAATTTGGCATGCTTTTTTCGTTGCTTCTACAACAACAATCTGACCCGTTTTCTGTACCATGGGGGATCAGTACCATCACTTATTAATGTATGTGCTATATATCTCTCAATTGCTGTTGATACTATCTCTTTGAAAACATTCCAAAACTTTTCTCCAGTTACATAATCAGATTGGAAGGAATGAAGACTGTCTGTTAAAAAGGGCGTTAAGAGCATTTTTATCAGCTATTTTAAATAGATATACTTTGCGTTTCTTTTTGACGATTCTAGGTGTTTTGCTATTCAGCCTAGCATCAACTGCCTTGTGGTCGCTAATCCCTGTATTCGTCACAACACTCACTACTTGACCAGGGTTATTTGTTGCTAAAAGGTGAAGTATGCTTTCGCAACCATTTACGCTTCGAGTGGGCTCATGACCTAATTGTTCAAAATAATTATCTGAGAAAGCATTAAGAATAGTTTCGGATGATGTATTATGCCTGCCACCGGCTTTAAACGTATAATTTTTCCAGCATATCGAGGGTAGATCGAAGTCACCACCGACTATAATTGTATGACCCGGATACTTATTTGAAATGAGAGTCAAGTTTTCTTTGAACTGTTCAGCAACTATGTCTTCTGAGATGGGGGGGGGGGGGGGTTGGTAAAACGATCCAATTAAAAGTTTAGTCCGATTGTCAGGTATAACCTCTACCCATAATATTACACATGAACTATCTACCTAACTAACATCTGACAGCAATAAATACTCCTCCACCAACTTTATTTAATCTATCCTGTCTGAACACTATTAGATCGTTTGAAAAAAATTCGGCTGAACTTATATCCGGCTTTAGCCAGCTCTCTGTACCTACGACTATTTGAGCTTCAGTGCTTTCTATCAGGGCTTGGAGCTCTGGTTCTTTCCGAACACAGTTACGACAATTTACAACTGCAATGCTAATAGTTTCTACAACAACCTTACTGTGTTTTACCTGCCGATTTTCTGACGGACGCCCTTTCAGTTATTCCCTGAGACCCTCTAACCTAAAAAAACCTCCCAGTCCTTTCAACACAGCCCCCGCTACCTGTGTAGCTCCTGACCTATTAAGCAGAACCCGGAAACCCACCACACGATGTCGCAAGTCAACGAATTTGCGGCTCTGCACCAAAGGACCACAATCGATTTATCGACGATGCTGCAGATGGTGAGCTCCGCCTTAATCTCGGAAGCAAGACAGGCAGTCTTTACCATATCCGCTAGCCGCCCGAAACCAGACAGAATCTGCTCCGATCCTAAGTGACACACGTGATTGGTACCGATACGAGCCAGCCCCTGCAGTTGGCTGCACCCTGTACACTTCATGGCATCCGGAAGTACCCTTTCCACATCCGGAATGACTCCCCCCCGGAATGCACACACAGTGCACACTGGCTTCCTTCCCCTCATTGGCAGTCATGTTCCTAAGGGGCCCCATTACGCGCCTAACATTGGAGCTCCCAACTACCAGCAAACGCACCCTCTGTGAATGCCCAGACCTTGCGGTCCGAGAAGCTTCCTCTGGAGCGGTGTGGACGACTGCATCCGGCTCAGAGACGTCGTCAGCTACATATAACGCCCAAAACCTATTCGTCATACGAACAGGGGAGGCCCTACGATCGGCCCCTCGGAAAGTTTTTCGCGGCCTGTCAGACTTTGGAATGACCTCCCACTCGACCACGGGTCAACCTCAGCGCAGGCAGTACCTGGGGAGGCCACAGCAGTGGACCAATCGGAGGACACGTTTGACGTGCTCGACGTCCCTCGCATCCCCGCGTCCGATCCCCCACAGTGATGGCTCTTCGGAGCAGCCTCAAGCTGTGTGACGTGAGCCAACGCAGCCTGAAGCTGTGAGCGAGGGGTCGCCAGCTCAGCTTGCATTTGTACACAACAATCACAGTTCCTCTCCATTACTGCACTCCTCCTGTTTGAAGCTCGTAAAAATATGTAACATGTGAACCGTGTACTAGCCTTAGTTGCAGCAGGAACTAGCGATACGCTCTCGCTGACGGTCTAACTGACACTGAAGAGCCCACGAAACTGGTACACCTGGTTAATAAAGTGTAGGGCCCCCGCTAGCATGCAGGAGTGCGGCATCATGATGTGGCATGGACACGACTAATGTCTGAAATAGTGCTGGAGGGAACTGACTCCATGAATCCTGCTGGGCTTTCCATAAATTTGTAAGAGTACAAGGGAGTGGAAATCTCTTCTGAAAAGCACATTGAAAGGCATTCCACATAGGCTCAGTAATGTTCATGTCTGCCAGTGGAAGCGTTTAAACTCAAAAGAGTGTTCCTGGAGCCACTCTGTAGCAATTCTAGAAGTGTGGGGTGTCGTATTATGCTGGAATTGCCCAAGTTCAGAAAGCATAATGGACATAAATGGATGCAGGTGATCAGATAGGATACCTAAATGCGAGTCACCTGCCATAGTCGTATTTATACGTATCACGGGTCCCATACCACTCCAACTGTTCACGCCCTACACAATTACAGAGCCTTCAGCATTTTGAACAGTCCCCTGTTTACACACAGGGTCCATGGACACATGAGGTCGTCTCCATACCCGCACAAAAAATGGTTCAAATGGCTCTGAGCACTATGGGACTTAACATCTATGGTCATCAGTCCCCTAGAACTTAGAACTACTTAAACCTAACTAACCTAAGGACATCACACAACACCCAGCCATCACGAGGCAGAGAAAATCCCTGACCCCGCCGGGAATCGAACCCGGGTACCCGCACACGTCCATCCATGTTCGACTAGGCAACTTTTTTCCAGTCAACAGCAGTCCATTGTCGGTGATGAAGGTCCCAGGCGAGGCTTAAAGCTTTGTGTTGTGCAGTCTTCAAGGGTACACGAGTGGGCCTTCGACCCCGAAAGACCACACCAATGGTGTTTCGTTGAATGGTTCACATGCTCACAATTGCTGATGGCCCAGCAACGAAATCTGCAGCAATATGCGGAACGGTTGCACTTCTGTCACGTTGAACGATTCTCTTCGCTCGCTGTTGGTACCGTTCTTGCCGGATCTTATTCCTACCGCAGCGACATCGAAGATTTGTTTCTTTTACCAGACTGTGATATTCACGGTACACTCGTGAAATGGCCGTACGGGAAAATCCCCCTTCATCGCTTCCTCGGATATGTTGTGTTCCATCGTTCGTACACCGACCGTAACACCACGTTCAAACTCACATAAATCTTGGTAAACTGCCTTTGCAGCAGCAGTAAATGACCTAACAACTGCTCCAACACTTGTTGTCTTACATGGGCGTTGCCGACTACAGCGCCGTATTCTGCCTGTTTAAATATCTCTGTACTGGAATACGCATGCCTATACCAGTTTCTTTGGCAAATCAATGTTCGTTGCATTTGAAAGCGTTCTCTAGTTCACAGGCAAGTGTGTGCTTCCACAAAATATTCAATCCAAAAAGCTTATACGGCGAAACACGTCCCCCAAATAATGTTAAGTTCTGTAGACTTTGGACTTGTAGTTCACTGAGAATGTGCAGGCTTGTATGACGTGAGGCGTAATGGGTACGTCTCAGCGCATAAATCTTTCTTTGTTAGCGGGAGGACCCAACCGAATACCTTGGCACATGTTCACTGGTTGAACCTACATAATCACGGCTTTTGTATTCGCTATATTATCGGTTCTTCACAGGGAAACGTCGCACGGAGGTAATTTTCGAAAACTGACAGGAGGAGTGCGCAAGGCACAATCATAAGATAGCGCACCACTTACATATAGACCACTCTTTCAGGCAATGAGCGCTGCTCACATACGGCCATTACCAGTAATGGGGTTACCGTACTCCCCTATACCCTACCTGAGCAGAACAGGTCACCTGTGTGACACCTAGTCCAAACATATAACCAGTGGTGTAGCTGACTGTAATAATCAAACATTGTCATCTCACTATGAAGAGATTCTGAACGTATTATTTGCTGTCACACACCAATATAAATATAGTTAATGTAAACTGTACAACGAGATACACATTTCAGTTTGGAGAAACTATGTATAAATTTGAGATATAGCTAGTATCCTTCGTGTTTGTGTACTTACTGTAAAGTTTAGTATCCTAGTGAGATTATAAATCACGATCAGTAGGTGCCCAAAATTTGGTCCATATCGACTTTTTGGAGACAGCAGGTCGGTTCCCAGGGGATGGAGTACGACGATTGATTAAACGGTTAATCATATATTACATGCTTCCTACATTTATAACTATTGATTATGCCAGGTTTGCCTTAAAATTAGTCACAGTATTTCCGGAAAACACTCTGTAGATCAGCTCGCTGCCTGTCTTCGATACGACTCGATTCACCTAATTTTTCTTCGATGGCGGTTATCTTATAACTTAAAGTGAAAAAGTTTAAGTTGCAGTGGTGCTTTGGGCCCGATGTGGTACCTCCACTATGCCCCCATTCTTATGGACACAATTTGCCACGGCCTCCATCTGAAGGAAGCTAATTAACATTCAAGGTACGGCTCCCCCCAGTCCGCAAAACCAAGATTCCAGCAGAGAAGTCAATCATAACGTTCTGCCCCGCAAGGAAATTGTCGCCAAGGGTGCAATTTGTCACAAGGCATTCGACAATGTGGAAGGGGTGAAAAACTATCTACGAGGGCAGTTCAATAAGTAATGCAACACATTTTTTTTCTCTGCCAATTTTGGTTGAAAAAACCGGAAATTTCTTGTGGAATATTTTAAAACATTCCCGCTTCGTCTCGTACAGTTTCATTGACTTCCGACAGGTGGCAGCGCTGTACGGAGCTGTTAAAATGGCATCTGTAACACTATGTGCTTTGCAAACAACGGGCAGTGATCGAGTTTCTTTTGGTGGAAAACCAGGGAATCTCAGATATTCATAGGCGCTTGCAGAACGTCTACGGTGATCTGGCAGTGGACAAAAGCACGGTGAGTCGTAGGGCAAAGCGTGTGTCATCATCGCCGTTAGGTCAAGCAAGACTGTCTGATCTCCCGCGTGCGGGCCGGCCGTGCACAGCTGTGACTCCTGCAATGGCGGAGCGTGCGAACACACTCGTTCGAGATGATCGACGGATCACCATCAAACAACTCAGTGCTGAACTTGACATCTCTGTTGGTAGTGCTGTCACAATTGTTCACCAGTTGGGATATTCAAAGGTTTGTTCCCGCTGGGTCCCTCGTTGTCTAACCGAACACCATAAAGAGCAAAGGAGAACCATCTGTGCGGAATTGCTTGCTCGTCATGTGGCTGAGGGTGACAATTTCTTATCAAAGATTGTTACAGGCGATGAAACATGGGTTCATCACTTCGAACCTGAAACAAAACGGCAATCAATGGAGTGGCGCCACACCCACTCCCCTACCTAGAAAAAGTTTAAAGCCAAACCCTCAGCCGGTAAGTCATGGTTACAGCCTTCTGGGACGCTGAAGGGGTTATTCTGTTCGATGTCCTTCCCCATGGTCAAACGATCAACTCTGAAGTGTATTGTGCTACTCTTCAGTAATTGAAGAAACGACTTCAGCGTGCTCGTAGGCACAAAAATCTGAACGAACTTCTCCTTCCTCATGACAACGCAAGACCTCACACAAGTCTTCGCACCCGAGAGGAGCTCACAAAACTTCAGTGGACTGTTCTTCCTCATGCACCCTACAGCCCCGATCTCGCACCGTCGGATTTCCATATGTTTGGCCCAATGAAGGACACAATCCGTGGGAGGCACTACGCGGATGATGAAGAAGTTATTGATGCAGTACGATGTTGGCTCCGACATCGACCCGTGGAATGGTACCGTGCAGGCATACAGGCCCTCATTTCAAGGTGGCGTAAGGCCGTAGCATTGAATGGAGATTACGTTGAAAAATAGTGTTGTGTAGCTAAAAGTTTGGGGAATCACCTGGCGTATTTCAATGCTGTTTCAGAAAAAAAATGTGTTGCATTACTTATTGAACTGCCCTCGTAGTTTCACAGTAATGTGCGTTTGCATCTTAGTAGCGTTACTACAAGTTTCTACGTCACCTACGGTTGTGCTTGTGTTAACAGGTCATGTTGGTTCAGTATTGCGCTCAGAAATTTGAACAGTCTGGTTGATATCAGTGTTACTTCTGCACCTGAGTCAGTAATGGCCCCAGTATTAATTCCTTCTCTTTCTAGAGCGATAACTTATCGTTGTTGTGTATGCTCCACCAGTGCAGAAAGTTCATGGATGGCTTGTAAGTCATCTAGCATATTAACTCCATCGTTGTAATGTACCATACTGACGCCTATATGTGCTTCCTTCTCATATCCCACGACCAGAAGATTAGGGATAAGTTGCAGCACTTGGTGCACAGAGGACTCATTCGGTCCTGCGTTCTTTTCATTTGTCTTCATTTATTGTTCCATCATACCCGTTGGTTTGTGTTCTAGGTTTCTTTATACCATCACTGGCGTCACCCCAATCACCACCTGGGTTTTGCTACGGCGATGGTACTCGGCAATCTTGCGAATTAACACCCGAGCACCAATCATTGTGCCTCTTCGTTTGCCCACTACCCTCATCGTCTGACACGCGACTATTGTTCCGCGTCGCGCCGATCATGTTCCACCGAATCGATCGCATTGATTGCGGACAGAAAGTAGTCAACATCGGTACCAGGAACGGTCACCAGCTTTCCTCTGACTTTTAGGGGGAGCTTTACCTACAGATTTTTTTTTTTAAATTTAGGGGCGACATTTTTTAATCCCAGTATTTAGTCTTCTTTATGTACTTCTCAAAATAAGCATTCAGGGTGCTTCGCTTATTGTGATATATATATGGCAGCATTAAACATTTCCTTCGTTAATCATTTTGGGCGGCCCTCTGGGCCATAGTTAGCCACAAGTTCCATATCGAAGCCATCATACTTTAAATATGTTTATGACGATTCGTTCGCCCATAAGATGGAATCTCCGAGCTTCAGGTCTGCAATGAAACTGATGATTTTATGAACAAAGCTTCGTGTGTATAACGGCGTCCTAATGAAAATGTGGCAAGCTGTCGATGTCGGAACGTGCTTTCCTCCATAAAATATGTGGAATGTCATGGCACTGACTCCATAACATGCTTTACAGAAGTTGATCAAAATTGTGTGAGTCCAACAGCAACGCACGCGGTATCATTGCCATTTAGGGTGTCGTGTCTGCTTGTACTAGATGCTTCATCTGCATCGAGCAAGGATGCACTTACTTCTAACAGTTTTGAGTTGTGTGTTAAGGCTACAGTATATGATGCATGGAACGCATTTCTTTATTTAAATAACTGTTCACACGATCATCGTTGCCAACGGTTACTTTCTTTAATCACTTTACTGAAACTTCAGAAGTACGGCTCTAAATGTCCTATAATGGCTCTAGGAGTGTCATTCCGACTTGGATGTTCAGTTGTTTGCTCTATTGTTCGGTCCTGTGCAAAATTTTAGTTTGCTCTATGGTGGTTATAGATAATTTTAAAACAATGGCAACCACAGCTAAAGTAATTAAACATGATTGACTGATAATTCATACAGTAAACAACTGTTTAAATACAGGCGTTAAGGTCATTGAAACATAAAACTGAATGTGAAGGCCAATAGTTTTCTGTAGCTATATTTATTCAGGTCGATTACAGCCTCAGACAACAGGTTTCACAACTTTCAAGTAGCATCGTCTGGTGTATATCCGTAGAGAATTTGTTTTTTTCTTTTAATTAGTGCTTGGTAATGACGAACTGAAGCTACCAGAGGTATCTTATAGTACTGAATTAATAGACTTAAACACAGCAGAAGATATTACACGTCTAGTTAGGAAACTAGGTATGGGTCACATACGCCCCACACTGAAAGAGCCTATACATACTTAACAAATACGATTTGTAATTTCATACCAAAAGAAGATTACCTACAAATTCTATGTCCCATGGTATAGGGAGTAGTTACAGATGCTATAGAGTAACAGATGGCGTGGATAAGCTAAGTTCTTAACCGTCGTCAATTGATAACTACCGTCGTCAATGATGAATGTCATTTCTAAGAGCGAAAGGATAGATTTAGGTATCAGAACTGAGCCTTGATTTAAAAATGGTGAAACATAGCACAAGTGGAAAAAGAGATGGGGATCATCCCCATGTAACTTAGAACAACTGCCAGAAAAAGCCTGACCTGTTTTAAAATCACGAAGTGGCATCACTTTATCGATTAAAATTTGTTCTTCCCGGGCCTATGTCAAGCAACAGACAGTGCACCTCGTAAATTTTATCAATTTAAGAACTTTGTCTTGTAGTGATTGGAGAATAAAATAAGGTTAGTGATGTAAACAAACAACATTAATGTTATGAAATCAACTGAAAATTATTTTAACAGCACTGACGAGCCACAAATGTCCCAAAGGCAGACATGTACGCTGCCGGTGAAGCTTTCCACTTATAAAAAGCCGACACGCTCATGCGTTTTTGTCACCAACATGGTAGCTGATAACATACAGCTACGAACGTCCTGTGTGTTGTCGAAGCACGTGCGGTGGCTGCCGTCCGGGTACAGAGACGGTGACGGAAATTGAGCTAATGCGGGCAACATAATAAGGTAAGAGAAGGGTGACGCTAGTACTCTGCTAAGAAACTGCGGTCACCAGGCGAATTGGTAGATTTGGCTCTCTGCATTGCGTAGAACTGAACCTGGATAATATTAATGTAATAACATTACTAAGATGAAGATCTTATTTCTAAATCATTAAAACTCTGCAGCACCAAAAATTGCTCGATATACCATATAACATTTGTAAGAAACCTTTCAGTGTGCAATTACAAATATTGTATATTAAATATGTATAGGTCCATAGTTTGTGGAGCGTATGTGATCCACACCCAGTTTACAAAATAGATGTGTTATGCTTTCTGCCATGTCCAAGTTTATTCATTCATCACTTTAAGATAACACTTATAATTTCAGTTCCTCATTATCAAAGCATTAAGCAGTAACATTTAGTAGTTACGTAAATTCATACCCCCTACGAATCTAAATAAGCCATAGTAATTATCATCTGATTTTGCTCAAACTTGGTACACAATCTTTTGTTATTCACTAAAGGATCTTGTAATATTTCAGACCTTTATCTCTTATAGGTTCGGACACTGTGAAAATTACTTTAATGTCCCAAAACCGACAATTATGTTTCAATACTCAGTTTCTCTTTCATTATCATCTAAAGTCATACCCAGAGTTCTCAGTGTAAAAAATAAGGTAACTGGATTTTTTTTTTCAAAACTTTAAGTACTCTGCTATTCGTAGTGCAAAAAATTAATCAAAATTATTATCTGCTTATTATTTTGTCTTATTATTTTGTTGTGTCTGTGGGACATACGAAAGAACTTAATGCAATTTTAATTAAAATCTTGTGGAATTGAACCGTGGGAAAATAGTGTTTTAACCACGAATCTGATGACGTATGTCGATGTGTGCTTGATTTTGTAAGAGAGCAGCCGGAATAAAAATTAGAAGTGGAATAAGTTTCTAAATATTATTTTGTATTTCGGTCTACTTTATTAAATATTAGAAATTGGCATTGGAATGACGTAAATCATGTTCTGATTGGAGATTGGCTCAGGCAAGTTTGCCGCAAGAGCGATGTAGGAGGATCATTCTGATTGGTCATTCAGGCCATTAGCCAATCAGAATTAAGCTGTTCCCGCGGGCGGAAAGTTAGATGGGCAGAGAGTAGGGTGGTATCGAGATAGTCGCTCCCCAACCGTAGTACATGTTACATTATGCTAAATTTCGCCGAGAAATAACTTTCAAGATGAAGACGAAATACAATTTTATGTAAAAACTTATGCTGTTAGGAAGTGTCGAAACGCAGGCAGTTTACGTTACTAACATTTTGAGGACAATTTCATTAATTAATTGATGTGTTATGAGCGTGTGATATTTCGGTCTTAGTGAAATTCCGCGTGGCATATTCCGCATAATTTATGGAAGTTTTAGGCGACCACTTCAAACTTTGAAGACCACTGAGACGACCAAAGTTCCAACTCTTTACAGTAGTGGGTCAGTGACTGTCATATCTAACAATAATCGGGTTGGACCGGTAGATATTCAGACTGTATTTCGTGTGAGAACATTTTGTACAGACTGAGATGGGAATAGTGGAGTGGTTAAAATAGTAAATTCGGACTTGATAGCAAATTTTTGTGCTTCCTTAAGAATAAAAACCAGTTTACTAAAATTTCCGAAGGCTTGCTGCAGGTAAACTGCATTTTCCCACCACCCGCAATTTGTTAAAATGGTCTTACAGTAACTGATTTGCAACTTGAGCTACGCGGCCTCTGTGTGGTAGGTCTTAGATCGTGGATTCATCAACGCTGCTTTACATGGCCTAGTGAGTGTCTACTACTGCAGAGTGAATTGACGTCGTAAAGAAGCCGTACTGAGGTAGTTGAACAATTGATGATAGACTGTACGTACGTGCGACGACAACAAAACCCCGCCCCGCCGCAGTACCTGAATGAAAGACGGAGCTGCCGCATCGATGGATTGGTCGTGCTGCATAAGGGGACAGCTGTTACTTTAATTGGCCTTCTCGATCACCAGATACCACTCCGTGTGACGTTTCTCTGTGGGGACACATTAAAGATCTGGTGTATGTGTCCCCTCTACCAAGTTATGCACCAGAGCTCCGGGAGAGAATACGAGAAGCGAGTGCCAAAGTTGACAATGCCATGCTGGCACGGGTATGGCAAAAATTTGACTACCCTATTGACGTCTGCCGGGTCACTCACGATTGGCATTCGAATGCTTGTAAATAAGACTTTCAGAGACCCCCTTCAAAATTCAATATGTATGACATCTGTACTGTGTTCAGTTCATGTGAAGTAAATAACTGAAACTGTTCCCGGGCTTCATGTACAACTTGTATTGATCGTGACCGGTCCATATTTCTCACGAAATAAGCGTCAAACGAAAAAACTACAAAGAACGCAACTTATCTAGCTTGAAGGGGGAAACCTGATGGCGCTATGGTTGGCCCCAAAATGGCACTGCCATAGGTCAGACGGATATCAACTGCGTTTTTTAAATAGGAACCCCCATTTTTATTACATATTCGTGTAGAACGTAAAGAGATATGAATGTTTCAGTTGGACCACTTTTTTCGCTTTGTGATAGATAGCGCTGTAATGGTCAAAAACATATGGCTCACAATTTTGGACGAACAGTTGGTAACAGGTAGGTTTTTTAAATTAAAATACGGAACGTAGGTACGTTTGAACATCTTATTTTGGTTGTTTCAATCTGATACATGTACCTTTGTGAATTTATCACTTCTGAGAACGCATATTACAGCGCGATTACCTGTAAATACCACATTAATGCATTAAATGCTCAGAATGATGTCCGTCAACCTCAATGCATCTGGCAATACGTGTAACGACATTCCTCTCCACAGCCAGTAGTTCGCCTTCCGTAATTTTCGCACATACATTGACAATGCACTGACACATGTTGTCAGGCGTTGTCGGCGGATCACGATAGCAAATACCCTTCCACTTTCCCCACAGAAATATATCTGGGGACGTCATATCATGTGAACGTACGGGCCATGGTGTGGTGCATCGGCGACCAATCCACCTGTCATGAAATATGCTATTCAATACCGCTTCAACCGCACGCGAGTTATATGCTGGGAAGTACATCGCCATTCTGTCATGCAGTGAAACATCTTGTAGTAACACCAGTACAATATTACGTAGGAAATCAGTATACATTGCACCATTTAGATTGCCATCCATAAAATGGGGGGCAATTATACATCTTTCCATAATGCCGCACTATACATTAACCCGCCAAGGTCGCTGATGTTCCACTTGTCGCAGCAATCGTGGATTTTCCGTTGCCCAATAGTGCACATCATGCTGCTTTTCGTTACCGCTGTTGGTGAATGGTGCTTCGTCGCTAAATAGAACGCGTTCGAAAAATCTATCATCGTCCCGTAATTTCTCTTGTGCTCAATGGCAGAACTCTACACGACGTTGAATGTCGTCGCCATGCAATTCCTGGTGCACAGAAATATGGTACAGGTGCAATCGATGTTGTTGTAGCATTCTCAACACCGAAGTTTTTGAGATTCCCGATTCTCGCGCTATTTGTATGCTACTGATGTGCGGATTAGCCGCGACAGCAGCGAAAACACCTACTTGGGCATCATCATTTGTTGCAGGTCGTGGTTGACGTTTCACATGTGGCTGAACACTTCCTGTTTCCTTAAATAACGTAACTATCCGGCGAACGGTCTGGACACTTGGAAGAAGTCGTCCAGGATACGGAGCAGCATGCAAAGCACACGCCCGTTGGGCATTTTAATCACAATAGCCGCACATCAAGACGATATTGAACTTTTCCGCAATTGGTAAACGGTCCATTTTAACACGGGTAATGTATCATGAAGCAAATACCATCTGCACTGGCGGAATGTTACGTGATACCATGTACTTATGCGTTTGTGACTATTACAGCGCCATCTATCACAAAGCGAACAAAGTGGTCCAACTGAAACATTCATATTTCCTTACGTACTACACGAATATGTAATAAAAATGGTGGTTCCTATTTAAACAAAACGCAGTTAATATCTGTTTTACCTATGGGGGCAGCATCTAGCGGGCCAACCATAGCGCCATCTGGTTTCCCCCTTCAAGCCAGACGAGATTCGTTCTTTGTAATTTATTCGTTTGAAGCTTATTTCACCAGAAGATACAATTTAAAAGTAGTGAAACCTGTTCTGTGGGTCCATATTCGACTGAAATAAGTACAGCTACAGCGAGCTATAGGATTTTTATTTTGTTTTATTTTGTAATAGTTTTAACAGCCGTATTTAAAGAAGTGTTGCTATATGAATTGTCATTCATGCTTTATTGTGGACAAAATTTCCTCGTTTGTCTCCTCTTTTTGATTGCCTTGATGAGCGGTCCAGTGGGAGACTTACTTTTGCACTGAAGACTGAGCTCATCGAGATTTCCTTCCGTATGTTTATCTATGTCGGATGACATACTATCCATACGGTTAGATGCAGCTTGAGCTGTTACTTTTATCTACTCGTTAGCTAAACGGTTCTGCTCTGCTAAGGCCTCACTAATTTTCTTTTATTATCGATTTCTAGTTTTAACCTTTTCAGCTTTGCAATCCATTCAATTAGTTTTGGTCGCAAAGCGAGCCGTTTCTGTAGAAACAAAATGTATTGAGTAACCTTATCCATAATTTGGGCCTGTTCTTCTGCAATGAAATCTGTTGTGTTAACTTTCTTCTCACTGGAGTCAATATTGTTTATTTTTTCACTGAGACGGAGTGTGTAGTTCAAATGGTTCAAATGGCTCCGAGCACTATGGGACTGAACATGTGTGGTCATCAGTCCCCTAGAACTTAGAACTACTTAAACCAAACTAACCTAAGGACATCACACACATCCATGCCCGAGGCAGGATTCGAACCAGCGACCGTAGTGGTCACGCGGTTCCCGACTGAAGCGCCTAGAACCGCACCGCCACACCGGCCGGCCGGAGTGTGTAGTGGTATACGATTTTGTTCATTGCCCATACAAGTCACGACACCTAGAACGGATTATAATTTTGCTAACATGATAGTCTTTTTTTGGTTTAGTAATTTGCACATTAGAAATGTTGCTTCAGGGTCGGAAGCTGGTGACCGTAATCTAATCTAGACGTCAAGTGGATACATAATTTCATCGTGATCACTGAGATAATCCCGACAACACCAAATTGTTGAAAATAAATACTCTCCCGCTTTCAAAGTAAGAGATTAGCCTCAAAGCAGTGGGGTTGGTCCGCAAACTAGATGCGTGCAGCAATGGATCATCTGTTCTAGAAAAATACTCTCGCAACTTTATGGGCAACAGTGCTATGTTCGCGCTATGTGCTCTACATAATTTAGTTAAACTTGTGCATATTAGTACGGAGGCTGATGTTATGCATGCTAAATTACTTCATATTGTTTTATCTAGAGCAAAAAACCTACTGACAGTACTCGTACAGAATTTGCTATGGTGAAGTTTAGGAAAGTGAGAGAAAATTTGTCCATCTTGAGTGTTAAATCAAAGCGAATAGATTTTTGAATATGGTTATTCCTCTTTGGGGTATATACATCCAAAGTTATCATCTGGATCCACGTTTTACGCGTAACGAATTGCACAAACAAAGTTTAGTTATTCCCACAACAGTGTAGTATAAATGTATCATAAATAGCCGCCGGCCGCGGTGGTCGAGCGGTTCCAAGCGCTTCAGTCCGGAACCACACGACTGCTACGGTCGCAGGTTCGAATCCTGTCTCGGGCATGGATGTGTGTGATGTCCTTAGGTTAGTTAGGTTAAAGTATTTCTAAGTTCTAGGGGACTGATGACCTCAGATTTTAAGTCCCATTGTGCTCAGAGCCATTTGCACCAAAAGTGGTATGCCGGCTACATAGTTTTGTCTTTTCTGGCCACTATATACTAGATACGAAAAATTTATTTCATCTTTGATCTTTCGTCACTGTTCGGGTGTTAACTCTGAGAACATATATTTCTCACAGCTTAGCAGTTATTGTTAAATGTCAAAGCAGTGAGTTTCGTACATACTTATTTCATTATGTTTGAGCACTACAGAAATTAACCTCCAACATGCACTCAGTATATTCTAATATGAATGTGGCTAATATTTCACAGTCAGCGGAAAAATCTCATTAAACTATGCTTGCATAACATGGTGGTGAAACGCATTAATTGGAGTATTTCAAAAAGCATCCAGTATATTTGACTAATGAACCAGAAATAACATCTGATAATGTCTGCGTTTCTGCAGAGTGGTAGACTACTGAAAATTCAGGGAGTATGAATGAAAACAGCTGCCTTGCTAAAAACCACACAGGACAACGTACTTAAAATATAACGTAGTGAAAGCGTATTCCCACGCTGGAGGCTCTAATATGAAATTGAGATGATAGTATCGGGAGAATTGACGTTTCAAAGAAAATTCACTAAAAGTGCTGATTCTGAATCTGACAAAATCAACGGCAGGAGCATCAGTAAACTGTATAATTCTTTTATTATCCGCAACATAATATTGTTCTCGTTAGGTTTGTATGCTAGTTCGAGAAATTGGTTCTTGTCAGCAGGAAAGAATCAAAACGAGAGTTCTACAGCTTCTGCAAGAAGTAAAGGAGATATACTGCATAATGTTCAGTATGCGAATCAACAAAGTGGTTGCTAGTAAGACAAATAATAATAAAAAAATCCAAAGTTATCTACATGCTGTGACCGCGGCGCTAATTCCACCATCTCTTGTTATTCATGTCAGAATAGCAGTCAAAAAAATGGTTCAAATGGCTCTGACCTAACTTCTAAGGTCATCAGTAACCTAGAACTTAGAACTACATAAACCTAACTAACCTAAGGACATCACACACATCCATGTCCGACGCAGGATTCCAACCTGCGAACGTAGCGGTTGCGCTGCTCCAGACTGTAGGGCCTAGAACCGCTCGGCCACCCAGGCCGCCATAGTAGTCATTCCGTTAGCTTTAATTGTCCCTTCTGTTACATTATGATACATCATTTTGGCTATATATAACGATAGCTGTGTTTGTGTCCTGATAACTGTTAGTTACGGTTGTCCACGGTTTTGAAGATAATATTAAATGAAACTGATTGACTACTCAAGTGGAAGTGATTGTTTACATGTAAACTAAGTCATTTTCTGTATGCGATACACTAAAAGGGACTGATACCGAATTGGAAATATTCATCTCTAAATTTTGGAAATACAGTTTGTTGTAACATTTACCCCTTGACGCTTAGGATGTCGATTATCAAAATCATAACTTAGTTTCAGGAGAAGTACATACCTGACTTAAGTATGTCTGATTTTGATTGCCATAATGATATGATCGTAAAATCAACTAAAATCATTTACATTATCTTCGTTGTTTTATTTTCTCACTTAAATGTACTCAGATGCACACACTTTACAGAAATGACGCGTTAACTTACATTTTCCTTTGTTCATTTTAATGTATGACATTTTAAGAATACAGAAATAAATATAAAACAACACATAGTGACTGATACATATGATGTACCATTGTGTCATATTAATGAGTATGCCTTTTACCTGAATTTAATAACATTCGTCAGTTGTAGTGAACTACAAAGCTGGTAACTAAATGATACCACCTCCCTTTCACGGTAAGCCATTCATATGAGCACATTGATATGTTGATGCAATCCATAGAGTATCAATGATAGTGTTGTCTGTACAGTGAATAATGTGTCGAATGACTGGTATCTCCGTCTGATCTCTGACCGAATTGGTCCCGACTGTACAAAGAAACGCAGCAAAATTTGTATCTACTTGAGCATGACGTTGGTATTTTAGATCTGGGTCATACATTTCTAGCGTCCGAATGTTAAGGGCTTAAGAAGGATCTAAAGAAATTAAACGAAATAGCCGAGTTGGGAATATTAGTGACACCATGCTCACAGAATGGTGTACCCAGGAACAGAAGACCTATGCAATAGCCGTAGAGGAAATAAGTAGTGAGCGTGAATCAAAAATGCTTGCTAAAATTAACGACATCAAAACATGGAAGATAAATTTCACTGCTCTTAGCTAAACAAGTAAATTACAGTATGTACAAATAGCAAACAGCATGCAGATAAAAATAACTCCAAGTATGAAAGCAATTTAAGCTAAGCCCCAAGACAGTAAATAAATTGACGAATACACAAAATCAGAGCACGTTACACAGTGGAGAATGCATACGAATCGTAACAAAGAATGTTGACGCAGATACTATCTTGTTCCAAGACATAATGAATAAAACAAGTAAACATAGGGCTATGATATGATAGGCACTACATTATTACTAAAACTGTACTCCACACCTAAAAATGGTAAAAGGAACAGAAATACAGAATTTTAACTGTCGTTAGGTGCAATTATTTTGGGTTATCGGCCTACTGTCACTCATCACAATAGAGACAGTCACAAAATATCCAGTGAATATGAGCCTCTGGGGCAGGAAGCGCCATGCAACATGAGAAGACAGTTGTTGAATGCATATACAACGACTGGACCTTAAAACTTCATCTGACCCCAGTGAATACGTAAATACAACGCAAATGGATAAGATTTATAAATATTAATGTGCACATATGTGTTTTGTGATGGTACTGGAGACCATACTTCTATCTTCCCTACTGTGGTCTATTCAACAACATATTAGTCATTTTTACGTGCCTGTAAATTTCGTACACATTATGGACTCATCTCTGACCTTGAATCTAACACTTTAAACTGTGAAAGTAAATAATTGAGTGATGTCGTTTTACAGTTGATAGTCAACAATCATGGAATGGACTGACTTGGCCCTGAGCATTACCTAACTGTGTAATTAATACGATGAAAACAATCTCTTGTCTTAATAGCGCAGGTCTTTCTTTCTTTTTTTTTTTTTTTTTTTAAAGTCCCAGCTGCGGATGTAGGTGAGACGTGATGAACCGGAGTGCATCAGATCGTTATAGATTACGAAACATGAATAAAATAGTATTGCGTTACTCAGATGTGGGGAAAATCAATCTCAAAGTACTTTTAACCGAATGCCCACGTGTTCATTACGAATCGCACATGAGTCTCCATAGAATAGAAGAATCAAAAATATGGAATTACCAACCAGATTTCACGTCCACTATCTTCATTTAAGTTGCACAGCGAAATGACCAGATACTTAATTCAAAGATAATACAGAAAACACAATCATATAACGTCCTACACACATTTGTCACAGATTAAAATACAAATTTATACAAAGTGAATCAAACAGGTATCACTAATACCGGGTAAAATAATCACATCTCCTGAAAGTTTCCTGAATTTTGCCTCCTTTAATCATATCGAATAAAGCAGCTTGACCTCTATAACCACAACGTGTACTAAAATCCATGAAGTTAGTAATATTTGGTGCTACTGTACACCAAACATTGATAGGAATTCAACCAGCTGTAAATTATCAAATATAAATTACTTTTATAAAATGAGAGCGTTGACTAAAATGGTAACGGTACGTAACTTAGGTATGAAATTAATTCTCGCTTTTAGACACGAGCACACAGCACTGAAACACTGTAGCCGAGTGTGGATGAGATCTGCTCAGCCTCTGCGAGCAGCATCTCCATCGGCAGTCACCACACGGAAATCGACGAGCTGTCCACGAGGCAGGCCAAAACTAGGACCACTAAAGAGATTTTCAAAGAATCCTTACGCCATCCGCATGGTAATGCTGCTCCTTTGTAGGAGCCATTCAGTGAACAGATCTATGCTGCCATCGTATCATAGACCAGGCCCCAGACAGTTACAGATTGAAGTACGAGTGCGAATTTCAAATGGATTGCGCAAGCTCTTAACCACTGGTTTGACCCTTTCGTCATTCAAATGCCTACCGTTTAAAGCTTTACGGGATCGAAGTGACACTCCTCTGTGTTTCTAAGACACATATACCAACTGGTCCTGCTCTTCATAGTGTAAATTGCATGTCCTCCGTTAGTCTTGTTTGGTAGAGAACAATATCCTTTATAGGTTAGTTGCGTCTTTCAAATATCCTGATAATAAACTCTGTTTGCAAGTGGGAACAATGGTTAATTCAATAGCCTATCTTCACACATTGTCACGCCGAGATATTTGTGTGAGCTGTAGTAGTAGTTGTAAACTATAAGGGGATTTGAAGTTAGAAAGCGAACTGTTAAATGCTTTAAAAGCTTCTCTATTTAGGAAGTTACATTTTACATTTACATTCTTATTTAAATACCTTTCTTAATTACAGAGCCCCAAAAGCCGGAGTGCGAGCAAAGAGGGATGTTGCGTCAAGTTTTTCCCGTAGTATAAACCATGCACAGCGTATGCGATAAAACCTCTAATACTTTTTTATGCGTTGTTCTACAGATAGTACTGTCTGTCCAACGTAAGACTAGCCACACTCGCAAGTTATGTTGTACACCCCACTTGTTCTGAGAACTTAACGGGTTTTCAAGTAATTGATGAATGTCTGTTGGAGGCCTGAAGATCAGTCTGATCTTGTGTTCTTGCAGCAGACGGCTTACCCTACCCGTTATGGAGCCAAAGCACGGCAAGGTAGGAAGTTTCTTCTTCCGTCTCCTTACGTGATGTCTTGTTGTGCTTCTCGCTTGAAATCCCTTTATTTATTTGATGAAAGTTGTAGCCATTGTTCCTGAAGACCCTGGGTTGGTTGCTCAGCTCATGGGCCAGATTATCAGCGTCTGTTATCGTTCTTGCTCGATGCACCAATGTCTGTAACACAATGCGCTTCTGTGCCGAGTGGTGATGGCTGATGACGTGCAAGTACACATCAGTGTGGGTGGGTTTTGCATTGATGATGGGGCCAAGGTGACCATCTCGTTTGTGCCGGACGTCTGGGAAACGCAATGCCCTAGAGGTTTTATCCCCTACTCTATCCTGAGAAATCTGTTTTACCTGAGCGTGTTTTAGGAAACGGTGAGAGGATATCATTTGCCTAAACTTTCGTCGTGGCTAACACTAACGGCTTCTGGGACTGTGTAATTAAAAAAGTCGTTCAGATAAAGAACGCTGATTACACCCTAAGTAGAGACGGTGGTTTACAACTCAGGACACGGTGGGAGGTGGGAGCCAGCGATTGCGTAGTTGAAGCCGACACACCGAATGTCGAGTTAACGTATGGCAATGTCGTGAACACGAGGCACAAGAAAAAGACGGGCTGTGGAGCGTAGTTCACGTGACGAGACACTGCCGGTGTTACGAGAGCCCACAGCCGTTTCCCGTGGGCAGAGAGCAGTTATTTCAGACGAGTTTAGTAACTACTGACGGGGCGTGTTCAAGAGCATGCAAGCTCTCGATAGATGCGACAAAAGTAAGACTTTTAGTGGCTACCTTTTCTATTAAATTTCCCGTGGACCCTGAACGGAGTCGAGCGCTCGCGAAGTGTGGGGGACAAGCCGACTAGTGTGACGTCAAAAGTTCGTAGCAGGTACTGTATATCTCGATGTCCCAGCATGAGCACCAGTGAGTCACAACCGGCAGCTAGTGTATATAAGGGCGTACCAGCAGCCCACTGGCAGCCATACCACTTGATAGTGGCCAAGCAGTGCTTGGTCGAAAGCTCGTGTCATTTGTATCACTTGACACAGCTGTAAATCCTGAAAATTTTTATCCAGTGCCATCGCCACAACACTCTGCATTCTCACAAATACTTTTTGTGTTGATCTGAACCTAAATGAGTGTGCTTGTAAGTTGTTACTGCAGAATAATTCTCTAACAATCGCAACAGTCTACAGATCCTCTCTATGAAAGGTTCAGACATTTAAAAAAAATCTGGAATCACTGTTAAGCTACCTGTCAGACAAGACGGAACGGTTAGAAGTTTGTAGAGATTTCAGAGTAGATTTCTTAAAACTGAACTAGAATATTTTTTCACTTGTTCAATCTAATTTTAGTATTTCATTTTCCAAATAGAGTGCAGCAAGAATACTGGGCTCTGACTGATGACATATTTATAGACAGTGCACTGTTTGAAACAGTTAATGTGTACACAATTGTCAATGGCCTACCTGAAAATGATGCGCAATAACGGAAAAATTTCTGTCAATATGTGGAAGTTGATTTCATAAACAATTACCCAAAGATCCATTACGGAAACAAGAAAGCTTTCGATAACTAAGGAAATTACAATTTCATTTATGTGGAAGTGCGAAACTCGTTTTAAGACCAAATAATTCAATATCCATCATTATTTCCGTACTATAAAAAATACTGTGCTGTTTTAAGGGAAGTCATTACAGTGTACAGAAATATACTCAATCAGACAGAAATAACTAAAGCAGATAATAAAAGTAGAATAATATGGGAAATTGTCAAATGAGGCCATGGCAGCCAGTCAGTGAACAATTTAGTATAAGAGTTGAACTAAATGATGATGTTGAGACTGATAATTTACAAGATGCGAGTACTTTTAATAAACAGTTCGTAAGTGTAGCAGCGAAAAGATAACAATGTAGTTCAGTGAAGAAGTCCAAGAGAATACCTGACAATGTAATTCCAAAAAACTTAAGCAATCAGAGGTAGCACCAACATTCTCCAACGAAATTGAGAGAAATACAAAAATTCTGAAAAACAAAAGTCCATATGCTCATTTGCTATTTACTTAATTTCCAACATAATTCTGAGAAATTGTTCCAACTGTGACAATTAATGATTTTGTTGCAACTTTCTAGAGGATCTGAGTTGATGTTAACGTTTGGTTCATGAATTGCAAAAGTGAAGTTCCAGACACGAACGTAAATAGCTTAGACTGAAAAATACAGCACCTACGCTCATTGCCTCCACAACGATATTGAACAAAAATTTTTTGAAATGTGTTAAGTGAAATCTCTGCAAGTTACAAACATCAAGAAAATGCTGTTACCTACAGGTCTTTGATATGGTTTGATACCTAGAAGAAAGGACTCAAGGATGGTAGATAAGTTTTATTGACCTTGAAATTAGTCTTACTTCTGATAAAATAATAAAAGTTCGCCAGAGCAGAACTGCTCAAGAATACAATGACATTTTAGGAACAGAAATAAAGTTAATGAAAAATAAGCTTCTGCAACGACAAGCAATATACACTATCACTAATATTAACTATAAATAAAAGACTAGTGAGGCTTTGGTAACAAGAGGTTACAAAGGAAATGCGCTTGTTATCACCCATAAAAGCGAATACGTGGCCAAAATGTTAGCATTTTTTGAAGAAATGGCATTTCCAAAATCAACAATCGTCCTACTGTAATTTATAAAAAGAAATAAAGAATACTTTATGAAGAACTAAATACCTCATGAAAGAATTTCAAAGCAAAAAATCAATTCACATGTAGTCTAACCTGTCTATTTTGGGAATCCAGTTTACTGTGCACAAGGGAAACCACCGTATTCGCTCAGTTGTTAATGAGGAAAATGGTGACATCACATATCAGCGAGACTTTGCACCACTACAATCAAGGGAGCTTACGTATTAGAAAAAAATTTTTCTGTCAAGAAAAGTGCTGATTTAATAAATAGATAGAAAATGGTAGTGTGTTCCCCTTCGTCTCTGCTGATTTTTTAATATTATAACGTCATATATTAATGTTCCAGTATACTTCACTATCAAAAATATTAAAAATAATATCTGGCGACTTAAAAAATGAATGAAGCTTCTTGCATTGAAACTAACGACTTTATTACAGAGAGTACTGAATTACAGCTATTTTCAGTTCAGTGGGAGATTGCATGAGCAGACATTTGATTTAGCTATGTGATGACTGTTAGCTGGAATTCTAGCAGATATTTTTGTAAATGCGTTAGAAGGAAATTTTTTCGGGATTTATCCCGTTCTGGAGAGTATAATTCCTTTCTACACTCGTTAAGTAGAAAAGATATACATAGTGTTTAATGACAGTGATCGTGATCTAAAGCTAATATTACATGCTTTAAACAACTATGATGAGAAAATAATTTTACGTCATAAATACAAACCGATAATAGAGAAACTAATTTCTTGGATTTGAAACTATGGTTACTCAATAATAAAATCAATTTTGTCATTTTATGCGAACGTATTTTCGCGGATAACATAACCCCAGCTGAAAAATATCAAGCAAAATTGTAAAAAAATTCTTGTTTCCACTCTGTAAAGCATCACCCTGTGTGCACTCCTTTAGAATGAGGTGTTCCCAAAACATTAAAAGCAATTAAGAATGAGTATGACCTTAGTTAGGTACACAATTCTTTTTTGAGACATAAGCCACATCCGTCTAGTTTGATGATGCTCGCCACGATTTCCTCTCCTGTGCCTACTTTTTCATTACAGAGTTGGACTTTCGACCTACATCCTCAGTTATTTGGTTAATGTATTCCACACTCTGTCTTCCTCTACTGTTTCTACCTTCTAGTTATTCCAAGACATATTAACATATGTCAGGCTGTCTTGTCTCTTCTTTTTGTGAGTGTTTTGCACATATTCCTTTCCTCGCCGATTCTGCGGAGATCCTCCTCACTCCTTACTTTATCAGTCCACCAAATTTTCAACATTCTTCTGTAGCACATCAAGGCAAATGCTTCTATTCTCTTCTGTTTCGGTTGTCTCACAGTCCATTTGTCACAGGGATATAATGCTGTAATCCAAACGTATATTCTAAAAAAATTCTTCCTCAAATGAAGGCCTATGTTTGCTGCTTCTAGACTTCTCTTGGCCGGAAATTCCCCCTTTTCCAGTGCTAGTCTGCTTTTTATGTTCTTCTTGGCCCGTCAGTAATGGGTTATTTTGCTGCCTAGATAGCAGAAATCCTTAACTTCATCTACTTAGTGATTACGAAATGTGATACTGAGCTTCTCGCTGTTTTCATTACTGCGTTCCTTCGGTCTGTCATGGGCTACTTTGCTGCCTCCGTAGCAGAAATTCTTAATTTCATCTGCCTTGTGATCACCAATTATGACGTTAAGTTTCATACTGTTCTCATTTTTATGCCAGTTCTCATTACTGTCGTCTTTCTTAGGTTTACTATTAAGCAGTCTTCTGTTTCATTAGACCATTCATTCCATTAAACCGGTCCTGTAATGCTTCTTCACTTTCACTGAGGCTAGCAATAACATCAGCGAATCTTAACGGCGATATCCTTTCACGAGGTATGTAATCCCACTCTTGAACGTCTCTTTCATTTACTTCATTTCTTCTACGGTGTATAAAGTAACAGATGGGTCGAAAGACTACATAAATCTCTTACAACCGTTTTAATAAAAGCACTTTGTTCTTGGTCTCCCACTCTTTTTATTCCCTCATGGTTCCTGTACGTTCTGTACATTGACCGTCTTTCCCTATAGCTTATCCCTATTTCTCTCAGTATTTCGAGCACCTTTCACCATTTTACACTGGTGTAACACTTTTTGTAGGTCGACAAATACTATGAACGTGTCTTAATACTTATCCGTCTTGCTTCCATTATCAACCAAAACGTTAGAACTGCCTACCTGGTGCCTTCACTTTTCCTGAAGCCAAACCAATCGTGAGATAATAGATCGTCAATTTTCTCTTCCATTCTTCTGTATATTATTTTTATCAGGAGCTTGGATGACTGAGTTGTTAAACAGATTGAGCGTAATTCTCGCCCTTGTCGATTCCTTCGGTACTGAAAACTGTGTGGATGAAGTTTTCTGAAAGTCTTATTGTATATCGCCAGTTCTGTAAATTCTATGCACGTACGTGAATATTCGTTTGTTGCCATTTCCCCCACTGATTTTAGAAATTCCGAGGGAATGTTATCAACGCCTTCTGCCTCATTTGAATTTGCGTGTTCCAAAGCCCTTCTAAATTCTGATTTTAATACTGTATCCCATATCTCTTCCATATCGTCACCCGTTTCTCTATAATGTTGTTAGATGAGCACTCCCCTTCATAATGCCCTCAGTGTACTCTTTCCACTTATCCGCTCTCTGCTCAGCATTCAACCTTGGAATTCCCATTGCGCTTTAAATGTTATGGCACTTACTTTTACCTTCACAGAAGGTTGTTTTGATTGTTCAATCTGATGAGTCAGTCCTTCCGAGAGTCATTTCTTTTTCGATGTATCTACATTTTTCATACACCCATTTCCCCGTAACAATCCCGCACTTCCCATTTGTTTCATTTCTAAGAGATTTATGTTCCTGAATTCCCCACACATTTTTGTATTTCCTTCGACCCTCGACGAAGCGAAATATTTCTTCTGTTACTCATTGTTTCTTCGCAGTTACCTTGTTGGTACCTATGTTTTGCTTTCTGTGATTGTCCTTTTAGAGATGTCCATTCCTGTTCTACTTAACTGCGTACTGAGCTATTCATTACCGCAGAACCAATCGTTAACATCAACTCAGATACCATCGTCTAGAAAGTTACAAAAACTTCAAGCATTTCCATTCATTCCTTAGTACTTTCGTATCTTACGACTTTTCGCGTTTGTTCTACCTGATTAGTCTCTTACACTTCAGCCTACTCTTCATCATAACTGAATTTTAATTTGAGTATATATATGTGCTTCTGGATACGCCTTACATTCCTATATATGATTTCGAAATTTCTTCCTGACTATGATGTAATCTAACTGAGATCATCCGGTATCTCCAGGTCTTTTCCTAGCATATTTCCTTCCCTTGTGAGTCTTCAACAGAGAATTCGTTACACCAATCTAAAATTTCTAGCAGAACCCAATCATTCCTTCTCCTCGCCCATTCCCTCTACCAAGCCCGTATTCTCCCATCGCTCTTTCTTCTATTCCTTCCCCTACAAAGCATTTCAGCTCTCCATGATCATTAGTAGGACTTCATATCCCTGTAAATTCTGAATTACCTGTTCAGTATCTTCATATACTTTCTCTGTCTCTTTATGTTCTCCTTGTGACATCGGCATTTACACCTGTACTATTGTTGTCAGTGTAGGTATGTTGTCGTTATGTGATAGCAAGAATCCTTTCAGCAAGCTGTTCACAGTAACTCACATTAAACGCTACCTTCCTGATCATAGCGAATCACACTCTCTTATATCATTTTCTACTGCTCTTGATCTTACGTTGTACTCTTCTGACCCGAAATCCAGTTCTTCTTTCCATATTACTTCACTGACGCCCGCTGTTTCTAGAGTGAGATAAACGTTTCCCTTTTCAGTTAAGCTTTCATGCCATGTGCAAACCTCTGATATTCCATGCCCCAACTCGTAGAACTTCATCTTTTCGCTGGTTATTTAATCTGTTTCCCATTGTTACCTCACCTTTGTAAGTTCCCTCCCGGGAATCCGAATGGGGGACTAGAGCGGAATCTTTTCCCTATGGAGAGATAATCGATGAACTACGTCAGAACTATCTGGTAAGGATCACAAACAGCAAAGCAGTATCCTAAAAGAGGACGGACACATGTAGTGTAGGCAGTCTTCTTTGTAGATCTATTACATCTTCCAAGTGTCCTGCCAATAAAACGCAGTCATTGGTGAGCCTTCCCCACAACATTTTCTGAGCATTCTTTCCTATTTAAGTTGTTCGTATTTGTAATTCTTAGACATTTTGTTGAATTAATGGCCTTTATATTTGACTGTTTGATCGTGTAACCAAAGTTTAACAGATTCCTTTTAGCACTCAATGGATGACCTCACACTTTTGGTTACTTAGGATCAACTGCCAATTATCGTACCATTCAGATATTTTTCTGAATTGGTTTGGAATTTGTATTGATCTTCTGATGACTTTATTAGTCGATCAACGACAGCGTCATGTGCAAACAACCTAAGACGGCTGCTCAGATTGTCTCCCAAATCGTTTACATAGGTAAAGAACAGCAAAGGGCCTGTAAAACTACCTTGGGAAACGTCAGAAATCACTACTGCTTTACTCGATACTTTTCTTCAGTTACTACAGACGGTGACCTCTCTGACAGGTAATCACAGATCCAGTCACATAACTGGGACGATTTTCCATAATCTCACAATTTCATTACAAGCTGCTCGTGTGATACAGTGTCAAAAGCCTTCCGAAAATCCAGAAATACGGAATTGATCAGAAATACCTTGTCAATACCACTCATCACTTCATGCGATTAATGAGCTGCTTGTGTTTCACAAGAACGATGTTTTCGAAACATATGTTGACTGTTTGTCAATAGACAGTTTCTTCGAGGTAATTCATAATGTTCGACCACAATGTATGTTCCAAAATCCTTCTGAATATCGACGTTAATGATATGGGCCGGTAATAACGTGGATTACTCCTACTACCTTTCTTGAATATCGGTGTGATCTGTGCAGTCTTTGAGTACAGGTCTTCAGTCTAGCGAACGTTGTATATGATTGTCAACTATGGAGCTAATGCATCAGCATAATCTGATAGAAACCTAATTGGAAAACAGTCGGGAAAAGAAGACTTATTATTATAAATTTACTTAAGTTGCCTAACTACTCCGAGGATACTAACTTCTACGTAACTCACGTTGGCAGCTGTTCTTGATTTGAATTCTGGAATATTTACTTCGTCTTCTTTTGTGAAGGCATTTCAGAGAGCTGTGTTTAGTAACTCTGCTTTGGCAACACTGTTCGATTGTATTGATTGTTTCTTTACCGCTAACATACTTCACATACGACCAGAATCTCTTTGCATTTTCTACCAGGTCTAGAGACATCGTTTCGTTGAGGAAACAGTTACGTGCATCTCGCATTGAAGTCCGCGCTAAATTTCGAGCTTATGTACAAGATCGCCAATCTTGGGGATTTAATGTCTGTTTAAATTTTGCATGTTTGTTTCATTGTTTCTCCAACATTGTTCAAACCCGTTTTGTGTACCAAGGAGGATGAGTGCCGTCGTTTGTTAATTTATTTGGTATCAATCTCTCAATTGCTGCTGATACTATTTCTTTGAATTCAAGCCACATCTATATTATTCTACACATCTATAATATTAATTTGGAAGGAATAGAGATTGTGTCTCAGGAAGGCGTCAAGCGAATTGTTATCTCATTTTTTTAATAGGTATATCTTTCGTTTATTTTTGGAGGATTTGGGGATAACAATATTCATTGTCGTTACGACAATAGTGTGTTCACGAATCTCTGTATCCGTTTTGATGCTCGTTATTAACTCAGGATTATTTATTGCTAAGAGATCAAGTGTGTTTTCACAAGCATTTACTATTCGCGTGGGCTCATGTACTAACTGCTCGTAATAATTTTCAAACATGCGTTTAGCACAATTTCGGATGTATTTTATGCATACCTACGGAATTAAACATGCATTTTCCCCAACATATCTAGGGTCAATTAAAGTCACCACCAAATATTGTCATATGGGGCAGGTACGTGTTCGAAAACAAACTCAAGTTTTCTTTGAACCTTTCAGAAAATGTATTATCTGAATTGGGGGGTCGGTAAAAGGATCGTATTATTACTTTATTCCGGTTGCCAACAATGGCTCCTGACCATACTGATTCACAGGAACTATCTACTTTCAATTCGCGACAAAGTAAACCACTCCTAACAACAACAAACACGTCACTGCCAACTATGTTTAGCCTATCTTTCAGACCAGTGTTAGGTTCTTCTCAAGAATTCCGGCTGAGCTTATATCCGGCTTTAGCCAGCTTTCATTGCCTATAACGATTACAGGATCTGTGCTTTCTTTTAGCACTTGGAACTGTGGTACTTTCCCAACACAGCTTTGACAATTTACAACTGTTATACCGATGGTTCCTGTATCTACGTTCTTCCTGTGTTCGGCCTGCATTCTTAGAGGCCCTTCCTGTTTTTTTTTCCCCGAGACCCTCCAACCTAAAACACCGCAAGGACCACGACACATAACCCCTGCTACCCGTATAGCCGCCTCTTCCGTATAGTGAACACCTGACCTGATCAGCGCAGTCCGAAACCCAACAACCCTTTGGCGCAAGTCAAGGAATCAGCAGCGTACACGGTCGCAGCACCGTCTGTGCCTCTGATTCAGACCCTTCGTAGGGCTCTGTACCAGACATCCGCAATCGGTCCTGTCGACTATGCTGCAAATAGTCAGTTCTGCTTTCATTTTGCAGGCAAGACTGGCAGCCCTTACTTCTGTTAGCCGCTCGAAACCAGAAGAAATCACTTCTGATCAAAAGTGTCACACGACATTGGTACCGACGTGAGTAACCACATGCAACTGGCTGCGCCCTGTGCTCTTCATAGCCTCCGGGAGGGCCCTTTCCACGTCTGGAATGACTCCACCCTGTAAGCACACGGAGTGTACATTCGTTTCCTTTTCCTTCTTGGCAGTCATGTCCCTAAAGGGCCCCATAATGCGCCTAACGTTGGAGATCCCAACTATCAATGATCCCGCCTTCTGTAATTGTCCGGATCTTGCAAGCTCAGTGGCTTCCTCTGAAACAGGACAGGCGACAAAATCTGGCTCAGCGACAGTGTCAGCCACAGACAGCACCTGGTACCTGTTTGTCAGACAAACCGGAGATACCTTACGTGCAGCAGCCAGAGAAGATCTTTGCCGGCTGCTAGGCCCTGGGGCATCCTTCCACTCGACCACAGGTGAGGGATTATAACACTTACCTGCTGTGACACAAGCAAATGTTACCCTCTGGGAAGATATAAAAAATTTGACCGTGCGTGTATGTAATGGACAAGATATAGGACTGTAATTTTGATTATATTGCAATTAATAGAAAAACTAAACTGATTTTAACTTAGGGGGTTAATGAAAGTAGTAGAATTAATATATGAACGAAAAAGAAAACCAGCTGTCACTTGCCCAATTAGGTCCATGAATTTTTGAATACATGTTAAAAAAATTAATAATAATTACTGAAGTAACTTTCATTAATAATTCCATTTGAATAATGCATAAAGCAGTCATCATAGAAAGCCAAAATGTACTAAACTCATACTAACAACAGCTGCACTCAACATCATTGCTTGGATTAGTACTGAAATGTTAGTTCAAGAAGTACGGAACTAAAATTCGACAGGAGGGGTTGCTGATGTAACTGACATGTAATAACCCATGAAAGTAATTAAGGCCAAATTATGTTTCAAATGAGTTTAACTTACTTGCCTTTTCATTATCTGTGAAGCAGGTATTTTACACACTAACATTTACACAATCTGGCACTGTATTTTTTCAAAACGATACTTTGCATTAAACTGAGAGTACTTTAACTAAATTCTAACTAACTTCGCTTTTCTTGTTTTAACTTCAACTTTTGCTAATCCTTGCACATTTCACTAACTTCAATATTTCACTGTTTCATTTGAAATAGGGTACTCGGTTTTATAACCACTTAGGAGAGGACTCTGGATAGGTCCGTGGTCATGATAGAAGATATGGTTCCAAACACAGAGTTATAGCGTCTGGATTATTATTAAAATTCACTCACGCAAATTTACTTGTCAATGCCCTGATACAAATCTGTATGCTTGAAGTTAGTGGAGCAGTGGAGAAGTTGTGGTGGCAAGCGATATTGCGGCTAACTGTACTCACGGCTCTTGATGTTTGAATGCTCTAAAAGAATATCTTCTTGGCGACGGATTTTTAACGTGTTAGAGTCATTCCTTATTGCCAAGTGTACCAAGCAACAACCGAAACCACATCAAAGGCAATTTTTCTTGCAAAACAGCTTCCGACTGCCTTCCTTGGCACTGTCGATGTGTACCATGCCAAGGCTAGCCCCCGACTGCGTACCGTTCACACCTAGGAGCCGCCCAGTTCGACCACCAAAAGCATCTTCTACGTAGCGCCATGCCACTTCCGTTGCGGAGGGACTTCACTACAACTTTTACATTTCATAATACAAGCGCCGTAAGCATGAACAAGCTTCCAATACACATTGTTTTTCTTATAAACACACATATTATACAGTTTCATTATTTTATACAGTCATTTATTTTTTCTCATATATACGTTACAAAACTCTAAATTACCTGTCATAAATCAATGACCTTAAGTAACATAGAATAAACACTTCATAATCATAGATACACAGTTACATAATATAATCCCGCCTCTAATCGATATAAGTGTTACAGGGTCAGCCTCAGTGCAAGCAGTAACTGGGTTGGGCACCGGTGAGCACCGTTCGAAGGACTCGTACGCGCTGGACGTCCGTTGGAACCCCACGGCCAGCCCACAACAGTGGTGCCCATCCACTGCAGCCTCAAGCGTTGTAACCGAAGCCATCACAGCCTGAAGCTCAGAGCGAAGTGTCACCAACTCAGTTCGCATCTGTGAACAACAACCATACTTCCTGTCCATACTAAATGCGGTGGAAAACTAACTAAACTATGCAAATAACCTGTCTCTCGGCATTGCTGCGCAACTCTGCTGTACATCCTGATGAAAACTCAGCAGTTGTGTGTAATAAATTTAATTAATAAACAGAGATTCAAAACCCTAACTACCGAAGAACTCTGGTGAAACTAAATAATTCGCCCCTGATTAGGAACTTTTAATATGTCACAAAATCGCTTTACTTTCCTACGCAAACAAAACCGCGAGAACTGTGGCTATTGATATTAAATTAACACGCATAATCTCAAGAAACAAAACTATTAACGAACACAGGCGATATTATAAATTTCGCTCCTGGTTAGGAGCTCGTAAAAGTCATAATATCGGTTACTTCCCTGTTCCTACTTGTGTCTCAGCTGGCTACTGCTACCTGACTGACTGGCTGGCTGACTGCCAACAAGCGGTCACTAGCATGTTCTCTACTAAAATTCTGATAGCTTTTCAATTGAAATATAATGTATGTAAGCGGCATAAAATAGAGAGTCATCTTCTTCCCACACGGCTTTTCACTTCATGCATGTCTGCATCCACTTATTCTAACAAATCTCTCAATTCTTCTCTTTCTACACCAGAGAGAGAAAAATAAGCACAATTTTCATAGTTAAAATGTTAATGGCATTTGATTAAAAAGTCATGGTATGTCTCATACAGTTATGCATGACTTCCCTTAATGAAACCTGATACACACTTTTTCACATTTATTGATAAAGAATGGTTATCTCCTAAATTAGCATTTATGCTGTTTTCGCTTATCCCACATACGTTATGAAAAGGTAACTTTTACTTTTGAATTGAAATATGCCATCGGCGGACTCAACAGCGTTTGTATGGAAAATATAATAATATATTTCTAACGAAAGTTTTGGCTTAAAAATGTGGCACTATAACCTCAGATACTTTTATGGTTTTCTCGTTAGGAACATCAGTTTGTAAATAAAAAAATAAATTGTCTGCATTTAGATAATATTCAGTATTTTAAATAGCACATGGACCATCAGCTTTTTATCTTTTCATTTTGTATCTTGCCACACTGTTACTTGAACATGTACTCGACTTAACATTAATACTTTTATTTAGTTTTAGAATTAATTGTGTGCTACAGTGTGATGTGTTAAGTCCAGTTGACTTGCAGTAACATCTCCTTGTTCACTGCAAGACGAACTTTTTGTAGATGCGGAAACAGATGCAGCATAATGAAACTTCTCACGCAAATCATGTATTCGTTCATTTAGGATCTATGCTTATGGTGTTTCTTTCGAGGTGTTGCTTAACCTGAAAATAAGAAGAATACATCATTCACCTCACCCACCACCAATCACCAGTGCAGCCAAGTATTATAGCCATAACAGTAATATAACACATTTATGCACAATATACGCATGTACAAAAGATTTCTCCATTCACTGGCATTATTCCAGCCGAAGCAATCGTAATTCCACATAATTGACGCTTTCCATTCAAGTCGTCTTGTGGCTCTTTAGTTATCCAAGCACCACGCTAGATTACCATAGATTTTCATATTTCTACAATAGTTTTGCCTTCTGTGCTCTCATATCAACCTTTTTTGATGCATTTTTCCGCTGCAACATATTCACCAACTATTTCATCTTCTTCGCGATTTCTTTACGTTTCTGTAGATGTATAGGGATTAGGTGGTTTACTAAATTTGTCGTTATCCGTGATTCAGTATCACATAAAGCTACAAAAACGAGTTACTGAAGTGTTTTGCACTCTGTTCTCATCACATAAAAAACTGATAGATACAGCACAAGTCTTCGCTTCGCTTCAATAGTGCCACGAGTGTTAGGTTGCTGAGATGGGCAGCAGTCGTCTCGAAACGACACGAAATATTTCAACTAGTGCCGACATGTAAGGAGCTGTACTTTGCAGCCTGTCTGCGAACTTTTAGTGAAATAAGTAACCCACAGAGAGAGGTCACATGCTTTACCTAGTCCATATATTTCACATACTCTAGCTGTCTCATATGTGGTACATACTAGCTTCAAGGAATATGACACTAACGGGTTCTTATTCCTTCTCAATAGTAACTTTGCTAAAACTCTTTGACATTCACAATGTTGACGTTTCGGATTAGGTTGCATTCGAAAGTCTGTAATCAATTCAAGGACCAATTACTCACCCAATCCGTTACATGCAATATTACGATGAACTCTGTTGCGATTTTGGTGATTTATGTAAAATGAACGAAGAGAAAATCACTATGTAGAATAAAGTAATATTTTCCTCGTGAAGTACTGAGAAAGTAGAAAGTGAAAGCACAGGTGGCAGCCTTAATCTGGATCCACTCTGCTCTGTTATTATCCAGTGTCGACAATTCCTGTACATAAATTGTCTCACATAATTGTTGCTAAAATCTGGAACAGCGGTGACATTCTACTCAGCAACCATGTCATCAAGTACAAACGCGTAGTAGAAAAAAGCAGTTGCGTTCTAGAAAAAGTAACTGAGATGCAAATAATTTCTGTGGACGAAAAAGAGCATAAAATACGATATGAGTATTGGACAGAGGTTATAGTTCTAGATACGAGTTTTTTCAACATATTAGGCGTGAGTATAACAAAAAATGTAATCGCAGTCTTTGCATTTTAAATTCCTGTTTTGAATCGTAAACCGTTGTCTTTTAAAAATAATAGGACGAATAGTCTCTCACATAATCCGTTCCACAAATGTAGGAACAAGATTCTCCGTAAGTACGGAAAATTACTAAGTCTCTGTCAAAACATAATATTTTCTTTCTTCCTAAACACAATTAAAGAGGCATTTATCGCTCTTCGAGCTCCCTGAAGGTCGTTGGAACGCCGAACCTGTATTTACATCGATCCGAGAGAAAAAGACATTTGACGACGCTATTCATCACGTAATTAATGCAGAAGCCTCTCTTAGCGATCATTATTCACTTTTTTTGACAAACTTTGTCTTCCGACAAAAGCTCGATAATTAATCGAACAAAAGGAACAGATAATTTTTTTTCCCTCATGCGCAGTTTCAACTGCTGCGCCACATCTTGATGCTCTGATAATAATGCTCCTGCCTTTCAAAGCTTTTTGGAACAAACGGCTAATGATCGGTAACGTCATGTTTCAATATTAATCATACACTATTAATCTTAACACTTGTATTCAGTAGCGTGATATCACATACATTAACACATGATTTGGAAGAAGAACATTAGAGTGACTAAAACAGTGGAGAATCAAGGAGAAACCAGACATGCTCCTAGCAGTGTACGTTTACCGCCAACCTGACTGAAAATATGAAACAAAAGTTCTACATGAATCTTATGCCAAAGGAACACGTGTGATTGGGAAAGATACCAAAGCTGTTGGTGGAAAACATTCCTTCACATAGGGCTACAGTTTGGTTCCACGCCTTTTTTTTGTGTATCATTCTAAAGTTAATGAACAGTGCAGAGTATGCCATACAAACCAAGCGACCGTCAGATTTACAGTTTGTGCCCACCGTTTGGCTGTATTCCGGAGATGTTTTGTCTGTGTAACACAGAGGGAGGAAAGCTAATTATCCATTTTCCAGAGCTCCATCCGCGTCAGTCGCAGTAGTGTCACTTTCAAAAGCATCCTCTGAGACATAAAGCTGTTTATTGCAGAGTCAACAACACTGGTATTTGTCGTTAAATGAGAATCAAATAACCTTTCCGACCATCACTCAAAACTGTGGATCCAGACACTTCCTTTCCTGTGTGAAGGTTACTTATGCTTATTAACAGGGTAATCTTGCCAGATCTGTAATCTCCGATAGTATACACATTGGCAAACAGTAAGTAATTGACTATACTTCTAGACTACGATTATTGTGACTTACACTGTGTGTCTTCATACCCCATAGAAATTCGATGTTCGTAGATGTAATTTGCAGGTTCAGGTTCATTCTATTATTACTATTACGCATCTTTGCCCCCAGAACAGTAATTAACTTAAATGTTACAAGATTATTCATTTTTTATTGTTTCCTTCTTCTTTGCTCTTTCCAAAACCTTCTCATGTTTTGGTTGTGTCCCTGTTTCTTGTACTCTGCCAGCATTTTGCCAGTTGTTTCCTCTCTTTTACTTCAAATTTCGTGTACATAATTTGTTCCTGAATTTGTCTCTTTCATTAATCATTTTAGTACTGATCACTACTCAGGTCTTCTGTTTGTTGATATAATTTGTTGTTTCCTATTTTTTTTTTGACAGAACTATTTACTACAGCAAAATTCCTCTTTATGGTTCTGTTGCTGATCATGCCTGTGAACCTGTCTGTGTGTTCATATGCTTCCTTGGTTGATCTCTTCATCTATATACCAGATCTGTGTGCTGCTCCAAAATTTTTCTGGGGATTTTACATTCTATTGTTTTCTGTCTCTGTAAAATCTGATGCTCCGATCGTGGTCGTTTCTTATGCGTAGGGTGCTTTGGCTGTGCAACTGTACTGTAGTGCCAGAATTTAGTTTGTTTTGAAATATTTCTTTTACTATAAAGCGCCCTTGTCAGTTCCCACACTCTCTGAAGATTTTCTGTTCTTTGCATGCTGTATGCCTTACTCGATCTTCCTGTTTGTATATATTCTCCAAGATATTTGAATTTTTCGACTCTGTTAATCTATCTGTACTTTGTGTACAAGGAGTGGTTACTGTTGTTCCTTCTTTCCATGTGTTCTGTCTTCCTGTGCGGCATCTGAAGAACCGTTTTCATAGAGACTTCATGTAAGTACTCTAGTACTCCTTATGTTTCTTGTTTGCACTTGCAAAGTCTGCTAGGTCATTTGCAAATGTGCCAGGCATTTTATGATCGTCTTGTTTGCACACGTTTTTCCTACCTGAACTGCTTTTATTTTTCTTCCCATTGTTTGATAATTTCATCCTAGATAGTTTTGAATGAAAGTCTAACTGCTGTATGTACTTCGAATGGGTATGAGAGTTCTCCCATAGATTTTATTATGGATGTGGCATCCGGTATGTGTCTGTTGGATGTGTATCCTAGTTCTTCTGTCTATTGCATATACATCTAATGTGCCAAAGAGAATCTGCCTTTCTATGCATTCATATGCTTGTTGAAGTTCACGAATTTGACAACAGTGTTGTTCATCTGTCTGATTTTTGGTAGAATTCCCAGGTTCCAGATTTATTCAATACAGAACCTTCTTTTACTGAAACCTGCTTCATATTCACCTATCTTTGTATCAGCTTCTGGATCCAGTTTATTGAGTAACACCTTGGACAGAATGTTTTACATGACCAAAAATAATGAAATACTTCTGTAGATACTAGGGTCTGTCTGGTCGCCCTTTTTGTAGAGTGGGTGAATCAATGAAAATTTCCATTCCTGTGGCATCTCTGTTGATTCCATGTTTCTGTAAGAATTTCCTGACCTCTATTTGTAATTGTTTTGTTTTTGAGCTTCCATAGAAGTAGTGATGTCTTCTCCTGGGGCTCTGCTGTTTTTTAGTTGCTTTATAATCTCTTCTACCTCTCTTATCGAAAGTGTCTTTTAATCTGGGTTTGGTACTCTTTAGGCTTCTCGCAGTTCAGGAGCTTATCGAAATAATTTTTGAGAATTTTACAGATTCCTCTAGTGATTGTTTCCAGACAATCGTCTGTTCCTTTGAAGTAAATATTTTCAGGCAGATAGCCCTTTATATTTTCCTTGAAAATTTGTTAGAAACTTTTCATGTTATTTCTGTTGAGTTCATCGGTGAATTCATTTAGTCCATTTTAGTCCACAATTTTATCTTTCGAGGAGTATTTCTGGTCTTCGTGAAAATCCTGCCTTGTCCCTTTTGTTCTGTAACTGCTAAACTTCTTCCAGATCTGGATTCAGCCTTCAATGGCCTGATCACAAGCTGTGTTTCACAATCCATGTTTTCATTTCCTGAACCCAAATGCATTGCATTCTGAATTGCCTTTGCAAGGTCTTTTCAGTATTCTGTTACACATCAATTAATTGAAACTTTCTGGCAGATTAAAACTGTGTGCCCGACCGAGACTCGAACTTGGGACCGTTGCCTTTTGTGGGCAAGTGCTCTACCATCTGAGCTACCGAAGCACGACTCACGCCCGGTACTCACAGCTTTACTTCTGCCAGTACCTCGTCTCCCACCTTTCAAAGTTCTGCAAGGTTCGCATGAGAGCTTCTGTAAAGTTTGGAAGGTGGGAGACGAGGTACTGGCAGAAGTAAAGCTGTAAGTACCGGGCGTGAGTCGTGCTTCGGTGGCTCAGATGGTAGAGCACTTGCCCGCGAAAGGCAAAGGTCCCGACTTTGAGTCTCAGTCGGGCACACAGTTTTAATCTGCCAGAAAGTTTCATATCAGCGCACACTCCGCTGCAGAGTGAAAATCTCATTCTTTTCAATTAATTGCTTCAACAATTTTGACTTTGTTTATCCAGAAATATTCTGGTTCGCTGTCATAATTTTTTCGGTGTTTCTTACTTTTTATGGGGATTGGACAAATTTTCACTTGTTCCAAGGACTGATAGAATACTTTTAGGGGTCTCACACGCCAAATTTCGATTTTAGTTTTGCTTGTGACGGCTATTTGATCTGTCTCAATTCTCCTCAAACATTTTTGGGCATCTTCATTGTTTTGAGATACCGTTTTCGCTATTGATATTCGGTTGACCTAATTTTTAAGCTAAAATTTTGACTTTAAACTATGAGATGTTCTGCATTCTTTTGGGTGCATTTATGTGCTGTGTATGGGCCTGTGGATTCTTCTACTTTATCCCTGGCCTAGGTGTGCATTGAAGTCTCCTCATACAATTTTAACATGTCTTTCTTGTATTTTATTTGTCATTTCTTCCCAAAAGTCTTCGAATTCTTGTGGTCTCTTTCTCTTGTGGTAGTTTGTTGGTGCATGTGCGTCTATATTTGTATATCTTTTGTATCCCGATATGAAGTTTATTCCTGAGATTCTTTCTGATATGAAATTGAATACGGGGATGTTGTATGTAACTCATTCATGAACCTCAAATCCTGTACGAAACATTGTCGTTGTTCCTCTTCTGAAAGCAGGTTTTGCTTTGTACATAATGTAGTTTTCAGCTGTTTCAGTATGCCTATCTTGATTAGCGTATTTGTGTTGAGCATGCTAGTATAGTGTTTGTGAATAGTTTTCGGGAAGCTCCAATTATTCTCCTTCTCATAATGTTCCTGGTCCCCCAGAATCAATGATTAGGAAAGTCGAATTTAATTACTGGGGCCTGGGGTAGTGGATACTTTTCCAGTTGTTGCATCATATTTTGTAGTTGAAGGTGGCGGTAATGATGATTGCTTTTGGAGATCACTAATGTTAAAGACTTCTTTGTTGAGATCAAGACATATTTGTAGCAGCCACACCTACTTGTTGGGTGGATAGTGACCACTAGCTATTGTGTACCAGGTCAGTTACTAATGGGTTTGGGCCTAAGTCACTATTTGATTCACCCTGGGTATTTAATTTCCACAGTACCACTTATATTTGGGAGGCTCTCCCCATTCTTCCACCTGAGAAGGCGCCCAATGGGGGGCCTAGCAACCCCATATGGGAATCGTTCTATTATAAACAAAAAACAGATTGCTTATAAAGTTTCTAAGAATTGTGTTCTTAGAATGTTGTTAAGAAACCTTTATTTTCTATTCCAACTGAGAAGGCACCCAATGGGGGACCTAACAACTCCATGTGGGAATCATTCTATTATAAACAAAAACAAGGTTGCTTATAAACTTTCTAAGAATTGTGTTCTTAGAATGTTGATAAGAAACCTTTATTTTCTCTTATAATAAAATGAGTATGAACTTAAATCTGCTAACATAAATTTGTTTCGACTTATTCACCTAAATCATTTATTTCTTACAGTTCAGTCAATCTAAGTGTAATAAAAAAGAAAATAAGTAGAGAAAATACCGAAATTAGGTATTATATTTATGTATATATTAGGATTTCATGGGGGACGTTTTTAAATTATGAAAAGTTATTCAATTCTTAAAATGTTACAATTCAGACTACCTGTTAGTTTTATTCTTCTTCTATAGCAGTCACAAGGTGTAGCATTGAGCGCATTTCATCATCAGTGCAGTGGAGAGTAAAAGTAATAATAATAACAATTACAAAAAAGGTACAAAATAAAAATAAAAAATCCCAAATCATTAATTTCATTATTATTATCTTTCATTTTCTTTAGTCCATTATATCTCACTTTGACCTGTCCATTGTCATTCCCTGTTGGATATTAACTTTAAGTATTTATCAAGCAAAGAACTTATATTCGATATCAAGATCCATTCAAATTTTGCCTTCACATTAATTTCTAAAACGTATCTAGTATTCAACCAAAAGACTGTAGATCTCAATTTAAAATTATTTCTCTGCTTTTATTCATGTTCCTGTATTCCAGTATTATATATACATGTCCCACCAATCAAATTCTTTAAATCTTATAAGTACATGTATTTCTGTTACCTATATTCCTATAGGCAGATACTTTTTAATATCTCTGTAGTGAACTACATAATTGTTTTTATCATTTAGTATAATTAACTACTTACTTCCTTTAGTTCTAGGCACAGTTTTATTTTGGGTACCCAGTGAGATATCTTTATGTAAATTATGTAGCTCTCTAGGATTTTGTAGATCTATGTCAAATATATACCTAACTGCACAAGTGTCTTACATACCATTATTATAGATTATCTCATTCAAATCTATCATGTGATAAATATCTACTTGTAGTATAATGATTCAGATTTTTTGTATCTATACCTGCTCAATAATTTTGTACATCAAAATCATTTATAGATCTATTATTCACCTTCACATGCCTTGTACAACACTGAGATATGCTACCTATTTCTCCTTTTTCAGTCATTAGAATCATATTGTAGTCATGTCTTCATTCAATTGAGTGTCCAACCATTTTTAGCATTACATCCTGTAGTGAAACAGATGAAGTAAAGTATGAAAATGGATCGAAAATGTATGCGGATATGAAAGTTTTCTAAAATTTTAAAAAGACATTGGGCATTAACAAAACATCAGGTTTTCGGCGTAGATCACGATATTGAACAAAATTTTATACTAAATGTTTGGTGACTAATTTTACATTATTATAATCACTTGATTCACAGCATTCCTGCTTACTGTATGGTTCTTCTATTGCTGGAAATTATGTGTCTTAAATTTGTTCCGAGTAGTCGTGTAATCATATGGACACAGTTTCTTATCACAAAATTGACTCTATTATTTTGAAAAACTTTTATTCTTGGTCATTTGATTCTTTTTCAATTTTGATGAAAGTTTTTCAATGCTTATAGCCTTGATTCTAAATTTTTGAATAAACCTCATCTTCTAGTTTTCTGTATTTTAGACAAAACTATAATTGGGTATCAAACATGTTTCTTAATTAACATAACTAAGTTCTCTTATGAATAAATGAGGATGATGTACTGAGAAATTAAGTAATGAATTTGGTTTAAAATTAGGATGCTTCAGTTAAAGATTACAATGACTGTGTAGTGGCAATACGTATTTTCGAGTCAAATGATCATGGTGATGTATATATTTAATTATTTAGTGTATATTGCTGTCTTTATTTTTTGGGAGATATTCGTTCTCTCATTTCCTCAACTTCAGAATAAATTCTTGTAGATTTTTAAATTTTATTTTTTGAGACATTCGATGAATGTAATGCTTTGTTAACCAAACAATTGAATGCATAGGCCCAGTATGAAACTTTTCTTACATTTGAAATGTAGTAAACCCATATCACCAATAAATGTTGCTACATGATGTTTTGTAATTTGATCATAAAAATGATGGAGTGCAATATTGTTATACAATAAAGTGCATTTTCACAATCAATGGAGTAAATTAAATTTATACATTTCTTTTGGAATTTTAAACTTGATATTTTTCATCAAATAAATAAGTGTTAATAGATGTATAAATTTTAGTCTTAATGTTTGTAATATCAACCGCTGAAGGAAATGCAAAATCTTCAAGTTTATGATTAATATGAAGACCAACGTTTTGATATTTTGTGAGTCTATCAATGTTTTCATCTCTAGGAAACAAAGCAGATATTATAGCCTGTAGGTACATCTTTATCATTAGTATTCTCTTCAACATAATCTTTCTTCTATTTTATTGTTTCTGGCAAGGTAAGATAAGTTGAGTGTCTTAATGGGAAAAAACTTTTCTAGTGGTAACTGTAAACCTGTAATTGTGTTTAATGACCAAATAGAACCACAAGCATGAAAATTCGACATTTTTCTGACAAATTGTGATTACCTTTGATAAAACTTTTAGTTAATTCTGTCTCTTTTGACTTTGTAGTTTGATTGTTCAAATGGAAATTCCATAATTTTTTCATGTGTCTACATTCTGTAATCACAATTTAATATTTGGTTTCAGTATATGATGGTTTTTAGTTGATATTTTACGATTTACATAAATTTTTTATTCACTGAATGCAACAAAAATTACGCTCAATTCAGATTAGTTCATTGTTGTCAGTTATTGTCAATGGTCTGTCAGCAAATGCTTTGTCTACCAGATAATCTCTATTTGCTCTTGTACCTCTTGATTTTTCAAATAGATTAGTGGAGCGAAATATTTATTTCAATGATTTTGTTTCATTATTTTGAAAAATCAATTAAAATCATCCAAAGCAAACTTCTCTAAAAATTCTTTAGTAAATTATTCAGACAATTTTTAATTAAATTTCATAATTTTACAATATACTTTATACACAAATTCTGTTATAAAATCTGCAGACAGTGTATAATATCCAGATATAAAATTCCATCCAGCTTTATCATACAGGGATCATTCTGTTTAATATAACAAAAATTTTTTCTATATATTTCACTTTTTGAATACAATATACATAATTCTTCTTAACATTTATCTGCAAAAACATATTCATTCCATGCAGTAAGTTGTTCCTCTTTTAGCATAGGCTGTACTTTAATTCCTTTTACTATAGCTGTCTGGTATTTTGCAGTAGAATTAAACGATTTATGTGCGTTGTTGAAGATGAAGAGAGCAGGAAGATGTCTCGTAATTTTAGAATTTATTTTTAACTCTAGTGCTTCTGTTGTAGCTTTTGTTCATCATTTGTAAATTTATTTTTAATAAGGAAATAAAGAAGTGTCTGTTACCAGGAATTCATTTAGAACAAATAATTAGATATTTGACCACAAAAGTTTCTTATCATAAATAATATATTTCATATTCCATTCATTACGGTTTTGCCATGAATCAGAGTGTATCTCTTAAAGATTTAAGAATTCTCAAAAAAATTATCACACCATAAAAATTTTGTACCTTTAAGGATTTGAAGTAAAACATGATACCTACTAAACAGGCCATATCCCTGTAGGACATCAAAAGAGTAAAAAAATCAAGCCAAATTTTATTAAAACCTTACATAATAAACAATAATTACTATTACGACCCAGAATAAATTCAAAATTGTTTGTGATTAACTTATATTCCTTTATAAATATCAGAAATTGCGATCACATTTAATGTCGCTTTATATTCATAAGGTCCTATGATGAATAGTGTTCCCTTTATTACCAAAAATAAATGTCAGTTACATCTAGGTATATGGTTCAAAACTAATTAGGTACCACCAACTGAACAGAAAAATGATTTGATTTAATATGATATTTTACATTTAATCATTATGGTTTTCAGAGAATATGAGCCTATTCTATGCAAATTTTAAAATAATCCAAAAAAATTTACGAAATCCTTATAAAATTAGAGTGCAGGTTATATTTAAATTGGATATATTGATCCATGAGCTTTATAACATGATTTTATTGAAAATGAAGCCAAACAAGTAACTCACTATAATTTTAAAGAAACTTGGGTTCCACTACCATCTATAAATCCATAAAAATTGTAATTAGTCTGAGAACAAAAGCTACTAATGGAAACAAAGATTATTATGTCAGTAGTGAAGAAATGTTTCATGATCATACTAACAGCACAAAACATGATAGTCTTCAAATCTCAAAAAACAAGTGAGCAAAAGCTAAAGAATTTGAAAACAACTGAAAGTAGAAGAACAAACCCAAACTTACCCAACAGACAGAAGAAGAGGAAGCAAAGAGTGACAAACAAGGAGAGATAAAATATAAATTTGCTGAAACAGAAATGAATTAGATCATCCATATCATCAGCCTTGAGAGACTAAAGGAAAATCATTTCTTAAAATTTAATGCAACAACAAGCAATTTCATTAATTATAGATTGTCACTGTATGAGACAGTATACCATTCAAATGATGAATTTTAATATGGCCATATAAAGAGTAACTTAATTACAAAGTGACTGAAGAAAAGTTGAAATCAGCTTTAAATGTTTTAGGATTGAAGAAGTATCTATAAAATATGTATCTATCTGTCTATCTATACAATGTCTATCTACACAATATGAAGCTTGACGACATGAAGTATTACACACATAGCTATGGTGAGGAATATAATAATTCATTCCACATGCAATCCTTATCTAAACACGGATAAGATTAAAAATATGTTATAAGACAATATTCTAACATCAGCAGAATATATACAGCCTGTTTTCATCTCTCATGGACAGTTAAGGCAAGTAACAAGATAATCAGTGACATTGTGTTAGATGATCTACATAGAAAGGAATTACCTCCAGTTATTTCTCAAATGTACCAAGAATATCTAGCTAAGCTTAAAGTGGTTATAACACATTAGGATCAGTTCTGAATAATAAGGATATTAAATTATTGGAAATAAGTAGAAAGTTATATAGAATGAAGCAAAGAGTATTTTAAGAACAGTTACCCCACAAATAAAATTTAAGTACCAGCAGACCTTTTTTTAAGGTATTCATACACAAAAACTATTTAGCCTCCATTAGATTGTATAGATAATTCATTCAGCAGTTAACTGTTCTGTGAATGAAGATATACCTTTCTCATCAGTATAAAATACAGACTAAAAATATGGAAGAGTTAGTTTTCTTATTTGTTCCATGTACACTCATGTATATAAAAATTTAGCATACAATAATTTTCTCCTTTTATAACCAACTATTATGTAAATCATCAAATCACATTTATTCTTGATATACTTCACCTGCTTTCTTTCACAAAACATTCTCAACAAGATATACAACAGTATAATTTGTTACTGGCAGTTCTTCATCTGAAACATTTCATTTAACTTCTTCTGCATTGAGTACCTTCAGCTTGTATGTGATAAGATAAGAAAGAATAATTTATAAAATTTCTGTTGATGAGCTGGCTATACATCCATTTTCGATAATCCCTGGATGTCTGCTGTGTCTAATTGGATTTTCTATTTTAAATTTTGATTCATCATTAGAAACAATGGCAGTTTGCTTATAATTTGTGCCATTAACTTATTTTGGCTTTATTTTTATTGGTGATTGCTTTTCATTGTGGTAATCATGAATTGACTTTATAACTAAGTTGACAAACACATAATTTCGTAAAAAGGAATATATCTTCTACATTTTCTAACATTCTATAAAATCTTTCAATAACAAATGCTTTTGAGTCAGTAAAAATTGAACAATCATCAATATTATATTTTTCAGTTCTTTATAGTAGACTTCTTTACCATTAGCTGTTAGTAGATTTCTTGTATGTTCTCTCTTTATGTGTCTTTTCAAAACATCAAATACCTTTTTATTCTATTTACCACTGACTAGAATAGACTAGTAAAATTAAAAATAAAACCATAAATATCAGTTAGTAAATACTTATATCCTTTACATACACACTAAATTTCTTTTACGTGTCCAGAATCCATTTTTACAAGATCTGCTTGCATTAATCATCTATAACAAATATGACAACAGATTTTTCGCATTGGTTTATATAATTCATTGATAATTTATTTGAGAATGTTGACAGTATTTGGAAGGCTCAATGATTCACTCCCTCTATCACCTGAAAAAATTTGTTTAATGCAGTTATTGACTAGTATTACATACTCTGCAAAGACCTCACCCATTTTTAGTGGCCACTCTTTGGGGATCATGTGTTTCAGAAAAATTTCTGCACTTTCAGCTCCAGATGTGATTGCTACCCATCTATGTAGATCAGACATGTAGTACACCTAATTTATTTTCCCAAATACAATTAATTTTATATCTACATGCACAGTTTCCACCACACCTTTTAATGTTACATTTAGAAAAATTGATTATTCCACTACTTTTACTGACTGGATCTACAGGCTGGGTTTCCACCTCACCTTTTACTATTACACTTAGAAAATGTGATTATTGCACTCCTTTTATGGACTGGATGGCAGAACTTGCTTTGTTAAGATTATCAGAGACAGTTATCAACATATCAGAATCATTGATTGATAGGTCATTATTTGCATATCTACCAACAACAATGACAATTTTAAGGAGGTAAACACACTCAGAGCGATTTATTTTTCTTCATTTTCCATCAAAAGCGCCAATTCCAAGACTTGTTTTTCATCTGATTTTATTAATAAAAGATTAGTGGATGTCAATGATCCAGTTGATAAAATATGTATACTGCACAAAAGATATTTAGAAAATAAATTAAATTATCTTCTTAGCAAAACTGAATATACAAGAACTTTAATGCAATTCAATAGCAAAACTGCCAAATTGAATACTAAATCTGTTAAAAATCTCATCACGAAGGATTAATACACAAAGATCCTCGTAGAGTTTCAGAACAAAAATGCTCTTTATGAGGGTTCCATGGACGTTCACAGAAAGTGAATTAAACATAAATTTCTTATTTTATTCGTACAGTAGCATATCTAGTGTCCGCCAACTTGATGAGAAGTATCTACAGTTACTATTCCCAATTCAATTTTTTTCATTTAGTAGGTAATTAATCACTTATGTAAACATCACAAGTGTTTAATTTTTAATCATTTGGCTAATTTTCTAGATTAGAATCTGATAAACGTTTATGATAGCCTTTAATTACTTTTTAGATATTTCTTTTTTTTTTTTTTACTTTAGTGTCTCGTCCATTTTCCTTCTCCTCCATTAGTAAATTATGTCATTCAGGTTTTTCCATTTCCTTATCATGTTTTTTCTTATCTGTTATCGCTCTTCCTAGGGTGGCTAACCCTCCTGCAAAGGTACCATTAGCAGCTAAATGTGGTAGTGTAAGCAATAACAAGAAAAAAATTCCCCATTGGTATTTTATAGGTCTAGACCCTTTTGCTTTTTTGCTAGATATCAATGTCTTTTTTGACAACAGGTAAGCTTAGTGTTGTTAGTATATCAGATTTTAATTTATTTTTTTTTTGAACATCAGTTAAGAAATCA